>NC_079351.1:1786385-2390968 GCF_029582105.1 Oenanthe melanoleuca
ATGGGCTGCAGATTTAGAGATGGAGATTTGTCTCCCCTCCTCCCCCCAAAAAAAAAAAAAAGGGAAATTAAGATGAGCGTTTTCACCCGTTTTTCTGGGTGGTAGAAATCAAGAGCATCAAAAGATCTTTGAAAAGAGGAAAGGGAAAAAAAAGAAAATAACGGTGCTGTGCCTATTGGGTGTGAAATGATCTTTGTTTTCAGAGGTTGTTTTAATTAATCGATATCTGATTATCTGGGCAGCATTTGTACACCCAGTGTCAGTGGTGTCATTATGCAAATACAACATTCAGAAATACCCATCAGCCTGGCATTCTGAATTATTATTTGCAACACACTTTTGGGATAAAATTAACTCCTACTTAACATTGAAACACTGGGGCCAAATGTATAAAATCTAAACTTCACCTACCTGAGCAACCCCACTGAACAAACTGGGTTTATTCACTCACAGGTGAGTGAAGGAGAGGCTGTTGTAGATAAGAATTTAAATATTTGATAAAAGTCACAATTTTACCCATTTTGCTTTTCTTCTTTCCTTTAAAAAAAAAACCTAAATTTGGGGCCTAAATAACTTGACCATATCCCTAAAATTTATGGCACTTTTGCAAGGAATTAATTATTCTATTGCTGTTAAGGCACTATTTAAACATTTTCGAGATTTTTAAACAAATTTGTGCCTCCTCCCTAGTCCAGATCCATTTCCAGTTTGATTCCACTGCAGAAGGAACACAAAAAACATTGGCACAGTTGGTTGTTTCCATGGAAGTCATGGAAGAAACATTCCCATTGTCATCCAAACCAAACCAACCTGTAAAAGTGGGAAAATGGTTCTGTAAACATTTTCATTTTTCAAAATTTCCTTGGATTCCAAAGGTTCTGGACAGGGTTTGTTATTCCAAAGCCCTTGGGGGTTTGTATCAGTGAGATTCCCTTTGATAGGAACTGGGGGAAAATCAGGAACTTGAAGCTGTGAAAGGAAAACTTGGGATTTTTATCAGTGGGATTCCCTGCACAGATCCTCTGATAAGATTTGGGTGGAAATCAGGGAATGTGAGCTCTGGAAGGAAAACTTGGGATTTCTATCAGTGGGATTCCCTGCACTGATCCTCTGATAAGATTTGGGTGGAAATCAGGGACTCTGGGCAGCTTTAGAAGCAAAATTCAGGATTTTTTCCCCCAAGCATTTTTCATTGTTCAAGTTAAAAATGAAACAGAAAATCCCTCCTATTTATTTTTGTTTTGTTTTGGTTTTGTTTTTTTTTTTTTGGTTGTTTTTTTTTGTTTGTTTTTTTTGTTTGTTTGTTTTTTTGGGTTTTTTTTTTTTTGTTTTTTTTGTTTTGTTTTTTTTTTGTTGTTTTTTTAGGTTTTGTTTTGTTTTGTTTTGTTTTTTGCTTTTTGCAGGATTCATGGCAAACTCTATTCTCTAATTCCTGCCTATCATGGGAACACAGAATAGGAATATCATGGAAAAAAGAGAAAATCCTCCCTGTCCAAGGCTGGTGCTTCCCAAAGGAGCCTCTCCTGCCCCAGAGCTCTCACATTCCCAAATCCTGGGATGGATTGCCAAGGAAAACACGGGGCAGGGGCAGCAGAGATTTCCATCAGCATTCCTCAAAAGCCTTGATTCACCCAGCCCGGGGCTTGGGTGCTCCTGGGCTTTAGCAGGAGCTCAAAAAATGGGGAATTTTCTCCTGAGCTGGCTGAGAAATTCCAAATTTTGATTCCTTCAGGGAAAAGGGCACAGCTTTGCTTTTATTTCTGGTCCAAGTGTGACTTTTTAATTCTTCCTTGCTGTTTAAAATGGGAATTAGCAAGGCTGGCTCTAAGAGCCAGCTGCAATTAATGGCTAATTTGGAGATTTCTCCATTATAGATTCCTGAATTGCTGCTTTAAAACAGCAAAAATCCCTCACATGTCCTGACATTTGCCACCTCAGAGGACAGAATGTCTGTACATAAAGCTGATTAAATTTATATCTGTTACATGTTAAATTATGGATTTTTATCATCTGAGATGATTTTTTTTTTGTGCTTGAAAGGGCTGAAATACAGGAGATTTTGACAGAGAAAATAGAAAAGGGAGAGATTTCCAAAATCTCCTGATTCCAGCTGTTGCACACAGACCTGTGCATTCATTTCTATTTGAATTTTCAGCAACTTGACTCAGTCTTCAAGATATTTTCCAGCTAAATGATTCCATGATTTCTGAGTCAACCTATTCCAAAACACTTTCAGATTTTTTTTCCCTCTCACAATCAATTTATTGGGACAGTTTATTGTATTTGAGTGATGTGAAGCTGTCCTTGCAAGTGGCTGCTTCAGGTTCAAAAACTGAATTTTGGGGTTTTGTGGCTGAATTTTCCTTTCAAGTGATGTGCAGGGGACTACTGCATTTAGAAAGAAAAACTAACATTTGATTATCTTACCAAGCCCTGAAGGCAGAGTGAAAATGATGTTAAAATAAGAAACTTCCAGAATTGTTTACAGATTTCCATCCAACTAGAAATCCATTTTCAGTCACTTAGAGCAATTAAATTACACATCCTGATAAACAAGCAGGAATTAAGTGAAATTTTAGACAAAGTTTAAATGAAACTCAGATCTCTTCAAGCCTGTCTTGGGAGACTTGGTGAAACACCACCCACTAATGGTTCTTTATGTTCTGGAAATTAAAAAGTTCTCCTCTAGATGTCACAGAGAAGTTTGGTTTCTGTTTAATTACAGCAAAGATGAGACAAAAATCCTGAATTTTTGTTGATTGCTGTTTGATGGGAGGCACCATCCCTGACCTTCAGGAAGGAAGAATAATTGGAATAAACTCATTGCCAGCAGGTCAGGTAAAAACCAACAGGTGGAAGGGACAGAAAACTTCAACCTTCAGTCCTTCAGAGAGGCTGAGCTGTTCCATGGACAAGTTATTCCTGTGGAAATTCTTAATCCTTAAAACAAATGCCAGTGATATTGATAAAACTCCTGGCAGATCATTTTTGTTCCAGCTCACCCTGTGCTATCACTGGGATGGGGGAAGAATTCCAGCCCAGAATGCTCATGGAATTCCAGAGAGATGGAATTTTGCTGTAATCGTCCTCAGCAGGGCTGGACTGGGTCCAGTGCAGGGCCTGGGGGAGCTTTCACTGGAATTAAAGCAGAGAACACATCTGGAGCAGGCAGCTGCTCTGGGCACATCTGGATGGTCTGGGACACCTCCCCAGGCTGGCCAGTTAAACCCAGCTGATCTGAATCACCTCCCCAGTCTGGCCAGTTAAACTGAGCTGCCCTGAAACTCCTCCCCAGTCTGGCCAGTTAAACCCAGCTGGTCTGTGACTCCTCCCCAGTCTGTCCAGTTAAACCCAGCTGGTCTGGAACTCCTCCCCAGTCTGGCCAGTTAAACCCAGCTGGTCTGGAACTCCTCCCCAAGCTGGCCAGTTAAACCCAGCTGGTCTGGAACTCCTCCCCAGTCTGGCCAGTTAAACCCAGCTGATCTGGAACTCCTCCCCAGTCTGGCCAGTTAAACCCAGCTGGTCTGGAACTCCTCCCCAGTCTGGCCAGTTAAACCCAGCTAGTCTGGAACTCCTCCCCAAGCTGGCCAGTTAAACCCAGCTGCCCTGAAACTCCTCCCCACTCTGTCCAGTTAAACCCAGCTGATGTGGAACTCCTCCCCAGTCTGTCCAGTTAAACCCAGCTGGTCTGGGACTCCTCCCCAGTCCGGCCAGTTAAACCCAGCTGGTCTGAATCACCTCCCCAGTCTGTCCAGTTAAACTGAGCTTGTCTGGAACTCCTCCCCAGTCTGGCCAGTTAAACCCAGCTGATCTGAGGGCCTGGGGGCTCAGGATGGGGTCTGGGAGGGAGAACTCTGGGCAAGTCCAGGACATTTTGGCCCTGGTCTCCTGATGAGCTGGCTCTCAGCAGACTCTGGTTCCATCCTCACCCTGTTCCTGCAGGATAAATCATGCAAGCCCACAGCCCTTCCATTTCTCCTGGACACAATGAGCACACGTCAATTCTGTCCATAAAAACCAGGGGAAATCACGTTGCTGCTCGTGCTTTACCAACTGACCCCTTGGGTTGCCAAGCCGTGACATCATCACTGGCAGCATCCAAGGCTCCAGATTAGAAGTGGCCCAATGACATCACCCTGCCCGTGTCTATCTAACAGATGGTTTCTGTATATTGTGTAATTTTAGATCATTATTCATGCTTTGGGTCGGTATAATTCAGGAAGTGCAGAAATTGCCAAGAAAAATTGACCTGGAGCTAGTTCAAAGCGAGTCAATAATTTTATTGATTAGGCTCCCAAGCTTTCATTCTGCAGCAGAGCCATCATGAATCATCGATGCACAGCAAAATCTGAATCACTCCTCCTCCACCTGAGTTAAGTGCTCCAAAACAAGGTGAGCTTTGAAGGCCCTGGAGCTGTTGGAAAACAAGATAGCCCAGATGATTTGCTGGCCAGCCCTGAAAAGGGGCCAGGAGCTATTTACTGAGGCAAGTGGTTTGTTTGAACTGGAGTTTTATTTATTTTCATATTTTACTTGTTGACTTCATCTCCGCCTTCAGCTCAGAGCCTCGGCTGGGACGTGTCTGAACCGAGGGGAACTTGGGCCAGAAAGAGTTTCTGAGAGTTCTCAGCCCCAGCATGGAGATAAAGCCCCAAATCCTGGTGGGGAAATGGGAGAAAAAAATCAAAGGAAGGGGGTAAAAAATGCTGGGGAGGTTTTTTTATTCCAGAGGTTTACGAGGAAGGGCAGCCATGCAGAAAACTCAGCGTGAGGAATCTGCAGAGGGAAGCTCTGCAAGGCTGGGCTTGGATAAACAATCTGCCAGAGGCTCCCGAGCACTCAGGGAGATCTTTGGGATGTGCCACGGGGGGAAGGTTCCTTTGTGATCCACCCCAAAAGCAGCTGGGATCAGGGGTTTGAGGAAATCGTGAAAATTGGGCTTTTTCTTAAGAGAAAACTTCAGAAAAGCACAATTATCTCTTGAGTTACTCCACCAACAACTCCCAGGGGTCTTCTGCTTCCAAAACTTGTCCTGAGGGTGTTTCTGGGGATGCTGGAACAGCTTTTCTGTAGAGAATCCCTTTAGGAATGCCCCAAACCCATATTACCAGTGTTAAACGTGAGGATTTTGGATGGGAGGAGAGATCAAGTCTGGATCACAGGAGGAGCTGGGAGCAGCTCAGCCCCTTCCTGTTTATTAGAGCACAGCCAAATCCTGAAAAATCTCAGCCTTGCAGGAACATCTGAAGGAAACATCCCACTCTTCATGGATGTGCTGATCCCAATGGATGGGGTCTGGGAAGGAGACAGAATTTACAGGAACCAAAGGAGTTTGAACCTGGTCCTGCAGCCCCCAGATCCATCATGGGCTGTTCCATGGGTTGGCCCAGCTGAAGAAAATCAGTTTTGGGCTCTTCTCTTTCAGAAAAAAAGCAGAGATTTTCTGAGCCAGGGCTTTCCCAGTTTTTTGGGATCTGACTTGGTTCTCTGGCACAGCTTGCACTGTGGAGATGCTCAGAGCAAAGTGGAAAACCAAACAATTGAAATAAAAAATCCGAGTTCAGCTTTTAGACCTTACTCCCCATCATACACAATGCTTGAATAATGTTCCTTTACACGTGTGCACTCTTTTGGAAAGGGAAAAAAGACACAACAAGTGCCAGGTTTGCAATTCAGCTCCCTGGAATTTTCCTTTTCAGTGAACAGGATAAAGCACAGGGTTGTAAACAAGGTACCTTAACTGGCCTGTTCTCAATTTAAAATATTCCAAATCCTTGCTGATAGCAAGCTCTTCTATAAACTGGAGGTATTTTTGCCTTAGAGTTTTAGGAGCACCAGGAAAACCTCTTACCCTGACCAAAACTCTTTTACCTGCCCAATAACTGCACTTTCCATGCCCCTGGTGATCTCATTTCATCATTGCCTTCATGAAATAGTCTGGCTTGAAATTCTAAATATTTAGGGAAGATATTCTTGTTTAATTAAAAACTTCATGGGGAAAAAAATCTGGCCTTGCCTTTCCAGTCAGAGAAGGCTTTTCCAGCCTGGAGGATCCTGTAATTCTACCAGTTTCCTTTATTCCTTCATTTGATGCTGGTTTTCAAACACAGAAGTCCATAATATTTAAGCTTATAAGCTCAAATTTATTCTCCTGGTGATTTTATTATCCAAATCTTTATGAAGATTAATCATAATAGCCATAAATGTGTCCTGAGAAAATATCCCCTCTTATCCTGTCTCCAACAGGAGAAATTAATTAAAATTAATATTTTTATTAAGAGTTAATCTTGGTCACTGAGAAAAATTTTTAATCTTCTGGTTATTTTGGTTATCTGGTTATTTATTTTCTATTATTTTTGCCAACTGTTCCCCAATAAGAAAATGCGCCTTTCCTCCTTCCAGATTTCAACAGCCAAACGAGAAATCTTTGGTGATCACGCTGTAATTCTGTTTTCTTTCAAAGCTCCTGCACTAAGTACTTTCCCTCAAGCACTTCCAGGCTGGATCACATCCCTGTCTGAACATCCCACTTCAGGAAGGGGGGAAAGGCTGCTGACATTTTCCTTATCAGCTCTGAGAGGATTTTTGCAGAGTTGAAGAGGAGACAGCCTGGATTTGGGGGAGGATGGCCACAGATAAGGAGCTTCCCTTGGCTCTCCGTGCCAAACCTCACAACACTGGGGATTATTTGCTTTATTCAACCTTCTCCCTTCACTTCCCTGCTCTTAAAGGAGAAAACCATGCTTGAACAAACACGGAGGTGGCGTTACTGATGCTTCACATCCCCAAATTTGCTGTTCCTGAGGAATCTGGGGGAGCTTTGGCCAGCTGGAAGAGGGAAGGTGCTGCTGCTCCCACTGGAGCAGAGATGGATTGGCTGGAGCCAGGAGGGAGCACTTTGTCTCCCAAATCCCTGGGTGTAAGTTGGTTTTTCCTGCCAGCCTCTGGCTGATGGAGTCACCACAGGTCAGCGACGGCCGTGGATAAATATTTCAGCCTGTGGAGATCAGCACAATAAATCCCAGCCCTGTGGGATTATCAGCACCTCCCCAGCCCAGCTGGGGTGAGAGGAGGGTTTGTGGCACCCAAACCGAGCCCAAAACTTGGAGGCAAAATCAAAATCCATTTTCAAACGTTCATCTCCCGATGCGTTTGGAATTCTGGTTTATTTTTCCCCTGGGATTTGCTGATCCCCACAAACTGCTCCTCAGTGCCTGAAACATTCCAGATTCACCTTTCCACCAGCTTTGTACCTGGATTAATCCAGGGAGGTAAGGATGGTCCCCAACCCTTGGCCATGCCCTGCACCACCGTCCTCGTGCTAATTAAAAGATTTGGGTGGAGACTGTCAACATCCAGAATATTCCCTGCAGCATTCCCACTAAAAATCCTACTGATTCCACCAAAAAAAAAAAGTGACAATCACCAGGGAAATGTAGAATCTATTAATTATGACTGAGGGAAGTATTCTTGTTGAGGGAGTTGCCACTCATAGCTGGGCAGGAAGAAGGTTTGGAAGATGATTGTCCCTTTAATTCCTCTAATTAACCCCAATATTCACTATCAAGCCTGGTTAGAGAATAAAAAATAAGATGAAATGTTGTTTTTCTAGACCTATTTATTTTGCTGGTTAATGGATTAAAATAGTTGCCAGCTGTGCAAAGTTCTCATTATGTTCATTACTCATAATGCTCCTCACAATGAGATGATTAATTCCACACACTTGCAAACCCTTCAGTGAATGCTGTTGATTAAGCAATTATGTTAATCCACTCGTGTTTGTTTTCTCACTGCTCTGGTGATGGTTGGGCCCAATTTCTTTGCTGAATTATTCCATGTAGCCTCTCAAAGCTTTGCTGTAATTTGGAAAGGCCAAATCCACCCTCCACAAATGATGTGAAGGTGAAAATTGCAGATTATTTGTCTCTGGTTCGGTTTGGGTTTCTAAGAAATGTGCAGGACTTTTTGATTCCTTCAGGATTCCTGGAACAGGAGTAACATCAATTTTCTGTCTGATTTAACCCTGAGAAATTCAGGCCTGGTAGAATTATATCTTTGATTTAGATTTTGTTTTCTTTTATTGATATTCAGTAGCTGATTGGATCTTTCATTTCTGTGATTGGTAGCAAAATGAGTTTTGGAAGTGTTTAATAGATGAATATTCAAATTTTGTGCCTCAGAGTAAAAAACTTGACATTTGCAGGACAAATGACAACAGCTCAAAAAATGAAAAATGGACAAATATTCCTCCAATTTTAGATTTAATCCCTAGTTTGATATAAAGCAGCAGCTGAATAGACAAGGGAAGGACTTTCTCCTGCTTTTAGATGAAATATTTTCATCAGTAACAAAACCAGGGGAATCCAGTGGTGGGAGAAACATGAAGTGAATTTTAGGAGTCTTTGCTCGATGGGGCAGTGCCTCTCTGGGTATATTTGTGCTTTACCTACAAAATACATTTCCAGAAATATTTGCAAGAAGCAGCATCATTTGGAATCCTCATTTATGGAATGGGGAATGGGGAATGGGGAATGGGGAATGGGGAATGGGAAGGGAAGGGAAGGGAAGGGAAGGGAAGGGAAGGGAAGGGAAGGGAAGGGAAGGGAAGGGAAGGGAAGGGAAGGGAAGGGAAGGGAAGGGAAGGGAAGGGAAGGGAAGGGAAGGGAAGGGAAGGGAAGGGAAGGGAAGGGAAGGGAAGGGAAGGGAAGGGAAGGGAAGGGAATCCCAGCCCTTGCCAAAACCCAGGAATAAAACACATGGAAAGCACCAACAGACCCAGCAGAGTGCCCAAAACCCAAAGTGTAAAACATTAACAAAACCAAACTTGCACAAATGTCGGTGTCCCGAGAGATTGCTGATGAATTTTGAGTCTCTCATTAATCAAAAATAAGATAAAACATCTCATAAATACAAAGAAATTATGTTTAATTATATCCTCCCAAAAACTTCCTACTTTGACCATTTTTCACAGAATTCCAGAACATTCTGAGCAGATCCATGTCCAAATCCTTTCCCTGGATGGATTTTTACCCTCAACTTCTGCATTTAAAATGCAGATTAAAAACCTCCCTGATATTCTCTGAGCACGGGCCATCACTTTTATTCTGGGGGGTCCATTTTGGGAGCAGCAGCTCATAAAAGAGCCCAGGCCAAGCTGGGCTCTCTGCAGCCCAGGTCGATATTTTATTTTTCGGCCACCGCGCCGTGCTGACGGCTCGCCTGCAATGTGGCCTCTGTCTTTTTTATGGGGTACATTCCTGCTGAGTGTTGGGCAGATTGATCCCATTCTGGGCTCCAGATTGGAAAACAGATGTGTGGGGGGGGAAAAAAAAATCTGCAGGAAAAAGGTGCAAAAAAAAAATGCAGAGATGCTGAGAAAGAGCCGTGGAGAGGGACCTGTTCAGGATTGTCAGAAATATCACAAAAATATCACCAAAATTCATCACAAAAGGGGAGCAGCAGTTGCTGAATGAGCCCAAATCCAGAGTGAAAAATCAGGGATGTGAATAAATTTTTAAGAAAGCAAAAAATTCTCAAGATCTCGTTGCCTTCAAGAGCAGCTGTTCCAGCTAAATTGAGATTATTTCTCTTGGTATGAGGTTACAGAGTGGATTTTAATCTTCTTGGTGTCAAACTACACAACCAAAATCACCTCCTAGGTTTAAATCTATCTGTAAACACATCTAAATAGATTTTATATTCATCTATCAAGAAAATACTGACTCTGACTGGGTGGTTTCATTAAAAAGGAGCAGCCTTTCCATATGATTGCATCTAGAAGAAAAAAAATTAATATTCCTATAGGAGATTGAAAAAATATAAATTCCAATAAAGCCTAAAGGATGGTTGGCAGCCATTGGAAAATCTGTAACTTTGGTCTTTCCAATTTCTCCTGAAAATGGAGTGGAATTTCCAGTGGAGTCTCAATTTAAAGATGAAGAACAACCCAGAATCACTTCTGTGCCATCCAATACCTTGATTTCCTTCATTTTTCCTCTTTCTCCATGGGATGGGGATCCAGGATTTGGGATTACATTGGGTTTTTTATAACTGCTTCAAGGAACTGAAAGCCCTGAGGACTTTAATTTGCCTTTAATATTCACCCACATATTGAACTCCCATATTTGAGTTTAATCCCAGATTTTAAAACCAACCTTCTTCCAATTCACTCATGTCTTATCTCAACACCCATTCCCAAATTTTTGTGGCGAGGCCGAGTCGAATCTCTCAGAAGGGACAAAAAGGGCTCAGAATTCCCTTTTTCTTTTTTTTTCCTCCCTAAAATCCATGCTAATATTCTGGAGGCAGCTGTTCCTGCCAGCCCGAGCTGCCATCAAGTTCAAGGAGGAGGAGATTGCTGTAATGTAACTGAAGAAATCCTGGAAATCCCAGCGGGCACCCCAAGGTGTTGAAGGGGGGTCAGGGAGCACGGGAGACATGAAAAGCCTTTTTTTTTTTGTTGTTATTTTTTTTTTTTCTTTTTTGCAGCTGATTCCTTTCTCCTATCGACTCTACAAAGGCAGAGGGGAGGGAGAGGGGCTGGATTTTGAGAGGGCCACGCTTTCCAGCCATGCTCAGGAAACCAGGGAGACAAAAGGCACCAGCAGCAGCCACATGGCGAGAGGGATTCAGGACTCAGCCCAAACTTCCTCTGCTGCTTCCTCAGGAGCCCAGCACCCACCTCCCCGTTTGTTTTTCCAAGAAAATAATTAAAGATGTGGATAAAGAAAAAAAGAAAAAATTAACAAAAGACTGACCTTTTTTTTTTTTTTTTTTAATGTTTTGGTTTTTTGGTTTTTAACCCCTTTTTATTCAAATCTCCCACTGCAAGGGGAATGGTTTTGATCCCCCCTCCTTCCGCTCTGGGCCAGGAGCAGGGATTGCTTTACATCCCAGTAGAAGGGAATGCTTAAGGAAACCTCTGGCACTATTATGGATGGAAGTGCAAGGAGATGGTTTTATCAGGAGGCTTCAAGGCTGTTATTGTCCAAATAAACACTTGCTTTGCCAGACATGATCTCCAGCTGCTGCAGGAGACCCCAGGCTTCCCTCTGAATTTCAATCTCCCTGCTCCATCCCCTCCTGCCCTTTCCCACTTTTTGCAGCCCTGAATAGCCCTCTGTGCTGCATTACTTCACTTTTTCCATCCTAACAGGCTTCACCAGGCTCCTGACTTCCTGCCCACCACCCTGCTCCCCACTTCAGCTGCCTTTAGGAAGTTTAACACCTTTGGGATTTTTTTTAATTTTTTTCCCCTCTTCCAGGGACAGGATGCTGCCCCAGATTTGGCTGTCGGGATGCAGGATGTCACTGCACATCCCACCTCCCTGGAACAGGCAAACCCAGCAAAGCAAGAAGCAACTCAGACAAACTTTTTGGAAAGTTGTGAAATCTTTATCAGTTTTTTTTTTTTTTTTTTCCTTTCCTACACCCACATCATTCTCCAGGCTCACAAACAGCCCCACAAGAGACAAAGTACAGGAAATATTCCAGCAGCATCACTCCAGGATCCAGTAAATAACATGAACTGAAAGAGTTTCACCAAACAACCAATTCTGAGCATTTTTTATGGTAGAATTGCAGCAAGAACAAGAATTTCTAGGTAGATTTAGGTGACTTTAAATCCAAATTTTAACCCCTAGAATTTTTTATTTCTAGGATTTAATCTCAAGAGTAACCAAGCTTGAACTGCAAATCTTGTATCCTCAAGCCAGGATTTGTGATCTTTGTCCCTAAATTCATAATTTTTTTTTTTTTTTTACTCCACCAGGAGGGCTCAGATTTTTTGCCCAAATTAGAAACTCTCAGTGAAAATTTGTTTTTCTGGCAAATACCAACAGTAAGGTGCTCCTGATGATGATAATGAATTCCTAAATTATTGATTTCCAAGAAGATGAGGGAAAATCCCCAAAATTATTTAATTCCTGTTGTTGTTCTTCAGTCTCTCTGCAATAACCAGTATCTATCTATATAAAATAAATCCATAGATATATATCTATATTATATATATAAATAAATATATTTTATAGATATATAGATATAGATATATATAGTTAGATATAGATATAGATATAGATATAGATATAGATATAGATATAGATATAGATATAGATATAGATATCTAACTAAACTAAACTAAAATATTTATATAAAATATATCAATATATATATATATCCGTGGTATAATTAAAGCAGGGAACAATTTTCCTTTTTTAAACTCAATTTTGATGGATATTCTCATTATTACATCTTTTGCTGTGTTCTCTTGACTCTGTTTTACCATCTTGGCTCTTCTCAGCCCATTTTGGCAGCTTGAAAACCTCAAGTTTGACCCAAAAAACTCGTGTTTGACCCAAAAAACTCGTGTTTGACCCAAAAACCTCGTGTTTGACCCCAAACCTGCAGTGAGCTCCATCAGATAAGGAGATCCCGTGTACCTGTGTGGTCTGGTGGCAGAGGGACAGGATGGAAATGGCAAATCAGATGGAATTACACGATCCTTATCTTTTTTCCCCCTACAGAGGGCACGAGCTGCTGACTTAGAACTCGCTTGAAGTGCAGGGAAATGGGGAAAAAAGAGATTTTCCAGCGAGTTTTCAGGAGCTGGAGGAGATATTAGCAAGGGCCCCTAACCTGGTTATTAGCTATGCACAACTGTTGTTTATTTTTGCACAGGAGCTAAAGGAGAAACCATCCCTGCTTATTTTTCTTTACTTAACTAGAGAAATTGTATAGCTTTTGGAAAGGGTTAAATCATTTCCTCCTTGCCTGCTCTCCTCAGGCTCTCCTTGCCCGGGTGGGAGCGTGCAGGAGGTTCCCCACTAACCACAGCTCTGCTTTCCAAAAGGAAATTAAAGTGAAATACATCAGCCAGGCTGGGACTTCACACTTCAGAGACTTGTAAAGAACATCAGCTGCTGAAATTGATGGTCACTTTAACTGCCCACAGACAGCAGCTCCGGGTTTTACTGGGCTTAATGGGACAATATCTCCCTCCTGATGACTTCATTTAGGTCGTGCTGAAATTCCTATTAAAGAGGGGCAGTTAATATTTCATTAAAATTGCTCTGATGGCAGTTCCTGCTAATCTGCAGGAACGCCATCCCCTTCCCATGGGGTGGATCCCACGTGGGATGGGGAAAAAAGTGTGAGGAATTCCATGTTCTCCTCAGGGCTGAGCCCTTTGTCTCTTTAAAGGGTGAAATTTTTTCTTGCTGGTTCCTTGTTTTTTTGTACAATTATTATTTTCAGGATAAGAGCTGGTAGATCATGGGGGAGCTGGGAACTCCAGTGGTTTAAATATTGTAAATACTGCAAAAGAAAATATGTCTTGACCAGAGCAGGGAATGAAAATATGGCCATTTCTACAGAGGATTTGCAGCTCCTTCTGGAATGAAGGGGGAAAACAAGCAGGGAAATGTGAATCAGAGAATCCCAGGATGGCTCAGGCTGGAAAAGATCTCTGAGATGGTCAAGCCACCAACCCATCACCACTGGGACTGTCCCCAATGCCACATTCACCCATTTTTTGGACACTTCCAGGATGGTGACTCCACCCCACCCTAAGCAGCCTTGACATCCCTTCCCATTGAAGAGTTTTCCCTGATTTCCAGCCCAAAGCTCTCCTGGCACACCTTGAGGCTGTTTGCTCTCCCCCTGCCCCTGCTGGAGACCTGGACCAGGGGCAGTGGTGATGGATCATCTCAGAGATCTTTTCCAGCCTGAGCCATCCTGGGATTCTGTGATTCACATCTCCCTGCCTGTTTCCCCCTCTGCAGAAATGACCATTTCCACAAACAGCTGCAGTTCCTGTCATCATTCCAGGGCACATCCTCAGCCTCTGGAATTCCCTGCTTGCCAAGCCCAGGGAGCTCTGACATTGCCCAGCACCAGAGCCTGCCTTCCCAGGTTTACCTTTGGAATCAGGGGACTCTCCTGGGTCAAAGGAGAACCCTCATTATGGGCTTAGCAAATTAAACTGTTTGTGTGTCCAGGAGGAAACAGCCCAAAGCCCCAGTGCCTGGTGGGTGATCAGGTTCCAGCACAGGCAGCAACCTGCAGCAATCCACAGCATCAGAGCATGGCTGGGGCTGGAAAAGACCTTTGGAGGTCACTGAGAGCAGCCAGAAACCAAACACTGCTGAGTGCCACCAAACCATGGCCCTGCTGTCACAGGAACCTGAGCCAGGCTGGCAAGCCCAGGCTCCCAGGAATTTATTTCTTAAAAATCCTGTGCCATTCATGGAGAAACTTGGGGGGGGATGAACTGAGAAACATCCCTAAATGTGTTTTTAAATGTTCATAGAATGCAGCCAGCACTCAGGGTTGAGGAGGTGCTGGGATGCTCCTCACACCCCACCCTTGAGGAAAAAAAACTGTTTTAAAATAAAAGTTTCAATGTGAGACACTCCAGGGATTCCCAGCCCCCCAGAACCCTCAGGCTGTGTTTTTGTGGAAGGATTTTTCCCCATGTTGGAGTTGTCAGCTTTCATTTCTGCCCCTGGCCTTGACACACAGGTTGTCTCAGGAATTTATTTGACTGACAGATGTCCAAGGCAAAGGAATCCCCTGGATCTGCCCAGCTGTGAGACTGTGAGCTCCTTGCAGTGCTGCATGGCAAAAATTCCATAATAAAATGAAATGAGTAAATTCCTTCAAAAAAAAAACTTGCAGCAAGCCATCCCTGTATTTTAACATGAAATATTTCATCCCTCCAAACTTATTTCTTTTGTTGTTAAGTCTAATTTTGGGGTCCAAACTTGTTTTCATTGCAGTATTAAACATAAACCAATTAGCTCCTTCTTTTCACAGAAATCTCTGCTTTTTTATCATTAGAAATGGCAACAATAATAATAATAATAATAATAATAATAATAATAATAATAATAATAATAATAATAATAATAATAATAATTTGCTGTAATATTGCAAATTTTATTATCTCAGAGTCTCATTCCAAAGTTTGGAAGTGCAGTTGGAGTTTCTGAGTCCAGGGCAGAGGGGAGCTGGTTATTAAAGAGCATTTTAATATAAATCTGAGTTAATTCAGAAACGGAGAGCAGGTTATGGATAAGTGATTTCTGAGCTTTGAGATTTAAAGAAATAGAAATTATGCATATAAATATATGTATTTATATATGTGTCCATGTATGTGTAATGAAATATATCCATGGAAATTCCAGAAGAAAAATACAATGTCCACTGAAATATCAGAGAAAAACACTGGATTATTTATTCCTAACCTGCAAAAGGGAAATTTGCCTTTTGAAAGGAAGCTGGGGCTCCTGGATAACCCAGCCAGGAATCTCCAAGTGCTGCTCCCACCACTCCAATGGGGTTTTTTAATTTGTCCTTGGAATGAGCAGCCAAACCCCTGGGAATAGTGGGATAATGGGAAGGATTTATCCCAACAGCAAACACTCATTTTCTCCTGGTGGGGCTGCTCCTCTCACCCACCCCAGCAGCTCTGACACTTCCAGCTCAATCCCAGCTCTCCAGGTGATTTTTGGATAAAATTTCTCATTTTTTCCCCATTTCTTTCATGGCCAAAGGTGTGCTGTGGTGGAGCAGGGAAAACAGGATCCAGCAGGTTTTTTGGGAGAATCCAGCACCAGAATCCTTCAATCCTTCAGCACATGCAGTGTTGTGAGTCTGGAGCTGGCTGTGGTTGTGAGCAGACAAATTCTGAGCAGCTCCCTGAGGAATTTGAGGGTGCAGATCTGAGGGGATGGATGGGATCCTATTTCCTTCTCTCCCTGCTGAAAGCAGCAAAAAGAACTCCAGGATTATCTGCTCCTGCTTCTCATGGCAGCAGAGGAAATGTCAGAGTTTGGAAGTGTGACAGAAATATGGGAGAACTCAAATTCAGGACGTGACAAGAACAATCCCGGGATTTTCTGTAGCTCAGGCTTAATATTGAAATTATTTCAATCAAACAACTTCCAAAGGCAACGTCCTGAGTGAGGGGATTCATCCTCCTGACTTTGGGATGTTTTCATGGTCTTGGTTTAAATTTGGAACAATAGCATGGAATGGTTTTGGTTGGAAGGAGAAGAGAAAGAGAAGGAGAAGGAGGAGAAGGAGAAGGAGAAGGAGAAGGAGAAGGAGAAGGAGAAGGAGAAGGAGAAGGAGAAGGAGAAGGAGAAGGAGAAGGAGAAGGAGAAGGAGAAGGAGAAGGAGAAGGAGAAGGAGAAGGAGAAGGAGAAGGAGAAGGAGAAGGAGAAGGAGAAGGAGAAGGAGGAGAAGGAGAAGAAGAAGAAGAAGAATAAAAAGAAGAAGAATAAAAAGAAGAGGAATAATCATCATCATCCCTGGAGCCAGCAGGGCCCTGGCACAACTCCCATGTCCAGGGGTGACCCCCAGAGGTGACCCCAGGCCCTTCCAGCTGGGAACCTCCACGGGTCAGGAATCACCAAATCAGCCCTGCAGACAGAACAGCCAGCAGAGAGCAGTGAAACTGCCCCAAGCCATCTCTGAAAATTGAATTTTCCAACACTGTGCCCATGAAAATGGAAACAAACCTCAGAACCATGGCTTAGTTGATTTTTCTTGAAGAATTCTTTCTTTCTTTTTCTTTCTTTCTTTCTTTCTTTCTTTCTTTCTTTCTTTCTTTCTTTCTTTCTTTCTCTCTCTCTCTCTCTCTTTCTCTCTCTCTCTTTCTTCTCTCCTTCTCTCCTTCTCTCCTTCTCTTCTTTCCTCCTTCTTTTTCTCTCTTTTTTTTCCTTCTTTTTTTTTTTCTTTTTTTTTTTTTTTCCTTTTTTTTTTGCCTCTTCTTTTTCTTTTTTTTCCCTTCTCTTTTTCCAAATCGAGCAGGATAAAATCCCAGCCTGTACCAAAGGCCTGGCTGCTATATTTAACTCAGACAAACACATAACAAATCACTATTCTGCAGAAAGAAGGCACACCTCAGAGGCTGGATTTTTTTTTTCCCCTTTTTTTTATTTTTTTTTTTTTTTCTCTTCAAACCTGGACCTAGAGACCACAACCCTCTAAATAATCCTCCAGAAATAAACCAATGAAATGTTCCCTCTGACAACAGACACAGCATTATACCTGCAGCTGGTAAATGTTTCCACAGCCCAAACCACCTTTCCTTCTCGTTTCCAGTAAAAATTTGCTCCCAGGGGGATGGAGGCAGCAGTTGGATTTTAATTACTTTTCTGCAATAACGTGGAATGGAGAGTTGCAATTTTATTTTTTTTTTTTAATGCTGCTGATGGATTCTTGGTTTTTTTTCTCTTTTTGGAAGGGAAGGACAGAGGAGCAAAGGCAGATGCTCCTGGAGATCCATCCCTGGTGTCTCCCAGTCCCTCATTTCTGCCATTCCCTGCATGCCACAGAATATTGGGAATTCAGTGAAGATTCCAGGGGACGTTGCTGCTCAGGCCAGGATCCCAGGGAAGCTCAGTGGTTACAGCTCCTTCCTTCCCTAGAACTCAAACTCCAGGAGCCAGGAAATTTGGGAATTTCATCCCTGGAGTGTCCCAGGGCAGGCTGGAGCAGCCTGGGACAGGGGGAGGTGTCCCTGCCATGGCAGGGGTGGCATGGGATGGAATTTAAGGTCCTTTCCCACCCAAACCATTCCATGAATCTGTGATTCCATGACCTGAACAGGATCTCCAAGGTCTCCAACCCAAACCATTCCATGAATCTGAGATTCCATGACCTGAACAGGATCTCCAAGGTCTCCAAACCATTCCATGAATCTGTGATTCCATGACCTGAACAGGATCTCCAAGGTCTCCAACCCAAACCATTCCATGAATCTGTGATTCCATGACCTGAGCAGGATTTCCAAGGTCTCCAACCCAAACCATTCCATGAATCTGTGATTCCATGACCTGAGCAGGATTTCCAAGGTCTCCAACCCAAACCATTCCATGAATCTGTGATTCCATGACCTGAGCAGGATCTCCAAGGTCTCCAAACCATTCCATGAATCTGTGATTCCATGATCTGAGCAGGATCTCCAAGGTCTCCAACCCAAACCATTCCATGAATCTGTGATTCCATGATCTGAGCAGGATCTCCAAGGTCTCCTCCCACCCAAACCATTCCATGAATCTGTGATTCCATGACCTGAGCAGGATCTCCAAGGTCTCCAACCCAAACCATTCCAAGATTCCATGTGGGGAGAGCTGAGGTGGTTTTGGGGTGGGACTGGTGGGCTCTGCAGGGAGGAATTCAGCTTTTGAGGGGAAAGAATCACTCTGTGTCCTTGAACCCAGCTGGATTTCATGGAGGAAAATGCATCTCCATGGATTTCATGGAGAAAAAATGCAGAGCACCCAACCAATGCTGGCTGGATCCTGCCTGAAGCTGGCAGCAGAAATCCTGATTTCCTGGGGAAAAAAAAAATCCCATCAGTGTTGTACTGCCCTGGTGCTTGAAGGAGTTTTGGGAGTGAAACAACTTCAAAACTCAAAATTTGGGGAATTTCCTTCAATCCCTCTTCCCCTCCTTGAGCAGGGCTGGTTTTCCAGCTGGTCACTGCCTGGTTGTGATTCCAGAGCTCCTTGGAATTCCCACCCTAATGCAGCATCCCTGAAGAACATCCAGCACAGAGATTTATTTTTCCTCCACGAGGTTGATTTGGCTCCCTTGAGCAGGGCTCAGCCTTTTCTTGGATTTTGCTGGAATTGTTCCTTTGCCCTGCCTGCCTGCACAGAGGGGTCTGTCCTTTATTCCATTTATTTCCTGAAGGAATTGGGGTTTGTATCATTTCATCCCCTCACTGCTGGCATATCAAGGCTTTTTTTCAGACAGAATTCCTGCTATCAGCCTTTTACATCCTCATTTTTCCCTGGATAAAATACATCAAAAACTCCTGCTGGCTTTGGGCAGGAGGATATTTATTTAAGCAAGCTGAGTTCCATATTTTGGTTGAATAATTACAACCTTTTTCTCTTGCATCCATCTACTGAACCCTATTATTTTCTGCCACTGAAGCCCAAAAAAGTATTTACACAGCTCAGTGCTCCTCAGGCTAAACAGGGATGGGATGCTCAATCATGGGAATCAGTGCAAAAATCCGTGATTTTTCCTTTTCTCAATGATTTTTGAATCAAGACTAAATAGAGCTGGAAGGGCTGAGGGAAGCAGAGAGATGTTTCTTGTCCTTAATGTGCAAAAAGTTTGGATCTCTCCCTTAATCCAGGGGAAAGGACCAGAAGTAGGAACATACTTTGGTTTGAAGTTTATTTTTCTCTGCTTTCCCTTCCCTAATTCAAACAAACCCAACTTTTTCTCTGCTTGCTGCTGTTCCATGCAGGGATGGGATTTCTCTGGGATCTCCTGCTGGGATGGATGTGGGAGATTCCCAGAAACATCAGGAGATGCTGGAGTGACACCTGGGCCACTCACTGCTCCATCAGGCTTCTCAAACAAACAAAGCACCAGGGCTGGAAAGTGAAAATTTAATTTATATCTGTCTCTGAAGCTGCTGTTGGATCACAAAAATGGGGGGAAAATCATGCAATTAAATTTAAAAATGGGGGATATTAATTTTGGGAGGAGAATCCCTTGATGTGGCTTGAAGGAAGCAGAGTGTGAACCCAGAGAAATCTGAGTTCCAAACCAGGATTGTGACTTGCTGGTGGTTTTCCTTAGGTTCTGTCTGGTTCCATTTGGGAAACGGGAAATTTGGGAGCTCCCTGATTTGGATTTCACCTGATTTCCATCATTGCCATTTCCTGGAGTTCTGGGTTGGTTTGGGTGGGGATCATCTCATCCCTCCCCTTCCTCCATCCCAGCCTGCTCCAGCCTGGGACAGCTTCCCTGGGAATTCCATCCCAGGCCAGGATTTCTCCCCAAAATCCCATCCCCCCCGTCCCACACTCCCATTTCCATCTGTGCACACACTCCCACACACCCATAAACATATAAATAAATATTGGGCTTGCCCAGCTCTTAAAAATGTTCTGCATCTGCTGCAAGAAGCCACATTTCCCACCAGCTGGAGAGAAAACATTTCAATATGAGATCAAATATTTGGCTTGTCCAATGCAAGGTGTAATTACATTCACTCGAAGGGAAAAAAAAAACAGAATTAGGGGGGAAAAAATAATTTTTCAAAGGTGTTTTCATGTCTATCCTGGGAGGGGGCAAAAAGTGTAGAGGGGGGGAATTTTCTCTAAATAGAATGATCTGGTTTTTTTTACGAAATAGACCTGAAATTTCTGATGCCACAGCTGAAATCCTGTAATTATAAAGGAGAGCTGACAACGTTTTTCACCTCGTGGGGTTGCTGGAGCAGCTTTTTCAATCAGGATTGAAAAACTGTTTTAGAGAAAACACCCAAAAATAGAGGAGTGAAGATTCTGGCTGCTCTGTGATCCCCATCTCGTTTTTGGGTTTGTTCACAAATAAATCATTTTGAGCACGTGGGGGATGAGCCTGGCTCAGGGAAGGGTGTGGGGGGAGAAAAATCCTGGAATTCTCAGGATGGATGCACAGGGAGGCAGGAGCTGCCCAGGAAACGGGGCTGACCACAGCCAAAACTGCAGGCAGGGAGCCCAAAATTGGTTAAAAATTGCCATTTCTGCTTTTTTTTGGAGGAGTCCAGTCTCCAAACTGAAACTCAAGTTTAGTCTGTGTGGGTTTTTAGTGCTGATAAAATTCCCAGCTTGCCAAAAATCAAGCCCAGGTTTAATCCCCTTCCTGGGCTGAAGCTGAGACAGCTGAGATGAAAACAGAAATTACAGAAACAGCAGAAAAAACACCAGAATTTGCCTTTCTGGGTGATTTATTCCCTCCACACTCCAGTTTGATCTCTGCCTTTCACAATCTTTATTATCAAGCAGCAAAAGGAAAGGTTTTGATTTTCCAACTTTTTTTTTTTTTTTTTTTTTTTTTTTTGGGCCAAATTTTGCCACCTCAAAAGCTCCAACTTCATCCTTTGTTTAACTTTGTTCAAAGCCCAGGAGATTTGGACCAGGATTCAATTTGTCCCTGAAGATTCAGATAAATTTCAAACAAGCCTTGGAGATGTGTAATTCAATCTTTTAAAAAATGAATAATTTACTTTTTTTTTTTTTTTTTTTTTTTTTTTTTTTTAACTGATTTTCTTTCAGCTTAAATAAATTATTGGACTTCCAGAATTACCCTGTTGTTTTTTCATTTCTGGTGAAAACTCCAGGATTCCACTAAAGAGGGGAATAAACCTGGAATTGTCAGTGATTTTTAATTTCTTTTGTTTGTTTTACAGATAAACCCAGTTAAAACCAGTCCTAAAATTGGGCTAAACTCCCTCTGCAGACTTAATTCAATTGTTATTTTCTGGCATTATACAAAATTCAGAAATTTAGGGATATTTTCAGTGGGGTGCCACTGATGGACAATCAACAGCTCCATGCAGGAATTTATTAATTGTTTAATTCCTAAAGAATTTAATTGCCCAGTCCTGTCACTGCAGTTTGGATCTGGACTCCAAAAGCAGAAATTCTGAGATTTCCTTGGGATGTTCCCTTTCCTCTGGGAATTTCTGCCACACAAAATAAAATCCAACCTTGGAGCAACATCCTGGATCTGGGGGTGTTTTTGTTTTTTTGGTTTTTTTTTTGTTTTTTTTTTTTTTTTTGTTTTTTTTTTTTTGTTTTTTTTTTTGTTGTTGTTTTTTTTTTTTTGTTTTTTGTTTTTTGTTTTTTTTTTTTTTTTTTTTTTGTTTGTTTGTTTGTTTGTTTGTTTGTTTGTTTGTTTTTTGTTTTTTGGTTTTTTTTGTTATTTTCTTTTAGGGTGAAGGTTTTTTTATTCTATTTCTAGTTTCTTTGGTGGTTGTTGTCGTCAGACCAGGATGAGGTGGAAGATTTTCATCTTGGCATCATTCACCTGCAGGCTCTTGCTGCGAAAATCAGCCCCAGACTTGGTTTATTCTGCTTTTCCCTATTTATCTTTTGTTGTTTTTTGGATTTTTTTGTCCATCTGGCATCTCCAGCACTGAAGGTTCTTCCCCCACTTGCCATTTTTGCCAAAGTCAATCCCAACTTCCAATTCCTCCTCTTTGTTTTTGATGCTTTTGGGAACGAGCCAAATTCCCAGAAAAACCAAAAAACCCGTGCCCTGATCCCCCTGAGCTGGCCCAACCCAGAGACTTTGGGCTCAGAGTCTGCCCGGGTTTTATTTTAAACCAGAACTGCCTGAGACAGGCTGGGAAAATCCCAAAATCCCAGGGAGGACTGGTTTCCAAACCCTGCAGGAATAACTGCAGCTCCTTGGAAACACCAAAAGTGGTTTTGAGAGGGAACCTGCGTGGCTGGAGATGGGACACTCTATAATCAAGCAATGATTCAATGAAATTTGACCTCAAGCTAATATATTTTGTCAACTTTTTTTCATTTTAAGCTGTTCCTGTGGCTCTTTTTTGCTGTCCAAAATCCCCAAACCCGCCCTGAGGCAGGTCTGTGGCACTCAGGGGAAGCCTGGCCCTGGTTTTCCTGTGGATTCCCATTCCTTGCCATGAGCAGCTGGATTTATTTTGTCTCCCAGTTTGGGAATTGTGCTGGGAATCTCCTCACCTGGCTGTGAAACCAAAAAAAATTCACATTTTGGGATCTGCAACCAGGCAATGAGTTGGGTTTGGCCAACACCCATGGGCTGAGATGGGGATTAAAAAGATCAGAGAGGAAGAATCCATTGAAAAAGTCAATTCTCCCATTTTTATCTTTATTTATTGTTTTTTTTTTTCCTTTCTCCAGTGGACTGAAAAGCTTCTTTTAGAGGATATTCCTTCCTTTGGTGTGATGGCAGCACCAGGGGCTCTCCTGCCCTGTTTTTGATCTCCCACTGGGTAAAATGATAAATCAGAAATCTGCTACTGATTTCAACAACCTTCAGCCACCTCACCCTGAATTTTGGAGCCTGACATCACTGGGGCACAATCAAACTTCTTCAGAAATTCAACCCCTGAAATTTTCTGCTGGGAATGTTTTTTCTTTCCCAAGTTTCAAATCTTTTGATGCTTTTTTGGTCCCCCTTTAATTTCTCAACTTTATAAAGCTCTACATCCCTTAACTCACTTTCAGGGCATTCTGAGTGCATCCTTAGTGGATTTTAGAGATTTCTAAATATTTATTATGCCCTGCCAAAATGTTATCAGTTAAAAAAAAAACCCTCTCAACAATAATGGACAAAAAATATTTGGGTTTGGCAGGATGTTTGTGATGTTCCCCAATTCCTAATTAGAAATTCAGGGAGATTTCATCATTCTCCTTTAATTGTACCCTGATTAAAATTTCCATTTTTCAGCTCTTTTTTTTAATAATGAGAGAAACTCATCCTGTTTTTGAGGAGAGAAAATCTGAGTTCTTACTTTGGGACATCCATAAATCACTTAGAAAGTGTTTGACCTTTAGAGATGATTAAATTCAGACAGCTCTGTTCAGATTCTCTCTCTTGATTCATTCATAGATAAATTTGCTTTAAACACTTCTTAGTTTTCCTCCCTCCCCCTCAGCTTTGCAAGGCTTCACTCATTCATTTTGAAAAACATTTATTCAGAGGAGCCAGGCTCACTTTTCACTCTGAGCTGGCCTTTTGCTCATTTTCTCACTTGGTAATTTTTGCAGTCCTGACACAAGGAACATTTTTATAACAAAATCACTTCGCTCCCCAAAGCTCCATCTGCCTTCCCAGGATCTCCAGATTTTCCTTCTCCCCTCAAGATCAAATGTTCATTTATTTTCTTTCCAAGCTCCTGTTCTCATGTCCCTCCTGGGGAATTCTTTGTTGGGTTTCTGGCCCAATCCAGTCTCTCCAGAGGTTCAATTCCTGAACTTCTGTGGGACTTTACACCAAATTTTACATGGGGATTTTTAATTTTTCAACATATAACAAGTTTGATATTTGTAACTTTCTTATTTCTTTAATTTTCATGTGTCTCAATTTTTATATTTACAACTTTATTATTTCTTTAATTTTCATGTGTCTCAAGTTTGATATTTGTAAGTCCCTTATTTCTTTAATTTTCATGTGTCTCAATTTTGATATTTATAACTCTCTTATTTCTTTAATTTTCATGTGTCTCAATTTTGATATTTACAACTCTATTATTTCTTTAATTTTCATGTGTCTCAGGTTTGATATTTGTAACTCTCTTATTTCTTTAATTTTCATGTGTCTCAGGTTTGATATTTATAACTCTCTTATTTCTTTAATTTTCATGTGTCTCAGGTTTGATATTTATAACTCTCTTATTTCTTTAATTTTCATGTGTCTCAATTTTGATATTTACAACTCTATTATTTCTTTAATTTTCATGTGTCTCAAGTTTGATATTTATAACTCTCTTATTTCTTTAATTTTCATGTTTCTCAGCACCCAGACCCATGAAAAATCTCCAACTTCAGATTTCCAGGGCTGATAAACACCTGCAAAATTCTTTCTTTGCTTTCTGCCTTTTCCTTATTTAACTTTCACTTTTCCTTCCATGCTCCCATTAATATTCCAAGTGCATTGAGCCCAAAATCACTCCAGAGCATCAACTTGAGTTTGGGGCAACCTTCTCTCACTTCTCCTTCCCTTTGAGTCAAAGGATGGGGAAATGCTCATTATAGGAGATCTCCCACCTTAAATAAACATTTGTTCCAAATTTTTCCTTGGGGAACTGCAGAGTGAAACACAAATGGGAATATTTATTCCCTGGAGAGCACCTGCTCTATTTGTAATCAATTTTTGGAGGAGCTTCTGGGTCCAAGTTCCACAGATTCCTCCCAGCCCAAATTTTTCCTGGATAATCAGTTTGGAACTGGAATTTCTTGCACACAGATGTGTTCATGCTCTGCACCCCAGCCAGGTGGAGATGGGAGCTGGGATTGGCAATATTGGCAGAAAATGCAAATTATTTTCCATAATGAGCCCCACCTGAGGAGACACTGACAGATGAGAGGATTTGGGGTGATCCCCCCCAGATCCAGCAGGATTCCCAAATCTGCCTTTGCCTCTTGCTCCCCCTGATGCTCTCTCTGACTTTCCTCACTGCTGGCATTTCTTCCCTGGGTGTAATTTGGAGATTTGGAGCTGGAGAGCCTTGAAACCATCGAACTGGTGGCAGTGAATTGCTTGGAGCCCTGTGAAAATATCCTTGAGTCCGTGTGGTTTTTAAACTCCCTCTCACTGCACTGGGCTCCTGAATTATTTCCAGACACTCCTCGTTGCCCTGCAAGAGGAAATGTGCAGCTGCTGCCCCAGTCAGGTGCTGGTTGTGGGCTTGGAGATAAGAAAAGAGCTCCCAGCAGAGCTTTGGGAGCTATTATTAATTAATTAATAACTAATATTAATTTTATTAATTTTTTTTTATTTTATTTTATTATTTATTGATGCTATTCCTTGAATTAATTATCATTTTGTGTTGGGAGATGGATTTACTTGGGTTTGTCTGAGGTTTGTTTGAGAAATTCTGAGTGTCAGAGCACGGATAAAGATTTTTTTTTTCTGCTTGACCTTTGAGTCAGGGGAGGTTTCCAGGTGACTTGGAGGCTTCTGCCATGGAACACAGAGCATGGACCAGCAGCTGGACCTGGGGCTGATGCAAATTCCAGAGCTCTGGGGATGCTCCATCCCTCCAGGAACTGCCCCAAACATTTATCCTGTCCCCCGCTGGCTGCTGACAAAGCTGAACATGGAGCCATGGAAAAGGAAAAAATCCCTTCTGCTGGGAACAGCTACAGAAACCCAAACCAGAGAGGGTTTGGGCTCTGCCTCAGAGTATTTTAAGCTTGGAACAGATTTGTTTTGATGTATTTTCGTGATAACCTGAAGGGAAAAACACGATGAGCTGAGGGTGTGAAGTGAGCAGGGTTAAATCCACTTTAACCACCTTCCCCCACCCAAAACTCCCCCAGAAAACTCCTGTCAGTGAAAGCATCTTGAGAATCCACCAGCTCTCCTCTGCTCTTGCTGTGTTACCTCCAAAAATAGATTGTTTTCAACTTTTTTTGGGGAGTTGAACTTGTCCTAGCAGGATGCCAACGAGATGCCAACGATAACAGGGACAGGCCTGTTAATTGATTTTAAATCCTGGTGCTCCTGAGTGGTGCCAGGATTAATGACAATGCTCAGATATTTCTGCAGCCCTTTTCATCCCAGAGCTCCTCACTGAACAAATCATTCCATGAGAAAAGCAGCCAAACCTGGGGTGAAATATGGCAGGATGGAAACAGCAGCAGGAATATTGGGATTGCTGGAGCTGGAATTTGCCCAGATTCCTCAGATTTACACACTCTTACAATATTTTCTGGACTTTTAACAGCAGATAACCATCTGCAGTGCCTGTGTCAAAAATAGCCTGCCCAGGGTGATATTTTAGCAAGCAAAGCCTGCAGGGTATTATTAATAGATGGTGAAAGGCTCAGCTCTCCCCAAACCACTAAGGACAGGTTTGCAGTTCCAGGGTTTCAAGTGGTTGGAGTCCTCAGCACTTGTTTGTGCCATGGGAATTCTCCAAGACAGGCTCAGTCTCTTGGTCATCTCTTCCATTTTCTTAAAAATATAAAAAAAAAAAAAAAAAAGGAAAGATGGCAGAGTTGGTGTTTGCTTCAGGATTTCTCAGTATTTCCTTAGGGAATTATTATCCAGGGATTAAAATGTGTGCAGTGCTGGGTGTGTGGTGTTTGTGGGGACACACAGAGGGGGCTCAGCCCCCTTTTTCCTGCTCCTGTTTTCCTTCTGGTTCTGTTTTTTCCTGGGATTTGTGCCCTGCATGGATGTCCCTGCACTGCTGGTGGGATGAGAATTCCACATTTCTCATCTCCCAAAGGCTGATTTTCCCTGAGCTATCAGGGAAATTTTTGCATTTCCCATCCTGGGACTGTGTGGGTTTGGAGAATCCTGGTGGGAATTTAATTCCTCAGGGTTGATCCCCCTTCATTCCAGTCCCAGCAGCACTGGGGGCTCAAACCTGCACACACCCCACGTTTTCTAAATATGATTTTCATTAAATCCTTCCACTTTTGCTGGATTTTCCTTATTGGATGGGGAAAATTCCCAGAATTTCCCACTGAACAACACAACATTGCTCTACAACTGGGGGAAACTCTTCAATCCCACCAGGGCAGGATTTTAATTGGTGTAAAAAAGCAGAATTCCCTTGGCCCTTCTATCCAGACTCCTCAGCTGTTGATTCCAGCCACACAATTCCCTCCACCTCTTCCAAGGATGTAAAAAATAAAAGTACCAGCGAGCATGGGGCTGCTCCAAAGGGGCTGAGTTTGTTTGGACAGCCCTTATCTCCCCACAGCCCTGCCAGGACCTTGCCCTGCCAGGACCTGATCCCCCGAGGGCAGCTGTGACATCAGCGCTGGCCACGCTGCTTCCTGAGGATTTTAACCCCTGTCACAACCATTTATAAACCCACTGAAAAACTCCTGGCATGCCCCAGTGTTCTCTTTATAGAAGAAAAAAATTGGGTTTTCCCTGCCTCGTTGATGCTCTCTAAACAAATGATGAGCAGCCAAATGAATCTGTCAGTGCTGGTACCAAAAAAAAAAAAAAAAAAAAAAAATTTAAATTCTGTGTGCCTCAGGAAGATAAGGGTTTGAGATCCTAAATAGAAATCTTCAATTCTGTGTGTTCCAGGATGCTAAAGGTTTGAGATCCTGAACGTCCTGAATGGAAATGTTAAATTCTGTGTGCCCTAGGGTGTTAAAGGTTTGAAATCCGAAATAGAAATGCTAAATTCTGTGTCCCAGGATGCTGATGGTTTGAAATCCTAAATAGAAATCTTAAATTCTGTGTGCCCTAGGACACTGAGGGTTTGAAATCCTGAATAGAAATCTTCAATTCTGTGTGCTCCAGGATGCTAAAGGTTTGAGATCCTGAACAGAAATGTTAAATTCTGTGTGCCCTAGGGTGTTAAGGGTTTGAAATCCTGAATAAAAATATTAAATTCTGTGTGCTCCATGATGATAAGGGTTTGAAATCCTAAATAGAAATCTTAAATTCTGTGTGCTCCAGGATGCTAAAGGTTTGAGATCCTAAATAAAAATGTTAAATTTTGTGTGCTCCAGGATGTTAAGGGTTTAAAATCCTAAATAGAAATCTTAAATTCTGTGTGCCCTAGAGTGTTAAGGGTTTGAAATCCTGATTTAAAATGTTAAAATCTGTGTGCTCCAGGATGATAAGGGTTTGAAATCCTAAATAGAAATGCTGAATTCTGTGTCCCAGGATGCTGAGGGTTTGAAATCCTAACTAAAAATATTAAATTCTGTGTGCTCCAGGATGCTAAAGGTTTGAAATCCTAAATAGAAATCTTCAATTCTGTGTGCCCTAGGAAACTGAGGGTTTGAAATCCTGAATAGAAATGTTAAATTCTGTGTGCTCCAGGATGATAAGGGTTTGAAATCCTAAATAAAATTGCTAAGTTCTGTGTCCCAGGATGCTGAGAGTTTGAAATCCTAAATAGAAATCTTACATTCTGTGTGCCCAAGGGTGTTAAGGGTTTGAAATCCTAAACAGAAATCTTAAATTCTGTGTGCTCCAGGATGCTAAAGATTTGAAATCCTGAACAGAAATGTTAAATTCTGTGTGCCCTAGGGTGTTAAGGGTTTGAAATCCTGAATAAAAATGTTAAATTCTATGTGCTCCATGATGATAAGGGTTTGAAATCCTAAATAGAAATCTTAAATTCTGTGTGCTCCAGGATGCTAAAGATTTGAGATCTTAAATAAAAATGTTAAATTTTGTGTGCCCCAGGATGCTAAAGGTTTGAAATCCTGAATAGAAATGTTAAATTCTGTGTGCTCCAGGATGTTAAGGGTTTAAAATCCTAAATAGAAATCTTAAATTCTGTGTGCCCAAGGGTGTTAAGGGTTTGAAATCCTGAATAAAAATCTTAAATTCTGTGTGCCCTAGGACACTGAGGGTTTGAGATCATTAATAGAAATGTTAAATTCTGTGTGTCCCAGAATGCTGAGGGTTTGAGATCCTAAATAAAAATGTTAAATTCTGTGTGCCCTAGGGTGTTAAGGGCTTGAAATCCTGAATAGAAATGTTAAATTCTGTATGCTGCAGGCTGCTGAGGGTTCAAAGTGATAAATAAAAATGTTAAATTCTGTGTGTTCCAGGATGCTAAAGGTGTGAGATCCTAAATAAAAATGTTAAATTCTGTGCCCCAGGATACCCCAATCCTCTCCCACATTCTGGGCCTGAAGGGTTGCACTGTAAATCAGGGATCCTCAGTGTGAGGGATAAATCTGGGCACAAAACTCAAGATTCGAGCAAATTCTCTCTGTCTGGACTGAGATTTCTTGTGAATTACAGACCAAAATCTCTGCTGGAGCACGAATTATTCTGTGTACAACTTTTATTAAAACAGCTGTCCTGAAAAACCACCACAACAACTCCCAGCACCCCAAAAGTAACAGATGAGTGAATAATTTCTGGGAATAAATGTGAAGAAGGGGCCAAGCTTGGCTGCAGGAGCATCAACACCCAGAGCTGCAGGGATGCCTGGAGAGCTGGAGCAGTTAAAGGAATAAAGCAGGGATTTGTTAAACCCTTCCAAGGATTCCCCTTGGGCAGTGCAGAGCCCGAGATGGACTCAGAGTCAGGAGTTTCACCCTTGGGTCAGTTTGGCTCCATCCCCACCTTGGGGTTCCCTGTCCCATCCCAGCTCCAGGCTCTGCAGTCCCACCCTCCCAGATTCTCTCCTCCATTCTCTCTGGTTGCACTTTGTGGGGCTGGAGCTGCAGCCTGTCCTTGGTTCTGGGCTGGACAAGGATTGTTGTGTGTGCCTGACTGGGAGGAGAACTGGGGACACTTTTATGGAGTTCAGAGTCACATCCCAGTGCAGGGCAGGAAATGGGAAATACAAAAACTAAAACTTAAAGCATCAATCCCCTCGGCCAGCATCACCAGGGAGCTGAAATGCTGAGCAGGAGATGCAGAATTCAGTTTGTTCAGTGTCTGGGAGCAGTCAGTGTGTCCTGTTTGTCCCCCCAGCCACCCCCTGGCCAAGCCTGCAGCTTTGCTGTCATTAACAACCCCAAAAGCGAGAGGTGGGGCCACATGTGGTGTCAATACACTTTAATTAAGTGCAATAATTCCCCTTTTCCTGAGGTGGACGTGCTAAGACAGATTTCTCTGCGGAGATTTATGCCTGGCCAAGGATTTCTGGGCTGTCCCCGTGCTCTGTGCAGAGCATCAGTGCCCTCTTTGGGAGCACTGGGATTCTGCAGGAATCTGCAGACTCGGCTCTGAGCTCTTCCACACTCCACTTTCCAGAGGGTTTTAGAGATTTGCTCCCCCTGGAGCAAAGACCCTTTTCAGCTTGAGCTCCTTCAGGTAATAGAAAACAAAGGAAAGCTTTAGCTGGGCTTCAGTGACTCTGTGAGAATCCAAAATTGGGTCATTAATTAAAGTGTGAGATCATCCTGGGTGAGTTTTGAGGACTTTTGGCAGGTTGGGACATCCTGGGGTGGAGAAAAATCATGGTCAGAGCTTTTACCTGAGCTCACTTTGTTTTTGTCACTCACCTGAGAGGGGCCACGAGCAGGGAACCAACGTGGCTGCAACTACAGTGGTCAAATTTGGGTGGAAAAGCTGGAACAGCTCAGACCCTGCCAGTTTTAATGGGATATAAACCCTTCCAAAATTCCTGTGTAAATAAATAGAATTTGTAGATAAATAGAATTTGAAGCATGGAGTATGTGCTGAAATCAACAGGGAAGGGACAGATTTGGATATCCAGGTAGAATTTAAAGCATTAAATATGTGCTGAAATCACCAACTAAGAGACAGACTTTGGCTCTCCAGGTTTAGGTATTTCCAGGATGAGACCTAAAGATTTATCCTTGCTTAAGATAAGGACTTGGAAACTTATGATGTGGACTTGGCAAGCTCAGGACTAAAATATAAATCTGAAACAATGTGCTGGGTTTCCTTTTCTTCTTTTTTTTTTTTTTTTTTTTTTTTTTTTTTCCTTTCCTTTCCTTTCCTTTCCTTTCCTTTCCTTCCCTTCCCTTCCCTTCCCTTCCCTTCCCTTCCCTTCCCTTCCCTTCCCTTCCCTTCCCTTCCCTTCCCTTCCCTTCCCTTCCCTTCCCTTCCCTTCCCTTCCCTTCCCTTCCCTTCCCTTCCCTTCCCTTCCCTTCCCTTCCCTTCCCTTCCCTTCCCTTCCCTTTCCTTCCTTTTTTACTTTCCTGGGGTATTTAGGGGGTTCACAGGGCTGCAGGGTTGCTGGAGGTTTCTCCCGGGTGTTTTTGCAGTCAGAGGGTGATGGAGCTCCTCGGCAGCGCTGTTAAACTGAGATTTCTGGGGAAGGAAAGGCTGAGGGGGTTTAGAACTGATCAGGAGCTGATAGCAGCACACAAAGCCCGGGATTAAAGGCAGCAGGGCTGGCTGGAGGTCACTTTTCATCCTGCAGGATAATTCCTGCCAGCTCACCCCCAACATCTGCTTGAGCCATCGCTTCCAAAAACAAAACAATATTCCCCCAGCGCTGGTGGAACAACAGCACAGCCCCCTGTGCTCCCTCCTGGTCCAGGGAAGTTCCTGCTGGGCTGGAAACCCTGAGCAGGATCCCTGGGTTACCCCAGGGCACAGAAATCTGGGGAAGGATCCTCCTGGGGCAGGGGATGAATCCTGCTGCAGCCAGGGCAGTGGAGCAGGGTTTGGGGGGGAACAGAGGTTTGGTTTGTGCATCAGGTAAGCAGGGGCTGGTTTGGGGCAGCTTCAGAGCAGAGGCAGATCCTGGTGGATGCTTGGATGCTCAATTTAACCCCAAATTCAGTTCTCTGGACCCAGCCCTGACACCAAGTGCTGCATCTGAGCTGTTCTCTGTGAGCCAAAACCAGTTTGTGATGCCTGGAGAGACTGACCTGGAATAGAGTTAAAGGAATAAAGCAGGGATTTGTTCAAACCCTTCCAAGGATTCCCCTTGGGCAGTGCAGAGCCCGAGATGGACTCAGAGTCAGGAGTTTCACCCTTGGGTCAGTTTGGCTCCATCCCCACCTTGGGGTTCCCTGTCCCATCCCAGCTCCAGGCTCTGCAGTCCCACCCTCCCAGATTCTCTCCTCCATTCTCTCTGGTTGCACTTTGTGGGGCTGGAGCTGCAGCCTGTCCTTGGTTCTGGGCTGGACAAGGATTGTTGTGTGTGCCTGACTGGGAGGAGAACTGGGGACACTTTTATGGAGCTCAGAGTCATATCCTGATGCAGGGCAGGAAATGGGAAACACAAAAGCTCAAACTTAAAGCATCAGCAGGAGCAGCACTGGAATTTCAGCCCAGTTCTAATTCCAGCATCACCAGGAGCAGAGAAATCTGATAAAGAACTGAGAGAAGTGCTGGTGATGAAATAAGGGGAGAAAAGACAACTCACCAGTCAGGACTGATCTGAGTGCTGCTAAAAAAGGACAGGATTTACCCAATATCTGCAGATCTCACCAGACAAGAATTGTCAGATCTGTGGAGGAAAGGAAGATTTCTGCAGGGATAAATGTGGGGCAGTGCCAGACCCTCCTTGTGCACGGCTCCTTGGCATTGCAGCTCTCAGGAGAGGACAATCCAAAGTTAAAAATCCTGGAGAAAATGGCTTTGGCAAAGCAGATTTTCACTGCAAAGGGCAGCCCCAGCCCCAGGCTGGGAAAAGAACAAAAAGACTATGAAAAACCTGTTGACAAATGTAACTTCTACTGGTGGATTCCAAAATTCAGAATATCCATTCTCCTTTTTGCCTTGCTGTTTAGCAGAAGCCCAAGGTGTTTGTTGCCCCCATGTTATCACGTATCTCACCAACTGAGCACCAGTTCCTTTCAGACTTTTAAATACTTGAGACTTTAAAATGCTTTTTTCTCCATTGAATTGATCTAAATATCACATAAGCTGCAAAAAATATTAATAACTTGTAAGAAAAGCAGTGAGATCAGGTTGGAGCTTGGACATTGCCCAGTGCAGCAGAGCCACAGATTTCTCATTTCGTTTCTGACACCTCACTGAAATTCCATGCCAATTTAGGACAGGCGTGTCTGCATCCAAATCTTACCAGACATGCTTGAGAATTTGTTCTGCTACCCCAAAGATTATTTCTGAGCCTGACCCAACCTAAAGCACTCAAATCCAAGCACCCCAGCTCGGGTGAGATCCCAGCTTTCCTTGGTGCCCTGGCAGTGGAGAAGAGGTGCTGGCAATTTGTAAATCTTGCCACAATTTAAATTCCCTCCCCATTTGCTTCATATCTCAACCATTCCGTGGCTCTTTCCCAAAATCCTGGTCTCAGTCCATGTCCTGAGGTTCTCCTGAGTGCCAGGGGAGCTGAGCTGACCTGAGTCTGTCCCAGGGGGCTGAGCTGAGCTCTGAGCTCCACCCTCACCGCAGATTTGGGCTACACTGAGCAACACTTCGCTGCTTTTTTATTTAGATTAGTTCTAAACAAACCTAAACTGCCGTGCCAGGAGTTTGCACAGCCTTTGACATTAAAAAACCCCCACGCCTGCACAAGCAGTCAGGGTGCTGTGATCACACCAGAACAAAAATCGTGGTGATATTTCCTTGACACCTCTGTTTAAACCTGAGGATGTCCTTCCAGCCCCTGGGTTATCACAGCTCTGTGCAGCAGCTTGGTTCCATTAGAACAGCAGAGTGTTAAAACTGCCTTCCCAAAATCACCACAAACCTCTGCACTCCCAAGGACTGAGCCTTGAAAGAGAAAGCAATAATCAAGAGGAAGCCAGCCAGCAATGGCTCAGATTTTATAATGTTTCCCTGCTGTTATTTTCACCACAGGCTATTTTATATCCCCCATCTCTTCTTTTTTTCATTCCCCTCCATCAAGTTGCTCTTTCAGGTCACATCTGCTGGGGGCTCATAATGGTTTTTATTACAACTTTGCACAGAAGGGAAGCACTGGGGTGCAGAGGGAGCTGCAGTGAGACAGGTTCGTGTCATGGGGACTTCTCTCCATCCTGAAGCGTTTTCTCAGCTCCAACTCAGTTCTACTGAAATAAAACCTGACCTAAAATCTGGGTGTAAAAACTGGTGGATGGCAGAGCAAAAATTTACCTGCAAAATCTGCCTTCCATAGATCCATAAACCATAGATCCATAAACCATAAATCCACCATCCTCAGTCCGTGTTGCGCCGAGGCAAAACGACGTCACGAAAAGCAAAGCGAGAGATTTCCAGGTTACTCCTGTCCTGGCCAACGTGGGGAAGATCAAATTGTACAAGTGCTGCAGGAAATTCTGGCAGCTGACTTTTGGGAGCTGCACTGGGAGCTCCATCAGTCATGTTCAGCCTCCTGCGGGTGCATTTTTCAATTGATATCCCTTAAATAACCTTAATTACGTGTACGTTCGAGTGCCTCATCCAGCAGGGAAAATTGAGGAAGACACTTATTAAAAAGAGGCACCAGCACATGTGGTATTATTTTTACAGCCATCCCGTGTGTTGATATAAAGTATTACATTTGAGTCAAAGCTCGTTTGGGTGAGCAGTTGAAGTGAAAGCCGAGCTGCTCCGCGCCGTGGCCGCCCAATTAGCGCGGTGATTAGCCCGGGCTAATATCAACAGAGCCAGGCCTGGCCAGTGTGACAGTTACATCACCACGGGCTCCTGGCCACTTCCTGAGCCTTCCTGCCTCCAGCCCCGGGGAGCTGCAGCCTCCAAAGGGTCCCTGAGCAAAATTGCCTTTTCGCCAGCGTTGTCTCGCGCAGGCCGAATATTTGTGCTGACATTTCCCCCCCCCCCACCATGATTTTCCAACGTTTCTTCCCAATTTTCCAATGTTTTTCCTCAGTTTTTCACCTTTTTTTCCTGCACATCTGATCTGTTGCTCTTGCTGAAATGAGAAATTGTTTACACGGAGGTTTTGCTCAACCCTGAATGCGAGGTGTTGCTCGAGCTCCTGAATCGTGGTTTATGCTGATAAAAGCGGCCTTGAAGGTGCACAGGGATATTTATTTGTTTTATTTTTCCCCCTAAAAAAGCTGTTTAAACTCCCAGTCATTAGCAGAACACGCTTGTTGCTTCCGTGGAGGGTTTACAAATAAATAAGTTCTTTTCAGAATCCTCGTCCTTGTTGATCATCTGCGGTCTGGGACTTCTCTCCTTTCCCCTCTCAAGTACTGCCAGGAAAGCAAAGCTGGCTCTGTCTTTATCTACCCCTGGAAAAGAAAGTTTATTTTCTTTATTTTTTTTATGCTTTGCTGTAAGTTGATATTAGTTTTGAATATTTTTCACCTTCTCCTTCCAACCTGCTTTGAACTCTTTTTCCACAGCCTCCATGGCTGCCCTTCCAGTCCATGGGATCTTCCAAAGTTTTATAGTTTAAAAAGAGAAAGAGGAAAGAATTGTGATTTAGATGTGTTTAAACATAGCCAGAAAATACCAATTTTAGAAAATTTGGAGCATCTGCTTTTGGAAAAATAGGTGTTTGGAAAGGAATTCTAGCTGGATGTTTGAAAGGGGAGCATTACCATTTCTCTTTTTATTTTCTTATATTTATTTGACTCAGTTAATGTATAAAGACTCAAATATATATGAGAGAGTTGTAGATATAACTCATATATCTATATATCTATATATCTATATATCAATATATCTATATATCTATATCTCTATATATCTATATATCTATAAATGATAGAATTCCATATATAGATTTATGGAAATTTAACATGGGAGGAGGCTGTAGCCTATAATAATTTAATCCAAATTATTCACTCTTCTGGACATTTTTTTTCTGATTGTGTTTGCAAATTATCCTTGAAAGCAGGATGGGTTTGAAGGAATAAACCCCTGGGAAATGTGGGAATGGGTTCCTAATAACCAATTCCAGAGGGATCTGAGGAGGTTTTGCTGGAACATTCAGTAGCTCCAGGAAGTGCAGTCACTTCCTGATGGGTTTCTAAAATCTGGATGATGATGGGCACGTCCAAACCAAGGTGAAATTTTGCAGTTTTGGGCTGGCACCAACCACAATGAGCCATAAATGTGTTTTGGAATAATTCTGGCACCAGGGCTGAGGATCTGCTCTAGATTAGCATTAATGTTGCTGTGAGTATCTGGAATTTATTCCTGTTTTTTCTCCTTTCCAGGTTCCCTACCCTGATCCATCTTTATTGTAATTATTTGCTCTAGAAAAAAACTTCTTGGCACTATTATGTTTTAATTTTTTTCTTTTTGGTTATTAACCAGTTTAATCTAAAATTTTGGGGATTCTTTTGCACAACACAGACCTGGATTTGATCCACTTCCTTTTGTGGTTATTTCATTTGGGTTTACCTTTGGGATGCAGAGTGAAGCCAGAAATACATTGAATTATAGACTCAGAAAACCCTGAGTTGATGAATTTTCTGAACTCAGAGAATGGCTGCAGGTACCAACAGAAACAAAATAAATTGACTCTAATAATTTGTACAAATAACTAATAATTAAATTTAATAATTTGCATTTTCTACACGTTTTAGTCAGTGTTTTTATGGACCCACATCTGCATCACTCGCAGTGGAACATTTCCTCTTCCCCCATCTACAAACACCTTCTTTAACACAGAATATATTTGATTTCAGAAGAAATTCTTCCTTTTCTCCACCCCCAAAGGCCTCCTCTGCGGGATATCCTTTGCTGAGACAGGAAGCCAAGAGCTCAGCTTGGATTCATGGCATGGAATGGCCAAAAATCACCCGAAACCCACCAAATAATTTTGTTTAGAGAGTCGCTGAGTGTGTTTTATTGCCAGGCATCACTCCCCATTATCCTGGAAATGCCCAGGAGTGGATTTTTCCCCCTCCCTGCCCCGAGCTGACATTGACTGAAACCCTTCCATGGGGGGAGTTTGTAACGAGGTTGTTGCTCTCCGTTCAAACACATCCCCCTTCATTTCCTCTAATTTTATGCAATGTAAATAAATCCTCCGTGGGGCTGGGAGGCTACTGGAAAGCTCGGAATGCTGCTCATGTGTTCTAAATAAGGCACTCCCCAAAAAAAAAGCCATGCCTGGAGGCTGAGGAAGGGAATTGTCAGTGGTGGAGGAGAAAGGTCGAGGGGTGCAAGTGGGCTTTTATCCAGGAGGGGATAAACAGCAGGGGAAGGAATGCTCTGCTCAAATCAAACAGAGCAAAAGGAGCAAGAAAACCCACGGCTCTGCTGGGGGATGGCAGGTTTGGCTAAACCCAACTGCTCCCTGAAATTGAAGGCTTGGCTTAGCAAGAGAGGAGCTTTCCTCTGGTGGGACTCCTGCTTTTCCTGCTCCTGCTGCCCTCCAAAGCACCAAGCTGAGCTCTGGAGAGATTTGTTGCTCACACTAGCTTGGAAATGGTTGAAAATGGAGTTAGAGGCTGCTTTCACAGGATTAAACCTGTTCCTTTCACTCCTGAATTGCTGGAAAACCTCCCTACAAACAAGATCAGGCTGTTTGAAGTGCTTTACTCGCAACCACAGTAAAAATCAACTGCACTCAACACAGCAAAGATGTTTTCATTCCATCTGATGCCTTTCAAGTCCAAAATTCAGCCCTTGGAGCCTCCCTTTGTCTATATAACTGGTTCAGGCACCCAGATTTGGGGGCATGGAATACCTGTCAGCTTTCCTCAGTTATAATCTGGTCTCCAGTTGAAGGGAAAAATAAGAATAAATACAGCCCTAGAAATTGGAGAGGAGTTACTCCCAGGAATATTTCCCCCATCACAAATAATCCCTCCCCTCATGCACTCAAATTAAGCTCGAAAAGATTAAAAGCATTTAAAGATGTCAAACAAAAAGGTTTTACCCAGCAGAATGGTGTCTCTTGCCTATCCCCAAATTGTTTAATGTAAGGCACAGCCTGCCTTTAATTTTAGTTTTTTTGGCCGGCTGCAAGAATTTTAAAGAGATCCTAATGATCCCTAAATCACAGATAACTGAAGCTCCAAAGCCCCAGCTCTGCTCTCCTCATAATGTCATCCCTTGCCAGCTCTCTGTCGGGAGCGATTTTCAGTCAATTTGATCTTCAATAAATAACAGCCTGGGTAAACAGGTGAACTCACAGCAGAATAATCCTCCCAGCCCTGCCCCAACCCTCCCAGCCCCAGGGCCAGCAGGAGGGACACTTATGGGATTGGCAGCCCCTCCAACGGGGTCCACTGCACTTTTCCAAGGGCTTAAACAGCCCTCAAGTGTGATTTTATCCTCTAAAACATCCTAAAATACGACCACATCCTAAATGCATTAAAGATTGTTCCAGGGGCCCTGTGGTTAAATGGAAGAACCAATATCCTTGAGTGGCTCTACAAATAGGAAAAGAAAACGACATCAAAATGTATGTGCTGGTGAATAAAGGGATGGGGATATTTTACTTGGGGTGGAGGGAAGAATGGGGGATGTTTTGCCAATATTCAGGTTAATTTCTTGCTGTGGTTAGGGGCAGAAAAAGGCTAATGAGGACTGATCAAAATGAGCCAGAAAGGATCACGCAGCGCCTTTAATTCCTGAGGCTCTTGAGGAATGGCTCAGACAGATAAACAGGCAGACTCCTGCTTCCCTGAAGCTGCTCTTTGTCAAATTTACACCAAGGTTTTCATCTGACGAGAACTTAAATTGTCCTTAAATTTCCCCTCGCTGCAGATCCCACCCTGAGGAACATTTGCTGTGATTTCCTTGGAGTATCCCACTGAAATAACTCATTTTTCCCTAATAGCTCTGCTAACTCCAGGTCCACCCTGCAGCACGTTGGAGTTCCAGGGAAGTTCTGGTGGAGAGAAAAGATTGATAGAGGCAGCTGATGCTTTCAGACAGGTTCAGCTGACTTAAAACCAGATACAGAGAGAAGGTTTTATGGAGCCATTCTTTTCTCTAGATATTCCTTCAGTGTAAATACATTTCACCTCGTTTTCAACTTAATGTCATTGCATTCCACTTAATGTCACTGGGCTTGACGGGAAGAGCTGTTTCTAATTAGGGTTTTATGAAACTAATCAGCCCAGCCAGGTAAAATCCAGTCCAAAGGAACAAACTGGGCCTGTCTGTCTGCAGGACTCGCTGGACTCTCTGCTCTGTCAAACCCTATAGGATGTCAAACCCTCCAGAGCAGCTGAGTGAAACCAGATGTGCTCAGAGCTTGTCCAGCTCCCTTCCACGTGGATGGAGCAGGTGTTTGGTGATTATCAGAGCTCAAGCTGGAAAACCTGGCCTGCTTCTGCCTTCTCAGAGGCTTCCAGACAATGTGGCTGAAGGAGAAAATGAGGCTGGTTGCCACTCAGCACTTGAGGGCTGTAGGTCTCACTTCACTCTCCTTCCCACCTCATATTCCTTTCAGGACTTTTCCCCTTTTTTTGGGCTGAGGCCCAGCAATTTGCTGAGCAAGGCATCCAAGGCAGCAGTGGGACACAGTCCAGTGCAGTGGGTGGTTGTAGAGTACTGGGGAGAAATTTGAACTGGTCCCGTTAATATAAGATTCCTAAACCCAGCTATAAAATAGTTCTTTTTTATGTTTTAAAATTCCTTCCCTAATTTTGTCAGAAATTCTGAAATTTGCCCCCAAGTTTGAATTTGCTGGTCTCACCCCACTAGTCAAAAATTTGGTTTATTAAGTCTTTTTTTGATCCACCCTCTAATTGCCATTCCTGAGCTGTGCAGCACATCTGAACTCCCTGGAATCCTTTTTGGGCAGAGAACCAGAAGATTTGACATCCATTGGAAAAAGAAATTTCTAATTTCTTGAGTTTATCCTGGGCTGGAATTGTTCAGCAGGAGAAAATCACAAAGTTAACAAAGGTAAAATAACTGTAACAGTAATAATTCATCCCTAGATCATGAATTCAGTTTGAAACCACAGTCCTTTGAACGACTTTGTAAAAAATTTAACTGACTTCAACCCTTTCTAGGAGTTTATTTGCAGTGTATTACTGTGTTTAATACTGAAATGCATCTGAAGGAATGGTTATTAGAGGCAAAATATGGTGCTGGATACTAAATACACGACAGAAAATTAAAATACAGCATAATTCAAACTAGACTGGCATAAGAATAAATCAATTTCTTTATATAGACTGAGGCATTGATTTTCCAATCAGTTTCATTATGAATGTAAAGGAGATAATTTCTTATTAGAAATAATCAGGGATTTTAGAAATCTCATTAAAACTCTCTCACCACTGAGAGGTGGCTTTTCCATAAAGAAAATGTCTTTTTTTTGCTCTCATTTTACAGCATGGCATCTCTGAAATTCTGCAAAAGCAGAACTCACGTTTTTTCTGCAAGAGGAAACAACTCTGCTCCAATTTCCATCCCCTGAGTGAAGCCCAGATTAATTCATCCCTGGTGCCAGAGTTTGCTGGGGGTGTCAGGAAAAAGGAGCAGGAAAAGAGGAGCTTGAAGCAAGTTTGGGCAGAGCATCTTCCCTTTCATCCCTGGATTCCTCACTCCTGGATCCAGCTCCCGTGGCTGCTTTGTGGCCAGGGAATGGATTTCCACACCACAACGGGTAACAACAGGTTGGAAACTCAAGCTGGGTGCCAGAATTTATCTCCTTGCACAGCTGATGAGATATTGGGGAGGTCTGGAGCATGGGGAGGGAGAATTTGTTTGCCATAGAAAACAGAAGAAACCCAAGGTAAAAAGTCACTTTTTCTTGGTTTTATTCATCCCTTCCTTTAAAGAAGAACAGCCAGCACTGTCACAGATAAAAGAATAATCATTTGTGAGCAGATATTCTACCGTGGTAAAAAATAATTTGGGGTAGTTTGGGTTTTATTTTAATTCTTCCAGTAATACCTTTGCTCCCTGTTGTTCTCCAGCCTGGCTCCTTCCAGGAAAATGTAACACAATCATCCCATGTTTCTTAATTCCTTGCCACAGCACTGAGCCCTGAGTCAGGCTCCTGATGTTTGGCTCTGTCAGCTTCGGTTTCTGCACGATTTTAACTCAGGAGCCCAGGTCTAGGCAGAGCTGAGACAACCCCAAAGCAATTTAGAATACAACAAAACCCAAAACCAGAACAATCCATGAAATATCTGTAATTTTTTTCTCAGTGCTCCACGTTTCTTCTGTTTCCTCTATTTCCCCATTTTCTAGTCTAAACCATTTTCTAGTCTAAACCATTTTCTAGTCTAAACCATTTTCTAGTCTAAACCCAACTTTTGCTAATAAAGATACAGGGGATGATCAGAGCTGCTCCCAAAGCTGAGGTGAAAGTTTCATTTTTCTGCTTGTGGGCAGGGTTTGTGTTCGTTTCCACCACTTTGCTGGAAGTAGGAAGAAAAATGAAATTTAAAAATGTTAAAGTGTCTCCCTCCCCTCAGGCGTTTGCCAATATTTGCCCCTCAATTGAAAGTTTAGGAGGATTTGGAGGAAATGAAACGTTCAGGAGAATTTGCCAAAGGTCTCCCTTCTCCTCAGTCATAAATCCTGCTTGTGGAAGGATCTCACAGCCAAATTTCCCCAAATTTGGAGCTACTGGATCCCATTCTATTTTTGATTAATTCCTCTAGAACCCCACAATTCCTAGTGATCCAGCTAAAAACTGCTTTTTTTTTTTTTTTTTTTTTTTTTTTTTTTAAGGATCTGCCTGAAAATTCCTTTTTTGTCAATCCGGATTTCCAGCAGCTCTTTGATTTGCTGCCCTGCTGCTCATTCCTCTCCTCAATGGCTTCACATTCTCCTGATTCTCCCCCTCCCTGCTGCAATAATCTGCTCATCTGGCTGATGGGAGACTTCCAAAACCTTCCCTTCCAAAAGACTTCAACAATCTCCTCTCTTTTTGCTTTTTTTTTTTTTTTTCTTCTCCTTATTTTTCCTCTTTTCCTTACATCATCCTCGTGGCTCACATCCTTTCCCTCCTGATTCATTATGTAACCATGAATCTCTCTTCAAACACATCTGGGGGTGGAGGGAGAAGGGGGTAATGGCTCTAACATCTGGCAGGATTATTTTGGTATTATCATTGCAGCTTCCTTCTGTTTCTCCTGCTTCCCTTTTGGCACTGTGGATGACAGGGAAATGTTTCCTTCCAGCTCTCTCCAGGGGATTAAAATGAGTTTTTTTTTTTTCCAGTGGGGAAAAATGGAGAGGCCACGATTGAGGGTGTGTTTGAGAGGCACAAAAATATCAAATGAGGCTGAAATTTTTGGTGTTGATATCCTGGAATTCCCCGCTCTGGGAAAGGGAAGAGGGGTTCCAGTGGCACCAGCAGCTCTTGGAGCCACCCCAGGGAGCCAAACCCACCAGGAGCAGGTCCAAGGAAACATCAATTCATCAAATTCATCCCAAGGCTGAGATGGAAAATCCCAAGCCCTGAGCTCCTGGGGTATCTGGGGGTTGGATTCTGTGCTGCAAGAACAGGAACACACCAGGTGCTCTTTTCCTGTGCCAAACCCATGAGAAATTATCTGGATCAATCCTGAGGATGAATCAGATTTGGTGTCACAGCAAATAAACTTTGCTACCTAAGGGATTCTCACTGCTGACATCCAATAATTTTTCTGCTGGTGGGATCTGAGCTATTCCTTAACCCAGCTGCCAACTCAGCCCCCAAAATCTGGGTGTGAGCCTGGTGTCCAACAACCCAGGATGGTCGACCCAGGAAATTCAGCATTTCCATCCTGGGCTTGCAGGGAATTGTCTGTGCTCCAGGAAATGGTGTCAGGGGAGTTATTTACCCCCACCAGGATGGCAAAAAGGTCTCTGGCAGAGGGACAGGCACGAAATCTGCTCTGCAGCAGCATTAATGCCCTTCAAGATTCATAGTTCAAGATTAATTATCTATTTTGCCCCATTTTCATCTTATAAATCGCCAGGAAATTTATTTTGGGAATTTACTGTGATATAAATTTGCAAGAGAAGCACTAAATACATCTAATTTCTCCTTCTTCTGTTTTCCCATTGGTACCTTTGTTACTTATGACAAACATTTGCCATAAAACCAGTGGTTTCTCCCCCTCAGGGTCCCATCTTCTCCTCCCATCACACTTGGCCCCACTGCAGGGAGGAGTATTTTGAATTTATGAGGCTGGAATCATCTTGGGAAGAGCCCAGACTGGTGTCACCAACCCAAATTCCAGGTGAGGGAGGAAAGTCTGTGGATGAGAATCTTCTCCTCGTGCTCCACACTCACAGGGGAGCAAAGGAGATCCTGAGTATCCCTGGAATCTGTGTCTACATCCCCTTTCCCCACAAAAACAGGGAATATATGTCACAAGACATAAAGCTCAGTGAATAATTCATACAGAAATTCACATTAAAGGAGTTGTCTGAGTTCCTGCTCATGAATTACCCATGAGCAGATGCTGATTCCCTCAATGTGCCATTACTAGAGAGGATCCATTCAATAATTCCTGCAAATTCTTTGTTTGGAACTCGGCCTCCTGTTAGCATCTAACACTAAAAATTCAATTATTTTGACTTTGTGCAGAAATGATGATTTTTGTTTTTGTTTTGTCCAGGAAGAATAATTAATAAATATGGATCCAAATTTTCAATGAAAGGTTTGAATGAATGATTTCCTGTCTTATTTCCACCCATGAGATGTTACAATGCTCTTGGTCTCCTGTCCCACAGTGGGTTCTACTCTAAATTAAACTCAATCTGGAGCTATGGTTGGAAGGGACATTCCATTCCATTCCATTCCATTCCATTCCATTCCATTCCATTCCATTCCATTCCATCCCATTCCATTCCATTCCATTCCATTCCATTCCATCCCATTCCATTCCATCCCATTCCATTCCATTCCATTCCATCCCATTCCATTCCATTCCATTCCATTCCATTCCATTCCATTCCATTCCACTCCATTCCATTCCATTCCATCCCATCCCTGCAAATGCCAAGGCAGCTTAAAACAAAAGTGCCATTCTAAATTTCAATCCCATTCAAAGTAAATAAATTAAAAGGACCATTCTAAAGGTTTTTCTAAACAAACTCCCACAGAATATCCATAAACTCCACAGCTGGGTGGAAACTATTCCCACCTTTCAGGTGATTTCCAGGAGGGAGGAGATCCTGCCAACCTCTGTTAAAAAAAAAAAACAAAAAAACCAAAAAAAACCCTGCAAATAAAATTCTTGCATTTCTTTATTTCAATTTTTGATTTTTGAAATAGAGCAAGATTTGCTTCATCTCATTGTGCCTGAAACATCTGCAAATGGTTCCTGGTGAGGTGGTTAACCAGGGGTTGTAACAATGGGACTTTTGGCCTGGTTGAGATCACAGAACTTGACCCACCAGGACTTTTTGGCCTCACTGGATAATTAATTTGCCACATGGCTCAGAAAACAACAGGCAGGGCTGTTCCTTTCCCTGCAGATCACGGCTCAGGGAACCTTTGTGAAGTTCTTTCAGGAGGGGCAGCTAAAGGTTGACAGAGGAGCAAACTGGAGTGCAAAACAATTCCAAAATGAAACCTCAAATTATCCACGGCGTTCCCTGCAGGCAGCACTGCCTTCCTCTGCAGAGTCTCCTGAACAGGAGTGCAGCACAGAGAGAGTTGATAAATTAGCCAGAGATCCATGAGGAGGAAGGCAGCCAGAGCCCAAGTTCTCAAAGACATATGTCTTTATTTACCCAGAGATAAATCAAACCCAACAGGAACTCGTGCGAGTAAATCGGATCCCGTTTGTATGTTTTTCCTGACACATAAATCTGGCTGGGGCAGAATGGCATGAAAAATAGAGGAACCAAACTCCCACAGGGACTCATCTTTCACGGAGTCTGGACTGATCACTTACCCTGCTGGGCTGGGCTCCGGTGCCTGGGGAATCCCAGGATCACGGGATGAGCGTTCCAGGGGTTTCTGGGCTGGATCCTGAGTGCTACTGTGCATCCAGCCTTCAGGGATGGGATTTCCTATTTGTGTTTTGCCTCTTCCAAGGCTCTGAAGGAAAAGGCAGCAGCTGTTCAGGTGTCAAACAGCGAAACACAAGGCAGGGGATCCAAGGAGAGCGAAGCCAACGGGTGAATTAATCACCCAACGAGGCCAAGGAGCCGGGTGGGTCAAGTTCCATGACCTCAACAGAACAAATAAACCACTTGCAGGTGGGTCTGGGCATGACCCTCCCTGTGCTGCAGCCCACCAGGACCCAGCCATCCTCCAAGGGGTGGGAGAGCATCCCTTGGGACGGGACAGGAGTGGGCCAGTCCCCACCAGTTCCATCATTCCCCACCACTCCAGCTGATGGAGTTCTCCCAGGGAGCTGAGAAATGCTGAGCTGGGTCAGTTTTTTGGGAGCAGGAGTCTCCCCTGTGCTGCATCTCCATGAAATATGAACCACGGAATGTTTCGCAGCCAGATCCACGAGGCATTTCCAGGAGGGAAAATTTCCCTCCTTCTTAGCCCTGTTTTGCTGCCCAAGCTGCTGAGACTGCAAATTTCACCATCCTGGAACTTGAGGAGACCTTAGGTGAATCCAGCTCACAGGAATGTTATCTTTTCAATTTTGGCAAACACGGGGTATTTTCATAGAGATTCCTCTTGCTTCTGCTAAAATGGAGAAAGATGGAACATGAGAGAGGGATTTGCTCCCAGAGTCTGCTTTGAATAAAGAAAAATAAAAAATATGGATCGTGCAAAATATTATTAATGATCAAATCCAGAGTTTTCACTGAGCCAGACCATTACTCAGGGTCGTATCCCTGAAATCCTCCTTTGACTGATGGAGTGGTTTCTCCCAGTTTTAAATGCAGTCACAATATTTTCCCTAATGGCCACTGGCAACATGGATGTTTTTGCAGTTGGTGCTGGGGAAGCATTCCCAAGAGTGGCAGCTTGCTCTCCACCATGGAAAAAAAAATTCCAGCCACCACCCCCAGCTCCACTCACCTTTTCCAAGCAGCTCAGGAGGAAATCCTGGTGATGTTAAAGCTGCCTGTGCTGAAGCCTGGCTGCCTTCATGGTGCTGTTCCCCTGACAGATGCATCTTTAGGTCAGGCTTTTCCTGGGCTGAGCATCCACTAATTCTCTCTCCAGCTTTCCTGGTGCTGTATCAAAATTATCCAACCTCTCTTGGAGAGAGGGAAAATCCAGGGAGAGTCACGAAACAAGAGGTTCCCTGGGGTGTTTTAAGGAGCACCTGAACAGGGGTTGGGAGTGGAGAGCAGACTGAAAACCAGGAGCAGCAGGTGGGCAGAGTTACCTGGAGTGGTGGCACACATTAATTGTGGTGGTGATGGTGTCCACAAATCCCCTGATCTGTGCAGGAGGAGCTCAGTAGTGGCTCCTGCAGAGCAGGGCAGCGTGGAGGGGAGCTGGGATTGGCCTTGGGTGAGGAAAGAAAAGCAGCAGAGACAAGGGAGGGAAGGAGGGAATAAAAACCTGGGTGAGGTTTTAATCCTGGAGTTCATGGCTGGGCTCCTCTCAGCTGCACAGGACACTGGGGAGGTGACAGTTTTTAATGTCTTAGCACAGGAGCCACCTGGAAGAACAAATTCTGCATTATTTCTGGGTTTGAGTGGTGCCCAGGTGCTGCTGCAATGTAAAATCCAGGGATTTATGCCAAATTTTGGAGTTGCTACCAACTCCTGGCTGGCAACTTCAGCAAAGACAAATTTTCAAACAGCACCAAGCTGCTCCACAGGCTGTCTGCCACAGGTTCATCCAGTTATCTAACTCATCTGGGGATAAAAAACTCCTCAACAAGAAAAACCCTCTCCAAAACCAGATCCTGTGGAGATGCTCTGAAGTGATGGGGTTATCTTGTATTTCCTGACTTTGTGGCTGTCACCCTTTCAGGAGGCAAAGTGGGGACCAAGGATTGATGTTCTCCATCCCCCTGCTGCAGTTCTGAGCCTGGGACAACAACTGGACAACAGAACCACGGAAAATCCAAATGGAGTGTGATGGAAGTGGAACACTGACAGCTCCATTCCCAGGCTGCTTGTGTTGGGTCTCTGGGCCAGAGATGCAGCTCTGATTTTCATCTGAAGAAGGCAGGATTGCATCAATGAAAGCTTTGTCAGCAGTTTTTAGGGTATATTGGGTGGTTTATTGTGAGTTTGATCCCAGACAGCCACGGCTGGGCTGATTTAGGCAGATAAAAACTCCTCCCGGGCTGAGCTGACACTTTCACACAGCCCATGGCTTGGAGCTGCACCCAGTCCTGTTTATCCCATGTTCTGACATTTGTCCAGCTCTTTAAAATCCATCTCTTCACCCAAAAAGTTGTTTCAGAGGCATCTGTGTCCCTGGATTTTGACATTTCCAATTGTGCCATCAGTCATCCCGAGCTCCTGCTGCCTTGAGGGGAGGAAATCCCTCTGGAGAGGGATCCATGCCGTGCTAAAATCAGTGTCTGGAAGGGAGAATGGACGGATTTTGGGAAGGGATTGTTCCTCTGGATGTACAAGCAATAATAATAATAATTGCACAGCAACTCAGCTTTTCCCTGTGCCAGGACCCAGCTCCCTCCAGGTGTGTGCTGCACACCCACCCACCTCCTGCTCTCCAGGAAAAGTGGGAATCTGCCAGCAGGTAGGGATGGAAAACAACCCAAACTCACCCCTGGCTGCCCATGTTTCACTGTCTGCTTATCTCAGATAAATGGGGTCAACCAGGGAATGTGGCCCATGTGCTAAAACCATCAGGGGATGATGTCATGGCCAAAACGAGTCCTCTTTGAGGAGTTCAAAAGGTAATTGAAAGGTTATTTTTTTTACAAGTTCACTGCATTTTTTTAATTTTTTTTTTTTTTTCTAATGGGAAGTAAATGAGATTCAGGTCATATTCAGGCAAGCCCAGGGTGAAGTCATAGGGTGAAGAGAGGGAAGATGGAGTTGAAGATTAATTTGATTAGGATTTCTTAAGATAATATTTGATTTTATGAGGGGTTTAAAAGCAGCAAGGTCCATTTACTAAATCTGAGCTGTTCATCTTTTTTTTTTTTTTTTTTTTTTTTTTTCAGGCTGCACACAAAGGTGCAGAGCCTTGCTTGGAGTTAGATGGTCACAAGTGGAGAAATATTAACACCAGTTACAATAAGAATCTGGAAAGTGTTAACAGAAAAATTGGATTTGATTAAAGGCAGAGTTGAAGATTCTCTGATTTCCCCATGAATTCCCAAAATTGTGAAAGATACAATGGGTGAACACTGAGAGTTTTAATTCTATTGCAACAAATAAATTGAAAAAAACCCACAGGAAGAAAACAATTCCTTGCCATACTCCTGGTTTCCAGAAAAAAAAAAACATTGAAGGCAGAGATTTATCTCTTGTTGCTCACAAATAAACTTAAATCTTTGACTGAAATAGGGAATAATGTGGATTCAAAGGATAAAATCCCAGAATGAGCAGGCAAAAATTGCTTCAAGAAGAACATCCAAGGAAGCAGGAGAAGATCCAGCACCCTGCCTGGGGGTGTGGGACATTGTGCAAAAGGGAATTCTGAAATACAGAAACTCATCTGGGTTTATTCAAGGGAATATTTATATTGATTTTGAGGACACAGAATTCTGCAGGCTATCCTAGCTCTGGACAATCCATCAGTGTCACCTGAATGCAAAACTGAGGAAAAAAAAGGAAGGAAAAAAACCCCCCAAACCCTCTGTTTTTGTGTTTGCAGCTTCCCAGTGCATCCCCAAGGGTGGCAGGGCCATTAAATTCCCATCACACCGTCCCAGCAAGGCAGGAGTGTGTTTGTGCTGGAATCTGGAGAGTCACAACACCTCCCCTGGGGTCTGGCAGGAGCTCCTGGGTGCCTGCAGTGGGGATTTGCTCTTTATTTAAATCTGTGACAAGGGATTACAGCTGGGGAGGAACCTGCAGGAGCAAGAACTGATCCTGGCCCCGAGGACAATTTGTGCCCCTTGCAGCCTGCAAGGGCTTTCTTCAGTCAGCAATGCAAACAGGAAATTTCCAAGGGAATAAATAATTATAATAATAATAAATAATCTCCCAAATGAGATTGGCTTCTTTCCCTACAGAGAGCCCTGAACCAAGGTGATGCCCACACCAAACAGGCAGAGGGGGATTTAAACCCAGTGTTTTTTCTCCTTATTTTACCCCTTATTTGTGATTCCCCACCCTGCTGGAGGTGCTGACGTGGCTGTGACCCCAGCAGGAACATTCCTGGTGCAGAGCAGGGCCAGTCCTGCTCTCTCCTGCCTTTCCCTGTCCCTGGCCACCAGCCCAGCCCAGACGTCATTCCAGAGTCACACCCACGTCATTTTCCTCCTCCTCCTCCTCCAGGAGCTCTCCTTGCCCTGCCACCTTATCAAAGGCTCAGTATTTACCCAGCTTAGGCTTGATCCAGCTCGTTTGGGAGCCTTGGCCCCAGCCCAGCCCTGCAGCTCAGGGCAGAGCTGGGAGCTGCAAACCCAACCACTGGATCCTGAATTTTCCAGTCCAGAGCCCATGCACAGCTGTTGGAAAAGATGGAACAGAGGAATCTTGCAAATAGGAATGCTCAGATTCTGGGAATATAGAAACCATGAAGGAAATGGAAATGAAAGCCACGTTTGGGATGCCAAGCCTCAATTACTAAATAACTATGAAACAATGGGATGGCCCCTGAAGGTAATCCCCTCTTGATTAAACAATGCCCTCGGCCAGAGAGCAACTCCAAAGGTCACAAAAAGACTTGCCAGGGTCCAAAGATCAGATCTGAGAGTTTAAAATGTAACACACTATGCTGATATAAGGATTCCTACAGGCTGCATGTAAATGCTATAGAATTTGTATTTTGTATTAGATTGGTTAGTGGGAATTAAAATATTCATCATGGAAGAAGATTTATTGTATTGCAAATGGGAAATTTCTCTCTTACTCCTCTTACTCCTCTCTCCTTTCTCTCTTTGCTCTCTCTCCCTCTCTCTTACCTCTTTTACTCCCTTTTTTACTCTCTCTCTTTACCCTCCCTCTTCTCCTCCTCTCTCCCCCCTTTTTTATCTCTATCCTGCTCTGTGGCTGTGCTGTGCAGCCCCCAGCAGGCTCTTTTATAATAAACTGCAACTGAAACCTTCAGCTTCAGCAGAGCTTTTGTCCCACACCGTCCATCCCGACACAGAGTCCCCCAGACAAACTCCTGGAACTCTGGGATTCACCCCAAACTCTGTGCCACAGCCCCACCAGCCTCACAGGGAGGGATTTATTCCCCAATCCCATCCAAGCTGAATCTCTGTCAGTTTGAAGCCATTCCCCTCATAAAATCTTTATAAAATCCCATCAAATCTCCTCCCATCTTTTGTTTTTTCAGGTTCCCTTCAGGCCCTGGAAGGCCACAATAGGGTCACCCCAAACCCTTCTGCAGGCTGAGTTAAGGAGATTTGTGATCTCCTTAACTGGGTTTGGATTCCCCATCCTCTGCTACTCACACATCACTGTGAACAGCAATGCAACCACTGAGGAAATGCTTCTTTTTCAAAAGAAAAGGGATAAAATCTGTGAAAAGGAGAAACCCAAAGCTCCATCTCCCAAACCTGCACCCCTAAAGAACAAATTTGTGTTAATTCTCCCTCACCCACGGCACTGAGTGTGGAGGGAACAGCACTTTTCTCTCAGCAGTAGGTAAGAAAAATCACCTAAAAATTAATTTACAGCATATTTTTCTTCAACCCATGATGGTCCAAGTAGGCTTGGTCCTAATTTCCCTTAGGGCTGGGAAGGGAGTTCAGGAAAACAGCTGGATGTCTCCAGATTAAACATGGGTGGAAGTCTCAGTAATGGATTGAGTTGGCCCTGGGATGATTTTTGCTCATCCTTGCTTCTGTGAAAATATTTGCAGTGTGACTCTGGGGCCAAGTGAGCACTGCCTGTGTTTGTCAAGGGCAGCCAGGAACGTTTGGAGGAGAATTTTGGAATGTGGATTAGTGGCTGCCTGTGTCATTTCAGCCTTGCCATAATTAAATACCAGCAGCAATTAGCAAACAACAACCAGAGAGTGAACTCAGATTAAAAATGCCTTTACAGAAAAACCAACCACCACAAGGATTTATAACATTGGGAAGGTGCAAATCACACTGAGGGCTTTTATCTCTTCTCCTCCAAAGTCCTGGAAAGCTCCATGAGCTCACAGGATTCCTCCTGCAGCAGCCTGTGGTGGAAAAATGGGATTGGTCAGCTCTAAAATTCTGTTTTAGCAACTGAATCCCATATTTAGGTGCTCGGGAAGCCCAAAAACTCTTTGGTGGCTGTTGGCACTGAAAGAATTCCTGGAACATCAACTGCCCAAGGAATTGGGATTTCTCCCCTGGATTTGGAGGAGGGCTGCAGGCAGCACTGAAGGATTTATTGTTGTGCCTGGGTAATGCTGGTCTTGTTCTCTAAGGGCAGAAATGCAAGGAAATCAAATCAGAAAAAAAAAAAAAAATTAGGAAGGTGGGATGGGAAAGAAAAGAAAAATTGGAATTTGTGATTTGTGAAGCAGCAGAATTAGAGGGAGAAATTCAGGGGCTGGAGTTTTGTCTGAGTTCATGGAGGAGCAACACAAGCAGCAAGGATTTGTTTTGATGAAAAAAAAAAATCCATCCCAGTGCCTGGGGTGGGGATTTGTCTGGCTGGCAGCCTTGGCAAGGGGATTCTTTTATCTGCAAGGTAGGGCTGAGGCAGCACCCAAACCTGTGCTGGCACCTGCCAGGAGAAGGCACCTGGGACAGGAAATTGTCTGAAATTAAAGATAAAGTGTCCCCCTGGGCTCTGCAGTGGGACAGCAGAGCAATTCTCCATCTTCAGGGAGCCCAGCCAAAGGGGCAGCCCCTGAGCCTTTCCAGCAGTGGGAGGTGAGGAAAAGAAAAAAAAAGAAAAAGAAGGAAAGGGAAAAAAAGAAGGAAAAGGAAAAAGAAGGAAAGGGAAAAAAAGAAGGAAAATGAAAAAGAAGGAAAGGGAAAAAAAAGAAGGAAAAGGAAAAAGAAGGAAAATGGAAAATAAGGGGCAAGGGAAAAGAAGAGCAATGGGAGGAGAAAGGGGAAAGGGGAGGAAAAAGGAAAGGGAAAAGGAAAGGGAAAAGGAAAAGGAAAAGGAAAGGGAAAAGGAAAGGGAAAAGGAAAGGGAAAAGGAAAGGGAAAAGGAAAGGGAAAAGGAAAAGGAAAGGAGTGCCTGGTGCAGGGCCAGTCTCTGGATTTCTCTGGGCAGCTCCAGGTCCCAGGCAGGGTTTGTGTCCCAGGGTTTAGCTCCGTGCTGCCCCCAGCCCAGCCCAGGCTCAGGGACAGCTCCAGGCTGAGCCCAGCGCTGGGGTAAAGCTGAGCCTGGACTCTCAATCCCAGCCCTGGGGGGGATCAGACAGAACCCAGCATGTCCTTGGTGCAGGAAGGAGCTGAAACTGTTCCCTCCTTTCAGCCCAGCATTCCAGGTTATCTAATTCCCATCCAGGCTCAAACACACATTCCTGCAAGCTCAGATTCAATATCTGAAGCTATTTTGTGCCTCAGCCATTGAAACCCAAGCCTTTCCCCCCATTTCTCTCTGACGAGGCTGATTAAGGAGTGGTGAAGTCAGGTTTGGGGTGCAGGGAACACAGCCCAGCTCTGCTGCTCTCAGATTTACCCCTGTACCCCCGGAGCTCTGCTGGGACACAGGATCCTGCATTCCCACACAGTCCCTCAGCCCAGCACTGTGTGGTCAGTTTTGCACTGAGCTCAGCAGATTTCAGCCAGCAGAGCTTGTGGGAGAGGAGCCACAGGCTCTTATTTGGGGAAACAGCAAAGCTCAGCCACCAGCCAACCCCCAAATCCCCAAATCTGCTTTTCCCTCTGTCCCAGCGTGCTGCCACTCTCTCGTGGGTACCAGATATAATGGCTGAGCCCTGAGAGGAAGGAGCCCCTCCAAACATGAGATATTCCCTTCATTTACTGCCCACACGATTTGTTTTGTGCCCCAAACATTCATTTCGAGCCCTTTCCAGCAGCCCATCCTCACCCCACCCCTCCCAGCCCCTGTCCCACTGTCCCTTCCCCGGGGACCACCCAGCCACAGGCGCCCTGGAACCCCAAAGTTTGCCACATTTCCACATTGTTTGCCATTTGGGTTCGTGCTGGGGCTTTTTTTTCCCCCTGATCCAAATAAACTGTGACAGGCTCACATGGGGAGTGATTGAGTCAAATTAAAGCCGTTTTCATGTTCCAGTATAATCTGGCCGGACTCGTTTACACTAATTAGAACTAATTATGTGCCTGCTAAACTGGTAGCTTTGATTGTGGGAGGTGCAGGCACTGAATCACTTCATGCTTTTCACTTGGGGAGCTCCTTAAATCTGCTTTATCTGCGAGGCAAAAGCACCTGAAAGTGATAAAATCTCGATGAGCTCAGAGCTGGCAGGTGGGGAAAAATCAACTCAGCTTCTCCCAGACTCCACCAGGTTTGTTTCGGTGTTTTGGTTCAGTGTTCTCTGCTGGGAGGAGCGTGTGGATTAATTCTGAGCAGGGCACAATGAGATGACAATAAAAGGATGAGAATCAGCAGGGAGGGCTGGGGAGGGGACGCCAGGGTTGTGTTTTGTGAGTGCTGGGAGGGGAAAAAAAAAAAAAAAAAAATCATTAAGGGGAGACTTTTGTTCTGCCCTGTGCTGGATCCTCCACGGGTGAAAGGAGGGCAACGTGCAAACAGCCTCGTGTGGCAGCACCCACGGGCTCCAGCTGCTCCCAGCACTGCCAAATCTGCTTTTCTGCAACTTCCAGGGGCTCTGAGCCCTCCAGACACACTGAATCCAGGAGCTCCCCAAAAACTGCTTAGCACTAAAGGGATGGGAAATATCTTCCAGCAGCTCTTGAGAGAAACATCCCTGGGATGCTCTGGAAAAATCAACTCCTGTGGCCTCAGATATTGGGATAAACACCAAATTCATGGCCTAAATTTTACCTAAATTTAAATTTACATCATTGAAATCTCTGTCTCTTTACCTAAATAAAAATAAGGACAGTGAATGTTCAATTTAATTAAATTTACATCATTGTAGTCCCCATGTCTTTACCCAAGTAAAAATAAGGACAGTGAATGTTCAATTTACTTAAATTTAAATTATTGTAGTCCCCATGTCTTTACCCAAGTAAAAATAAGGGCAGTGAATATTTTATTTGTTTTAAAAGGTGAGATGCTGTCCTTTAAAATCTGGAGATCTTGGTTCTCCAGACCTTGCTGGTATTTAGTCCCTGCAACCAGAATTGTTTTTAAAAGCTGAGGGAATTAAATACTCATTAATTAAATCACACATAAATTTCTACACATCTCAGGACTTAACCACAAGGAACAAAATGTAAAAAAATCCAGTTTTAGGCCTTTGCCACTAACAAGAAGAGCAACACCACAGGGAATGAAAATCAATTAATAAAATCTGAGCCAGCTGGAGCTGTTTGGGTGTTGCTAAAGCTTTTTCCTGTCCCATGGGTATGAAGTTGGGAGTTGTGTTCATCCCTGAATTAGTGATCCCTGCTGATCAGGGAACCCTGATTTTAAACCCCTTTGCTCTCTGTTCCTGAGAATGAGGAATATGATTATTTTCCCCGTGAAAGTGGCTCCTGAACGAGCTCTCAGGATGCAGCTCCAGCTCTCCCTGATTTCCCAGCTCTGCAGTTTGGGCTCTGCAGCTTTTCCAGGCTCTGTGGGATGATGTCAGAGCAGGGTTTCAGTGAAATCCCGATTGTTTGGCTCACACTCAGTGGAACATGTGGTCCCTTTTTGCTGTCTGACTATTTTTATTAGCTCAGCTGCATCTCTTTTTGTTAGCTGAGAGGATCTGTGGTTCCTGGGGAGAACTTGCATTCCAGACTGCAATATTTTATTCTGGTTTTAAGCTTGAAATTGGGTTTTATTTTCCCCTTTCCAACTGATATTAAAAAAAAATTAAAAAAAATTAAAAAAAATTGTGTTTTGGTGTGAATCTGGATGAAACCATCCAGGTCTCCTCACCAGCACCCTGCTGGAACCAGGAGTGGAGATTGCATGACTTTGTCCAGCTGGCTGGCTGCCACTGGCTTATCCATGAATTCCCTGGATCTAAGGCAAGGAGGCTCCCATAGAATTTTCCTGATTTTTCCAAGTGCAAAAAAAAAAAACAAAAAAACAAAACAAAACAAAACAAAACAAAACAAAAAAAAAAAAAAAAAAAAAAAAAAAAAAAAAAAAAAACAAACAAAAAAACACCAAAATTAAAAAAAAAAAAATCTGCTTCCCTAGGGGGAATCTCCCAGCACCTCTCATTGCTCACCCCATCCCCTCACCACGAACCTGGGACAACACAAATGTTTGTGGGAATGAATCTGAACGTGGGGATATTCCTGCCAAAACCCCTCTGGGGCTGGAAATGCCTTTTCTGTCCCCATTTCCCATCCAGTCAACCCCAAACCATGCCCACAACTCGTGATTCCCTTCCCAAAGGAGGGGAGCCAAGGGCTGCCTCTGTTCTGGAGGGAATTGGCAGCAGGAATTTGGGGTGGGCAAGAACTCCAAACCATTCACCAGGACATCTCAGTGTCTGCAGCCTCTCTATCTGCAATTAATTTGGGGAATGGAAGGGCTTGGATAATTAAATGCCCTCAGAAGTGCAGGGCATGAGAAGGGATCTGGACCAGACCTCAGGATCAGCTGAGAGAAATCAGATTATTCTAATTCGCGAAGTTTCACGTTCCTCAGCTGCATCCATGGCTCTGCCAGGATTTTTTTGCACCCTGTGGTATTTTTTTGGGTCCACACTTCAGGCTGGAGCCCGCAGGGGCAGGTTCCCAGTGAAACCATAGCAGGGGAATTATAAAGTTATTATTAGGGTCATGTTTTCCAGAATAGAAACTCCAGGGAAAGCAACCCCAGAGCAGCTCTGGCCGTGTAATTAGGCAGCAGACAGAGCTCTTAGTCACGCTGGATTTCTACCGTGGGGCTGGTGCAAAGCTGACAGGGAAAACAGGATGACTGTGCAGATTCCTGGAGAGGAGCCTGCACGGAATAAACCCTGAATATCCTTGCAGGAAAAGATATCCCGTGCTGATTGAAGAGTTTGCCCACAGTCCTGGGTTCAATCTGCAATCTGAAAACGATCCCAGCTCCTAACGAGGCGTTTCGGATCTTTGTGTCTTGCAGGGTTTGACCCGACTCGTACAAAGCTCCGAAATCCAATTTTTAATCAGCACTTCTGCTCACAGGCTGGGAACCTCATCAGGACAGGATTTCTTGTGAGATTTCCAATTCCTGATGGCAGAAAATCCCACAAGAAAGGAGCAGCTTTACCCCAGCCAAACCCAGACGTTTCAGAGCAAAACCAAGCAGTGAAACACAGGGAAGGATTTTGGTTTTTTTGGTTTTTTTTTTTGGGGGGTGTCCTGTTAACATCACCAGATTTCTTTGTGGTCCCTCTGCTCCAGCCACAGCAACCTGATGAGAAATTGCCATTTCTCAGCAGCTCCGGCTGATTTCTCATTCAGAGAACCAGATTTCTTTGTGCTGAGCAGATCCTGCCTTGCCAAAATCGGTGCTGGAGAGGGCTGCACACAACTCCCCAGTTCCCAAACCCCAAATGCAAACAGAGCCCAGCTCACCCTGTTATTAGTGGTTAAAAGGGGAGCAGCTGCAATATCGGAGTCTGATGTGGTCCCACTTGCTGCTGAAGAGGGTTATTTTTTTATTTTTTTTTTTTTAATAGTGAAGCGTAAAAAGCAACTTGGAGCTTTCTCTCCTCGCTGAGAAATCCCAAAGATCTTTAGTGCCCTCTACAGCCACCCTGGATCTGTTCTCACCCTCCAGACTCCTCACTTTGTGTTCCTGTTCTTCCCCTGCAATGTGCAGCCCTTTAAACGAGCTTTCAGCACTGCATTAATCACCAGCCTTAATGGGCAGTTCCAGCTTTTTTTTCCTAATGGATTTGCATGTTCTGTACGTAGGAGAATGCTCCAGAGCACAGCCTGTGCAGCTGGAGAGCCACCAGCTGGTTTCATCCCCACCCCAGCTATGCAGAGTGTGGTTTGTAACCCCAAAAAATAAAATAAAAAATGGAACAGAAGGCACAGTTTGGTCCCTGTGCACTCACACCTCATCTCTTCTGCCAGCAGCCCCTGGTTGTGGAGAGCTGATGGAAAAGTCCTGCAAGCCCCAAAGTGCTCTGGCACAGGAGCCAGGGATGCTTTGGGTTGGGAGGGACCTGAAGGACCAGCTCGTTCCAGCCCCCAGACTGGGTGAGGGACACTTGGGCTGGTTTGAAAACAAAAGTGAAACTGTGGAGGGGATTCCACGGCCAGAGGGCTGCCAGCTCCTTGCAGATTGCAGGGCTGATAAAGCTCTTGGGTCAGGGAAATCGGGATTGTGCTGAGCCTGTCAGAGCTAAAACACCATTTCATCCACATCCTCCTGAGCTTTCCAGGGCTAAAACACCATTTCATCTTCCTTCTCCTGAGCTTTCCAGGGCTAAAATATCATTTCATCCACATCCTCCTGAGCTTTCCAGAGATAAAACACCATTTCATCTTCCTTCTCCTGAGCTTTCCAGAGCTAAAACATTATTTCAGACACCTTCCCTCGAGATTTCCAGAGCTAAAACACCATTTCATCTTCCTTCTCCTGAGATTTCCAGGGCTAAAATATCATTTCATCTTCCTTCTCCTGAGCTTTCCAGAGCTAAAACATTATTTCAGACACCTTCCCTCGAGATTTCCAGAGCTAAAACACCATTTCATCTTCCTTCTCCTGAGCTTTCCAGAGATAAAACACCATTTCATCCACATCCTCCTGAGCTTTCCAGCGCTAAAATATCATTTCATCTTCCTTCTCCTGAGCTTTCCAGGGCTAAAACACCATTTCATCCACATTCTCCTGAGCTTTCCAGGGCTAAAGCACCATTTCATCTTCCTTGTCCTGAGCTTTCCTGAGCTAAAATATCATTTCATCCCCATCCTCCTGAGATTTCTTGAACTAAAATATAATTTTTTCCAGCATTTCACCCACATTCTCGTGACTTGCCATAGCTAAAATACCATTTCAGCCCAATTCTCCTGAGCTTTCCAGAGCTAAAACATCATTTCAGACACCTTACCCCGAGACTTCCAGAGCTAAGATATATTTCTTCCTTCTTCTCCCGACTTGCCATAGCTAAAATTCCATTTCATCTCCCTTCTCCTGGTATTTCCTGAGCTAAAATATCATTTCATCCCCATTTTCCTGCCTAGCCATAGCTAAAAAAAATTTCCTCCAGCATTTCATCCCCATTTTCCTGACTTGCCATAGTTAAAACATAATTTCACCCACATTCTCCCGACTTGCCATAGCTAAAATTCCATTTCATCTCCCTTCTTTTGAGATTTCCAGAGCTAAAACATAATTTCATCTCCCTTCTCCTGAGATTTCCTGAGCTAAAATATAATTTCATCCCCATTTTCCTGCCTTGCCATAGCTAAAACACCATTGCCCCCAGCATTTCATCCCCATCCTCCTGAGATTTCCAGAACTGAAATAAAATTTCTTCCAGCATTTCATCCCCATTCTCCTGACTTTCCATACCTAAAACATCATTTCATCCCCATTCTCCTGAGATTTCCAGAACTAAAATATCATTTTCTCCTTCTTTTCCTAAGCTGCCACAGCTAAAACCTCATCTCAGCCACCTCCTGAGATTTCCAGAGCTGATCCATGCCTGTTCTCCTCACTTGCCATCACTAAAATAAAATTTCTTTCCCATCCCAAGGAAATCCTGGATTAAGAGAGAATTTTCCATTTGTTGACAGGGGAACATCAAAATCCCCAAAGACATCCCATGGAGGAGAAATTCAGATTGGAGCTGTCAGCAGAAACTCCATCTGCTGAGGGACTGCTGAACCCCTAAATAATAACAAATATTTTATTTACAGCTGGTATTTGGGAGCAGCTCCTTCCTCAGCAGATGAATGAAAATAGAAATAATAGAAATAATCCCTGGGAATTCCCAGATATCTCAGCAAACCCTGGTGCTCCAAATGGCAAAACCCTTTTTGTTCCATTACATTTCACCCTCTGTTCTCACTTTTACAGTTTCCTGGAAAACCAAATTATTTATTTATTATATAAGGTGGAGGCAAAATAAATTATTTTCCCTGTGGTGTTTTCACCTCAAAACCCAGTTTGATTTTGTGTGTGTGTGGATATGAAATAAAGCCTTGAAATGAAAACCTGTGTTTCATTTTGAAATGTCAGCCTGGGCAACATTTTCAAGGCAGAGATGGGACTTTATTCTCATGTTTAAAAATATTAAAATAAGATTTTCCTGCTTTCATTTTAATCACTTCAATTTTTCATCACCTTGTTTCCCTCACTGCTGACTCTTCCCTCCTCCTCTCCCCTCTGCTCATTTTTTTCTATCCAGGAAAAGGCACAAAATTGGCAAAAATGTGGTAAAAATAATTCCCTGATTTATTTTCTTTTCCAGACAGCATCATATTGAATATTTTTCCATTTATTAGACAGTGACAAGTGGAAAAAAGGGAATAATTTAACTTTTTAAATATTTTCTCACTTTTTCACTTTTTATTCTCCAGAATGATGAACTTTGCATTGAAAAAATCCAAGGGGTGAGGGAGTAATTCCTAAAATCAGGATATTTCCAGTCCCTATTCCCAGGTTTTCACCAGGATATTTCCAGGATATTTCCATTTGGGAACCTGAATTTAACCAGTCCCTATTCCCAGGTTTACTCCAGGTTTACTCCAGGGTATTTCCAGTTGGAAAATCTGAATAAAACCAGTCCCAATTCCCAACTTTACTCCAGGATATTTCCAGATATTTCCATTTGGGAGCCTGAACATAACCAGTCCCTATTTCCAGATTTACTCCAGGATATTTCCAGTTGGAATCTGAATATAATCAATCCCTATTTCTAAATTTACTCCAGGTTTCCACCAGGATATTTCCAGTTGGGATCTGAACAGAACCAGTCCCTATTCCCAACTTTACTCCAGGATATTTCCATTTGGGAACCTGAATTTAACCAGTCCCTAATCCCATGTTTACTCCAGGTTTATTCCAGGATATTTCCAGTTTGGAGCTGCAACATAACCAATCCCTATTCCCAAGTTTACTCCAGGATATTTCCAGTTGGAATCTGAATAAAACCAGTCCCAATTCCCAACTTTACTCCAGGATATTTCCAGGATATTTCCAGTTTGGAACTGGAACATAACCAGTCCCTATTCCCAGGTTTCCACCAGAATATTTCCAGGATATTTCCAGTTTGGATCTGAACAGAACCAGTCCTTATTTTCAGGTTTATCCAGGGTATTTCCAGTTGGAATCTGAACATAACCAGTCCCAATTCCCAACTTTACTCCAGGATATTTCCATTTGGGAACCTGAATTTAACCAGTCCCTATTCCCAGCTTTACTCCAGGTTTACTCCAGGATATTTCCAGCTGGGAATTGAACAGAACCAGTCCCTATTCCCAGGTTTATTCCAGGATATTTCCAGTTTGGAGCTGGAATATAACCAGTCCCTATTCCCAGGTTTACTCCAGGATATTTCCAGCTGGAATCTGAACATAACCAGTCCCAATTCCCAACTTTACTCCAGGATATTTCCAGTTTGGAGCTGGAATATAACCAGTCCCTAATCCCAGGTTTACTTCAGGTTTGCTCCAGGATATTTCCAGCTGGGATCTGAACAGAACCAGTCCCTATTGCCAGGTTTATTCCAGGATATTTCCAGTTTGGAGCTGGAATATAACCAGTCCCTATTCCCAGATTCACTCCAGGATATTTCCAGGGTATTTCCAGTTGGGAACCTGAATTTAACCAGTCCCTATTCCCAGGTTTCCACCCCTCACACACAAATTGTGATGGGGGACACAGGTGTGGAGGGACTGGTGACAATAAAACAAGATTAAACTGGAGCTTTATCATCACTTATTGACGGAAAAGGAAAATCCCGTGGAAAACAAGGGAAATCCAGCTGGGAAAAGTTTCCGAGTCCCTGGAGCTGTATCAGGGACCAAGGAAAGGAGAACAGAGACCACAAACAGGCACATCTGGGTGGGGCAGAGCCCTTTATCAGCGAGGAGTGATGGGCAGAGTTTCTATTTCTGTTTTTTCACGTGGTCCCTGAGAGCCAGCTCTGGATCCAGAGTGATTTGGGAAGAGAGGAATGTCAGCTCCAGGCTGGTTTTCTCCCCCATAAATTCAGCCCTTCCAGGCTCCTGCCCTGTGTTCAGCCCCTGCCTGCAGGAATAAAGAGCTCTTTGCTCCTGGTGGGGCTGATTTTCCAGCCAGTTCCTAGAAAATAAACAGATTTTCTGCTTTGCATAATTGCTCTGGTGGGTCAGGAGCTGGTTTGGCACCACAGGAGCAGCTGGCTTGGGGCTCACTCTGGGGTTTGCACAGGAATTAAACCCAGCTCAGGATCCCTGGAGCCTGGAAGGGGCTTCAGTGGAAGGGCAGGGTGAGTTTAAGGCATCCCTTCCCATCCCAAACATCCCAAAATTCCACGGCTTTGTGAGCACAAAAACCCCTTCACTCCTCAAGATCCATCACTGCTCGCAGGAAGCAAAATTCCCAAAGCCCATCCCAAAGCCTCCAGACCCCAGCAAAGCATTTCCAGAGCAGGGGGGAAATGGGGAATTCACTCCAGGACAGCCTCAGGGACAGAATTTTCTGTGGGAAAACAGGGAAAAAAAAGGAAAGGAGCAACTCCCAGCCCTGAACTGGATGGAGCAGGGAGTGATTCTGTTTGAAGAGTCATTATCCCACTGTGCAGACAGGGCAGCCACTCCAAAATCCATTTATTTTGGGAATTTGCCCCAGCCCAGGGCTCTGTCTGTCTGTCCCTCTGCCTTTTCGTGGCTGCTGACTCAGTTTAACCAACCTTGACACTTGAAGGCCAAAAAATTAATCTTCCAAGGGCAAGATGGCCAAGATCACTAAATTATGGCCTCTTCATTATCTCTGGGTACCTGCTCAGGACAGATGAATTGCTTCAAGCCAGGGCAGAAAATCCTCCAGGGAGCAAGCAAAGAATGATGTGCAAATACTGAAAACACAAATGTGCACCAAAGGAAAAAGGGAAAAACACACATCCCATTTCTTTTTTTTTTTTTCCCCCCACTCATTCTGCTTCCTCTATGCTGGTGGAAGATGGAGACATTTATTAATTCTCTGTGCAGGAAAGCAAACAGTGATCTCCATCCTCTGGGGCTCAGAGTCTGCTCTCAGCTGTCCCTGAGGAATCTCCTGCCCTGCCTAATGGGCTCTGACCACAGCAGATCCATTTAGGGGGGACCATCTCATTTTCTAAAGCCTCATTTAGGCTCCTACACACACAAAAAAAAAAAAAAAAAAAAACCACAGCCCTGTCATGATGAAGAGATTTCAACTCCTCCAAGCTCCTTTTGCTTTATTTCTGGTGGCTGATTTAAAATGCAGGGCTGGGTTGAAGAAGGGAGAGGAGAGGGAAAGGAAGGGAGGGAAGGAAATAGCACAGGAGCTGATTTGCCAGAGCTGCATGAAATGATGGATTTTAAAAGTCCATCTTAAAGAAAGTGGGGGAGCTTTTTTAGAACAAGTGCCTGCCATAAAAGAGGGAGAAGGGAAAAAGAGATTATCTGGTCTGGTAGTTTTCAGGAAGTTGTGGTCCCAATTCCCTGAAAATAAAATTCCTCTATGATCATCCCTTTGCTTATTACTTCTGCTAGAGCAGCACCCTGAAAACATCAGCAGAATTTGGGATCCTATTGTAAAACCAGACTAAATCTGCAACAGGGTGTGAACACAAAAAATTCTTTCCAGAAGAGGCTCAGGAGCTCAAAACTTGTTTTTAATCTCTGTTCCAGCTGAAAAATGCAAATGTGATCATTATATGTGAACCCAAGCGTGCCAGGGAGATTTCTTTTGGTTTTATGGAAAAGTTCAGCTGTGAAAAGAGCAAAATCTTGGTTTTGTTAAGGTTGAACCTCTCTCAGTTCCAGCTGCACATTGAACAGAGGTGATGGCAGAACAAAAGTGGCCAGGAATGATTTGACAGAAGCAAGCAGAGCCCATGAGCCATCCTGGGGAACATGGAAAAGAATTTCCAGGTGGAAAACTTCCCTGGATGAAACTTTTCACCCCAATCCTTTTGGAAACCACCACCAGCCACAGGAGGCTGCAGTGGGAGCTCATAAAATAAAAAGAGATTAAAGAGCATCTCAAGAGCAGAATGAGGAGGAATTTCATGTTGAATATCCACGGATTTATTCTGAGTTCCCTGTCCAGGACACCTCCCAGCTGCCAGCCTGGGCAGGAAAATCAGCCCATCTTTCTAGTAAAAAGCTGATTTTCTGGTAATGCCATTAAAAAGGATATTTTGGAACAATAAGTAATCTGTTCTCTGGGATATTTGCACACTGGAACTCCTTTTTCCTTCCCTGATGGTTTTTTTTTATTATTTTTATTTTTTTTCATAAGGAAGAAAACTGGATTGCTGTAGATAATCTAAAGCTAATTTATGGCTAATTTATGGCAGATTAAATGATTGGTGTGGAGCCCATCTCAGGGAGTTTTACCTTTTCTGGGGCAGAACTTTAACAGGGAAAATTTAGTGCAGCTCTGAAATCAGCAGAGCATAGACCTGGTCCTATAAATTTAAGGACACTGAAATATTCCATAATATTTCAAACCCTTTTGGAAAGGGATGGAGCTGGTCTGGGGGCCTCTCTGAAATGATGGAATGAGGGAATTTGGGCTCATCAGAGATCAGAATCAGGAATTATTTCCTTAACCAGAGGAAGGGAAGCTCCTGGGGTGGGACCAGTGATGTGCAGTGAGGTGTCCCAAATCCTCTCTCCCACCCCAAAGCAGGTGACCAAAATCCCAAAATTCCAGTGATCTCTCCTGGGAAAAATGCAACTTTCCACCCAAATTCAGGAGCCTGGAGGTTACTCCAGCTGGGAATTTCTGAGTTTTTCCTGGGAATTTCTCCTTGTTGTCTCCAACCTTGGGGGTCTGACTGTGGAAATTCAGAGATTCTGTTGTTTCTCACTGCCATGAATTTGCTGTTATTTCCAAATTTTCCAATAAAATCTCCATCCATCCCTGTTGGACATGGAGCAGTCAGAGCCTTTAGAAAGGTCCTTGTCCAACTCAGGAAATTTTGTGATTCTCTGATTCTTTGGGATAATAAATAAACAACTGAGGCTTGGAAGGAATGCCATGGAAAACCCTCCCCTTCATCACATTCACTCATCCATGGGGATGTGGTTCCAGTTTGTTCCCTTTCCATCATTTTTTAACCCTCTGAGCAGCCTGGGTTGGTGGCAGCTTTCCCCATGGATCCAATCCCTTTTTCTCCTCTTTTCCCCACAAATCCAATCCTTTTTCTCCTCTTTTCCCCATGGATCCAATCCCTTTTCATCCTTTTTTCTCCTTTTTACCCCATGGATCCAAATCCATTTTCTCCTCTTTTCCCCATGGATCCAAACCCTTTTTTTCCTTTTTTTCTCCTCATTTCTCCACGGATAAAACCCTTTTTCCTCCTCTTTTCCCCACAGATCCAATCCTTTTTTCTCCTCTTTTCCCCATGGATCCAACCTCTCTTTCTCTTGTTTTCCCCATGAATCCAAATCCATTTTCTCCTCCTTTCCCCATGGATCCAAACCCTTTTTTCCCTTTTTTTTCCTTTTTTTCCTTTTTTTCTCCTCTTTTCTCCATGGATAAAACCCTTTTTCCTCTTCTTTTCCCCACGGATCCAATCCCTTTTTCTCCTCTTTTCCCCCTGGATCCAACCCCTTTTTTTCCTCTTTTCCCAATGGATAAAACCCTTTTTTCTCCTCTTTCCTCCATAGATCAATCCTATTTTCTCCTCTTTTCCCCATCGATCCAAACCCTTTTTCTCTTCTTTCCTCCATAGATCCTTAAATTCAGCTTTAAATCCTCTAGATTTTTTTAATCTAGACTTTTAAATCCTCTAGATTTGTAATCTAAATGTTTTAATATAGATTTTTAAATCATCTAGATATTTAATCTATCCTTTTTTTAATCTAGATTTTTTAAAATCCTCTAGATTTTTAATCTAGATATTTTTAATCTAGATTTTTAAATCTAGATTTTTTTAATCTAGATTTTAATCTAGATTTTTAAATCCTCTAGATTTTTAATCTAGATTTTTTTTAATCTAGATTTTTTTTAAAAAAATCCTCTAGATTTTTAATCTAGATTTTTTTAATCTAGATTTTTTTAATCTAGATTTTTTTAATCCTCTAGATTTTTAATCTAGATTTTTTTTAAATATAGATTTTTAAATCCTCTAGATTTTTAATCTAGATTTTTTTAAATATAGATTTTTAAATCCTCTAGATTTTTAATCTAGATTTTTTTTTAAATCTAGATTTTTAAATCCTCTAGATTTTTTTATGCTGGAGAAAACACAAAGCTGGAGGAACTTCAGCCTGTGTGTTGCTGTGACTAAAAGCGAAATCAGGATTTGGGCATCCAAGAAAGGTAAAAACGAGCTGGATGAGCAGAGGTGGGTGGTGCACCCAAAATTCTGCCTGGTAAAGAAATGCTGTGAGGAAAAAAGCAGGAAGGTGTTGATGTGGCTCTGATTTAGTGTCCAGGCAGGCAGAGGGTGTTTTTCATGGCTGCAATCTCCTGTCACAGCTTTTGCAGAAGTGGAATTAAAAAAATCTTCCCTGCTTTGTGGTGAGGACAGACAGATGCTTTCCTGCTTTAATTCCTGAGTGGCCAGAACGTGTTGGTTGACATTTCAGCTGGAGGTTTGAATTGGCTGATTTGAATAAAACTCAGACAGGTTGTGTTGCTCCGTTTGGTTTCGTGTCTCCCAGCCCGGCAGCCGACACAGGGAGGACAGCAGGACAGGAGGGGCACTGACTTTTCACCTCTCTCATTCATATATTTAAACTCTCAGCAGATGATTTGCTGGAGTCCTCCCAGCTCTTCCCAGGATCCATCCCTGGCTGGAAGAACTGCTGCTCCAAGGGGATGTGCCAGTTCCTGCTGCTGTCCCACCAGCCTGGCCCCAAATCCCAACTCAAATAATTTCATTTTTGCTTCAAACAAGCAAGAAACAGAACCAAAGCCACGAGATTAAAAACTTCTCATGCTAAACTTCATTATAAATTTTATTTTTGGGGTGGATTATCTAGAAACCCCTTCCTTTGCTCCCATTCAATTAAAAATTCACAAATCCTATTGATTTTGGGGAGGAAATCTCCAAGTGTGCCCAGGGCCAGAAGTGGAGTCTGTGTGCTGCTATTTAGCAAGAAAGAGAGTTATTTTCTCCACGTAGCAGAAAGGAAATTGTGCTTTACTGTATTGTTTACCCTTCCCAGTACTTTAATTTTCCTTTTGTTTAATATTTCAGCAGAAGCCATTTATCTTCCTGGATGATCAAATAAACTGGGTGGTAAAAGAACGGATATTTAATTCATTGGGAGGGAGGAAATGGTATTAAAGGTGGACCAAAGGGATCTGATTTGGAAATAATGTGTGATTTGCTGCCTCACACTTGCCTCAGTGCCTGAGGGGGAAAAAAAATGGGATATTTTTTTATCCCAAAGAAAGATTTGGGTTATTCCTTCCCAGCTCTGCAGTGTAAAAAAGACAAGAAAAAAAAGAGATTGGGGGGATCAGGGTGGGAATTTTAGGGATATCAGGATTTGGAGGTCAGGGGTATCAGGGTGGAAATTTCAGGAGTTATCAGGATTTGGGAATTTCAGGAGTTAGCAGGGTTTGGAGACCAGGGGCATCAGGATTTGGAGGTCAGGGATATCAGGATGGGAATTTAGAATTCATCAGGATTTGGAGATCAGGAATATCAGAATTTGGGAATTTCAGAAGTATCAGGATTTGAGATCAGGATAATCAGGATGGGAATTTCAAGGGGTATCAGGATGGGAATTTCAGGGTTATCAGGATTTGGAGATCAGGAATTATCAGGATGGGAATTTCAGGGGGTATCAGGATGGGAATTTCAGGGTTATCAGGATTTGAAATTCAGGGTTATCAGGATTTGGAGATCAGGAATATCAGGATTTGGGAATTTCAGACGTATCAGGATTTGAGATCAGGAGTTATTACCAGGATGGAAATTTAGGACTTATCAGGATGTGGAGATCAGGAATTATCAGGATGGGAATTTCAGGGGGTATCAGGATGGGAATTTCAGGGTTATCAGGATTTGAAATTCAGGGATATCAGGATGGGAATTCAGGATTTATCAGGATTTGGGAAGCACGAGGAGCTCGTTAGGAGAGAAGGATGAAGTTCAAGTGCTGGGAGGTTCCAGCATCAAGAGCAAAAGGAGCTGCCTGAAAAAAGGGAATTTTCCTTCAGCCCTCCACGACCTTGATCCCAGTTTTTCCATGGCTCAGGGGGATTTTCTGGGTGGGACACCAGGCTGACCCTGCCCCTCTGTTCCCCTCAGTTTAAAGCAGGAGCAGGGCTGACAGGACTTGAAAAACCACCTGGAAACTGAAATTTTAGAGGATTTTTCCCATTTAAGTTTTTTTTTTTTGGCAGGCAGGAAGGCAGGATTCACTTCTCTCCCCACCAAACAGCTCATGGGGTGAAAATACTTTTTCTATATTTTTTTTTTTTTTCCCTACTCAGCCTTTTTCTGAGTTACTTAAATAGAAGGTGCTGATGTTCCCAAATTTGTGTCAGGGTGTTCATCATCCTCCCTTTCATCATTTTCTCCTGATTTTTTTTTTAGAGGAAAAAAATGGAAATTTAATACTGAAGTGGCACCTCTTTGATTACAAACACACATAAAAACCAAAAGTTTACCCCTTTCAGATCTGTTTTTTCTGCCAGTTTTGATGGAGAGGCTTTGCCTGGCAGACACAGAATTTGTGCAGCACCATCACCAGGAAAAAAAAAGATAATTTATAAAGATTAAAGCCCTCATTTCATCCCTGTCTCTATCTGCAGCAAATTGCTAAAATAAAACTCATTAAGAAATCTGCTGTGGGTATCAAAGCTCCTTTTAAAACACTTTTTTATTTTGCTCTGATCTGAATTTTTTGAGTTTGAGGAAGGATTAAGCAAATTAAGAACAGGAAAATGTAACAACACGAGGCCTTTGAGGACCAGCCTTAATTTTTCCAGCATATCTCACCTAACCACAGGAATATTTTTTCCTGTGAAGGAGCATTTAAATATTTATTTGAAAATGGTGAAGTGCCTTCCTATAAAGACACAAATCATTGTTTGAGTTGGCAGGCCTGAGAGTGAATAAAATACCTAAATGTGGTTCAGATATTGCCATTTATTATTTTTTATGAGAAAAAAATGTACCCTGAAAGAAGCCCTCGAAATACTTGATTATTTTTGGGAGCAGACTGTGGGTAAAAAGCCACTGTTGCTGTATCAAATTTTGGAGAATAAGAGATAAACTTGACCAAAATTCATGGATCTATGTAGGTTTAATGCTGGATATAGAAGGGTTTAATTCTTTTTTTATGTTTTATAGACTCAGAGCCTGGTGTTTCTTATGTTACAATTTCAGTGGTTGAAGATTGGGGGTTTCATTCAATCACTGTTGTATTTTCACTTTAGAAAATCTGATTTTCTGTGTGAAATCTCTGGAGTTTAATAGGGAAGTTGAGCTCCCATCATCATCTTGATGAAGGTTTTATGGTCAGGATCTGCTCTGAAATAAATGATGCCCACCCAGGCTCATTGTGCCACGAGCCTTTAATTTAGATTTTTTTCACTGAATGATAAAAATCTGTTTGGAAAAAAAAAAAAAAAAAAAAAGGAAAAAAAATTACAAGCACATTAGAGGCCACAATTTGATAATTTTAATGCCTGGTATGGAAATAAAATGTGATCTCCACAGTGAATAGAAGGACTGGGGCAGGAAAAAGAAGGGAAAAGAATCCTGGCTGTGATTGATGAGGGAGAATTTGCTGACCTGAGCTGGTCCTGCTCAGAGGGGAGGGGGCAAACTGAGGAATTTCTAACCCAAAGCTTTAAAGCAGGACATCCAAACAGACATTGGCTTCAAACATACAACATCACACACAAAAATAATTTAAAAAAAGGTGAATTTGTTTTCATCTGCTGGTTGCAGTCCGAGAGGTGAAGTTTGTTTTTCCTCTGCACCAGTTCAGGGAGGAGACACGGCCCCTGTGCCACAGCTCTGCTGCCAGATGTTCGCCAGAGGTTTTCCCCTCCCCATTCCCATTCCCATTCCCATTCCCAATCCCATTCCATTCCCATTCCCATTCCCATTCCCATTCCCTTTCCCATTCCCATTCCCATTTTCCCATTCCCATTCCCATTCCCATTCCCCAATCCCATTCCCATTCCCATTCCCTTTCCCATTCCCATTCCCATTCCCATTCCCATTCCCACTCCCATTCCCATTCCCACTCCCAATCCCATTCCCATTCCCAATCCCATTCCCATTCCCATTCCCACATTCCCATTCCCATTCCCATTCCCATTCCCATTCCCATTCCCATTCCCTTTCCCATTCCCATTCCCATTCCCATTCCCTTTCCCATTCCCATTCCCATTCCCATTCCCTTTCCCATTCCCATTCCCATTCCCATTCCCATTCCCATTCCCATTATTCCCATTATTCCCATTCCCATTATCCCCATTCCATTCCCATTCCCATCCCCATTATTCCCATTATTCCCATTATTCCCATTCCCACTCCCATTCCCATTATTCCCATTCCCATTCCCATTATTCCCATTCCCATTATTCCCATTCCCATTCCCATTCCCATCCCCATTCCCCATTCCCATTCCCATTCCCATTCCCGTTCCCGTTCCCGTTCCCATTCCCAGCTGTTTATTTTCCACAATGCTGGATTACCAAACTTTAAATCCTCAGGATTGTGCTGCAGGCAGGGAGAGCCCCTGGCCTCCTCCCAGGGCCAAGTTTTGGGGCCAGGTCTGGCTGTGGCTTTAGGACAGCTCAGGATTTCCCAGATTTTTTGAGGGATGCACAATTAACAGAGGAGCAGATGCTCACATGGAAGAGAAATTATTTCTGTTTTTGGAGGTGTGTGTTTGCCACAGGGGACATGGTGCTGATACTTTAGGATTTCAGATTTATATTTTTCATCTATTTGTATCTTCAGTGAATAACTCCAAACTCCACACCCAGTGTGAGCTGCTGCTCTCCCAGTTTGGGCAGACACAACAATTCCTCTCTGGGCTGGGAATCAAGGACACCTCACTGCCTCAGAGATGGAAACAGAAGTGATTGGGGGGAGCAAATTTGGGGTAAATGACTTCATTACCTGAAGCTGTAATTGGGAGATTGACCCCCAATGTGCAAATGGACCAAACTTATAAAAGTGAGAAAACCCATTGTCCATTTTGGGGCTTCATCTGCCCTAAATGTAGGCACATTAAATAAATAATAAACATGAATATATAAATAGAACTGCTTTTTATCCCCTTATTTTTGTTTTTAGGCAGCCCCAAAAAGGCATCAGCAGGAATGGAACAACTGAGCTGCTGGACAAAGAATTCCAGCCCTGGGCTGCCCAGGAGGGGGATCTGAGCCCTGGTGGAAAATGTTCCCCTGTGCTCCTGGATGCTGTGGGTGGGAAGGGACCCCAAACCCCCCGTGCCACGGGCAGGGACCCCTCCCCCAGCCCAGGGTGCTGCAGTGGGGCTCTCAGGGCTGGGCTGTGCTGGAGGGGCCCAGAGGGACCCAGGACAATGGGGACAGCCAGCCTGGCCCTGGCAGCCCTGCCTCTGTCACTCCCCATTAGTGCCTCTGGCCCATTGCTCCCCTGCCCCTGCTTGCTTTGTGTTTCCTCATAATTCCCAGTCTTAATTCCACCAACAGCCACAAAACTTCCTATCATGCCAGTCACAGAGACAATTATATAAGAACTTTTTTTTTTTTTTTTTTTTTTTTGTTCTCCCCCTCTTTTTATTCCAGTTTAGAGAAAACAAAGAGCCCCATTCATTCAATTTGCAGCTGAGTCTCTCAGGTTATGTAAATTGTTAAATCATCCATGCTCTTTCTTTTCAGCCATATTGCAAGCAGGGAATTTCCACAGCCAGTTGAAACCCCACAACTGATCTATCCCGACAAACACGACCATCAAGAGCTTCATCTTTTTCTTTTTTCTTTTTTTTCTTTTTTTTTTTTTTTTTTTTTTTTTTTCTCTTTTTCCTGGCTTCCTTTTTCCTGCTTAACCAACATGTTATACTCCCATGGAGAATAATAAAAAGAAATCAAGAGCCTTTCATGAAAATTTAAGTGGAATAAAACCTTGTGATATAATTAGGAGAAGCCTGTGGACTTCACTGCAGCTTTATTCATTTCCATCAAGGCAGAATTTCGTGCAGAAGCCCAGCCAAGGCTCCATTTGCACTCAATTTTTATTTCTTTTTTTTTTTTTTTTTTTAATTCTTACTATTTTTACATTACAGTTTCAATGAACCAGAAGCTCCTTGGGAGAGCAGTTTCCTCAGCTCAGTTGTAGATTTAGGATTGTTGTAGGATTTCTCTGCAGCTGCTTAATGCTGCCTGTTAAAAGCAGAATTTTGATTTTCTTTGTGCTCAGCTCGCTCTCCCTGCCCCTTCCTGGGGCTCAGCTGGAAAAAGGAAAAGGGAATTATAAAACCTTGGGCACTTGGGGGCACTCAGAGTGAGGTTTTAGGGTGTCACAATTTGCACAGGATGCAGAAATTCTCCTGCTCCCCCTGTCACTGCTGAAGGGACATCCCTTGTTTTCCAAGGACAAGGAGCTCTGCTCAGAGATCTCCCTCCAGGAAAGTGTGTCCATCTCATCTGGGAATAAAATAATATTTTATACACTCAGTATTTTATACACTCAATGTTTTATACACTCAATACTTTATGCACTCAATGTTTTATACTTTCAATACTTTATACACTCAATACTTTATACACTCAATGTTTTATACACTCAGTGTTTTATACACTCAATGTTTTATACTTTCAATACTTTATACACTCAATATTTTATACACTCAATGTTTTATACACTCAGTGTTTTATACACTCAGAGCCTGGTGTTCCTCATGGCACAATCACAGTGGTTGAAGTTTTGGGGTTCCATTCCATCACTGTTGTACTTCCAATGCAGAAAATCTGATTTTCTGGGTGAAATCCCTGTAATCAGCAAACAGCTCCAGCCCAAAGGGATCCTTGGTGGATCCAGGTTTGCAGATTCCCTTCAAAATCATCTTTGCCAGGATTTATTTGTTTATTATGTAAAATAAACATCACTTACAACCTCAGTTCTGCTGGTGTTACCTAAAAATCCCTTCAAATTTGCCCTCTCAGACACTTGCAGTGGCCCTAAGGGGAAGGAGGAGAGTTTTAGATGGGATTTTGGGAAAAAATTCTTCCCTGTGAGGATGGGGAAGCCCTGGAATATAAATCCCAGAGGAGCTGTGGCTGCTCCTGGATCCCTGGAAGTGTCCAAGGCCAGGCTGGGGCAGAATGGAATGGTGGAAGGTGCCCATGGCCAAAATAATAATAATAATACTAATAATACTAATACTAATACTAATACTACTACTACTACTACTACTAATAATAATAATAATAATAAATCAATAATAATAAAGCTATTATAATAAAGCTATAATGATAATAAATCTATAATGATGACGATGATGATAATAATAATAGTAATAATAATAAATCTATAATGATAATGAATCAAGAATAATAATAAAGCTATAATAATAAATCTATAATGATAATAAATTAATAATATATATAATAATAAAATATATAATTATAATAAATCGATAATGATGTTGATGATGATAATGATGATGATGATTATGATGATGATAATGATAATAATAATAATAATAATGATAATAATAATAATAATAATTTCCTTAATCTTGAAGGATAATTTGAAGGATAATCTGAAAGGTCTCTCCAGCCCATTCCATGATTCCTGATCCCAGATCCCAGCCCAAGGTGTGGAGCTGGGTGCAGATCAGTGAGTTTATGGGGACCCAGACTAAACCCAGCCTGCAAAGCTCCCTCCAGCCCAGCAGTCCCGCTCTGCAGCCCGGCCGTGCCAGGGCCCGGGGGCTCCCGGGGTCTGTTATCCACCAGAGCCCAGCAGGGCAGGATGAATCCACCTGCAGGAAGATGAGCAGGGCAGGAGCAGCACAGAGTTCACTGATCCCAGGGCACTAATCCCAGGCACTGATCCCAGGCACTGATCCCAGACACTGATCCCAGGCACTGATCCCAGGGCTCTGATCCCAGGCACTGATCCCAGGCACTGATCCCAGACACTGATCCCAGGGCACTGATCCCAGACACTGATCCCAGGCACTGATCCCAGACACTGATCCCAGGCACTGATCCCAGGCACTGATCCCAGACACTGATCCCAGGGCACTGATCCCAGACACTGATCCCAGGCACTGATCCCAGACACTGATCCCAGACACTGATCCCAGACACTGACCCCAGACACTGATCCCAGGCACTGATCCCAGACACTGATCCCAGGGCACTGATCCCAGGGCACTGATCCCAGGGCACTGATCCCAGGCACTGATCCCAGGGCACTGATCCCAGACACTGATCCCAGGGACTGATCCCAGGCACTGATCCCAGGCACTGATCCCAGGGCACTGATCCCAGACACTGATCCCAGGGCACTGATCCCAGGCACTGATCCCAATCACTGATCCCAGGCACTGATCCCAGGCTCTGATCCCAGGCACTGATCCCATGCACTGATCCCAGGCACTGATCCCAGGCTCTGATCCCAGGAACTGATCCCAGACACTGATCCCAGGGCACTGATCCCAGACACTGATCCCAGGCACTGATCCCAGGGCACTGATCCCAGACACTGATCCCAGACACTGATCCCAGGCACTGATCCCAGGCACTGATCCCAGGCTCTGATCCCAGGAACTGATCCCAGGAACTGATCCCAGACACTGATCTCAGGCACTGATCCCAGGCACTGATCCCAGGCTCTGATCCCAGGAACTGATCCCAGACACTGATCCCAGACACTGATCCCAGGCTCTGATCCCAGGGCACTGATCCCAGGCTCTGATCCCAGGCACTGATCCCAGGCACTGATCCCAGACACTGATCCCAGACACTGATCCCAGGGCACTGATCCCAGACACTGATCCCAGGGCAACTGATCCCAGGCACTGATCCCAGACACTGATCCCAGACACTGATCCCAGGCACTGATCCCAGGCACTGATCCCAGGCACTGATCCCAGGGCACTGATCCCAGGCTCTGATCCCAGGGCACTGATCCCAGGCACTGATCCCAGGCACTGATCCCAGGGCACTGATCCCAGGGCACTGATCCCAGGCTCTGATCCCAGGGCACTGATCCCAGGCTCTGATCCCAGACACTGATCCCAGACACTGATCCCAGACACTGATCCCAGGCACTGATCCCAGGCTCTGATCCCAGACACCTGATCCCAGGGCACTGATCCCAGACACTGATCCCAGGCTCTGATCCCAGGAACTGATCCCAGGGCACTGATCCCAGACACTGATCCCAGGCACTGATCCCAGGGCACTGATCCCAGACACTGATCCCAGGCACTGATCCCAGGTACTGATCCCAGACACTGATCCCAGACACTGATCCCAGGGCACTGATCCAAGGGCACCTGATCCCAGACACTGATCCCAGGAACTGATCCCAGACACTGATCCCAGGCACTGATCCCAGGCTCTGATCCCAGGAACTGATCCCAGACACTGATCCCAGACACTGATCCCGGGCACTGATCCCAGGCACTGATCCCAGGGCTCTGATCCCAGGCACTGATCCCAGACACTGATCCCAGACACTGATCCCAGGGCACTGATCCCAGGCACTGATCCCAGGCACTGATCCCAGGCACTGATCCCGGGCACTGATCCCAGACACTGATCCCAGACACTGATCCCGGGCACTGATCCCAGGCACTGATCCCAGGGCACTGATCCCAGACACTGATCCCAGGCACTGATCCCAGACGCTGATCCCAGGCACTGATCCCAGGCACTGATCCCAGGCACTGATCCCAGACACTGATCCCAGGCACTGATCCCAGGCACTGATCCCAGGCACTGATCCCAGGCACTGATCCCAGGTAACTGATCCCAGGGCTCTGATCCCAGGCTCTGATCCCAGGCACTGATCCCAGACACTGATCCCAGGCACTGATCCCAGACGCTGATCCCAGGCACTGATCCCAGGCACTGATCCCAGGCACTGATCCCAGACACTGATCCCAGGCACTGATCCCAGGCACTGATCCCAGACACTGATCCCAGGGCACCTGATCCCAGGCACTGATCCCAGGAACTGATCCCAGGCTCTGATCCCAGGCACTGATCCCAGGGCACTGATCCCAGACACTGATCCCAGGCACTGATCCCAGGCTCTGATCCCAGGCTCTGATCCCAGGCACTGATCCCAGACACTGATCCCAGGGCACTGATCCCAGACACTGATCCCAGACACTGATCCCAGGCACTGATCCCAGGGCACTGATCCCAGACACTGATCCCAGGGCACCTGATCCCAGGGCACTGATCCCAGGGCACTGATCCCAGGCACTGATCCCAGGCACTGATCCCAGGCTCTGATCCCAGGCACTGATCCCAGGCTCTGATCCCAGACACTGATCCCAGGCACTGATCCCAGGGCACTGATCCCAGGCACTGATCCCAGGGCACTGATCCCAGACACTGATCCCAGGAACTGATCCCAGGCTCTGATCCCAGGCACTGATCCCAGGCACTGATCCCAGGGCACTGATCCCAGACACTGATCCCAGGCTCTGATCCCAGGCACTGATCCCAGGCACTGATCCCAGGCACTGATCCCAGGGCACTGATCCCAGGGCACCTGATCCCAGGCACTGATCCCAGGCACTGATCCCAGACACTGATCCCAGGCACTGATCCCAGGCACTGATCCCAGGAACTGATCCCAGGAACTGATCCCAGGGCACCTGATCCCAGGCACTGATCCCAGGGCACTGATCCCAGGCACTGATCCCAGGGCACTGATCCCAGACACTGATCCCAGGAGCTGATCCCAGGCTCTGATCCCAGGCACTGATCCCAGGCACTGATCCCAGGCACTGATCCCAGGGCACCTGATCCCAGGCACTGATCCCAGGGCACTGATCCCAGGCACTGATCCCAGGAACTGATCCCAGGCTCTGATCCCAGGCACTGATCCCAGGAACTGATCCCAGGCACTGATCCCAGGGCACCTGATCCCAGGCACTGATCCCAGGGCACTGATCCCAGGCACTGATCCCAGGAACTGATCCCAGGCTCTGATCCCAGGCACTGATCCCAGGGCACTGATCCCAGGCTCTGATCCCAGGCACTGATCCCAGGCACTGATCCCAGGGCTCTGATCCCAGACACTGATCCCAGGGCACCTGATCCCAGGCACTGATCCCAGGGCACTGATCCCAGACACTGATCCCAGGGCACCTGATCCCAGGCACTGATCCCAGGGCACTGATCCCAGGGCACTGATCCCAGGGCACCTGATCCCAGACACTGATCCCAGGCACTGATCCCAGACACTGATCCCAGACACTGATCCCAGGCACTGATCCCAGGGCACTGATCCCAGGGCACTGATCCCAGGGCACCTGATCCCAGACACTGATCCCAGGCACTGATCCCAGGCTCTGATCCCAGGCACTGATCCCAGGGCTCTGATCCCAGACACTGATCCCAGGGCACCTGATCCCAGGCACTGATCCCAGGGCACTGATCCCAGACACTGATCCCAGGGCACCTGATCCCAGACACTGATCCCAGGCACTGATCCCAGGCTCTGATCCCAGACACTGATCCCAGACACTGATCCCAGACACTGATCCCAGGCACTGATCCCAGGCTCTGATCCCAGACACCTGATCCCAGGGCACTGATCCCAGACACTGATCCCAGGCTCTGATCCCAGGAACTGATCCCAGGGCACTGATCCCAGACACTGATCCCAGGCACTGATCCCAGGGCACTGATCCCAGACACTGATCCCAGGCACTGATCCCAGGTACTGATCCCAGACACTGATCCCAGACACTGATCCCAGGGCACTGATCCAAGGGCACCTGATCCCAGACACTGATCCCAGGAACTGATCCCAGACACTGATCCCAGGCACTGATCCCAGGCTCTGATCCCAGGAACTGATCCCAGACACTGATCCCAGACACTGATCCCGGGCACTGATCCCAGGCACTGATCCCAGGGCTCTGATCCCAGGCACTGATCCCAGACACTGATCCCAGACACTGATCCCAGGGCACTGATCCCAGGCACTGATCCCAGGCACTGATCCCAGGCACTGATCCCGGGCACTGATCCCAGACACTGATCCCAGACACTGATCCCGGGCACTGATCCCAGGCACTGATCCCAGGGCACTGATCCCAGACACTGATCCCAGGCACTGATCCCAGACGCTGATCCCAGGCACTGATCCCAGGCACTGATCCCAGGCACTGATCCCAGACACTGATCCCAGGGCACTGATCCCAGGGCACTGATCCCAGGCACTGATCCCAGGCACTGATCCCAGACACTGATCCCAGGGCACTGATCCCAGGGCACTGATCCCAGGCACTGATCCCAGACACTGATCCCAGGCACTGATCCCAGGCTCTGATCCCAGGCTCTGATCCCAGGCACTGATCCCAGACACTGATCCCAGGCACTGATCCCAGACGCTGATCCCAGGCACTGATCCCAGGCACTGATCCCAGGCACTGATCCCAGACACTGATCCCAGGGCACTGATCCCAGGCACTGATCCCAGACACTGATCCCAGGGCACCTGATCCCAGGCACTGATCCCAGGAACTGATCCCAGGCTCTGATCCCAGGCACTGATCCCAGGGCACTGATCCCAGACACTGATCCCAGGCACTGATCCCAGGCTCTGATCCCAGGCTCTGATCCCAGGCACTGATCCCAGACACTGATCCCAGGGCACTGATCCCAGACACTGATCCCAGACACTGATCCCAGGCACTGATCCCAGGGCACTGATCCCAGACACTGATCCCAGGGCACCTGATCCCAGGGCACTGATCCCAGGGCACTGATCCCAGGCACTGATCCCAGGCACTGATCCCAGGCTCTGATCCCAGGCACTGATCCCAGGCTCTGATCCCAGACACTGATCCCAGGCACTGATCCCAGGGCACTGATCCCAGGCACTGATCCCAGGGCACTGATCCCAGACACTGATCCCAGGAACTGATCCCAGGCTCTGATCCCAGGCACTGATCCCAGGCACTGATCCCAGGGCACTGATCCCAGGACACTGATCCCAGGCTCTGATCCCAGGCACTGATCCCAGGCACTGATCCCAGGCACTGATCCCAGGGCACTGATCCCAGGGCACCTGATCCCAGGCACTGATCCCAGGCACTGATCCCAGACACTGATCCCAGGCACTGATCCCAGGCACTGATCCCAGGAACTGATCCCAGGAACTGATCCCAGGGCACCTGATCCCAGGCACTGATCCCAGGGCACTGATCCCAGGCACTGATCCCAGGGCACTGATCCCAGACACTGATCCCAGGAGCTGATCCCAGGCTCTGATCCCAGGCACTGATCCCAGGCACTGATCCCAGGCACTGATCCCAGGGCACCTGATCCCAGGCACTGATCCCAGGGCACTGATCCCAGGCACTGATCCCAGGGCACTGATCCCAGGCACTGATCCCAGGAACTGATCCCAGGCTCTGATCCCAGGCACTGATCCCAGGAACTGATCCCAGGCACTGATCCCAGGGCACCTGATCCCAGGCACTGATCCCAGGGCACTGATCCCAGGCACTGATCCCAGGAACTGATCCCAGGCTCTGATCCCAGGCACTGATCCCAGGGCACTGATCCCAGGCTCTGATCCCAGGCACTGATCCCAGGCACTGATCCCAGGGCTCTGATCCCAGACACTGATCCCAGGGCACCTGATCCCAGGCACTGATCCCAGGGCACTGATCCCAGACACTGATCCCAGGGCACCTGATCCCAGGCACTGATCCCAGGGCACTGATCCCAGGGCACTGATCCCAGGGCACCTGATCCCAGACACTGATCCCAGGCACTGATCCCAGGCTCTGATCCCAGGCACTGATCCCAGGGCTCTGATCCCAGACACTGATCCCAGGGCACCTGATCCCAGGCACTGATCCCAGGGCACTGATCCCAGACACTGATCCCAGGGCACCTGATCCCAGACACTGATCCCAGGCACTGATCCCAGGCTCTGATCCCAGGCACTGATCCCAGGGCTCTGATCCCAGACACTGATCCCAGGGCACCTGATCCCAGGCACTGATCCCAGGGCTCTGATCCCAGACACTGATCCCAGGGCACCTGATCCCAGGCACTGATCCCAGACACTGATCCCAGGCACTGATCCCAGACACTGATCCCAGGGCACTGATCCCAGGGCACTGATCCCAGACACTGATCCCAGGGCACCTGATCCCAGGCACTGATCCCAGGCTCTGATCCCAGACACTGATCCCAGACACTGATCCCAGGCACTGATCCCAGGCACTGATCCCAGGGCTCTGATCCCAGACACTGATCCCAGGGCACCTGATCCCAGACACTGATCCCAGACACTGATCCCAGGCACTGATCCCAGGCACTGCTGGAAGCTCCAGGGGGAACATCCCGGGCACCCCTGGGAGGGGAGAGCCCTCCAGATCGCCCTGCAGGGGAGAAGGGCACCCAAAAGTTCATCAAATAAATAAAAGTTCATTCCCTCATCAAGGAGGGAGGGAAGAGTTCTGGGAAGTTCTAAAGCTTCCAATATTAATTTCTTCCCACCTTCCCAGCTGCTGATCCCTGGAAGGCATTTGGTTCGTACTGAAATGTTTGTTCATTACCCAGGTTTCCTCCTGCAGTGTGCACAGGCTGGGACTTGGCTGTGGGATTTTTCCCTCTTTCATTCCAAGTGTCTCTAAAAATCTTAAAAACCTCGACCACGCCACTCCAGTTTACATTGGCTGGGTAATCTTGTCCTCGTATTTTATTTTATTTTATTTTATTTTATTTTATTTTATTTTATATTTTATTTTATTTTATTTTTTATTTTATTTTTTTTATTTTATTATATTTTATATTTTATATTTTATATTTTATATTTTATATTTATATTTTATATTTTATATTTTATATTTTATATTTTATATTTTATTTTATTTTCTATTGTATTCTATTCTATTGTATTCTATTCTATTCTATTCTATTCTATTCTATTTTAAAATTAATTTTATATTTTATTTTATTTTATTTTATTTTTTAAAATTTTATATTATTTTATTTTATTTTATTTTATTTTTTTAATTTAATTTAATTTTATTTTATTTTTTATTTCTTTTTATTTCTTTTTATTTTATTTCATTTCATTTTATTTTTGAGGGATGTATGGCCTCTTGGCCATGTCATCCCCTGAGCATAAAATCAGCCTCTTTTAACAAATGTGTTATTCCCCATTTGAACTTTATTTGGCTGGAACATTTGGGGGGCTCTGACAGGATTTGAGGTGTTTCAGCCCCCACAGAGGAAATCCCCAAGTCCATCTCAGAGGCCTCTTTGCAAAACACTTCATGGGATGGAGGAAAAAGCTTTTCTGCCTGAATTCTGCCTGGGAAGCTGAGATCCTGATGGATTCAGTGACTTGATAAAATCACCTGGGGGGCTGTGGCAGAGCTCAAGTTTAAATCAGGTTTAAATCCAGATGTAAATCCAGATGTAAATCCAGATGTAAATCCAAGGTGAATCTGCATTCCCAGTGCAGGTTCAGGGAGGATCTGGGGAGAACATTTAATTAAAAACTGCACTGAGACCTCAGCGTGGTCCCTCAGGAACTGAGGAACTCTCTGACCCCAGATTTGGAAATAATCAGATTGTGGGTGCTGTGATGGGCTGGAGGCTCTGTGAGTGGAAAAGCTGATTGAAATGCTGATTAAAATCTGATTTAAAGCGGGTCCCTTTGTACCCAGCAGGGCTGGGCTGGGTTCCCATGGGGATGCAAATCCTGGTCCAGCTTTCCCACTTTAATTCTGATATTATGGAACAAAACTCCTCTTAGCTCCAGCTGGTTTTAAAGGACAGAAAGTTGTCATCAGCAGCAGCTCCCTCTCCTTCTGCTGCATCCCCACTTTTCCATGAATCTGCAAACACGTTTAAAATGCAAAGCTCAGCTCAGCAGTTTCCCACTGCTGCTCTTCCCTTTGCCATGGCAAACACATTCCACAATCCTTCCCCTAATATTTGGTTTTCTGCAAAGTTTTCCATCTGAGGAATATTCCTGCTATATTAAAAAAAAAAAGCAGCATTTTGGACATACCACAGACTTGTGCTTTTTTTCTTAGAACAGAAAATATCAACATTTTAAATAAATATTGATGTTTTTATACTCACACACCCACACCTGCATCCTGATGCATTCTCAAGGTACCAAGATATAGAAAAACACCCTGGGATCATCAGGATTCTGCTAAAAATTCAAGGTTTTTTTGAAGGTACCTGGTAAAAATCAGCTGGGCTCTATTTGGTTTTCTATTTTAAAGGAATTTGCAACATTTCAGGAGTTTTGTGTGGCTGTTACAAAACACCTGAACTGGAGCAGGATTTGGGGGGGGGGGTTTCTACAAAACTTTACAAATTCCTCTAAGACAGATTTGGGGGGTGGAATTTTTCATGCAGCAGCAAGAAAATCTGATTAAAGCAGGGATTTATTTATTTATTGTCAGCCACCAGCACAGCCCCAGTCACCCCAAACCAAGAGAGCTCCTCCAGGAGCTGGGATTGTTTTTTCATCCATCATGAGCGAGGTGATTTCGGTGGAGGAGATGGAGTGATGCTCAGGATGCAGCTCTGCTCAAAACTCCCTTTCTAAGGCCATTTAAAAAGTGATTTATTATCAGCACACACCTGGGAATGTCTGCAGGGCTCGGCCTTGCTGCAGGCAGCTCCAGGAAAACATTAAACACCTGCTCAAATAAACTCAGCAAGGCTGAGCTGGGGGCTCACTGAGGACTCACCCAGCTGATTGTAAACCCAGCTCTGTTCTCTCTGGCCAAAATCACTGCAGGCCTCACCTCATCCACCCCTGGAATTAATAAAATTCAGCCCAAAGCCATCCTTGATAGAGCAAGGATTGCAGAATCCTTTCCAAATCATCTTTTTCTTGTATTAAAGGGAAGCTGTGGCTGCTCCTGCACCCCTGGAATGTCCAAGGGCAGGTTGGATCACCCTGGGATAGTGGTGGGTGTCCCTGCCCATGGCAGGGCTGGGACAAGATGATCTTTTAGGTTCTTTCCACCCCAAACCATCCCACAAGTCTGTGGTGCTAAAATCAGTGATTATTAGACTGAGCTTATCACAGCACACAAACCTGGAGAATTTTGGATCACAGCACACAAACCTGGAGAATTTTGGAGGCCTTTGCACACAGTTGGGTTCAGATGGGATCTGGGGGGAAAGGGCAGGGATGGGATTTGGGGGGAAAATGAGAATTGGGGATGGAGAAATGACAGTCAGGGATGGGATCTGATGGGAAATGAGAGTTAGGAATGGAGAAATGAGAGTTAAGAATGGAGAAATGAGAGTTAGGAATGGGATTTGGTGGGAAATGACAGTCAGGGATGGGATCTGGGGGGAAATGAAAGAAAGTTAGGAATAGGATCTGGTGGGAAATGACAGTCAGGGATGGGATTTGGGGGTAAATGACAGTCAGGGATGGGATCTGGGGGGAAATGACACCCAGGGAACTCCTCTGGCTGCTGGGAATTCTCCTGGCCAAGTCTCCACTCCACCTGGGCACGGAGGAGAAGCAGCACAAGAAATTCACCCTTTGCTTGGTGAGCACAAACTCTGCCAAGGCCCTGCTCCTGAGCCTGGTGCTGAGTGAGGGAGCAGGAAATGTGGATTTGGGCCCCTGGAATTCCCAGCCCACAGCTCTGAGTGCCCAGCCAGGGACAGAGGGCAGCCCCAATGCTGGCAGAGCACTGGGAGAGCTCCCTGGGATCACATGGAAGAGTTTAACACTACCCCTGCCAGCTTCTGGTGCATGAAGGCTGGAAAAAAAAAACCAAAAAACCCAACAAAACCTGCAGAACATCCTTAAAATGTAAAACATCTTGGTCTTTTAATAATCCCACGCGGTATGTTTTCACTTTAGCAATAATTGTATTTTCTTTTGGAGTATTTTATTTAACAACATTTCAGGGCCTGACTAATCTGTTCCAGCTGGAGAGGGAGTGAACAATGTGCTGAGCACAGGAACCACTGCCTTTATCAGCAGCAGCAATCCAGCAGCCAGGAGAATTCCCAGTGGGAATTGTGGTCCCACCTACCCCGGGCACCTCTGTGCTGCCATCAGCAGGGAGGGGCAGAAGGAATTTTGTCAGTGGATTTATTGTTTAATTTTTTTTCAGTGGATTTTGTTGCAGAATTTTGTCCGTGGATTTTTGTGTCGAATTTTGTCAGTGGATTTTGGTGTTGAATTTTGTCAGTGGATTTTACTGTTTTATTTTTTTCAGTGGATTTTGTTGTGAATTTTATCAGTGGATTTTAGTGTTGAATTTTGTCAGTGGATTTTATTGCTGAATTTTGTCAGTGGATTTTAGTGTTGCATTTTGTTAGTGGATTTTATTGTTTAATTTTTTAATGGGTTTTAGTGTCAAATTTTATCAGTGGATTTTAGAGCTGAATTATGTCAGTGGATTTAATGCTGAATTTTACCTGTGGATTTTTTTGCTCAGTTTTGTCAGTGGGTTTTTAGTGTTGAATTATGTCAATAGATTTTATTGTTGAATTTTGTCAGTGGATTTTTGTGTTGAATTTTGTCAGTGGATTTTGGTGTTGAATTTTGTTAGTGGATTTTACTGTTTATTTTTTTCAGTGGATTTTGTTGTGAATTTTATCAGTGGATTTGTTCAAACCCTTCCAAGGATTCCCCTTGGGCAGTGCAGAGCCCGAGATGGACTCAGAATCAGGAGTTTCACCCTTGGGTCAGTTTGGCTCCATCCCCACCTTGGGGTTCCCTGTCCCATCCCAGCTCCAGGCTCTGCAGTCCCACCCTCCCAGATTCTCTCCTCCATCCTCTCTGGTTGCACTTTGTGGGGCTGGAGCTGCAGCCTGTCCTTGGTTCTGGGCTGGACAAGGATTGTTGTGTGTGCCTGACTGGGAGGAGAACTGGGGACACTTTTATGGAGTTCAGAGTCATATCCCAGTGCAGGGCAGGAAAAAAAAATTAAATCTTACAGTAGCAACTCGATTTTGAGCCATCCAGCTGCTGGAATCCACAGGGCAGGGAGGATCATTCCTGCAAATCCTGGGAGGAGGGGGTGTGGGGGATGCTAGGGAGGCGATTGTTTGGGATTATCTCATTTCTGATGTCATTTGGCAGTTTATTCCTGGGATGTCTCACCACATAAACGCTGCTCTTCTGCCTCCCCACCACATCCAAAGCACCGTGCTTGATTTCCTGCTCTTTATCATTTCTGCATTACTGCAGGAACCCCACGCTCAGGAACAGCTTGAATAAAACAATGCAGGGGAAGGAAAAGAAAACAGCCACAGCTCCAGGCACGGAGGAGTTCCTGCTCCCCGCTGGCACCCACGGGGCTGCACACACTTCTCGGGGGGAGGACACACTCCGTGCTTGTTTCTCCACCAAAATCCTCTCTGATATTCCTGGGGGCACCATCGGGTGGTGACACAGCCAGAGGACGTGCCAGGAACTCAGACTGGGGCAGAGGAGAGAGGAGGCCACCCCTAAAAACACAAATATTCCATGGGGGACCCTGATCCCGCAGGGGATGGGCTGTTATTGCTTTGTGAGGCACAGCAAGAGGGATTCCAAACCCTCACATTTATAAATAAAAAAAATTAAAAGGCTTTAATACAAAAATTTAAAAAAAGCTTGAATGCAAAAATATATAAAGCTTTAATACAAATGCTAAATGATGCTCAGCCTCTCCCTCGGCTTCCCGGCTCACCTGGGATGTTCCCTGCTGGAGCATCCCTGCTCCTCCTCATCCCTTCATGGACACATCGTTTAGTGATAAATTTGCACCTCATCCTTTGCCCTTTGGAAGGCCTGGGCTTGGTTTTCACCTCAGGAAGGAAAGGAATGACCCCGGAGAGCCACACTCCAGGAAACCTTTGGATATCTGGGAAGAGAGAGATTGGAATGATGCTTGTGTGTGCCAGCTCTTCCTGAAATCATGCACTGACAACAGAGAATAATCGATGTTCCCAAAATAAAGCCCTGATGCCATCAGGGACCTGGGGCACGTCTGTAGCCTGCAGGTCTCACAGGTGGAATTTCAAATATTGGACAGTTTTAAACAGCAGAACCATCAGTTACAGGTGCTGCTGATAAAATCATAATAGTGCCACTTAGACATTATGATATTATGATAAAATATTTCCTTTCCTTTCCTTTCCTTTCCTTTCCTTTCCTTTCCTTTCCTTTCCTTTCCTTTCCTTTCCTTTCCTTTCCTTTCCTTTCCTTTCCTTTCCTTTCCTTTCCTTTCCTTTCCTTTCCTTTCCTTTCCTTTCCTTTCCTTTCCTTTCCTTTCCTTTCCTTTCCTTTCCTTTCCTTTCCTTTCCTTTCCTTTCCTTTTCTTTCCTTTCCTTTCCCTCTCTTCTTCTCCCAGAGACATTCACAAATAGTTTGAAGTTGATGTGGAGTAGAAATTTCGGTTCAGGGAAGCTAAAAAGAGCTCAGGAGATGAACATCGTTCCAAGGAAGGCCAAAATTGACTTTAAGATGTCAAGAAAAAAAAAAAGGAAAAATTATTTGAGTAATTCAGGGACAAAGAGAAGTAACATGTTGGAATAAATCATGGATAAAAAGAAAAGAAGGCATTAAATCCCAAAATATTTCCAACTTCTTTCTTAAGAAAAAACTGGGTTTCACTTGGCTGAAAGGATTTTTTGATATCTCTGTGTTAAATCTGCTTTTTTTATTTTCCCTTTGCTTTTCCCCCCTTTCATTTACAAAACTAAAAAAAACAACATAGCAAGCGAAAAGAAAAACCACTCACAATCTGTCACTTCTGTAAGGAGAGATGCAGCTCGGTGACATTGATGATTTCTGGGGGAAAAATAAAGAAGGAAAAGCAAAATATTCGGAGCAGCTTTGGCAGGAGCCCACGCTGGGATTGGTGCTGTGGGAACCAGAGCCTTGGGTCTGTCTGCAGCCATCAGTGTCCTCCCTGTCAAAACAAATGTGGTTATCTCCTCTGAAACACTCTGCAGAAGAAATTTCCTCCAGAAGGTTGAAATCCTACAAATTTCATCACTTCTTCTTTTGCTGGGAGAGATACAAAAAATCGACTTTAAAAATCAACCCCCAGCCTGAGCTTTTGTTGAGCTGGGCTTTAAGAGGCAGGAGCAAACCAAAGCATTTGGTAGCAATTAATATGCCCTGTCCATTTGCAGATTTAATTCCTGTGCAGATGCAGAGTGTTGTTATTCTAATAACTTCCTGTGGTGCTCCCTTTTTCTGGAAACCTCAACGCCAATTAAAATGTGATCCATCACCCAGTGCTTCTGAAACAAAGGGGAATGAATGTCCAGCTCCCTGCTACAGCCATGAAAAATCCCAGTCAGTCAAAAGAAGACCCAGGAGAAAGGAGGAAAACAAAACAAAAAAACAATGACAAAAAAAAAAAAAAATAAAGAAAAAGCGTTCAAGTCTTCCCATTTTTTGAAGAAAGAACAGAAGAAAATGTTCCTTTGTGTGGGTCTTGTAACAGGAACAGACTGGGGGATTGGGATGGTATCAGGAGGGAGCAGCCAGACCTCCTTGCACCCAGCAGAAAGTGGGTTAATAAATGGATCCATGCAAGGTGGGATATTCCCCCAGGGAATTCCTGCCTGGGTGTGTGCTGCCCTCCCAGCCCTGCAGGAAACACGAGGTGGGCACAACTCTGGGGCTCTCATTAAACACCTGCTTGGCTTTTTCTTCCTGCCCTGAGTGATGGAGAAGGCTCTGGAGTGCAAATGAGCTCCCAGGAGAGGGCTGAGCTCCTGCTGGGATGCAGGACACGACTGGGACACCAAGGGTGGGTTTGGCAGGGCTCAGGTTTGCAGGAACCATCCCAACCACAAACCCATCAGGTTCCCACAGCAGCAGCAAGCAGGGTTCACTCAACGGGCCCAGCCTTTCCCAGGGAATTTCTTTTTTGGGCTTTTCCTGGGAATTGCTGAGACTTTTCTTGCAAAAAATGTTCCAGAAATGACTGGACGTGGCACTTAGTGGCTGACAGTGTGGTTCTCATCCAGAGGTTGGGCTGGATGATCTCAGAGGTCTTTCCCAACCTAAATTATCCTCTGATTTCTGCTGTCCTGACTCCAAGGAGGCACCATCTGCTGGAGGATGCTCAGAACCTTGAGAGACACTTGGTGCTCTCCAGCTTCTCCCTGGCTGCTGCATCAGTGCTGGAATCACAGTGTGGAGTTTCCTGAGCTCAGCTCTAAGGGATATCAGCTGGGAAAATATTTTGCTGCTTTCCAGGAGGATTCTCAGCAATTCCAGAGCTCAGGGTGAGGAGAGCTCTCTCCAGCTGAGGCTTGCAAAGGCTCTGTGTTCCCATTTCCATTCTGTTGATTGGCTTGGGGACACACTGGGGTGATGGGAGGGGTAGATTTAGGGCACGTGGCATTTCTGGAGTACAAAACCAGTGGTTAATTAATTAAATAAATTAAACACTGGGAACCACGTCCTCAATCCCGAGCATCTTGTCCCCTCTGAGCTTTTCTGAGGACAAGCCCTGCCCCTCAGAGACACCCCAGAAACAAAGCCAAGCAGGAGCTTTGCCTTTCCCAGCCCCCAAATCCAACCCACAGCCCAATTTTCGGCGGAGCAGCCACATGTGCGCTCTGGAGGCGGGTCAGGAGGGCAGGGCAGGGCTGCCCAGGAGGAAGGGAGGCTGTTTGTTTATTTATTTCTCCCCTCCCCGAGGCTGTTTGCTGCAGGCAGCCGCCCTTGCCAAGTCTATTGACAAAGTTCAGCCCCGGGATCGTGAGAATTGCAGCTCCAGGCAGCTCTGTGCTCACCCCAGCACAGATGGTCCTTCCTCCTCCTCCTCCTCCTCCTCCTCATGGGCCTTTTCTCCTGCTCTGGGGGAGGCAGAGTTGAGGGAAAACACAAACTGGAGAAAAGGAAAGACTTTGTGTGCTCATTGCCACCTGCATTTGTTATCATAATACATTTCTTAATTTCACGTTCACATCATTTCCAGGGGTGAATTCTGTCTGAGGGCCACAGGCACCAATCTAGGTGAAGATCTGGCCTGGAAAAAGCCCCAGGATGCCATTCCCACATTTCCCTGCTGGCATCGAATTTTAGGTCATGGAGCAGAGCTGGAAACAACATAAAATGATGGAGCTCTGAGGAGCTCACAGCAAACACAAAACTTAAATCTGTGCAATCCCTGCTCATAACCTTAATCAGGAGTGTGAGAGCCTCAAGCACATCCCAGGGAAGCCTTGGAAATTCAAGGTTTTGTTTTACTGTGATCCACGGGACCAAGCTCAAGGAAGAGCAGGATGAACAACATCTTCCTTCTTTGTGGTGTAAATTTATGTTTTTGTTGGGAAAGTTAATCTAGGAACAACAGTGGGGTCACATCATCATCCCAAAGTGTTTGGATATTCCTTCCACATCTGGTCTCAGTTTTTCCCTTGAGGGAGGTCCTGGGCTGTGTATCAAAGGTACAGACTTTGATTTATCTGATAAAGGAAATCTTAAATGCACCAAAATTTTTCACAACCTCAGGGATGATTTAAGTGCCTAAATATGCCCATGACTAAGTGGATAAATAAGTATTTAATCTTAATTATTATATTTATTTTCAATATTTAATATCACTGAATTAATATATTTATAATATTTTTCCATTCTGGTCGTTACTGGTAAAGAAATAAATAAAATTAATGGCTCTGGTCACCTTTAAGAATTCTGCATGAGACTGAAAAAGGAATTTAAATCCATGTTTGTCCATCTGCAATATGTTCTCTACAGAAACATCAGGTCAGATCCTCCCATGTCTGAGTGAGATTTATTGTGCCATTACCAATGGATCCTGTAACTTCAGGACATGCAAGTGCAACCACTGGAAGTTGGCAAAAATTCTGGCAGTTTGTGCAACATTATTTTCTCCTGCTGTCCTCCAGTGTCACTCCTTTTATTCTTTCCTTCATGCTTTCCTAAGGAAGTGCTTAATTAAATCAGAATTTTAAAGGAAAACTCTGCTCTTGCCCTGGTTTCTGTGACCTGAACACCACCAGGCTGTAATCACAAACATTGACTGGCTCCTTGCACAGGGCAAGGAGAGGGCAGGAACTTCTTCTTGGGGGGACTTTCAAAAGATGTTATTTGGGGAATCTCTCCAAATTTGGTGATCACCCCAAATCCATCACCTGAGGCTTAGGGAATCTCTGCAAATTTGGGGATCACTCCAAAACCATCATCTGAGATTTGGGGAATCTCTCCAAGTTTGGGGAACACCCCAAATCCACCACCTGAGACTTGGAGAGTCTCTCCAAATTTGGAGGATCACCCCAAATCCATCACCTGAGGCTTGTGAATAAATTTATTTGATTTCAGCAGCTGATAGCAAGTTCTCAAGATGTTCTCTTGATGTTCTCAAGAATATTCACCAAAGATACACAAAAAAAAAAAAAAAAAAAAAAAAAAAAGATAATGTGAAATCTTGCATCATTCCACAAATAAGCAGGATTTCTTTCTTTGGATAAAGAGGAAAATGCTCCCAGCCCAAGGGATCAACCAGAGCTGGAGGGGTTTGGAACCTCTGGAATCTCCCTCCCCAGGAAAATCAGATTGCTGGAGTTCTGGGGAGAGTTCATTGATCCTGGTGGATGTGATGCCTGAAGACCTGGAGCAGAGTTAAAGGAATAAAGCAGGGATTTGTTAAACCCTTCCAAGGGTTCCCCTTGGGCAGTGCAGAGCCCGAGATGGACTCAGAGTCAGGAGTTTCACCCTTGGGTCAGTTTGGCTCCATCCCCACCTTGGGGTTCCCTGTCCCATCCCAGCTCCAGGCTCTGCAGTCCCACCCTCCCAGATTCTCTCCTCCATTCTCTCTGGTTGCACTTTGTGGGGCTGGAGCTGCAGCCTGTCCTTGGTTCTGGGCTGGACAAGGATTGTTGTGTGTGCCTGAGCTGGGAGGAGAACTGGGGACACTTTTATGGAGTTCAGAGTCATATCCTAGTGCAGGGCAGGAAATGGGAAATACAGCAGCTAAATTTAAGGTATCAGAGCAGGAAAACTCGGCTGTGCTGGGAAAAAGCCTCACACAGGACCCAGAGCCATGGGGACAGTTTGGGGCTGAGGCTCAGGCACACTCTGAATTAATTTTAATATTTCAGGAGGAGAATCAGAGCTTCCCTTTGGACAGGGCTGGGGCTGGGGCTCCTCCCTGCCAGCAGCAGCACAGCCCCGTGCTGCCCAGCCCGGGGGGCTCGCTGACCCCGGGTGCCCCCACATCTGGCTGCAGCTGCCTGTGTTTGCTCTCTGCCCAGCGCCGACCACCCCGGCGAGCGCGGGCTCCTGGGGATGGGACAGGCTCCACACGGGGGCTGGCTCCAAACCCGGCTCCCAGCACAGCAGAACCAGCCCAGTGCAAGGAAAATTAATCCACAAACACCAGAGGTTTATGTCCAAAAAGGAGACAGAGGAGTCGTTTTTGCTTTATTCGAATAAAGGGAGAGGCCATGGGGCATTGCCCTGGGATCTCTCAGATTTTTGGAGGATGCAGCCTCCTTTTTATCCCAATTTCCCTCTCTCTTTCCCCATTGCTGAGGTACTTGAGAGGCACAGACTGCCCAAACACCTGATACCTGACATTCCCCTCTAATGTATAACCCTCCCTTTTAATTTTTAATTCTTGTAGAATTCATAGTTTCCCCCCCATTGCTTCTTTCATCTTCTGTTACCCAATTTCATTTACCAGCAAACCTACAGTTTGTTTGTAAAGGCAAATCTCTTTTTCCATTCACCAATCAGTATAATCCCTCCCATTATTTCTTTTATCTCTAGGTGCTAACTTTATCTACCAACAGATTTACAATTTATTTGTAAAGACAAATGTAACATTCCTCTCACCAGGAACCCTCCTGGCCCAGCTCATCCCCTGTGGGAATCCAGAGTGTTCCCCTGGCAAGGCCCTCAAAGACCCTGGAGTGGGACCCCGAAGTCTCTGGGGCTGGATTTGTGCCCCTGGAAAAAAATGAGGGAAGAAATGCAAGCCAGCAAAATAATTCAGGATAAATTAGACTGTTAGAATGTAGAAAATGTAGATTTTTAGGGATGTTTATATTGGAGGGTTGTAGCTAAAATGGAGGATTTGTGCTTCTTCCTCCTTCTTCTTCGTGTCACCCATGTTGGATGGTGGTGGGAATCAGATTGGATGGGGACAATGTTTTAAGATTGTGCTGGATTGGAAAATAATTGTAAATATGAAGTATGTAATTGAGAGTATAAAAGATAAGTCCTGCCTCTGGCAGGCAGATTCTGCCCTGGATGTCTGGCTGAGCAGATCTCTGTTAGCTGGACAAAGAATTTTTGAGATAAAAAGCAATAAACAACCCTGAAACCTCTGAGAACAGCCTCCTGCAGTCTCTCCTTGGGAAAACCCGAATCCCAGCCCAGCTTTGTGTCCTGCTGAGGGGATCTCAGGTCTAAGGAGACACCTGGGGCAGGGACAGTGCCCCTGGGCCATCCAGGAGCGACTCAAAGATTCCTCTGAGACACCCCACACCTTAAAAAATCAGAATTTCTGTGGGTAAATGGTCTGGAATCCAAACTTGGCTTTGCTTTTGGAGGTTGCTGTCAGGAAGAGGGATCATTTCAGGAATTCTGCTTCTGGGTTTGGGTGAGGACAAGGGAGAGTAGAAAGAAAAAAAAAAAACAGTTATGTCCAAATTAGACAACAAAATACCAATAAATACAACAAAAGTGTCCTCTATTCCTCTGATGCTGTTTTGTATTTTGCTCTCAGAATTCACTTAAATAAATTCCCATTGTTTGGTGCCTTTTATATTATTAAGAGACTTGAATTCTTTTTTCTTCACCAATTTACTGCTGTGAGCAAAGAGCCAACCAGGGAGCTGCACAAATAACCTGGAAGATGAAACTTGACTTTTGCAGCATCAACAAGGACTCACCCAGGGCCTCTTCCACCTTCCCTTTATGCCCAAATTTGTGAAAATTAATAATTTTTTATTGTACTCTTGATAAAAGTGAAGGGAAAAAACCACTTTCACAGCCCACAGCATAAACCTCCTTCAAGTATGAACCAGCAACAGATTCACAGAGCTGTACAAGGCTGTAGCTATCCAAAAATCTGATTTTAACTCCTCTAAACCTGTGTAAGTTGGTCCTAAGAAACTCCTCTGCTCCAGCAAACTCAAATCAGGTTGTGCCACGACTGGTCCTTGATCATCAGGGAAATTCTGGAATTTAAACATGAACAGCACTAAAATGTGGATTTATGGTGATTCCCATTGTGCTTTTTTTTCCATTTAATTCTGGGCCTAGAGGAGATTTCACAGCAATCCCAAAATTTTAGGCTCTTCCTAATCACGTTCCCTGAGCTCCCTCTTGTGGGTGAAGCCTCCCTTATTTTACTCTCCAAACTCTCACCAGCCTTTCCCAACTTTTCTTCCAGCAATTTTCCTAAAAATGAACTCACTGATTTAAAAAAAAAATCAATTAATTGAATTGAATATTTACCTACAGGCCATTTTTAATAGATTATTATATCATATGTTTATACAGATTTTAATCCTTCACTTTTGGAACTAAAATTTACCTGTTGAGATTTCAATTCATCCTTCTTTTGGTATGAAACAAAAAAAAATCAGATTTATTGATGAAAAGGGAGCTCCTTGTGGATTTAGCTTATCTTGGGATAGAACCCAATCCCCTGTCAGAGATTCTTTGTGTTAAAGTTGGAAATTGAAATTAAAAATGGATTTAAATCCCTCAGGGGTGAAGCAGGTCAAAAAGAATAAAAGCAGCTTGAACCCAGGGGAAATGGAAAAATCATGGCATGCAACAGGAAAAATTCCAGAGGCTCTGGGGAGGAGAAATTTGCAGCTCCCTGTGAAATGTGCCAGCAAAAATCACCTCAGAACTCAGAACTCCAGGAATTCCAACACACGGATCAACACATGGTGGCAGCAAGGGACTGGCTCTGGATGGGCTGGGATGAGCTCTGGAATTGCTGGGGTGAGATCTGGAATTACTGGGGTGAGCTCTGGAAGGGTGGGATGAGCTCTGGAAGGGTGGGATCAGCTCTGGAAGGTTGGGAAGAGCTCTGGAATTACTGGGATGAGCTCTGGAAGGTTGGGATGAGTTCTGGAATTACTGGGATCAGCTCTGGAATTCCTGGGATGAGCTCTGGAGGACTGGGATAAGCTCTGGAATTGTTGGGATGAGTTCTGGAATTACTGGGATCAGCTCTGGAAGGTTGGGATGAGCTCTGGAATTGCTGGGATCAGCTCTGGAATTGCTGGGATGAGCTCTGGAATTCCTGGGATCAGCTCTGGAATTGCTGGGATCAGCTCTGGAATTGCTGGGATGAGCTCTGGAATTCCTGGGATCAGTTCTGGAATTCCTGGGATCAGCTCTGGAATTGCTGGGATGAGCTCTGGAATTGCTGGGATCAGCTCTGGAATTGCTGGGATCAGCTCTGGAAGGTTGGGATGAGCTCTGGAATTGCTGGGATCAGCTCTGGAATTGCTGGGATCAGCTCTGGAAGGTTGGGATGAGCTCTGGAATTGCTGGGATCAGCTCTGGAATTGCTGGGATGAGCTCTGGAATTCCTGGGATCAGCTCTGGAATTGCTGGGATCAGCTCTGGAATTGCTGGGATCAGCTCTGGAAGGTTGGGATCAGCTCTGGAATTGCTGGGATCAGCTCTGGAATTGCTGGGATGAGCTCTGGAAGGTTGGGATCAGCTCTGGATTCCTGGGATCAGCTCTGGAATTGCTGGGATCAGCTCTGGAAGGCAGGCAGGCACTGGATGAGCTTTGCAAATCCCTTCCAGCTCTGCTATTCCTTGATCCTCTCCCTGGAGCTTTTCCTTGCACAAGCACCCAAATCACATCAGCTTTGATTAATTAGAGCAATTTCATTAATTAAACTCCTGGTGGGTGCAGCATCACCCACAGGATCCCTGCCAGGCTGGAGGAAGGCTGGAGCAGCCAATACAAACATTTGTTGCAAATCAGCTTTAACCAGTATATCTATATTTTTTTATATGTGTTTTTATATGAATCAGTATTTTTATATGAATCAATATTTTTATCTTAATCAGTATCTTACATGAATCAGTATTTTATATGAATCAATATTTTATATGAATCAGTATTTTATATAAATCAGTATTTTATATTACATATACATTTTTATATGTATATATATTTTTTATGAATAAGTAATCTCCTTTTATAATTTCTAATCAGCAGGCAGTTTAAAATACTTTCTGCAGCTTATAATGCACTTAGTTCCCCTTTAGCCACAGAGGAAAAATCCCCATTTTTTCAGCACTGCTGCCTTTTTTCTCAGCTGTTTGTTTCCCACAGGGTATGGACACATCTGTCCCCAAAACCTCCAGCTGCATTTTAGTGCCCTCACAATAATGAAGTGACAATTCCAGTTGGATGAGAAGGTCAAAGTGCTGCAGTGGGGCTGAAATTTCTGCGCTCAGGTGTGTCCTCACTATTTCTCTGTCAGATTGCTCAGACCAGCCCTCGTTTGAGAGCACAGCTGCTGAGTTTTGGGGAAGATTTTGGGGAAAACCCCACTCCACACCTCCCAGCCATGCAGAATAAATGCCCAATAATTTTATTATCTCTTCTTCCACCTGTGATTTAAACTGTTTGAGCTGTCCCAGCTCGTTTTAACTGGCACAGGCCAGGGATGCTCAGCCAAAAGGAGGAAGAGGAGAGACCCAACAGGGAGGACACAGCAAACAGAGCCCACACCTCTCAGTGTGGGATTGAGGCTCCCAAATCCCCTTTTCAGCCGCTAAAACCCCAACCCCACCTGCTCTCCACCACTGGCACTGATGCTTTAAGTTTAGTTTTTTATTTCCTGCCCTGCACTAGGATATGACTCTGAGCTCCATAAAAGTGTCCCCAGTTCTCCTCCCAGCTCAGGCACACACAACAATCCTTGTCCAGCCCAGAACCAAGGACAGGCTGCAGCTCCAGCCCCACAAAGTGCAACCAGAGAGAATGGAGGAGAGAATCTGGGAGGGTGGGACTGCAGAGCCTGGAGCTGGGATGGGACAGGGAACCCCAAGGTGGGGATGGAGCCAAACTGACCCAAGGGTGAAACTCCTGACTCTGAGTCCATCTCGGGCTCTGCACTGCCCAAGGGGAACCCTTGGAAGGGTTTAACAAATCCCTGCTTTATTCCTTTCACTCTGTCCAGCTCAGCCTCTCAAGGATCAACACCTCGAGCGTTGTGCCCTGTCAGCTGTCACAGGAGACAGCTCAGCTAAAGGTCACTCCAGAAATCAGATTTCCTGAGCCCTCCCCAGGACCCCTCTGGATGTCAGTGCTGGCATCCTCAGCCCTGGAGGGGTTGGGTTACCCAGGGCTCCTCCAAGGAGCTGCCAGGGACAGGACAGGGACAGGACAGGGACAGGACAGGGACAGGACGGTGCAGAACAGCCCTGAAGGGGCAGGCAGGTGACAGTGACAGCACACAGCATGGCCAGCACATTTCAGCGCCTTTCCAGGAGCGTTAACCAGCACCTGCCCCTCTCACATCACTCATCCACTGCCACAAAAACATCTCAAGTCCTTCCTCTCCCTGCCCTAAGGAGGCCTGGCCTGCTGCCACCCCGGGAGGTGACTCAGCTCAGGGGACAAGGGGACAAAGCTTTGGGTAAAGCTGGGCATGAGCTGGGCTGTGATTGATACTGATCTGTGATTTAAATTGATTTGTGATTGATACTGACCTGTGATTGAAACTGATCTGTGATTGATACTGATTTGTGATTTAAATTGATTTGTGATTGAAATAATTTGTGATTGATACTGATCTCTGTTGAAACTGATTTGTGATTAAAATTGATTTGTGATTGAAATTAATTTTGATTGAAAATGGTGTGTGATTGATACTGACCTGTGATTGATACAGATTTGTGATTTAAATTGATTTGTGATTGATACTGATCTCTGATTGAAATGATTTGTGATTGAAACTCATCTCTGATTGATATTTTTGTGATTGAAACTTATCTCTGATTGAAATGATTTGTGATTTAAATTGATTTGTGATTGAAACTCATCTCTGATCAAAACTGACCTGTGATTGATACTGACCTTTGATTGAAACTGATCTCTGAGTAACACCCTCACCACGATGCCTTAGGATTTAGCTTTTACATTTTTTTTACATGCTGCTTTAGTACAGGATCAGGAAAATAATAATAAATAAAATAAAGAAATAAATAAGTAAGCAATAATAAATAAAATAACTCTAAAACCCCATAGGTGTCAGCTGCTGCCCTCCTGTTTTATTCAGACACAACAATTCCTCTCTGGGCTGGGAATCAAGGACACCTCGCTGCCTCAGAGATGGAAAGAGAAGTGTTGGGGGGGAAACTTGGCTTAAATGACTTCATTACCTGAATTTATAATTGGACAATTAACCCCTGATATGTAAATGGACCAAATTTATAAAAGTGTGACAAACCCATGACCCATTGCCCATTTTGGGTGCAGCTCTGGGAGGTTTCTGACAGCCCAAGGTGTCACTATTGAAGAGCTGCAATGAATTTCAGTAAATCCCCATTTTGATTCTGTTGAATGAGCTCCCAGAGAGCCCAGCCCAGGTCCTGGCAGGTTTAAACCCTGCCCAGCACCTCTGAGCTCACCTTTGGGAGGTGCCACCACTCAGCTTTGTCCCCTGGTGTCACCTGGCTCAATCCTGGGGCAGAATAAAGGCAAAGCTCCTGCTAGAAATATCCACAGCCTTTCCAGCAACCTGGGCATCATGGGGGGACTCACATTTGTCACCCCAAGACAGAAATAATGATCCCAATAATGACCTCACTATACTGATCTCTTTTTTTTTTTTTTTTTTTTTTTTTTTGTGTTGTTTTTATAGCCTGAGCCTCCCAAACCTTGCATTTCAAGGCCTTGTTTACAGGAGTATTTCAGGCACAACATCTGTTACTCACTCCAAGCAGGGCCCTGCACATGGATTGCCATTTTAGGGCAGCACAAAAATTAAAACCCATATTTAGCTCCAACTGAATCAAGCAGCCAGCTAATATTTTGTGTATTTATGGAAGAAAACTGGGAAATTGGGGTAAAGATCACTTCACAAGCAAACAAACAAGTAAACAACAATCCTAAAGCCAAACTAGAACATTTTTTTTCCTGCATCATGGCATTATGTTTATGTCATTTTGGTTTAATGAGGCTGATATTTTATTAAATTTATTTAATGGCTGCTTATTATGGGCTGTATTGCATGAGATCCTTTCCCCAAAGTCTCCTCCCTGCACTGCACATCCACAGGAAGAAAACCTGGAGGGAGAGACCAGTCAGGATTTGGCAATTTCACAAAAGAAGGAATTTCAGCAGCTCGCCCATGGAGCCTTTTTTTGGTATCTGGTGGCAGCTGGAAACTTTTCCAGCCCCTAAATAAAAGGAGTTTGTAAGAAAGAATCAATTCTGTGCACATGGAGCAACTCTCAGCACGTTCTGCACACTCAGCATTTATCCAACAACACCCCAAAATCCTGGAGAGGCTTTTCCATCCCCCAAATCCCCCAGTTCAGGGCCTTTCCAATCAGAAATTGGTAAAATTAAATCAGAATTTAAATCAGAAATTAAATCCTTAAACTGGACTAGGACTCACCTCTGCACAGGGCACCACTGGCTGTGGAAGAAATAGAAATTAAGAATAGAAATTAACCCCATGCAGGTGATAATTAATGAGATAATGAACGTTTAGTGCTGTGCAAATGAGGCAAAGTGGATTCAGGTGTTGCTGGTGGTCCCAAAGAAATCTTTTCACCCCAAATTATTCATCATGCTTTGAAGTTCAGGTGTCCAGCACTCCTGAGCTGGGAGATAAAAACCTTCAGTTCTGGGATAAAAAGGAGCCAGATGCTCTCAGGTTCTTGTGCCACAAGTTCCTGATGTTTTCATCCCTAAAAAAAATAAAATAAAATAAATTTAAAAAAATTTAAAAAAATCTCTTCTGTCCCTGCTTTGCAAACAGCTCTGGGCCTTTCCTTGCTCTGCAGAACCAGAGCTGTGCCATGCAGCCTGGGGAGGCTGGGATCCATTTCCTGCTATTGATTTTGGAATAAAAGAATTGCTCAGTTTGTATTTTTGGGTTGATTGCTGCGCTCAGAGGTTGATCTGCAGCCCAGAAGAAACGGGATGCCCGTGACTCAGCCCTATTCTTCTGCAAGAATCCCCATTAGATAATTCATCCTGCTAAGAATTACAGCTGCTGGGGCTTAATTAGGATTAATTTATGCCCTCCCTTCGAGTGGATTAAATTTAATATTTGTGAGTGTTTTAATCCTTTCAAGATAAAACAAGTGGGAAGTGTCTGGAGTGTGGATCTGTGGTGAATTAGGGGGAATAAGTCTGTTTTTACTGACAGCCAAAGATTACTGTCAAGTACCAGATTAACATTTCATCTCCTGGAAAAAATCATGGAAAAAAAAAGTCAATAGCAGCACTTCTAAAAGAGAAAATCAGGATCATTACAGTCTGCAGAAAAACTTGGGTATTTTTATTATATTTTTTAATATATTTAGATAATCTTAGATCTGTTTTTATTGTATTAAAGATCCCCTTTAAGGAGGTCAATTAGTGCTGTTTTAATTAAATATGGAACCAGGCTTGGTGTCCCACCAGTGCCTGGTGTTAATTAAAACACCTGGGGGGGGGGGGTAAAAAAAGGATCAGCAGAAAAAAAATCCATCTTTAATTCCAAATCTCCACTTCAGCCTTGCTGCCTTTGGGGCAGAATTCAGGGCCAGGAACTGGAGGAATTCTCAGGGATTGCTGCAGAGGTGGGATGAGAGTAAAAAAAAAATGACAAGCAGGGTTTGTACTTTGGAAAATTGCTTTGTTTGTGCATTTTCCAGCTGAGTTTTATGTGGCAAACACTTCTCTGTGTGAGTATCTGAGAGAAGAATATCAGAACATCAACAGTTCTCTCTGCTGTTTAAAATGCTGCTAAAATTTTGGAGAAGAGAGCTGCTATAAAAGGCAATTCAAGCAGGTATTTTAAAAAGTCAATCCAGTATAAAAATGCTGCAGACAGAGCCTGTGTTTATCACATTTATTGAAGAATGAGGCACAATATTGCTGATAATTCCAGTGAGTTCAGAAATCCCCTGAATGGACTGAGGGGGTCAATAATAACACAAACCCATCTCCCTGCCCTCCTGGGCTGGGGGAGCTCAGCTGAAATCATTCCCAGTATTGAAATCATTCCCAATATCCCAATAATTCCAATACTGAAATCATTCCCAATACTGAAATCATTCCAAATAATTCCCAATATTGAAATCATTCCCAATACTGAAATCATTCCCAGTATTGAAATCATTCCCAATAATTCCCAATATTGAAATCATTCCCAATATTGAAATCATTCCAAATAATTCCCAATATCCCAATAATTCCAATACTGAAATCATTCACAATATTGAAATCATTCCCAATAATTCCCAATACTGAAATCATTCACAATATTGAAATTATTCCCAGTATTGAAATCATTCCCAATAATTCCCAATATTGAAATCATTCACAATATTGAAATCATTCCAAATAATTCCCAATAATTCCCAATACTGAAATCATTCCCAATATTGAAATTATTCCCAGTATTGAAATAATTCCCAATATCCCAATAATTCCCAATACTGAAATAATTCTCAATATTGAAATCATTCCCAATATTGAAATAATTCCAAATAATTCCCAATATTGAAATCATTCCAAATAATTCCCAGTATTGAAATCATTCCCAATATTGAAATGATTCCCAGTATTGAAATCATTCCCAATATCCCATTAATTCCCAATACTGAAATAATTCTCAATATTGAAATCATTCCCATTACTGAAATCATCCCCAATATTGAAATAATTCCAAATAATTCCCAATATTGAAATCATTCCAAATAATTCCCAGTATTGAAATCATTCCCAATATTGAAATGATTCCCAGTATTGAAATCATTCCCAATATCCCATTAATTCCCAATATTGAAATCATTCCCAATATTGAAATAATTCCCAATAATTCCCAATACTGAAATCATTCCCAATATTTAAGTCATTTCCAATATTGAAATCATTCCAAATCATTCCCAGTATCAATCATTCCCAGTATCCCAGTCATTCCCAATATTGAAATCATTCCCAATATTGAAATCATTCCCAATATTTAAATCATTTCCAATATTGAAATCATTCCCAGTCATTCCCAATATCCCAATAATTTCCAATATCCCAATAATTCCCAGTATCCCAAGCATTCCCAGTATCCCAGTCATTCCCAATATTGAAATCATTCCCAATATTTAAATAATTTCCAGTCATTCCCAATATCCCAGTAATTCCCAATATCCCAGTAATTCCCAATATCCCAATCATTCCCAGTATCCCAATCATTCCCAATAACCCAATCATTCCCAGTATCAATAATTCCCAGTATCCCAATAACTCCCAGTATCCCAGTAATTCCCAATATCCCAATCATTCCCAGTATCAATAATTCCCAGTATCCCAATCATTCCCAGTATCCCAATAATTCCCAGTATCCAATAATTCCCAGTATCCCAATCATTCCCAGTATCCCAATAATTCCCAGTATCCAATAATTCCCAATATCCCAATCATTCCCAATATCCCAGTCATTCCCAATATCCCAATCATTCCTAATAACCCAATAATTCCCAGTATCAATAATTCCCAATATTCCAATAATTCCCAGTATCCCAATAATTCCCAGTATCCCAATCATTCCCAGTATCCCAATAATTCCCAATAACCCAATCATTCCCAGTATCAATAATTCCCAGTATCCCAATCACAGGGAATGTCACCCTGGGGAGGGGACACCCCTGGGAGGTGTCACTGGGAATGTCACCCTGGGAGGGGACACCCCTGGGAGGTGTCACCGGGAATGTCACCCTGGGAGGTGTCACCGGGAATGTCACCCAGGGAGGGGACACCCCTGGGAGGTGTCACTGGGAATGTCACCCAGGGAGGGGACACCCCTGGGAGGTGTCACCGGGAATGTCACCTTGACCCTGTCCCTGCCCACATCCCTCAGTGTCCCTGCTGCTCCAGACACAATCATTTTCTGAGATTAGCCAGATTTTGGCTCAAACAAATGAAACTTGGATTTTTTCAGTGGCTGATGTCATTCCTGACCTGCTGAGCCTGGTTCCCAAGGAAAATTCCTTTTTTTTTTTTTTGCACAATAATTGTGATTTCCTAAGGAATGATTTCTCCTTTTCCCTTTTGCACTAAGGGTGAGCAATTCACTTGACATCCAAATTTTACTCTGCTTGTTTTCCTTCCATCCTGACTTAGATCTAAAAATAGGGAGAGAGTTTGTGTCCCCCACCAGGGGCCAGGGACCCTGACAAGAGTTTTCCATGGAATAAAACTGAGCATCAGCCCTGGGAGTTATTCCCAACAAACCCCCCTGGTTTATTCTTTATTTGCCCTGAACAAATAGAGCCTCTCCATGGGCAAACATTTGTTTTAGAGATGAAAAAGGCTGAGAAATCATTTTCCTGGAGGTTTTGCTTTTTCTGAGGCCAAAAAAACAAAAAAAAAAAAAAAAAAACACCAAACAAAAAAAAAATTATTTTATTCATCTCACAAGTAGAAAGACGGTGAAGAAAACTTATAAATGAAATTTTGGGATGCTCATCACCCCACATCCCAAATGCCCTTGGGGGTTGAGCAAATCCAAATTTTCCCTGCCAAAAAAAAAAAAAAAAAAATTTAAAAAATAAAAAATAAAAAATGGGGTTGAGGTGGTGAAAAGCTGAGCCATAAAACCCCAAATTTCTGCTTTGCACAGATGTTTGTTCTCATTATGCAGATGTTTATTAGAGCTGCTCCCAATGTTTGGACAGCAGGAGAAAAATCAGTTTTATCCCCACTGCAATGTTTTGCTGGATTGTTTCAATTTCTTCTCCTCAGCAAGATTCAAATATTTAATTTGAAGCCAGTAAACATTTTCCTATCGCAGTAGAATATTAATATTTGGTGTCCTGCTTCTTGATGACTGCAGAAAAAAATATTTCTGATTGAACATTTGGGGAAATCTTTTCCAGAAGTGTTTTTTCCACATCTTCTCTCCAGAATTAGGAATATTTCCAATATTCTGGAATTTTTCCCAATTTCCTGGGCGCCTTTACCAGGACAGAAAGGAACAACCCTCAAAGATTTATTAAAATTATTTTTTCCTGCTGTAAAAACCAGCATCAGCAGCTCTCAGGATTTTTTAGAATCTTGAGTTTTATTTTTTTATATCAATTCCCACTATCTACTGGTTTATAGACAAAATCATCAACCCATAAATCTCTGGCCATTGTGGGTTTTGAACAAAAATAATCCAAAATATGACCCAAGAGGCTCAGAAATGGAACAAAAAGAGCCCAAATGCATCATTTTGAAAAAATATATTTTTTATTTATTTATTTATTTTTTAAAATATATTTTTATATTTATTTATATTTTTTATAAGCAAGTTTTGTGATTTCTAAGCTAAGTCACCCACAGGCTGCAGCTGAGTTGTTGCTTTTTTTTTTTTTTTTTTTTTTTTTTGTGGGTTTAAATGCAAAATAAAATTGAGTTTTGTAACTCTCTTCCGTTTATTCTCATTTTCTTCTTGATTTCATTAAGAATGAAATCCTTTAATTTATTTTTTTTAATTTATGGGGAGGGTTTGCTGCTTGTATTTAATGTTTGGAATTGGTGTTTCTCCCTGATTTAGGAGCAGGTGAGGAAATAATTCCTGAGCAACAGCACAGGAAACATCCTGTGAGAAATTCTCACTTCAATTCCCCCCAAAAAAAGAGAAAAATAATGCCCAAAAATGAATTTATTCATGCTGAGGAGGATTTGGGAACCTGAGAGCCTCAAATACAAATTATTTTATTTTCTTTGCTGTAAGTGGAGAGGCCCAATATATAACCAGGCAGTGGGGGGAAAAATTAGGGCTGTGTATATATAAATATATAAATAAATATCTAAATAAGTATCTAAATAAATATCTAAATATCTAGATAGATAAATGTCTAAATATCTAGATATATTTATATAAAAATATATAAATAGATAAATAGATAAATATATAATATATAACTATGTGAACATACGAATATATGAATATATTCATATATAAATATATAGATATATAGATATATTTTATATAAATATATAAAGATATATAAATGTATAAATATATATAACTATATAACTATATAACTATATAAGTATATAAATGTATGAATATAAAAATATATAAATATATAAATATATAAATATATATAAATGTATAAATATATATAAATGTATAAATATATATAAATGTATAAATATATATAACTATATGACTATATAACTATATAAATGTATGAATATATAAATATATAAATATATAAATATATAAATATATAAATATATAAATGCATAAATATATAAATATATAAATATATATAAATGTATAAATATATATAACTATATAACTATATAACTATATAACTATATAAATGTATGAATATATAAATATATAAATATATAAATATATAAATATATAAATATATAAATATATAAATATATAAATGTATAAATGCATAAATATATAAATGTATAAATGTATAAATATATAAATTATATATAAATATATAAATATATGAATATATTACTGTGTAAATATATAAATATATAAATATATAAATATATTACTATGTAAATATATAAATATATAAATGTATCATTATATAAAAATATATATAAATATATTCTATTTTCCATTCAGGACTGTGATGATGGAACTTATGGCCCTGTATCCACTCAGGGCTCACTCCCAACTCTCCTCCAAGTTATTTTTTGAACTTTTTAACCTTTTTGTTTTTCTCCTCTTTCTCCCTGGGCCGTATAAAACCTGCACCTGCCCCAGGACAGGATCTGTTCCTCCTCCCTTATTTAAGGTGCTCTCTGCTGTTATTCCCAAAATTAAAAAAAAAAGGATTTGTCCAAAATCCCTCATGTTCACCCCACTGCTCTCCACCTGCTTGGGGAGTTTTGGCTTTGGAGGGGTTTTTACATCCCAGGCCAAGAGGAACCTGATGCTCCTGGAGCACTGCTGCATCCACTCTGATAAGAGAAATAAAATAAAAATGCTGAGGAGTGAGGAACACTTCACATCATTTGCAGGGTCCATCAATTTGGATTTGTGCCAGCTGCAGAAAAATTACTGCAGTGATTTTCATCCTGTGCTGCGTGGGGAGCTCAGCCCAGCACAGGGAGAAATTCAGCTCAGAAATTCAGAAATTCTGCAGCTCAGAGATTTCCCTTTTTCCTCTCTTATCTCCAGAATTATCACATGTTCTCTAACTCTGGAGCAAATTAATAATTAGGAATATTCTCAGTGGTTTTACTGCATAAAACCTTGAAGGATCAAAAATCTGAGCCTAAACAGGTTTTTTTTTTTTCCAGCTCCTTTCCCAGCAGTGTGAAACTCCTGACATCAATTTAATGCACTTCAAGCCTCAGCATATTTGAGTGCAGAGAACTGAATGCATTGCTGGAGGAATGTCTTGCAGATCAGTGTGAATTTCCAACCTGCAGGGTGGTCTCAAGATATTTATTTTCTGAGCACAGCTATGATAAATGAATGGTTAATGCCAAGGGAAAATCCATTTTGAAGTAATTGTGCAGTGAAGTTTCTGGCACCCCTGGCACAGCTGAGGGTGAAAAATTGAATAAAAAGAAGTTAAGGATTCAGGGCAGTGCTGGGGATAACAGGGAGTTTTTTTCTGGATGAAAAAGTTGTTAAAAACCAGATTTTGGGGTTTATTTCAGAGTGGAGGCTCAGGTATTTGTATTGTTCTTCTGCTGAGGAGTGGAGTCTGTTCTCAGCTCAACAGGCTTTGATAGAAGCACCAGAAAGGAAAATTTGGTGTAAAAATATTTGATAAAAAAGTTCATCTCTAGAACTTCACATCAGAGATCTGCAGTCTTCAAAATCTGCAAATTTTGGCCATGGAAGATGAAGAAATGATTGTGTTGTCCCTTCAGCTGGAGAATCCACCCCTGGCTGATCCATGGAGGTCCCAGTGATGCTCAAAACCCTTTAATGAATTTTTTAGCCTGTCTGGAATAATGAAACCGTGGATATTTTGGCCAGGCTGTTCCATCCTGACCATCAGAGCTTCTCATAAATAGAATTGGAACCTTAGCAAGTGGAGGTGAAGGCTGGAGAACACTTTGGGAAACAAGAAATTCTCTTTGATAAATTGAAATTCAAAACGACAAAGAATTTATAGCATGAAAGGTCTGATTTCACTCCAGCTCTTTATTTCAGTCATTGGAAATAAAATAAATCCTCTTGGAGTGTATAGATCTGTGGGTGATTCATCCCAGTTCCATTCTGGGAGAATTTAATTGTGGGAGAATCTGGGAAAAACTCTGCAGCTCCATTCCAGAAGGTCCAAATTTCACCTCCTGGATGGGAGGAGGGCACTGCTGTGGACACAAAGCTTGATGCATTCTTTGGAAATTAATGAAGCCATCTAAAGCAGCATCTTTATCTTAACCCTGACCTGCAGAAATCACAGAGAAAATGCCAAATTTGATTTCAAATTTCGTGTTAATGGCACCAAATTTCCCTGCCTGGTGAAGAAGGTGCTGCTAAAAACGATTTTCTTCACTAGGTCAGAAGAGGTCAGGCTGGGACTGGGCTCTGAGCCTGGCCTAGGGCTGGTCTGAGAGTAGAAATTAATTCCCACCAGCAAATATTCTTCTTGAGAGCAGGAATGTTTGGTTTAAATTCAAAGTGATCACCAGTTTCCGTGAAACCCAGCTAAAATATGAATATTTTGGGGACTTTCTCTTCTCAGCCTGTTCTTGATGCTTTCCTTGCTGAGCCAGGTAGAGGAGAGAAATCTGGTTTAAATTCCCCCAAAAGCTTCAGTTCCCTGCTGGCCAAAACCCCCCCAAAATCCACTCAGGATTTCCAACCAGAAATGCCACTGGGAACTTCTTTAGGACTAAAAACCCCTAAATCCTGCAGGAATATTGAAATTCAATCCTGTAGATTTTGAATTCCCTGAAAACACCTCTGGCTTGTGCTGTTCCAAGGATTCCATCCCGCCTTGCCCTGGCATTTCAGGGATTTTATGGCAGAGAAAATTCAGACTAAACTGGTAAAGAAGCATCAATATTCACAGAGATCAGAAATTTCATTGCAGTGTCAGATTTTTATGAATTTTATGAATTCCCCATGTAAGTTGAAGGTCTAAAATTCCAATGGCTGGGGAAGACAAGGCTGGGCTTGGATGATAAAAGTCATTTAACCAACCCCCAGGGCACCTTCAGTGAGATCAGCTTGTCCAGCCTGACCTTGGATTTTCCAGGGATGGATCCATGACCCCCCTGGGTGATTTATTCCAGCTTTTTGCCACTCCCAGTGTAAAAAATGTGTTGTTTGTATCCAACCTGGATCCATTTTTTCAGTTCAATTCAATGATTGCCCCTATAACTGAGAAATATCAGAATATATCAGAATATATCAGAATATATCAGAATGTCAGGGAATGCTCTGGGTTGGGATTTTAAGGATCCAGTGCCACCCCTGCCATGGGCAGGGACACTTCCATCATCCCAGAATGCTCCAAACACAGTGTCCAGCCTGGCCTTGGACATTCCAGGGATCCAGGGGCAGCCACAGCTGCTCTGGGAATTCCATCCCAGCCAGGAATTCCTTCCCAAGTTCCCTTTATCCCATCCCATCGATCCCATTGATCGCATCCCATCTCATTGATCCCATTGATCCCATTGATCCCATCCCATCCCATTGATCCCATCCCATATCCCATCCCATCCCATCTTATTGATCCCATTGATCCCATTGATCCCATTGATCCCATCGATCCCATTGATCCCATTGATCCCATCCCATCTCATTGATCCCATTGATCCCACAGATCCCATCCCATCTCATTGATCCCATCCCATTCCATTGATCCCATTGATCCCATTGATCCCATCCCATCTTATTGATCCCGTTGATCCCATTGATCCCATTGATCTCATCCCATTGATCCCATCCCATTGATCCCATTGATCCCATCCCATCCCATTGACCCCATTGATCCCATTGATCCCATTGATCCCATTGATCCCACAGATCCCATCCCAATCCCATCCCATTGATCCCATTGATCCCATTGATCCCATTGATCCCACAGATCCCATCCCATCCCATCGATCCCATTGATCCCATCGATCCCATTGATCCCATCCCATCCCATCTTATTGATCCCATTGATCCCATTGATCCCATCCCATCGATCCCATTGATCCCATTGATCCCATCCCATTGATCCCATTGATCCCATCCCATCCCATTGATCCCACACCCAAAATCCCATCCCATCGATCCCATTGATCCCATTGATCCCATTGATCCCATTGATCCCATCCCATCCCATCCCATCGATCCCATTGATCCCATCGATCCCATTGATCCCATTGATCCCATCCCATCTTATTGATCCCATTGATCCCATCCGATCCCATTGATCCCATTGATCCCATATCCCATCCCATTGATCCCATTGATCCCATTGATCCCATCCCATCCCATTGATCCCATTGATCCCATTGATCCCATTGATCCCATTGATCCCATTGATCCCATCCCACTGATCCCATTGATCCCATTGATCCCATTGATCCCATCCCACTGATCCCATCCCATTGATCCCATTGCATTTCCAGAAGTGCAGCTTTCCCATGGGTGGCAGAAATTTGGAAAACCACGAGAGGCTGGGATGTGAGGAGAACATTCCTGCCCAAGCAGGGATATCTGGAATTACAGCTTGGCAGAATGAGCTGCTGTATAACATAAATGTTCTTTTTTTTTTTTAAACCCCTGGGTGCCAAGGGACTGAACAAAGCATCCATTAATTGAATATTTTTTTGTGTCTCTTTTTGCTTCAATTGAATTTTTATTTCATATTTTGATAGAAGGCAGAGATTCCATGTTATATTATGAATATGGATCCCTGGCCAGCAGCTATGTGGAAAAATCAATAAATTCCCAGTTCACTCCCAGGTGTTTTATTGCTGAAGGGGTTGGGCAGAGCAAGTGCAGAGCCAGGAATGGATCCTGGTTAAAAGGGAAAAATGGTTGGAAATGGCTTCAAATTGAAGGAAAAATTGAGTTCCTTGGGATTTTGTACTGCAGGAATTGAGCTTCAGTTAAATAAAGATGAACTGGAATGAGAGAGGATCAGGAATGGGAGAGGGAATCATTTTCAGAGTGGAAACTGCCAATTTAAATATGCTGGAATTGTTATAAATCCTGTAAATAAAGTCAGACAGAAAAGGGGAAAAATCCCAGGTCATGCCCAAACCTTTGTCTCCCTGAGGCAGAACAGGTGAAATTTTGCTTCATGAAGAAGCAACACAAAGTGAGAGATCAAAGTGTGGAACAGAGCAGAGAAAAACAGAAATATCCACGAGAAAAATCTTCAGAGCTCTGCTCAAAACTCCCTGTCTGCTGTAAAATCAGAGCTAACTCTTCCCTGCAGTGAATCAGATTTTATTTTGGGGATATTTCCCTGGAACCCTGAGCCAAAGGCAGCAGATCATTGGATTTAAAACCTCCTGAAAGGACCTGGAACTTTCCTGGGCACCTTGGAAAACATTCCAGCTACTCAGTTAATTAGCAGATGACAAATTAAATATTTGCTGAGTGAAACTGGAGCTGGATTTGTGACCTGCCCAGAATTCTATCCTTGGAGATCATTTGGGTTCTGGTGCATCAGCAAGGTTGGATATTTATGGTTTGCATTGCCTGGGGGTGAAAAAACAGGAATATTTTATTTTTCCTGACCAAAAGATTTCATCCAAGTGCCAGTGGCATCAAGAGGATCCCATCAGCCAAAACTAAGGCTGAAATTCCATTTTGGGAATTCCATTCCCTGAGCATATTTTAATTTTCAGCTCCCTTTTAAGCCTGGGTGACATCTGCACTTCAGAGCCTGCTGGTTACAGGTTTTCTCCTAGAAAAATAATATTTTACATCAAATTTATGCCAGTTATTTATCAGAGATGCATTTTCTTTTCTCCATTGCAGGGTAGGAATGGGATCCTTGCTGAGCAGAGCTAGAAATACCCTCAAGGAGTGGAGGTCAAGGCCATAGATTTGAAATAGATTTGAAAGAGACTTTTAGATTTATATTAGATTTTTTTTTAACACAACAGTTTTACCATTTTAAGGTTAAGATTATTTTAAGATTATTTTGGAACTTTTTTAGATTTTGGGGTTTTTTTTAGATTTTTTTTTTTTATTTTCTAAGATATTTTTAGGCATTTTTTGTATTTTAATTTCCCAGGGCTGGGTTTTAATTGAAGCTGAAAATCCACTCATGGAGTAACTCTTTGCATTTAAAAAACTTCCTGATATTAAAAGAAACATCCAGTATTAACTGTATAAAATTTTTCTTCATGTCTGCCCTGACTGCTGCTCTTTTTTTTTGTTTGAGAAGCTTTGAGTGCAACAAACCAAAATTTTTTTAATTTTTTTATGGTTTTCAGGGGCTCTGAGCTTTGTCCCTGCTACAGGCAGAGCTTTACTTGCAAAACTTTTCCTTTGTGCTGCAGGAAATGGGAGAAGAAAATTCCCAGCCCCAGAACTGATGGAATTGTGGGGATTGGTGTCACCTGGCCCTTCAGAATTTTATTTTTTATTTTATTTTATTTACAGGTTGCTGGGCAGGTGAAGAGATCTGAACTCCCTGAAGATTTTCCTGTGGGTCTTGAATAAATCAAATGGCAAAAAGCTGAAATAAAGAGGAACAAAATGAAGTGAAATGGAGAATAAAAAAAATTGTCCTGCAGGAGGGCAGTGCCTGACTGGGGGGGGTGGGCACCCCCAAAATCTCCTTTTTCCTTTGAAAATGCTTAGGAGGAGGGTCTTGAAATAAATAAAGAGGGCCTTAAATGAATAAATTTGGCTTTTATATCAGCCTTGAAGAGGGTGGGATTGGATAAAATCAGCTTTTATTGACTCAGATCCTGTGGTGCTGCTGGGATGAGAACAGGGTGAACAGATTGTCAACATTCATAATTATTGGGTTTTAACAAGCCTTAAACTTTGTTCTGATTTTTGTTTTGTTGTTTGGTTGGTTTGGGGATTATTTTTTCTTTTTTTTCAAGGAGCCTTCAAGCCCTAAAAAACAAGAGAAATGTCCCTTAGCAGAGGTCACAGCTCTGACATCAGGGATTGTCATCTCCTGTCAGATTTACTGCCCCACCACGGCCTGGCCAGACCCAAAATAACCCAAACTCTGGGAAAAAACTCTGCAAGCAGCACGAGATCCACAGAGCTGGAAGCAAAGAGCAGCTCTTAGTGCTGACTAGGGCTAAAGTTTAGTTTCACTTTTTCTTTTTCCCAAGGAAAGGAAGGAATTTAAAAAAAAAAAAAAAAAAAAAAAAAAAGTCCTGCAGTGTTTTCAACTCTTGTGTGATCCCAGGGCAAAACCCACTTGGGTACAGGAGGAAAAACTTTTCCCTGAGCAGTTCTGGGTCACCTACAATTGCAGAGAAATTGGGTAAATTTACCCACAAAGGATAAATTGCAGACGTTTCACCCAGAGGAGCTCCCCAGGGGCAGGGAGTGATCCCACAGGGATTGGAGGCCAAAGGGATTTTCGGGATTTTCCAAGCAACCCTTTCATTTTATAATCCTCCCAGCCTGTGGGGCTGACTAAGCAGAGAGCCAGGAGTTCTCCCTCGAAATTATTTCTATTCCTGGTTAGAATATTCCATTTTTCCTGTGTGATCCTCGTGCCTTGTCCTGCTGTCACTGTATTTAAAAAAAAATCTCATTTTTTCCAAATTATCACGACTCTGCAAAGCACTGGTTAGCAATAAAATGCTGCCTGATCAATCCCTCTTTGTTTTAATTGTTATTGCCTGTGTTAAATGGGTTTAAAATGGAGAGGGAGACCACAGAAATTACCTAGAGATGGGATAAAATGCTTCAACACCTCCTATTGAGCTGATAACGAGGTGATTGAAACGTAGTCACTTCCCCTTTCAGAGAATCCCTGTGCTTAAAACCCTTTGGAATCTGCCAGAGAATCCAGATTTCATTGGAAGCTGGGATCAGACAAATTGAAATGAGAGACTGGGCACACTTTAAATGCCATTTATTGATGATATCCTGGAAATGATTCCCAAGGGCAAGGAGGATGCTCAGGCTGAGAATCTCCTGGAGCAGAATGTGCATTAGCTAAACTCTAATTTAGGCTTAGTTAAACCCAAGTTTATCATTCAGTGCAGTGGATGAATGATTGAAGTCCACAAAAGATCAAATTAAAGATCTGAACATGAATTTCTGAATATTCCGAGCAAATATTGCCTGAGCCAGCCCTGCTTTGAAAAACTCTCATATTTCTCTTCCTGCCTTTGTTTCCTCAAAGTCACAGCTATATTTTATACAATTTTATAGCATTATTTGCACATTAATTAAACACACAAGTTGTTCATGATGTATTAAAATTCTTGTACCACCGGGGTTTATCTGGAGTAAAAACGTTTTTACAGGGGTTGCATTTTCTGCTTGGTACATAAATAATAAAATGTTTTATTTCTGTGGCTTTTAAACTCCTGAAATTCAGCTTTATCACATCATTATTGTGATGTTTTAGGGGAAAATGACTGCGTTGTTTCTTGAGCAATAACTCCTTAAAATTCACTTAATTCTCTTCCTTCATCCCCAAGTTATTCAGTTAATGATCATTAATTACTTTTCATGACTCTTGTCCATGTGTAGGATTTTCTAACAGATGTGGGAGTTGTTACATTTCTCAGGGATATCAGTAGCTCCTCTTCTGGGGTTAAAATTGGGGGTCAAATTCCTCCCTGTGTGTGGATCAGGACTTGAAATGTTAAATGGGATCTGAATTCCATAATTGCCTCAGTGGCCTTTTTTTCCCAGCTAAATTCCATCACATTTCCTGGAAATATTTGATGCTGATTTATAACTTGAAATCTCAATTATCGCTTCAGGGGGAGTTGAACTTTTCCTTTTTTTTTTTTTTTTTTTTTTTTTTCCCCTGAAACATTAAAGTTCCTGAAAATTGTCAGATTTTTTTCATCCAAATGGAAAGCCTAGGGAATTTTGTGGGGTACTCAGAGCAAGTGTGATGTGCTCTGTTGTCACTGCTGTCTGCAAAAAAAATTCCACAGAAAGGGCAGGGCTGGGTTTGCAATACAGGAAAAATCCAGCCCCTAAAAATCGGGAGAAAAACTCCAACCTCAAATATGGTGGAGAAAAAAATGGGCCCCAAAAAAAGGGGGAAAAAAATCAGAACCAAAAGGGGAAGAAAAATTTGCCTTAAAAAGAGGTGGAAAAAATCGGCTCCAAAAAAGGGAAGAAGAAAAATTGGCCCCAAAAAGGATGGGAGAGAAAAATTTGTCCCTGAAAGCAGGGAAGAAAATCCAGCCCCAAAACGTGGGGGGAAAATTGGTCCCAAAGAGGGGAGGGTGAGAAAAAATTGGCTCCAAAAGCGGGGGAGAGGGGAAGAAAAATCAACCCCAAAAAATGGGGGTGGAGAAAAAAATCAGCCTGAAAAGGGGAAGAAAAATCGACTCCAAAATAAGAAGAAAAAAATCAACCCCCAAAAAAGAGGGGGAAGAAAAACTGGTTCAAAAAGGGGAAGAAAAATCAGCTGCAAAAAGGAGGAAAATCAGCCCAAAATATTCCCGTGGTATATCCACTATAATTCACATGGAATATTTCTGTGGTACATTCACTATAATTCAATGGAATATTCCCATGGTATATTCACTGTAATTCACATGGAATATTCCTGTGGTATATTCACTGTAATTCACTTGGAATATTCCTGTTGTACATTCACTGTAATTCACGTGGAATATTCCTGTTGTATATTCACTGTAATTCACTTGGAATATTCCTGTGGTATATTCACTATAATTCAATGGAATATTCCCATGGTATATTCACTATAATTCACATGGAATATTCCTGTGGTATATTCACTATAATTCACATGGAATATTCCCGTGATATATTCACTGTAATTCACTTGGAATATTCCTGTTGTACATTCACTATAATTCAATGGAATATTCCTGTGGTACATTCACTATAATTCAATGGAATATTCCTGTGGTATATCCACTATAATTCACATGGAATATTCCTGTGGTATATTCACTATAATTCCCATGGAATATTCCCATGGTATATCCACTATAATTCACATGGAATATTCCTGTTGTATATTTACTATAATTCACTTGGAATATTCCCGTGGTATATTCACTGTAATTCAATGGAATATTCCTGTGGTATATCCACTATAATTCAATGGAATATTCCCATGGTATATTCACTGTAATTCACTTGGAATATTCCTGTTGTACATTCACTATAATTCACATGGAATATTCCTGTGGTATATTCACTATAATTCACATGGAACATTCCTGTTGTATATTTACTATAATTCACATGGAATATTCCCATGGTATATTCACTATAATTCAATGGAACATTCCTGTTGTATATTTACTATAATTCACTTGGAATATTCCTGTGGTATATTCACTATAATTCAATGGAATATTCCCATGGTATATTCACTGTCATTCACATGGAATATTCCTGTGGTATATCCACTATAATTCACTTGGAATATTCCCGTGGTATATTCACTATAATTCAATGGAATATTCCTGTTGTATATTTACTATAATTCACTTGGAATATTCCTGTGGTATATCCACTATAATTCACTTGGAATATTCCCATGGTATATTCACTATAATTCAATGGAACATTCCTGTTGTATATTTACTATAATTCACTTGGAATATTCCTGTGGTATATCCACTATAATTCACATGGAATATTCCCATGGTATATTCACTATAATTCACATGGAATATTCCTGTGGTATATTCACTATAATTCAAGGGAATATTCCCGTGGTATATTCACTATAATTCAATGGAATATTCCTGTGGTATATTCACTGTAATTCACTTGGAATATTCCCGTGGTATATTCACTATAATTCACATGGAATATTCCTGTTGTACATTCACTATAATTCAATGGAATATTCCCTGTTTTCATTTCTAGGAATTGCCCTGGAAGCCAGGCTGCTCTCGCCTCTCCCTGTGGAAATCAGAAAATGACTTCCCCACGGGTTTCTGTTTGTTGTCAAACAACCCAGATGGGGAAAATATTTGCTCTGTAGCACAGCAACGAGTCCATGGCTGGGTGGCAGCGGGAGCTGAGCCTGAGGCTGAAATGAGGATTTTCCCATGGCCAGGCTGGTGAAGTGATGACCCCGAGCTGAGATGTGGCAGAATGAACTCAGGAATGCAGGGGTGCAGCTCTGCTTTCCCTGGACATGGATGTTTCATCAGCAATTATTGGGATTTTTTTCAGTGCCTCGCTCATTTCTGCACTGGAATTGTGGGATGGGTTGGGATGGAAGGACTTTAAAGCTCATCCAGTTCCATCCCCACTGCCACTGTCCCAAACTCATCCAACCTGGCCTTGGACACTTCCAGGGATGGGGCAGCCACAGATTTTTGGATTATCTGTGCCAGCACCTCCCCAACCTCCCAGTAAATAACTTTTTTTGACCCAGGGTACCTGATCTCTGCAGGAGAAGTTGACATAAATTGTAAAGTTGGGATAAAACCTGGAATTTCCCATAAACTTTCCTATTCCTCTTGAGGATGCAAATCCTGGCCTGGCACTTTCTGCCTTGCCCTGGCCACTGTCAGTGCTGGCCCTTCCTAACCAGGTGTGATTATTCCCAAACAATTCCAGGATCTGTCCTCTAAACCTGATTTAAGGGTGGTTTTTCCAAAGCATTTTTTGTGCTTGAAAAATCCCAGAGCAGCAGAATATTTTTAATAATTATTAAATAATAATTAAATGAATAAATAATAATCTGTGAATACTCATCAGTGGCAAAATCTGCCACGATCATCAGCGCTTTTTTTTGTTCTATTTTAACAACAATCTGCATTTCCTCATTCCTTGAATTGCTCCTAGTTGGAAAAATCAAGGTTTGTTCATTAATATGAACAGGAACAGGCAAGGCTGGTGCAAAGGATTTGATTTCTCAGAAGTGGAGAATGTGCTGGGAAATTCCTTTTTTTTTTTTTTTTTTTTTTTTTTTTAATGGCTAGGATTTCATCAAAAGGAAGATGGGAAGTTCCAGGATATCTGGAAGTCCCGGATGTCAGTAACCAGATGTTCTGTATCTGCCAGGCCAAGGACATCAGCCTTTGTCAGGGATTTAAACTTCCTATGGATTTCCAGCTCCTGGCAGAGCCTTTTCCCACTGCTCTCAGCTGGGGCTCCTGCTGCTTTACCCCTTGGAAAAGAGAAATTTCAAGCCAGCACCAATTTTCCCAGGATAATTTCAGGTGTGGGAGCTGGGATTGCAAGCCCAGGATTTCCAGGGCAATCCCAGAATTTCCTTCCCCTTGGGAAAGGAAAGAAGAACCCTCCCATTTCTATTTCTCTCTATTTAATTTCTTTTTATTTATTTTTATTTCTCTCTAGTTCATATTTTATATGTGCAGACTTTTATTCCTGCTTCTCAGCTTTATTCCAGTCCTGCCTGGAAGTTTATGGAAAGGAAATAACAACAGATTTCTTGCATATGTAAACTGAATTAAAACCCCAGAAAAAAGCCCAAAACTGGAATTTTGTGAGCAGGGAAAATTTTCAGTCCTTGCATGGAGTCTGAAAACGCAGCTCTGCCCCAGAGCCAGCTCACCCAGCTACAGCAGATTGTTTATTTTAAAGAATTAGGAAGAGATCAGAAAATTGGGAAGGTGGGAAAAGCCTCCATGCCTGCCCTACATTCCCAATTTGCTCTGTGCTCAGAGCAGGGGATGAGAGGAACATTTTGTGATGTGATTCAGAGCTCCCCTCCCCTGGCAGACCTGGCTGGGCACTCCTCGTTTTTTATAGCAATTGGTACAGCAGAGACTGTTCTTTTCCCCACAGAGACAGCATGGAATCATTTTTTCTCAAGTGAGACTCCCCAGTGGCTGGATTTTTAAAAAGCTGGAGTGATTCTTTCCCTGCATCAATTAAATCCAAACACCCAGCTGATCATAGGAGGGGTTTGTTGGACAATCACAGGCCACACTTGGTTGTTTCCATCATTCCACAGGCAGATTTTCCCTTTTCCTCTCAAAAAGAACAGAAAAGATGCTGCTAAATCCCAAACCATCAATCACATCTGTGCATGAGCAGAGTGGAAGATTTTTAGCCAAATCCTGTGAATGACCTGATGTGACAAACTGGCATTTTCTGGATTTTCTCTCCTGAAATCTATTTTCTGGAATAAAGATGGGGTAGATGGAGCCCCGTGTGCAGGGACAAACTTTTTCCACAGCTGGGGTTGAGTTTGGATGGGATGTGAGTAAAGGGATGAACTGTTCTGGTGATAAATCTGGTGGGGATTTCTCAGCTTTCACTTTAATTCAGATATCCCGTGGGGTTATCTCCCTTTTATCCTGAATGAAAACCCCAAACTTTCCATTCTCCAACAATTTTCCTGGAAGTCGATTATTTCTTCTCATCTGGGCTCCCTTTCCCATAAAAAGCTGGACCAGGATCACTTCTGGAAGTCCCTTCCAGCTTTTTTTTGTGCCTCTCTGACAGCATTTGCGTGAATCCTTTGTGAGTTTTACCTGAACACGTGCGTGGCTTTGCTCAGAGCTCTTCCTGTGACTTTTCCCCAGCTCTGGGCTGGAATCACAAACGAGGAGCACAGATTGTGAGCCCAGTTCCTCTCATCAGCGGGGTAATGGGCATTTCCTGCCCCAGCTGCAGCAGGAGTGGCCCTGGTTTGGCACCAGGGGTGGCTTTGCCATCTGCTCTGTGCTGGGAATCAGCTCCTGGCTGGGATTCCTGCATTTCCTGGGGTTGATGGGCAGGAAACTCCAGCACTCCCAGCCCCTCTGGCTCTTGGGAGGGTGAAAGTGCAAGCTGGGACTCCAGGGGAATAAACCAAATTTCCATCAGTGTGTGCTGAATTCCATGGGCACGGGGCAGTGATTAATTAAGGGAGGCTCTCCAGGGGAATGTGGGAGTTTTGGATTTGAAAGCAAAAATATAAGGAAATATAAGCTTATATAATATAAGATAATTAGAAATGGAATGGGATGGGATGGGATGGAATGGAATGGAATGAAATGGAATGGGATGGGATGGGATGGGATGGGATGGAATGGAATGGAATGGAATGGAATAGAATAGAATAGAATAGAATAGAATAGAATAGAATAGAATAGAATAGAATAGAATAGAATAGAATAGAATAGAATAGAATAGAATAGAATAGAATAGAATAGAATAGAATAGAATAGAATAGAAGCTGCTTGATTGTTTTAAATAACTTTAATTACAGAGCCTGACCCCTCCTCTGTCCATTGCCAGCAGATTAAAAGTGGTGAAATCAAGAGGCAGGAAACCTGTTTGAGTTCCCAAGTGTTTTGTTTAAGCAGAAAGAGGCCCTGGCACAAGAAATCAGCACCTGAGTCCCACTTCTCATTTCTTCCCATTCTTTTGTGGTTGAAACTGTTTAAATTCAGAGTGTTTGGAGCTCCAGTCTCAGACTGATTGTGACTAATTATGATTTTTTAGAGGATTAACGGATTTAGGAATGTTGATATCAGCACTAATGGCTCCTTGAACTCTGTTGAAGTTCCAAAAATGGGATTACTATTTAGGAATATTGATACCAACATTAATTCTCCTTGAACTCCTGTGGAAATTCCAAAAGTGGGATTATTATTTAGGAATGGTGATATCAGCACTAATTGCTCCTTGAATTCCTATGGAAACTCCAAAGGGTTTGGAGCTGGGAGCACCAGACCCCTCCACAAGAAAACATTCCCTGAATCCCACTTTTCTATTTTTTCCTTATTTCTGTGTTTGAAACTGGGGCTGTTGAACTTCACCTGGGCTGTATTTGGAGCTCCAATTTCAGCCTGATTGTGTCTAATGATGATTTCTGTGGGATTAGTGATTTAGATCTCTGCAATGGTTCTATGGGAGATGAGTGGGTATATGAATGATACGGTTTATAAAAGAATAAAGCATTAAAAATGAATTTTAAAAATTTAAAAATAATAAAAAACCGAAAGAATTAAAAATAAAAATAATAAAAATAATAAAAATAATAAAAATAATGAATAGAGAGAACTGGCTGAGTAGCAGCTGCAGGAGATGTCTGGAGTGATTGTATTGGAGATGAGTTGATACAGTAATCACTGATTTAGAAAACAATAAAAATAAATAAAAATTAATAAAAATAATAAATAAATAAAATTTAATAATTAATAAAGAGAACTGGCTGAGTAGCAGCTGCAGGAGATGTCTGGAATGATTGTATTGAAGATGAGTTGATATAGCAATCACTGATTTAGAAAACAATAAAAATAAATAAAAACAAATGAAAATAAATTAAAAATAAATAAAAATAATTTTAATAATGAATAGAGAGAACTGGCTGAGTAGCAGCTGCAGGAGATGTCTGGAGTGATTGTATTGAAGATGAGTTGATAGAGTAATCACTGAGCTGAATTTATTTTATTTATTGGGATTATTGCTCTGTGAGGGAGAACACAGAAATCAGTTCAGAATGTTAAAAATGAGCTCATTTGGGACATTTGGACACTTTCAGCTTTTTTTTTCCTCCTCATACCAAAACCCATTTGCTGATTCTCAATCTTTAATTTTTTCCAGTGAGTGAACCTGGGAATGACTTCCAAAAAACAATTCATTTATTTCTACATTTATTCCATTTATCATTATATTTATTTATAAAATTACCACCTCATTCTTGATTTCTTCCCTCATCCTGGATTATTTTTAACAGATTTCAGGAGATTCTTCTTCTCCTTTCCTTTCCTCAAAATGAAATTAGCTGTGAATTTGCAATCATCAGCCACACAGTAATTCAGATTTATATAAAAACAGCATCTGAGACACTGCCAGGCTAATTATTATAATTATTTATAATTATTAATTTAATAGCAGGCTTGTGGCCAGCTGACTGCTGTGGAGGATTGGTTGTATTTTGAAGGTTAAAATTGATTTTTGACTTGGTTTTTGTGATATAGAAGTAAAAAGAAAGGCCTTACTCAACTAACTTAACTAACCTATTAAGTTCTCATTTAAAAAAAAAAAATCTAAAAATAAAAATCAGTTTAAATAACAATTTATTCTTTAAAAAAATACCAGGTTACACCTGTAAAAAATGAAATATCTATCCCATAAATTCCCAGGTTCCTCCAAGTGAATTCCATCCAGACAAACAGGGGAGATGGAACAAAACCCAAAATATTTATCAGAGTTCACCTTCCCCTTGTTCTTCCCAATTTTTCCCCTGATTCCTGTTTTTCCTGATTCTTTCAGTTCCTTATCTGCTGCCACCTTTTTCCCTTCATCCTCACAATCTTATTTTTGTCTCCTTTCTCTGTTGTGTTTTCTGTCTCTGCTACACAATCTTGTCATCCTTGGCTTGTTTTTATTCCAAAAAAAAAAAAAAAAAAAAAAAAGGGAAAAATTGCTTTTTCACTTGGACTGAGCAAATGAGTTTTTGCTGACATCTGGGATTCTCTTCCAAAAATCTCATCAGTTTGGGCAGCAGTGGCTGAATTCAGCTTCCTCTCCTCTGCCTAAAGTCTCTCAGAGCTGCCTTTTATTTTATTAGTTGGGTTTTTTAATAAAAAAGAAAGAGAAATAGGAATGCAGCCATGGATCTTCAGCTTCTTTTTGCTGAGATTTCAGTTCAGCCCTGAGCAGGTCCCAACTTTTGGCATCTTGTTCAACATTAATCCTGAAATGGCCCAAAATTCTGGCCCAGCACAGAACCTGAGTCATGGGGCCTTGCTCAGAGAGGGGAATTAGGATTATTTTAATTGTTGGGGTCATTTTTCACCCCCATTTTGGGCTCCTCAGGGCAGTGCTGCTCCAATGCTCACTAAGCCAAAAGCAGTGACTGTCCCCAAAAATGATGGACAAAATGCAAAAATTTTGTTCCTTTTCCTTGTATCCTTTTCTTCCCCCAACAATCCAAATTTTCTCTCCAACAGCAAAAGGCAAAATGTGTTACCAAGGCAGAAATTACAGCAAAATTCAGGTGCATTTGGCATGAAGGATTTTTTTTTTTTTTTTTTTTTTTTTCACTTTTTAATTCTGGATTTCCTCCACCAGGAGCCAAAAGTAAATCCCTGCTGCACCCACCTGAACAGAGCCCTTGAGGCACTCAGGCTGTTGAAATAATTTGTGAGAATAAAAATTGGGATGAGGCAAGAAATCCAAAGTGGAAGTGAAGATTTTGGAGAGTGCTGAGTGGGATGGGAAAAATGAGAAATAAAGTGACTTTTCCCAGGTGTCATCTGCAGCTAAAATATAGAAATAAGAATTATTTTCATCATGCTCAGAGCAATGATCATTATCAAAAATATTAAGGGAGGTGAGGCTAATATTAATTTTAGCAAGGTGAATTTTTTTTTTATACAGCAGCTGGTGGGATTTTAGGGGGTTCCCTGTGCAGGAATTGGACCTTGATGATCCCTGTGGATCCCTCCCAGCTCAGGATATTTCAGGATTCCCCCAAAATCTGCAGGGATTTGTTTCCCTGCCCCTCCTGGGCTGGGTTTGGATGTGACACAGAGGATGCTGAATTTTGGAGCCAAAACTCCCTTGGAATCTAAAACAAATTTCTCCTTAAATCTTTTGACTTTTTAAAGTTTTAGAAGTTGTTGAATGGTGTCAGATTCAGCTAATTTGAAGCCTCTAATTCTCGAATAACAGAAAAAAAAAAATGGTAACAGAGTGTTTTCAACCCTATTTCTAATAATAAGACTTTTGAACAATGAACAGCCTGTTCTGTTTGAAATACCTGGGAACATCAAATTGGGCCCTGGGAGCCTCATAAAAATCCAGCTGATAAAAAGCCAGAAGTCCAAGGGAACAGCATTAGCAAAAGGCTCAGAAAGCAAAAAGGACATTTGGTTTTAATGGTAATTGCAGAACCAGCTTCCTATTAAACATCATTTCCAATTAAATCATCCAAATTTACTTTGTAGTGAGCTGGCTGCAAGGATCTGAGCTGGCTCTGGTGATTTTTGTGCCAGGCTCCCAAATTGTGACATCACCAGGGATTTGGGATCCTTGGAGTCATTAATTCTTAATTAGAACCCAGGAATAATTGTGCCATCCTCACTCAGGTAAACATCCCACCTGTTCAAAGAGGAACTTCTGGAAAACTTGGGGAAATTCAAGTTCAGAAATTCAAATTTCACTTGGAACTCTCAGGAATGGCTTTTCATGGTAAAGGTGGGAGGGCAAAATTTGGCCCTTTTGTTTTGAAACCCTGGCTTTTAATGTGATTTGTGCATCCAAAATTTCCTCTTTTATTTAAAAAAAATGTATAGGGAGCAATGGTGCCCTGATGGATGGCACAGATTGATGGGATTGAGTCCCTCTAAATGAAAAAATTCTGGGAAAAAGAAATTATTTTCCTCCAGAATTTCTCCCTCCTGGTCATTTTTAGAGCAGTCTTTTTATCAGAGCTTGAAAATCAATGCTGGGATTTCTCTGCAAAGAAAAACTGGTGGAAAAGTCCAAGACTTCAGGTCCAAATGGTTCAGACCCCCTGCCTCAGCATGGATTTTTCCATAATATTGTGATTTTTTGCCATTTTTTTGTTGTTATGGGCACTCTGGTTTTGTGGAGCTTTTTGGGCTGACTGGTTGAATTTTGTAGCAGATTCATCCTGGCCTGGGCTTCTCCTAAATCCATCTTGAGCCTTTAAATCCGAGGTGGGAGGAGTGCAGGGGTGAAGCTTTGTCATCACCCCAAAATCCAACAACCAACAGGTGCCTTTGGCCAGGTGGGAACGTCCCTCTGGAGGTGAAAATCTCTTTTCAAGCTCCCATTTCACTGCTGCTGCCAGGAGCCCCCCCAAGCCCAAAGTGAATTCTGGAGGGGACAGAAAATGAGGTTTAGTGGGAATTAATTAAACACCTCTGGGTTTAATTACTGCAGAGTTTGGGCTGTTCCTGGGGCAGGCAATACCTGGGTGGGATCATTGGCCTCCTTTCCTTGGGTTAATCCAGGCTCTGCTGTGGTTTGTGACTTGTCCCCAGCAGCTCCAGGCCTGAAATAATCTTTGTTTGGCACAAACTTTGTCCTTTGTGACAGATGAGCACAGAGCCCTGGAATCCCCCCGGAATTCCCCCTGCTGCCACCCGACCAAACCCTTCCAGCAAGGTTTATCTTTGGATAAAAACTGGATTTCATGAAGCCAAAGTGGTTTTCTTTAGTGGTTCTATTTTTTTATTCCCCACCAGTTTATTTGGGGGCTAAGTTTGATTTTATTTATTTATTTGTTTATTTATTTGAGTTTGCTTTATTTTTTATTTTTTTAATGATGGGAGGTGGGAGAGAGCAGAGAGGGAGCAGGGAAATGAATGAATCCATCTTGGCAAAGCTGAACTTGCCTTTTTTATCCAGCAGCCCAAGCAGGAAGGAAACCCCCTTGCATTTGGCCTTTCTGAAGTGCTTTAAAATAAAATTTGAGGGCTGTGGCCACCCTGGGTTCAAAGCCAGATTTAAAGTGGGTGGCAAAACCAGAGGGTTGTGATTTAGGGAAGGGATTGAAGGGACAAAAAGAAGCAGGGAGGGATCACCCAAGTGCTCTCTGTTATGGAATGTGATTTTCTGAATGACACAGCCACGTCCAAAAAAATATATCCTGTGGGGTGATTGAGGATTTAGGGAGATTACCTTTAATCTTCCTCAGTCAATAAAAAGAGAGAAAATGGAATAGATCCTTTCTTCTTAGAAAGACAATGACATTTAATACGTTTGCTGGAGCTGGAAAATTGGCACAGTGTGTTTCATGTCAGAATTAGCCCTGAGAGCTCCACAGGCTGAGGCACTGAACTTTATCAGCTTTGCAGCCAGGGCTATAAATGCATTTTCCTCTTAAGCTCCCTGGAACTTTTTTTTTTTTTTTGATCTGACAGAAGGTTTGGCAATTGGCTGCTGATGGGAATAAGCACAGAGATGCTGCTGAGTTCTCCAGCTTTGGACAGATCCACCTTTATCTGCTGCTTCAGGAGCTGCTGCATCCTCATCTCCTTGGTTTTTATCCTCCTTTTGTGTTGCCTCATTTTCTTGTTGTTCCTCCTGTGCATTTGGAGTAGAAATAAAATTGTTCCACCTGTGGCTTTCACATTTTGGAGCTGGAATACAGGTGGTCCAACACTGAGGATTAAATTCCAGGTGCTCCAGGAGAAAAATGCCCTTCGAGATAATTTTTTGGTTTATTATAATTCAAAATTTTATGATGCAATAATAAGTTGTGCCTGTCTCATATTGTCACTTCAGATTGGGATAAAACTCCCTCCATATCTTTGAGATGGGAAGAATATCAGATATTTGCTGTGGGTGTGTTCCTTTGGTTTGGGATTCAGAAGGAAATCCTGTTCCTCTGGATTTGGATTCACAATGAAATCCCATTCTTGGCATTGGAATTCAGAATGAAATCCTGTTCCTCTGGATTGGGATTCAGAAGGAAATCCCATCCTTGGCATTGGGATTGAGGATGAAATCCCATCCTTGGCATTGGGATTGAGGATGAAATCCCATTCCTTTGCACTGGGATTTAGAAGGAAATCCTGTTCCTCTGGATTGGGATTGAAGATGAAATCCCATTCTTGGCATTGGGATTCAGACCAAAATTCCATTCCATTGTACTGGGATTCAGAATTAAATCCCATTTCTCTGGATTGGGATTCAGAATGAAATCCCATTCCTTTGGACTGGGATTGAAGGTGAAATCCTATTCTCTGGATTGGGATTGAGGATGAAATTCCCTTCTTTGCACTAGGATTCAGAATGAAATCCCATTCTTGGCATTGGGATTGAGAAGAACAAAATCCCATTCCCTTGTGATGTCACACTCAGATCTCACAGGTTTGGGCACTGCATCCTGAGGATTCAAATTTTAACCCCAATTTAAATTTCATTCATATAAATCCAGGTATTCCCTACATTTCTGGCATTTCTGTCTCACCTCTGTCAGGGTGCCAGGGGTGGAGCCAAACAACAGCTGATGTTTTATTAACTCATTAAAATATTAATCCCTGCCTTGAGCCAGGTGGTTCCTGGAAAACCAGAGTGGAGGGAGAGCTCGTGAAGAAAAAGGAGAAAAATGTGGCTGGTCCCACAAAACTCCAAGAACTGCAGACAGACTCTTTCCTGACAGATTTTGAAACAATATTAAATTTATTTGCTTTTCCAAGTTGGCCTCGTGGCTCTTGTTTTGGCAACCTCCTGCTGAGGGGACCTGGTTTTGCTCCCTCCTGCAGCCACATTTTCCTATTTTTTTCTGGTACTTCCATTCAGGAATGATACAGCTCTGGAAAATGTCATGTATTTTTCACAGTTAAAAAGTTTGTTAATGGATATTTCATCATAAATCTTCCTCTAAACAGCAAAATAACTGCCCTGGCTGTCCCAAGCAGCATTTGGCACCAGAACTTTGTGTGTTTTCACCTTTTTTTGAGTGTTTGCAAAGTCAGAATGTGAGATTTCTTCTTTTTTTTTTTCCACCAGGGAAGAAGGCTGCTTGGTGGTGAAAGATCCATAAATTTAGTTTGAGCAGAATCTTGGGGTATTAGGGATTTGCCACAGATGGAAATACATGATTGGGATGGCAATGAGTTCTTCTTTTCACCTTCCTAGAAAAGCCATCTGTCTGCAGCCCTGTGAAAATATCCCAGATGAAAATGGAAAATCCTATAGATAGCAGCAGTTCTTCCAAGAAAACGTCAGTGAGTCTGTTCCCCTTCCCACCAGGGTGGTGTAAATAAGGAACAATTTGGGATTCATGGAATACACAGAATAGAAGACGAGAAGAAATCAGGACTGTGAGAATTCTCACGGATTTCCAAGTTTGGAAGAACCTGATATTTGCTGATCCAGGTTTAAAATCTGGGTTCTGATTTTTATTTTTTTTTTTTTTTAACTGAGCTGAACCATTTCCTGTCGAAATTTCCGTGGTTCCATCAAAATCCAGTTGGATTTATCAGCACAGGGGTTGGTGGTGCAGAAAACACCACAAAAACCTCATGGGATAAATGGTGAACAAAAAGTGACCAGCTCCAGTTTTTAACCAGACATTCCTGCCCTGCTGCAAAATTCGGGAATATTCAATGTGAAATCTGTGATTTGTGTGGTGAAAATATCCAAAAAAAAAAAAAAAAAAAGCTGGAGAGGCACCTGAGGGAAGGGAGCTCCATGAGAGAGATGCAGAGCAGTCAGGGTTGGTACAAAATGTGCTAAGTCCTCAATAAAATCCTTTATTCCAGCTGATTTCTGAGCTTGCTGCTGATTTTTTCACCCCCTCCCTGGTCACAGATGCTTTTTGGCAATTAAACGAGCTCTCAGAGCTCCCAGCAAGCCCTGGCTCCTGTTTTATTTGGAAACATTCACCTTTGAAATGGTTAATTACTCACTCAGCTCCTCCCAACCCCTCCCAAACTGCTTTTTTCAAGTTTTCTAATTTCCACTGCCATGACTGGGCAGCTGCAAATCCCAGCCCAGCTGCAGCTACTGATCCCCTCTAACCCTTTTTTTTCTCTTAGTTGTAATTTCAACTATCAGCTCAACAATAAGCCCATCTCTTAATCTCAGCATGAACAAATGGAAAATGGTCAAATGACGCACAGTTTTAAGCTTCTTGCTGTATAAATTAGACAGAGTGCGTCAGTTCACTGGAATACTCTGACCTTTTCTCCTTAAAAATCTTGGGGGGGAAGATCTGGGAAGCCCAAAGTTGAGTCTGCTGAAATTACAGGGAGCATAAGGTACCAATATGGACAGAAATAAAGGAGCTGCTGCTTAAAATATAAGGGGGGGAGGAAGCCAGGGCAGGGAGGGAGGAATGCCAATAAAAGCCAGACTGTTGTGAGCTTTCAGCAGCTAAATTCACTTTGTATTTGTGCAGGGCATCATTCCCCACCCTTCAGTGCAAAAACAGGGGTCCTGCAGGGTTGAAAATTGAATTTCTAATTGCTCTCATTAGCACTGGATTTCAGCTGGGAGGTGGATTTGGTTCATTTTGCAAATGGGGGAAGGCAGATTTTGGAGCAGGAGCTGTGGGAGGATGGAGCCCATCAGCAGCCCAGGTTTGGGATGGATCCTCTGGGAATTCCTCCTCCCACTGCAGCTCCTGGGTGGGGACTGAGTTGGGGTTAGGAGCTGATTTTCCTCTTGGAAAATTCCTCTGCTGTCCCTGCCCTCAGTGCTGGTGGTGTCACTTGGATTTGGGTTCAGAGTGCTGCTAGCCTGGTTATTTAGGGAATTTCTATTTGGAGAAACAATGATTTTTAAAGCTCTTTCCATCCCTGATCATTGTGTGATAAAAACCAGTTTTTATAAACTCAGGTGGGTCGTGGTTTGTGTGTGGGCATAATTTTATACAGCAGACAACACTTAAAAAAACCCTCTTTCATTGGCTGTTGATTGAATTTTAAAATAATGACTTCTCCTTTTTCTGGACAGAATTTCAGATTAATTTGTTTTAGAGAAACCTTTTCAATCCAAGTGTAAGTGATGCTTATTAAGCATTTTTCTCTGTGGGTTCTGTGCCAGGCCCTGTGCTGGTTCTGGGTTTCTCCCTGGCCTTCACTTCATGTGGAATGAGTTGTTTCATTATTATCATTTTTTCTTGGCTTAAAGGAAAATAATTCCTTTTGTGGAGAGAGAAATGAAAGGGAGAAAAATTACCAGGATCTGGTTGTAGAAGAAAGATTTAATTTTAGCTTTGTGAACCACCCAAAACCTGAGGTTTTATCTGAGATGAAACTTTAAATAATACAAAATAATTTGGGGGGAAAAATTGTCTGTGTTTAGTTGTTGGTGTTCTCTGAGGAAGGAAGAGTTCACTTGGTTTGTCTGAGGTGAAACATGAAGGGTTCAGGTTGGAATAAACCTTGAAGACCATCAAACCCAACATGAACCTGGCACTAAGGCCACCCAGCAGTGTCCCCAGGTGCCACTTTTACCAAAATGTCCTGGTTTAAGGACAGGTGTCTGCCAAGAAAGGCAGGAGCTTCTCTTTGAAATGGAGAATGTAAAACCCCCCCTCCAAATTATTATAATTTTGAAATTAAGGGGCTCTCAAGCAAAGATAGGGGAATTAGGAATAACAGTTCTTTACTAGGAAAATTAAACTAGAAATGCAGTATTACACAGAACAATCCCAGCCCTGCCAGAGTCAGAATCCAAGCTGACACCCGTCAGTCAGTCAGGGTGTTGGCACAGTCCCATTCAATGGTGGCTGCATCCTCCTGCAGGGGCAGATGTGGTTCAGCTGGAGCAGTGCTCCTGGAGAAGGTGCAGTTTCCTCTGAAGCTCCAGGGATGATGTGGAAAGGTCTGGCTTTCCTCTGGGATCCAGTGGAAAGAAGGTTCCTTGGTGTCCCAAATCTCAGTTTTTATCTGGGTAGGAAAGGCTTGGCTCCTCCCCTGGCTGGAGCATCTCCCAGTGGGATGATGGAATTTTATCAGTCATGCCCTGGGACTCACTGGCCATGAACAGGAGATATCTCCTGGAGGGAGGATGGGCTGTGGGAAGATAAAGATGATTGCCCAGCTGGTTTAAAGATGGCCCATGAGCAGATAATGTGTGCCAGGAGATCAGGGGCACTGCCCCAGCTGGGGTAACAGATGGGGACAGATTCACATTTCTGGTCACATCCCATATTGTAACCCCAGACATTCATCCAGGCTTCCAACCCTGCCCCAGGATTTGCTGTGGAATTCATCAATGCAAACTCTGACTGGGATTGTAAATGGTGAAAGGCACAAGGGCACGAACGTGCTGGAAAAATGAGGAAAAAAAAAAAAAAAAAAAAAAAGGATGGAAAAATTCCTGAAGTGGAAATGCAGATTTTTTAAAGATGCAGGGCTGGGGAGACCTTGCAGCTCGAGTGTGTGGATGTGTTTCCTCCACAGGAGAAATCCTCTATGGATTTTTTTTCCTTCTATAACTTCTTGAGCTGAGGGGGGATTCATCTTCAGGCCACTCCAAACACTCCTTGCCATTCCTTAAATCTATTCCTGCTCATAAATGTGATCTGTATTTATTGATTTCTCACCACTTTTACTTCATGGGTTGTTTTTTTTTCTTCACATATTGTCCTAAATTCTCCTCCTTGTGGTGTTGATGGAGCCCCAGAGCTTCACCTCCTTCACACCCACGGGCTCATTTTCAAAACCTGCTGCTTAATGCATTATTCTTTATTTTTAAACTTTCCAGGAAGTTAAAAATAGACCTGATCCTTTTCATTCTCTTACAAATAAAGAGCAGCTCGGGGTTGGGCATTGAGCAGAATCCATTGGTTGGGGAATTCCAGCTGGGGAATGCATCAGTTCCCTCCATCAGGGGCTGTTTCTGCTTTTCCAAAAAAATTCCATCCAAACAGAAGCTGATTTTTGGGACTGTGCCCCAAAGCCTCTGGACCATTGGGAATTTGGGTCTCTGTCTCCTTTTGGCTCATTATTTCCTCTTCTGATCCCCCTTGCTGTCCCAGCAATTCATCTGTTCAGAAACCTCTCTACTTCAGAAATAATTGCTTTTTATTTTTTACCCAGAACTTTTTTCCTTAAATTTTATTCTCTTGGCAGATTAAATATTCAAGTCCATAATTTATGGGCTTCTGCTCTGAACACTGATGTTCATTGTGTTCATCCACTTAGTGCTGCAGCACAGGGAGAGCTTGTCTTGGATTTGGAAGTAATGAAAACAAATGGTCAATGTTGTAAAATCAGTTTTGTGGTAGGAATGGGAATCTGAGTCTTTTTGGCTCCTTCCAAACTGTGCTGAATTGGTGGAACAGTAGGTTAGGAATGGTATCATTAATCCAAATTAATGATTGCAGCAGTGAGCTGAAAACCAGCTCCTGGTTAATAAAATCAAACTGATGCTGTGACTGGGAAAGCGTGGGTGCTTTCCACATCCCAGGAAAAGTGTGAGGTAAAAAATAAATTGGTGATTTTGACCCTCTTACTTTGATCTGGAATGTCAGAGCTGCAGTCTCACACCAGCAGAGATCATCACAGGTTTAGAGAGTGAGGAACTAAATGGATTCTCCAAACCACAGAGGTCAGAGCATCCCTGATGAAGCTCTGAAAGGACCAGAGGTGAAAAGAGGATCCTCTCTTCTTCTCAGGGGGAGGGAATTGGAAACAAAACCCTGCAGGAAAAATAACTGCTAGGTTGGAGATAAGTGAATAAAAATACCCTGCCAGCAAGCAGGGACAGCTGGGGTGCTACACCCAACAGCAAGGGTGGAAAAAAGGCTGGAAAATTAACAAATAAAATTAATAATTAGACCTTTTCCCATGGGGAAACACAAACAGCTCGGGCTGGGCTGGGACCTCAGGGAAGGGATGGGGCAGGTTGGGGGGCTGGAAATTCAGTGTTTGGGTCCATCTGCTCTCCAGGTTTCTCTGATTCTCAGTGGAGAACTTCAGCACCAGAGGAGGGGTGAGCATTACTAGGAATGAGCATTTTAAAGGATGAAATTTTAATGGATGAGCATTATTAGGAATGAGCATTATTAGGAGTGAGCATTTTAAGGATTGAGAGATTTTAGGAATGAGCGTTTTAAGAAATGAGCATTTTAAAAAAATGAGCATTTTAAGGAATGAGCATTATAAGGAATGAACATTATTAGGAGTGAGCATTATTAGGAGTGAGAATTTTAAGGAATGAGAATTTTAAGGTATGAGAGTTTTTAAGAAATGAGCATTTTAAAGAATGAACTTTATTAGGAATGAACATTATTAGGAATGAGCATTATTTGGAGTGAGCATTTTAAGGAATGAGAGTTTTTAGGAATGAGCATTTTAAGAGATGAGCGTTTTAAGGAATGTTGATTATTAGGAATCAACATTTTGAGGAACCAGCATTTTAAGGAATGAACATTTTATGAAATGAGCATTTTTAGGAATGAACTTTTTAAGGAACGAGCATTTTAAGGAATGATGATTATTAGGAATGAACATTTTAAGGAATGAACATTTTAAGCTTTGTTTTCACACATCTGCTGAAGGAACCTCCCTGTCCTTCAGGGCAGATGTGGCTGCTCTGCCTCCAGATATTAAAATAATCTATATTATTTCAGCTATTATTAATTATTATTTCAGCTCAGAAGACATTTCTGGCTGATTATCCAAAATCAAACTAAAACTGGGATGCCTCTGGATCCACCCCAGCAGTTGGAATGGTAATAACACCTTAGGAAGATGATAATTCCTACTGGTTACAAAAATCTCATTGAAATGGGAGATTCTGCCTAAAATAAGGCTGTTGGAGGAGTTTGGGTTTCTTAAGAATGAATTTTAATCCCTTTTTGGGGTTGTAGAAGTGTTCAGTGCTGGTCTCATCTTGAGATGATTCTATTCTTTAGCTTGGATTTTATAATGCCTTCCAGAAAAGAAATATAAAAATTATTCCACCTCGTTTCACACATTTCTCAGTCAAAGAAAATAAACCTTGGTAGGAATAATCTATAACTTAATTGCATATATTACTTTTATTGCCTACAGATATCTGAAGATCCTCCAAAACTATCAAAAATCTCATCATGTTTCCCATTATTAAACTTAAAAATCAGGGCTTTAATATCTGTATTGAGGAGAATCTTATTTTGATGCTACTATGGTGATACTGCCCTATCAAAAAAATATGTAAGAATTAATCAGCCTCGCCTGGAAACTTAAAGAACAAAATGTTCATCCTTTGCCTACCACAAATGTGTGGTGGGAGACAAAGGTAACTGGGATAAAAATAGCAAAAATTGCCTCATTTCACAATCAGATCCATCCTGAAAAAATATTCAAGTTTGTGCTGTTCTGGGTGGGAGCATCCTGGAGTGCTCTATAAATGGACACAGCATTCCAGGCAGGTTGGCAACCCCTGGAGCTGAAGGCACCAGCAAAATACCTGCAGTAATTTGAAATATTTCTCACTCACCAAGGCAAGGAACACGGGGTTTTAGTGTCAGTGAAGGACATTGGGTGGTGAAGCTGAAAAACCACATCTGAATTGAGCTTTTTGTGGGTTAAATATTTCTAAAATCACTCCCAAAGAGTTGGGAAAATTTAAAAAATTAAAAATGGAAATTATAAACATAAATAAAATGGAATGGAATTATAAACAGAAATAAAATGGGCAATAAAATGGAAAATCCCAACCAGCTGAACAGGATTCCCTCCCTTGCATGCTGGGCAAGGTTCTGTGCTCCAGGTTATTATTATCCCTGGTGCTGGTGCTATTGGGGAATTTCCAGGATATCCAATGGTAACTTCAGTCAGCATTGTCAGGAAAAAACGCCACCTATAAACTATTTTAGACTGAAACACATCAGCAGCTCCTCACAGGGCTCACTCAGGGATGGAGTTAAGCTCTCTGCTGGTAAAATAAAACACCACCACAATATTTAGCTTGCAACTGTGCACTTCCAGCATGTAAAAATTGATTTGATTTTCCACAGGGAGAAGGAAAATAGGGAGGGGTTTGTGCTGTAATTCCCAGGTGGCAGAAATGTTCTCTTTGCCACTCTGACAAGAAGTGAAGGTTGAGTGTTCAGCACCTGACAAGTGTTTGTCCTGTCAGGATTTTGATGAGTTTTGTACAGAGAAAAACAGGCATTATATTAATGAAGTGCTGTGCTAAGTGGGCTGCAGCAAGTGGAGTTTGTATAAATAAATGTATAAAAATAAAATCAGGGAAGATTAATGCCTCCAGTCGTGGAGGCAAATGACTAAGCAAATAAATATGTAAACTGTCAGAGAGTGAGAATAAAGAAATCAAACATCAGAAAATGATGTTTTAACAGATCCAGCAGAGAAAATTGTCAGGCTGCATTGCTTATTTAACTGCTGATATTATTGGGAAAATGAGCAATGACAATTCCAATTACCTCCTAAAGCTTTCAGATCTGTAACCAGGGTCTTGGTTCAGTGCTGATGGGACTCAATAACGTGGCAGAGGTCGTGGCCAGGATTAATTAAGAGGTTTTAATCAAGCTGACCCAACGTGCACTGAAATTTCGGGTAATCCTTCCCCCAGCCTCGAGTGGTGCTCAAACTGCTCCACACAAACCAACCCAAACTCTGCTGCTGCAGGGAAATCCCAGTTCTGGTGGCTTCTTGAACTTCCAGTGGTGAAATAACTCCCAAAATCGTTTAGGTTGGGGAAGAGCCGTGGGATCAGAGTCCCATCTGCGCCCAACGCCCACCTTGGCACTGGGTGCCACGCCCGGCCCTTCCATGGGCACTCCAACCTTTCTCCACCAAGAATCCCCTCCTGAGGAGCCCCCCGAGCTCAGCTGGACTCTTCAGGATCGCTGTGTGCTGAACATGACACATCTTGGAAGTGTGAAAAGGAATTGTTGGCGTTTCTCTGGAGGGAGGTTTGGCCTCGGCTCCGTCCCAGCTCCAGAGCTGCAGAGCCCTCACTGTTCTGGCCAGGAGTACAAACAATTTCCATTGTGCAGCTCAAGCAGAAACAAATATATACAAAGCTGTTGAATCTTGCACTTTGATGTGTTTTCATTTGGCACGGGGAGGTGTAATCATTAAACAAATGTGTTTATCTACCCAGGCAACTTTGATCTGGCGTGGGCAGTAAAAGCCTCGTTACTGCAGGAGGAGGGTGAGGAGCTCTCTGAGAACAAAGAGCAGAAAGCTGGTGCTGAGCCTGCCAGGGAGGGATTGCAGAGCCTTTAGTGCCTTCCAACACCTCGGAGAGGAATTTTTATTCTTTATAATGTATCTCTTCCTAATTTACCGCTGCAATCACCCCGTGTTATTAAAGCACGGATGAGTCTGGGGGCGAGTCAAGGAGATTGATTGAGGGCAGGCACCAGCTCATCCCACTCCTTGCTGCAGCCAAAAGCCACCTAGGGCTGGATTTATCCAGTCTGGGTCAGCCCTGTGTGCTCAGCTGCACCTTTAGAAGATTTGAAAGATGAGGCGCTCCTCTCACACCTTCAAACCAGAAAGCAAAAGCTGTTACCTCAGCACTCAATGTCTTCCAGGCCCATCATCTGTCAGATTCTCCCATCTGCTGCTGCTGGGGCACAGGGAGTTCATGGCATCACTCTGGCCCAGGTGTGGTAACTTTGAGCCCAAGGCACTCTCAGGGGTGGGTGCAGATTCCCCACAAATCCTCCTTTTGCAGCTCTTCCCTTTTAACGAGTTACAAAACCCACTAATCCACTTTCTCTCCTTTTATTACGAGCTGCAAGTGCCCAAATATTTCCCCATCTGCCTCCTGACTGTACAAAGCCTTGCCTTCCAGCCCAGTAAATGGAGCATTTATGACATTCCAAAAGCTGTTGCCCATTAGCAGTTTCTCAGGCTTCGGAGTGTTTTGCAACCCAGCAGTCTGCCTAATGATTGAGGGGAAAACAACATAATCATGTGCTGACATTCCAAGTGATTTTATAAGCCACTTTTATCTGGGATGCCCTTTTCCTCTCCCCATGTTGGTCTAAATCTGCTCCAGCCACTGCTGCTTTCTGTGCAGGAGCCCTAGAGGTCCTCCTTCAGCTGCTCTGCAGCTTCCCCGTTGAAGCACATCCCCTCATCCTCCAAAGATAAATGGAATTTAGCTTATGGTGACTGTTATTAACTGTCCTGAGTCTCCACTGGAATTATCCCCAAGGCACCTTCGCTTTTTAATTAAATATATGTTGGACAAGTGAAAGCCGTGGCTGGATTTCTGCTGGATCATTCTGCAGGGTTTGGGATTAGGTCTAGGTTTAAAAACGTGGTGATGGTGTCCTGCCTGTCCTGAAGGGCTGGGAAATCACACTTGGGGTCACCAGCCCTGGAACCTGCAGAAAATGTGGGGTTTTGTGGCGTGGTGATATTTGGTCAAAGGTTGGACTTGGAGCTCTTCTCCAAAGTCTTTCAGAGGTTCCCCAGCTCCCAGGTGTGAAATCTTCCCTGTGTTAGGAAATCCTGGGTGCTGCTTCCCACTGGGGGGGGGTTCACTCCCATTAAATCAAATTTTACAATTTTATCAGAGTTCCAGAGACATCAGGAGTATCACTGCCATGTAACCCTCCTGTGGGTCAGGAGAGGTCACAGAACCATTTTCCATTTGGGAAAAGTCCAAAGAACACCAGAATCTTCTCATCCACACGTTCAGAGGTTCTCCTGCTTCTTCTGGACCCTGGGAATAATTCCAGTTTTTCTGTGGGTGGGAGATGTGCCCCAAATAAGGCTCAGTGAGGTTTCTCAGGGGTTTTGCTGAAGCTGGCATGGGGCAGAGCACATGGCAGAGCTTCTCCCTGATTCCTGAGTTCTGGGGAGACTAAAAATGTGTCAAACTGAGCTGCCAGCCCCCCTCCCCAAGGTGGGAAACCACCCCAGAGTGTCAGCTGGGGCTGGCTCCTGTAAGGTTTTCCAAGGAAACCATTTGTCAGCTGCACCAGAAACCCAGACTGGCTAAAAAATTCACATTTTTGGGCCACTTTTCACCAGAAACATCCAAAATGATCTTTTGCTGAGCTGAAATTTACCTTACAAGAAAAGCACAAATCGATTCAATTGAAATTAGGAGTGTTATCACCATCCCCAGAGGAGAAGGGGGAAAGAGGTGTAAAAATTAAACAGAATTCTACCAGGGTGCCCCCACCATGCAAATAAATCCTGCAAAGTCATTCAGCCACGTTTTTATTCCTGGTGGATTTCTCTAATCCTTCCAAGAAAAGTTAGAGGATCAAAAGTGATGCTCACTTTTGACAGGGTTTTCATGGAAAGTTTGAGGCAGTGGAAAACAATTTCTTGGTTTGTTGTGTTTTTGTTGTTGTTGTTGTTTTTTTAATGCCAGTGATATTTACAATTTGCCAATTCTGTGACATTTTCAGCAATTCCTATATAGGCCAAAAAATCCCAAACACCAAAAGTGGGATGCAAACCATGGGAGTGGAGAGAATAAAATGATAGGGATTGTTTTATCTGAGAGCCAAAGCTGTTACCTTTAAATGAGATTGATCATTCTCAGAACAGATCAACAATTTCTGTGGGGAAAAGCTTTATAAAGACTATTGTCTTGTTAAACTATGGAAGAGCAGAACTTGAACTCTCTCTTAAGAGCATCTGTCCAAAGCTGTACAATTCTGTTTATGGTTATCCAACACGAGGCCAAACCACTGGGACTTCAAAAAAAGGATTTTCAGAAGAAAATAGCAACTCTCATTCATTCATTCCAGCAGCGAAATTGAAAAATAATTAAGCAAATTGAAAAATAAGAAATTATTTCTGCATTGTTATATGTTCATAGTTTCCAGTGTTTAGATGTTAAAATTGTGGTTGGTTTTTCTTGGTGGCTGAACTAAAGAAAGAATAGAGAGGGGGGAGAGAAAGGTCCAAAGGGGATTTCATTAAAGTATTAAAAGTTATGAGGGGCACAGCTGTCTGATCACTTCATTGTCCCTCAGGGAACAGTCAGGGGTCAGGATTAATGACAACTGCATTTAAAGCATGTCAGAGGGAAAATATCCGACGTGTTGGAGCAGCCTTTGGAATCAGGGTGCAGGAAGGGGATGGTGCAGTTGGACTTTTTAAAGGGCTGCATCACTTTATAAACAGCCAGAGCTGGGAGGGAATATTTATATCCTGACACTTATTTATATCCTGACTCTTATTTATATCCTGACACTCGACAGCTCCAAACTGAGCTGCAGGGTTGGGGTTTGCTGCTGGTCAAGCCTTGGCACAAGCAGAAGTTACTGATGAATGGCAAAGCTCACTCACGAGCCTAAAGGTGTCTGCAAATTAATAATTGTCAATTAAATGTATCTTTTTGGAGAGGAGCTGATGAGGTACAGGAGTCTGAATGTTAAATTCAGATTAAGACCATGAACTCTCTGTACCTGGATGTTGGTGCCCTGCAGCTCCTTTAGACTTTGCCACCAAAAAAACCCAAAATGTACCAAAAAACCCCCCCAAAATCCAATGTAAATATTTCAATCTCCACAGCTAATTCCTGTGGCACTCTGCACAGTAAACTGTGACTAAATGGCTTTTTATTCCCCCCAGAATTGATCTTTATTGCTTCTGTAGCAAGGCTTACAACATTACAGGAGTTAACAAAGAGGCTGAGCCAAGGTACTTGCAAGCAGTGAATAAAATGTTACCTGGAGCAGCCCATTGATGGAAATCAAATCCTCTGTGCTCCTGGGGTTGTTTCTAATCTTGTTTGGCTCCTGAAGAAAACCTGCCTGTCTCCCATCCCTCTGCTGCAGCCAGGGATTGTGACTCAGGCCCAGCTTTGCAGGTTATTAACTCATCTATTCATAGGTAATTAAATAAAGAGTGTAAGACATGCAAGTTTGAGCAAAAAAAAAATTACAAAACGTAGGAAAATTTGTTTCCCTCTCATCCAAGGGTTTATTTTTTGCTCGACTCCCTCCTATTCTTTCATTTTCTTGGCGTCAGCATCATTTCCAGAAGTCAAATCCCACGTTAGCCTTTGTTATTTTTCATTCTCTCTCTGCTTCCAGGGATGGGGCAGCCACAGATTCTCTGGGTAACCTGTGCCAGCATCTCACCACCCTCACAGAGAGCAATTTCTCCCCAATATCCACTCTACATTTACCTTTTCTCATCTTAAAGTTATTCCCTCCTCATCCTACCCCTGCAATTGTATTTTTTTTACTCCAAAACTTCAATAAATTTTGAAGGCAAAGCATTTATGGAAGTTTATTTCCCCTGAAGACCAAACTGCCTTTAATAAAAGTTCTGTTGGGTTATTTTTCTTCTGCTTAAGATCAGGAGTGGGCAGGAAAATTTAAACATTTAAATCAAGTATCCTTTCAAACCATTAGCCAAAGCCTGTGGGCTCCTTTCAAGTGTATTGATGGTTTCTTCTGGAAATGTCCTGGCAAACAACAGCTTCAAAAGAATTAGCTCTTATCCTGGAATTGGAGCTGGCTGGAAGTTTGCAAACGTGGGCAAAACCAGTGCAAGGGTTGGTGTGGAATCAAAACTCCCACCAGGGTGCTGAATTCACCTTGAAATATCCTTCAAATCACTGTGAGTGACCCTGGAAATTCCAGGTGAGTTAAAGGTGGAACTATCCCCCTGAGATCAGGGCAGAGTGACCAGGAGAGCAAACACAGCCCCCTCCTGCCTCTGTCCACTCAGTCCTGCCAGGGGAGCTGAATAATTCCAATATATGATGGAACTGGGGAAGGTGCTGATACTTCAGGATTTCAGCTTTTATATTTTCATCTATTCATAACCCTGCAGTTCTTCAGTGTATAATCCAAACTCCACACCAGTGTGAGCTGCTGCTCTCCCAGTTTGGGCAGGCACAACAATTCCTCTCTGGGCTGGGAATCAAGGATACCTCACTGCCTCAGAGATGGAAACAAAAGTGATTGGGGGGAGAAAATTTGGGGTAAATGACTTCATTACCTGAAGCTGTAATTGGGAGATTGACCCCCAATGTGCAAATGGACCAAAGTTATAAAAGTGAGAAAACCCATTGTCCATTTTGGGGCTTCATCTGCCCTAAATGCACCTGAACGCCCTTCAATAAAAAAAAATTTCTTTTTATTCTCTAACTTTGCCTGGCCTTTGCTTTCAGGTAGCCCCAAAGGCAGCAGCGATGGGAAGAGGGGTTGCTGGAGAGCTGCTGGCAGCTCGCAGGGGTTCCCCGAGCCCCCAGTCCCTGCCCGTGTGCTGAGCCGGGAGCGCAGCTCCTGCCGTGTGCGCTGGGTTTGCAGCTATGGCAACACTGCCTGCGGGAGGAGGAGGCACGGCTTAAAATAGGCTCCTGCTCCCGCTTGGAAAGGGCTGAGAGCAAACACAGGCTCAGCCCGGAGCGGAGCGAGAGGCTCAGCCCTGCCCAGGGATGCCTCCAGTTTGAGCTTTCCTATTTTCCCTGCACTAGGATATGACTCTGAACTCCATAAAAGTGTCCCCAGTTCTCCTCCCAGCTCAGGCACACACAACAATCCTTGTCCAGCCCAGAACCAAGGACAGGCTGCAGCTCCAGCCCCACAAAGTGCAACCAGAGAGAATGGAGGAGAGAATCTGGGAGGGTGGGACTGCAGAGCCTGGAGCTGGGATGGGACAGGGAACCCCAAGGTGGGGATGGAGCCAAACTGACCCAAGGGTGAAACTCCTGACTCTGAGTCCATCTCGGGCTCTGCACTGCCCAAGGGGAACCCTTGGAAGGGTTTAACAAATCCCTGCTTTATTCCTTTAACTCTGTCCAGCTCAGCCTCTCAAGGCATCACAAACTGGGAGCACCTGGAGCAGCAGAAGCTTTGCTGGATCCTCCAAACCTTCTCTGAGTTTCCTCCTTCCCAGCTGGGAAAACCTGGCTGTGTCCATCTGTCCATCCCCAAGGGAGGTGTTGGTCAGAAATCTGACCACCAGGTTTTGTGAGGTCAGCATGAACCTCCCTGCACAATCCCTTGGAAAAACTCCTCCAGGAAGGAGATTTCATAGGGAAGAAGGACATTTCTTCCAGCTCCAGCCCTGCTCCACGCTCTTGGAGAGGGGGAAAGCAGGGGAAGTGGAAAATAGTAGCTTTGGCTCAGGAGCTGTAACCTGTTTTGGTCTGTGTTAATTAATTTGGCAGTGGCTGCCTTGTGTGCTATTCTTAGGCTCTCTATCCCCCTCTGCAACAAATTAGGGCTTTCACATCTGCCTAAAAATAAAACTTTCCTGTCTGCTGGCACAGGAGCCAAACCAGAGTGCAGCATATGTGCAATAAAGATGCACAGCTGTTCTGTCTATGAACTCGGGAACGTGTGAGGGTTTTTTGTGAGGGATACAGGAGGTACCCAACACTGAGAAACAGCTTTTCCAAGAAACTGTCAGGCATTTTAAAGAAGTGGCTGCAAAAGGTGAAATAAGAGGGAAACATCCAAGCAAAATGGCAAGAGCTTCAATAGAAAAATGTTAAATTTTGGTGTTGTGGAAGGTGATGGTCCTTGATGAAGGGGGAAAAGTCAAAAGGGAAGGTTTAATTCATGGAACTGCCAGAGGCTCCTCGGTTTCAGAGTTTTTGCTGCTCATTTTCTGCCCTGACCCTTTCCCCCTGAGTGGGGGGTGCCCAGGTACAGAGAAGTGCCTGATTTTGGGAGACCTTTCTTCCCCCCGAGGCTCCCCAGGGAATGGGAGCTGCTCAAACCTGCCAGAGCCCAGGAATCACTTGGACAAATCTCTCAGGCACATGATTTATTATTTGAGGTGTCCTGTGCGTGCCCAGGGCTTGAATTCGTTGATCCTTGTGCGTTCCTTCCCTCAGGACATTCCAAAATTAAATCTATATTTATTTAACACTGAAGAATCTCACACTCTTTGTTACCTAAAGACCCCCCGTGTGAGACATTTTGCACCGAGCTGGAAAGGTGGTGGAGCAGAAGGTGCAGGATTTATCACCCATCCTGGTGCCACCAACCACGTGCTCAGTGAGATTTTTGTCACCTCCAAATCTCTGCTGTGGGGGCTGAGGGCTCTGTGACTTTCATTCTTTCCGTGGCTGAGCCAGGGATCTTTTCCAGGGAGCTTTTCCAGGGAGCTTTTCCAGGGAGCCAGGTGGAGCTGGGCTGGCTCTCCATCACCTGACACTTTTAGATTTGCTCTTTAGATGAGATTAGCTCCTGAATTTCCTCTGACCCTGGGATTTACTGGCATTCCTGGCACCCTGGGCTGGGGGTCCCTGCTTTGCCCTTCTCCCTGTTGATTTCGAAGGTTGTTATGTGGACAATGAGATTTTTTTCTCCCTAAAAAATTGAGAAATGGAAACGTTTCACATTTATATTTGGCCCCAAAGTGAGCTACCAAAACAATGGGTTGCAAGGTATTTTTTTGAGATAAAGAGGTAAAAAAACCCCTTTTAATCTGATTAAAGTGCACTGACCGTGTTAGCAAACAGCAATTAACACTTTTAATTCCTAATTTAACGTCTAGGAAATGGTGATTTCTGGAGCTTTGGAATTTGAATCCAAGGTTCTCTCGAAGCTCTTTCCCCATCAAGGTTTTCCTGGTGCCTGAAGGGTTTTCCTGAGAGGGGTCAGTGGAGCCCAGGCTGCTGATTCCAAGGCACAAAAAAAAAGCCAAACAGAAATAACACCCTCTTTATTTTCCTGCTTTTCTGAATTCCATGACATTCATTTCACAGAAATGACTGCAAAACTTTTTCCATTCAGATTTTAGCACTGGTTTGGTGACAAACTTGGGAAGATTAGCAATTTTCCGTCATTAGCAATGAACTCTGGTGCTGAAGCTGACTGAACCTTTCCAGGCCAAAATGCATTTTCAGGTCTTTTACAACGTTGCAAAGTTTAAGGCTGAGGATTTTCTAGGCATCCTGATTAGACAAAAATACACAAATTTGTGCATCAGCAGGACCCTCATCCAGCTGCTCCTGGCTGTCACTGCCCCCATCATTTCATTATTTCCTGTGCTCATTTTCCTGGCTTTTATCTCACAGAACTTCTGTACACTTTGAAAAAAATGGATCTCATCAAAGGGAGAAAAAACCTGATTTTTTTTTTTAAGTGTTTATATTTTTTTTATGTTGAAAACCAAACCCTTGGAATGGTTTTGGTGAAACACATCGAGCTTTCAGGCAAGGGCACACCTGCAAAAAAATGGTTTTATTTTTAAAAACAAATAATTTCGAGTTCATTAACGCCCAAAACACAAAACAAGAATGTTCCAAAAGTCTGTTTTCGTGTCCTGAGTTGTACCTGCAAAACCAAAGCGTTTTTCAAGTAAGGAAAACATTTTGCATGAAAAATACTGATCTGTGCATTGCCAATGAAGCTTTTTCTTATCTCTCCTGACTTCCCCACCTTTCTGATGAGAGAAAAAGCAGCAGCTCTCCCAGTTCCTGGTGATCTGCTCCTCAGAGCCAAGGTCAATAGTGTTACCAACGTGTTTGCCACATTAAAAAAATAATTTAAAAAGTGAAATAAGTGAAATAAATCATGGATTGATTTGGATTAGAGATGAGGAGGAAATTCTTTTATTCAGAGGAAATTATTTATATTTAAATTCTTTATTCATAACCTGGGCTCCCTCATTTGGGGCATCCTCCCTTTGATGGGGTGGGACTGGAAATCCTGCAGGTAAATGGGCAGTGAAATAAATCATGATTTGGATTAGAGAAGGGAATTCTTTATTTAGGATTATTAATTCTTTTTTTCAGAGGAAATTCTTTATATTTAAATTCTTTATATTCAAATTCTTTATTCATAACCTGGGCTCCTTCATTTGGGGCATCCTGCCTTTGAGGGTAACAGGCATGGGATTGGAAATCCTGCAGGTAAATGGGCAGTGAAATAAATCATGATTTAGATTAGAGGAGGAAATTCTTTATTTGGGATTATTAATTCTTTTTTTCAGAGGAAATTCTTTATATTTAAATTCTTTATATTCAAATTCTTTATTCATAACCTGGGCTCCTTCATTTGGGGCATCTTCCCTTTGATGGGAAGGAAATCCTACAGGTAAATGGACTGGAAATCCTGCAGGTAAATGGGCTGTGAAATAAATCATGGATTGATTTGGATTAGAGATGAGGAGGAAATTCTTTTATTCAGAGGAAATTCTTTATATTTAAATTCTTTATTCATAACCTGGGCTCCTTCATTTGGGGCATCTTCCCTTTGATGGGAAGGAAATCCTACAGGTAAATGGGCAGTGAAATAAATCATGGATTGATTTGGATTAGAGATGAGGAGGAAATTCTTTATTTGGAATTATTAATTATTTATTCAGAGGAAATTCTTTATATTTAAATTCTTTATATATAAATTCTTTATTCATAACCTGGGCTCCTTCATTTGGGGCATCCTCCCTTTAAGGGGATGGGATTGGAAATCCTGCAGGTAAATGGGCAGTGAAATAAATCATGATTTGGATTAGAGGAGGAAATCCTTCATTCAGAGGGTGCCCAGAGAAGCTGTGGATCCCTGGAAGTGTCCAAGGCCAGGCTGGAGCAGCCTGGAACAGTGGAAGAGGTCCCTGCCATGGATTTTAGGATGGGCTTTAAGGTCCCTTCCAACACAAACCATTCCAGGATTGATAAGGCACACCCTGTGTCCCTGAGGCTCTGGGAAATATTTGTGGAAAAGTCTGAAATGGTTCAATAAAGATGGAAACTGAGAACTCAAACTGACTGAGAAACTCCCTCTGTTGAGTTGAGCTCTTTGCCATCAAGTAATAAAAAGGAACAATATTTATTTCCTTCAAGAAAAATTCCATAGGGATGTACAGGAGAGGTGCAGATCTCAGCATTAACAGCATTCCTATGGCTTCAAAGCAAGAAATAAAAGGTTTGATAGCAAATTAGCAGGGTTTATGTAAAAAATAAAAGTACAGAAGATTAGATAAGAGGCCTGGCTTGCAGAGGTGAGCTCTGCCTTTGCCAGTTCCAAGCTGCTCTGCTCCCACACAATGACACAATTTTGGGCAGAATTCCAGTGCCCATTTGCCATTTCTGACAGATCCCTGGGGGATGGATGGGCCCAGGAGCTCCGTGGAACCCCCAGACCTTGCCCTGGGCTCCTCCTGCCCAAACAGCTCCTGGTTCTCCAGCAGGACCAGCCCAGCCAGGCTCCATCATCACCTCCCTGTTATTGCAGCTCCTCAGCTGATTTACGTTTCCCAGTGTCTTCTGACAGTTATTTCAGGCCTCATTCCTAATGATTCTGTTTCAGGGCAGTGTTATCATGCTATAGATGTATTTGTTTAAATCCTGGCTGACTTCATAGGGGCAGTTTTTTAAAGGAAGGAGAAAATGAGAATCAGAGTCAAAATACGTGCTGGCTTTTTTGGGATGGGTGCCAACCTGCTTTAGCTGGCACAAAAATGAACAATAACTGTGGGATTATCCACTTTTTTTTTCACCCAAATACTCATGGGATTTTTGCTGGGATATTTTAGTTCAGAACCTTTTTCTGCCCCACAGAAAAGAGCAGAACTTCTGTGTGTTCCAGCTCCACGCTGATCCATTCTGCTCCTTCAAAAGAAATTCATGGAAAAAATTGAATTTACACTTCTGGACACTTCCCCCCCCCAGCAGAAAACTCTCTCTTGATATTTTCATGTTAATATTTTACTCTCATACTGTAGAATGAGGCCTGGACTTCAGACATTTTCCCAAATATTATTAATTTGAATTATTCCTGATTGGAGTTTAGCATTTAAACAGTTTTGATGTGGGTGATGTTTATCCAGGCTGCTTTTCCACATTTGTTATCAGGCATGCTAAGGCTTCCCTGGAAGTAGACACTCCCACAGGCAGCAGTCAGGATCTGATCCAAAATTTGAATTCCTGAAAATGGGTCTGAGGAATGTTAGAACACAAGAAATGCTTGGGATGGAAAGGGGTGGGAGGGGAAATTTTGGAAAAGTCTCATTTAGAGAAGCAGAGAACACTCTGTGTTTCTCTGGTATCATGTCCCTCCAAGCTTTTTATTTTCAATAATCTCAGCCTAAAGTGATCCCCAAAAACTGGACATGGGAATGTTGGACTTGATAATCTTGGAGTCTTTTCCAGCCTTGGAAATTCCAGTCTCTCAAATGCTTGTCCTTCCTTTGGGTGGGTTAAGTTTGGTCCAGGGAATCTCCTTGGATAAAATGGGAGCAGCTGGGAGGGAGATTCCCGGTGTGGAAAGGGAATCTAGAATCTGAGGAAGGGATTCAGAATTTGGGAAAGGGATACACAGTGTGGGAAAGGGGATCCAGAATTTTTGGGATTGGATCCACAGTCTGGGAATGGGATCCACAGTCTGGGAATGGGATCCATGGCCTGGGAAGGGGATCCAGAGCCTGGGATGATGATCCACAGCCTGGGAATAGGATCCAGAATTTGGAAAGGGGATCCACAGCCTGGGCATGGGATCCACAGTCTGGGAATGGGATCCAGAGCCTGGGAACGGGATCCACAGTCTGAGAATGGGATCCACAGTCTGGGAATGGGATCCACAGTCTGAGAATGGGATCCATGGCCTGGGAAGGGGATCCACACTCTGGGAGTTGGATCCATGGCCTGGGAAGGGGATCCAGAGCCTGGGAATGGGATCCAGAGCCTGGGAATGGGATCCATGGCCTGGGAAGGGGATCCAGAGCCTGGGATGATGATCCACACTCTGGGAATTGGATCCATGGCCTGGGAATTCGATCCACAGACTGGGAAGATGATCCACAGTCTGGTTCCAAGAAGGAAAATTCAGAGGGAAAATTCAGGCTGCAGGGATGGGCAGAGGTTGGCACATCCCAGCTCCTGCCTCTTCACCCAGAAATGGGACATCCAGCCCAGCCAGGAAACAAGGAGAGAGCAGAATTCCTGCTCTCAGACCTCTGCCCAAAATCATCCAAATTCAAGTTTACATTCTTTAACTTCTAATCCTGGCCCTGCTGCTGCTGCTGCTGCTTTCACTCTGAGAGTGCTGAATGCAGAGAAAGAGAAAATAAAGAGGGAATGACAGATGGAAAAAGTGTGTTTGAGCCACAGCTGTTTCCTCCTTCCTTCAGCAAAAATGATTTAAGTACCTTATAACCTAAGGGAGAGAAAGAAAAAAAAAAAAAAAAAAAAGGATGGTTTTGTAAGAGAAAAATGTCCTGTCAAAACGTCTGCTATAAAATTTCTCATTGTTAAGTAATAATTCTGAGATATTATCTTACTTAATGATTTAGGATTGGGGTTTTTTTCTTAACCAATCCCAAAATTTCCATTACAGAGAGAAAGGAACTGGCCACTGGTGACAGATTTTATGAGAAAAATATGAGCAGAGTAAGGAAAACAGACAAGGGAGGAAAAAAAAAAAAAAAAAAAACCTGAGGATTTTGCTTGCGTACGATGTTCTGCCTAGAAGGGGAAAATAGAGGATAATCAGGGGCTTTGGGGGATAATTAAAAGGGAAGACAAGAGCAGCTTCCCACCTGAAGAGTGGGAAGTTCCTGTCTGAGGTTCTTCCTACCCATTGTCAGCCAGTTCTGTTTGTAGGATGGGAAAAGGGGGAGATAAAGAGGAATTGATGTTTCAGGGGAACCAAAGAACCCTCCAGGCAGGCTCAGGTTTCTCCATTGCCTGAAACCCACAAAAGACCAAATTCTTAATGCAAGAATCACACCCTGGGCACAAGACTTGGGTGAGGAAAAGCAAGATTGGAGCTTTTAGAGATGTGAGAATGGAAATAAAACCAGGTTTAAGCAGCTCCTGAGTTTAGATCCCACTTTTTAACTTTGTCCTCACATTTGGTCCCTGAACAGCTCTGAGAGGGGCTGGGGAAGCAGATTTTGAGGGTGATAAACCAAATTTCTTCCTTCTATTGGTTATTTCACCCTATTTTCCTTTCAAGCCTGCTCTAAGTCACTGCCACTTAAGATCTGAGTCTTGGGAAAGGTTTAAAGCTGCTTTATCCTTTAAATAAAGGGAGACAAGGAGCCAATTAAGAGAATAAACATCACTTTTAGGATGTGGAGAGGTTGGTATCTGGCTCTCTGCCTGGAGCTGTTCACCTGCCAGCAGCTGCACCAGGGGTGAGAGAGTGGAGAGGAGATCCTCACAGTGCTACAACAGCACTGGGAATTAAGAAATAAAGTTATTTTAACCTAAAAATCCAAGTGGGTTCAGCATGGAAACCAGGGGGGAGGAAAAGATGGAGCCTTAACTTTACATTTTACATGTTCCACATTTCACAAATTCCTCTAATTTAGCCCCAAAACGTCTCTATTCCATTTCACAAGGTAACTCAAAAGCAGATTTGGAAAGAGCTGCCAAACACGGGCCTGAAACAGAATTTAAAGCACCTGAAAAAAAAACCTGCACCACAAAAGCAACTTGGAATTGTGAAGCTCTGCTGCTGGGAATAGGGGACCTGTGTCAAAACAAAACTCTGCTTATCAATCTTTAATTGAGCTTGTGCATGAGGCAGAAGACATCAGGTATCAACAAAAGCAGACAGGTTTGAAATGAGAAGCAGATGGTCACCCCAAAGCTCTTGTCTTGGAAAATAAATGAGAGGAAAGAGAAGCAAATTGAGTAGCAGTGCCGGGTTTATATCCAGTGATCTGCTGCGAGATCTGGAAACAGTTGACAATTAATTGAAATAACACATTGCAAATTGTCACTGTACGCTGAAAAATCTTCGGGGGGAAAAAATGCTGTTTGCTCTGGAAATTTGGATTGTGCTGAAGGCATTGTAAGGAAAAAATGTTACCCAGCTCAACCCAAATTTCCACAGAGGTTTTGCCACCCAAAACATTCGCAGGGATTTTAAGTACAAGCTGATATTTGGGGCTTTTTAACCATCGAGAGGTGAAGTTGGCTTTTCTCCAGTGCAGAACTCTGACTCCCTTCATGGGGAAAAAAAGCAATGCATATTTATTTCTTTTTTTTTTAGATTTAAATATAGCTGCAGAACCTCAGCAGCATCCCCACATGCACCTGGGTTTTAGTGTCCAACCATTTCAGAAATACTTCAAGATTTAACCTCATTTTTTCTTAAACATAGAACACATATCAAAAACATGGCATTGAGGCCAAAGAGGCTCTTCTAGGATTTGTTCTCCCTTATCTCCCTCATAAATAAGTTCTTTCTGCACTGGAGAAGGAAAAGGGAAGGAGGGAGGGAAATGCCACCCACTGGGAAGGAGGAAAGTGAGAGAAATCCAGCACGAAATCTCCATTTTCCCTGATTTCAGCAGGTGTTGGAGTGCAGTGGCCAAGCAAGGTTGGTTTTGTGGAAAAGTATTCCCGTGTGGGGGGGATTTTTATTGTCACTGGTGCAGTATCAGAACTGGGAATCAGCAGGAGAATTAATCATGGGACACAGATTTCCTCTTGCCTGTCGGGCAGGCGTTCCCTGCCTTTGCTCCCCTCTGGAACTGCTGCTCCCCAGTCCCCAAGGAAACAGCAAAGAGGGCAAGGGCAAGCTGGAAAAAAATATTCAAACAACCCCACTGCAGAACCTGTTTCCACTGGGAATTGGAAATACCTTCCTGCTGCATTCTTTCCACATCTGCAAGGGCCATACTTGGATTTCATTAAAAATATTTCCCCTTATCTGGAGCAGGGTCTGACACAAGCCATGGATTTGTTACTCCTGACATAGTTTCTTTTTGAGCTGCTTGGGCTTTTCCTGCAAGATCTTGTTATTTCTGCCCTTTCTGCTGTTTGGAGGCCTTGGGTGATAGATGTGGCAGGATTTCTGTGGGAAGGTTTATTCCAGAGGCAAGGTGTAAATCATGGGAACACCACGTGCTCATTAGCAGCAGAGATCCACTGTGGGTGTGTAAATTGTGAGTGTGCAACTCCAGAAGGACCTTGGATGATCTGGGCACAAGGAAAACCTTGGGAAGAATTTTTAGCTGCATTTTCAGCCCCACTCTTCTTTCTGTGACCAACTTCTCTTTGCATCTTTTGAAAAGCTCTCTGGTTTTTTTCTGTCTTGGATAAGGGTGCTCTGCTAAGTGAGGTTATCACTGAAGTTCATTTTATCCCAGCAGATTTCTGTCCCTATTACAAAAACCAGAACCCTCATCTGCTCCTTGCAACAACAAGAAGTCAACAGGAGTTTTATCACTGAACTGACTTCAAGGAGAAACAGATCTTTTTTCTGCCAGTGATAGGAAAAGGAGGGGGAATGGATTCAAACTGGGAGTGGGTTTGGATTTGAGATTGGGATGGAAACGTGCCCATACAGCTGTGGCTGGCCCTGGATCCCTGGCAGTGCCCAAGGCCAGGCTGGATGGAGCTTGGAGCAGCTGGGACAGGGGAAGGTGTCCCTGCCATGGCTGGGGTGGCACTGGATGAGCTTTGAGGTCCTTTCCAACCCAAACCTTTCCACGATTCCATGATATGATGCTGATGAAAAAGAGAGAGGTAGAGATGATGACAGTAAAAGGAATTATTTGCATTTACCATCAATGTAGTGAACTCTGTTCTCTTTACCTGTCTGCATCTTTCTCTACCCAACAAACAGATATTTTGTTCATTTTTTAACTCCTACCTGGGCCTTAACATTTTTTTAGAAGAAAAGCCAATGTCCTCATTTGCTGTTGTCAATGAGAAAATGAATGTTCTGCACTAGGACCCACAGTGATTCCTCCTAGCTCTGTGTGGGACACCAGAGGAGGAATTAATTGCTGCATTATTCCATGGGGATTGTTTTGTTCTGGTGAAAGCAAAGGAAGAACCACAGACCTTCCCTCTGAATCCTCAGATTACGATACGACCCTAAAATGTGCTGGATAGAAAACTTCCACCGAGGAAGGGTTGAGGATCCTCATCAGAAAGAGGAGCTTGTTGTAGGGTGTGAGGAATCCAGGGCATGGGGACTCTTCCTCGGGGGTTATTAAATGGGACTGACTTGTTTTGCTCAGGAGAGGAGGCCGAGAGGGGATCTCACAGCTGCCTGCTCGAGCATCAAGGAGGCGAAGCAGCAGGCAGAGGAAAGTTATTTAAGTGAAGAGACAATGTTGGCACGAGAAGAAATGGGTATAAATAGACAGAGGCTGGAAACCCCTTCCAATAGGAATAGTGAGGACACATGAAAGGAAATCAGGCCAGCTCTCCAAGCGCGGATGGTGGAAAGCGACTCGGGCCCAGCCCCTGCTCCTGCAGAGCCCTTCTCCTTCTTCTGCATTTAATCTTGAGGCTGGCACCAGCTGCAGCAGGGCCCCTGCGCTGGTGAACTCCAAATAAAGAGCTGGGGATGGGGTCTTGCCACCAAATCTGTGCCTTGGGGACGGAGCTGGATTCCGTGTGCGGCCCCAGGGCCCGTCCAAGTGCAGCCCGGTCCAACTTGTGACAGCAGAAATGAGATCCTTTCCTGAGCCTGAAATGCCTCTTGGTGTTGTGTGAGCTCGTGAAAAAGTCAGGATTATTTTTGTCTTTCTAAGTAAAAGGGAAGATTTACTGCGCTGATTTGATGACCTGATGTGTTTTCTGGACCAGGCCGTACTGTGGGCCTGGAACAAAGGGCGATGAGCGCATCCACGATTTTCACAATAGCATCTTCTCCCCGTGGCACTGGGACAGATGTGGCTGCTGAAGGTTTGGAGCGTTCAGCAGCTGGTTCCAGACAGGCAGGGGTTTGAACAGGCAGGAAAAACAGGATAGGAACAAGTTTCTCGCACTCATCCTCCTGTTCCTCTTTACAAGATTAAATGTCTTAAAGAGAATCCCATCTTGGGATTCCTTCAATCCAGCTCTTATTCTTGGTGTTCAGGGAGGGTTTTAAAAGTGGTTTTTCATCCTGGGAGCTCTCAGTGCTTTGCAGTAACAGGTGACCTTCTCCTGGTCCAGGTGGGCTCAGCCCTTCCTGGGCCTGCTCAGATTCCATGACTCATTCCCAGTTTTTCCTTTTTGAGCACATTTTAACAAAGCTTTCCATCTGTTATTGTTTTTTACTCTCTGGAGCGAATGTGGTGTTTGTAGTTAGAGGAAACCACTGTGAATTCTTGCAAATGAAAGGAGATATAAAATATTGTCTCATTGAGAGTCTCTCACACTCATAAATGGGCACTTTTATCTTGTAAATGGGCACTTTTGTCTCGTAAATGGGCACTTGCATATCCTAAATGATCACTTTCATATCATAAATGATCACTTTCATGTCATGAAAGTTTGTCACTTTTATTTATGTTTTTTTTTTCACACACAAACCATGCTATTTTTGCTTTTCCCCCTGGCATCCTCTTCTCCCAAGATCTCATCTTTTGCCTCTAGTTTCAAACCCAAATTTCACAAACTGTCGAGCAAAAAAAAACCTTCATTCTGATGTTGCTAAAACAAATCTGAGTACGTAAGATTGTCCCTTGGCAACCAGGGCCGCTGCAGGGTCAGCCCCGGGTCAGGAGTGGGATGTTGGCAGTCCCGGATCCAGCAGCTCCCGTATTTTCCCGTCCTGGGCAGCTGTGGCAGGAGCAGGAGCGGTGACGTTTGTGGCTCAGCAGGAAATCTCTGCTCCTCAGCCACCGCGGCTTTGTCCTCGCTTGGAGCTCCTCGTGCGGCTCCCGCGCCCTTTCCTGACTTCACGCTGCAGACTCGAGTCCTGGCCTTGCTGTGCAGGCCCAGCCTGGCCTGCAGGCCCAGCCCTGCTCCTGCTCCTGCCTCAGGCGGCTCCGCGGGCTCTGGCCTCGCTCCTCAACTGCTCCTCGCAAAATATTGTTGTCTCTGCTCCGACAGAGCGTGGGGCGGGGCAGCACCGCAGTGTGCTCCCCTCTGAAACACCTTCTGCTCTTCTGAAACACTTTCTGCTCTTCTGAAACACCTTCTGCTCTTCTGAAACACCTTCTGCTCATCTGAAACACCTTCTGCTGTTCTGAAACACCTTCTGCTCTTCTGAAACACCTTCTGCTGTTCTGAAACACCTTCTGCTTTTTCTGAAACACCTTCACCCATCCTGAAACACCTTCTGCTCGTCTGAAACACCTTCTGCTCTTCTGAAACACTTTCTGCTCTTCTGAAACACCTTCACCCATCCTGAAACACCTTCTGCTTGTTCTGAAACACCTTCTGCTTGTTCTGAAACACCTTCTGCTGTTCTGAAACACCTTCACCCATCCTGAAACACCTTCTGCTCTTCTGAAACACCTTCTGCTCTTCTGAAACACCTTCACCCATCCTGAAACACCTTCTGCTCTTCTGAAACACCTTCTGCTCTTCTGAAACACCTTCTGCTGTTCTGAAACACCTTCACTCATCCTGAAACACCTTCTGCTCTTCTGAAACACCTTCTGCTCTTCTGAAACACCTTCTGCTGTTCTGAAACACCTTCACTCATCCTGAAACACCTTCTGCTTGTTCTGAAACACCTTCACCCATCCTGAAACACCTTCTGCTCTTCTGAAACACCTTCTGCTCTTCTGAAACACCTTCTGCTGTTCTGAAACACCTTCTGCTCTTCTGAAACACCTTCTGCTTGTTCTGAAACACCTTCAGCCATCCTAAAACACCTTCTGCTGTTCTGAAACATCTTCTGCTCTTCTGAAACATCTTCTGCTTGTTCTGAAACACCTTCTGCTTTTTCTGAAACACCTTCACCCATCCTGAAACACCTTCTGCTCGTCTGAAACACCTTCTGCTCTTCTGAAACACTTTCTGCTCTTCTGAAACACCTTCACCCATCCTGAAACACCTTCTGCTTGTTCTGAAACACCTTCTGCTTGTTCTGAAACACCTTCTGCTGTTCTGAAACACCTTCACCCATCCTGAAACACCTTCTGCTCTTCTGAAACACCTTCTGCTCTTCTGAAACACCTTCTGCTGTTCTGAAACACCTTCTGCTCTTCTGAAACACCTTCTGCTTGTTCTGAAACACCTTCAGCCATCCTAAAACACCTTCTGCTGTTCTGAAACATCTTCTGCTCTTCTGAAACATCTTCTGCTTGTTCTGAAACACCTTCTGCTCTTCTGAAACATCTTCACCCGTTCTGAAGCATCTTTTCCCATTCTGAAACATCCGCACCCATTCTCAAACACCTTCACCCATTCTGAAACACCTTCTGCTGTTCTGAGACCTCTTCACTCATTCTGAAACATCTTTTTCCCATTCTGAAACATCTTCACCCATTCTGAAACACCTTCACTCATTCTCAAACACCTTCACCCATTCTCAAACATCTCCCACCATGTCCAGATCTCTGATTTCAGCCTCCCTGCTTCACCAACCTTTTCCTTTGTATTATCCAGCCTTTATCCTCCTCCATGGTATGAAAGGCTCACGGAGCTGAGAGGTCCCTAAACTTGAGTTGTGATGGGAAAGTTCTTGAGTAGAAATTCCTGTTTTTACCTAAAATACAGAAAAGGTGATCCCTGAATTAGCCTCATCTGTCCTGCTGTCCTGTGAACATCCCTGGTCTCCATGGCTTTTGGTTATTCCAAGAAGGCACAGATGATTTTTTTTTTTTTGGCTATATCTCCACTGTTTATTACACTTTTTATCTTATTGCTGTTCCTTCATTTACCCATTTTTCCAAGTTTAGGGGAAGTCAGGCAGCCAAAACCACAACCCAGCAGACTCTTGTTTGCTGACTGTTTGTTAGATAAATGAGAAGCTCTATAGAGAGTCTGAATGCTATTGATTTTATTATTTTTTTAATCTCCACTGAATGCTAAGGCCTTATGGATTGGATTTGCCTTGGAAAAGGACACTGCTAAAGAAATATTGGTTGAGTGGGTGATGAAGGCAAGAGGCTGAGCCCACTGCAGAGCCTGACTTAAAGTCAGAGATTAGTGGGGGGGTGGGAGCCACCACAACCTCAAAAACCACTTGGAAAGCAGCTCCCACCTTAGGGTGGGATAGAACTGGGCTTAGGGAGCACTGTTTTATCAGAGGTGAAAAGATCACGGGTCTGTGTTCAATACAGACTCTGCTCTTAAAGAATTGGTGTGGAATTATCAAAGCAAATGACTCAGAGAAGGAATAAACTCTCCGTGCTTTCACTCCTCCGGAATCAGATAGGATATTACTCATAGGTACAAGATTGCTAAAAAGGTCATGACCAAAAGTTTGGCTCGCAGTTAAATTCAAAGAATCTATTTAAAATGTGTTAAAGTGCCATTATAATAACTTTTTCTTCTGTTTGGGTTTGCAAAGGCCGTCACCTCTCAGTCCATGGCGAGGAAGCTCACCAGTGTTTCAGGAAAATTCACACTGAGTGAGTTTTAAACCAAAAATCCCTTTCCAAGTGAGGGGGAAAGACTGAGATCTTGGAGGATGTCCCCCCTGGTGGGAAGAGCAGGAGGATTTCGCCAGAGGAGTTCAGACTCCCGGTTTGGGTTGCAATGGACCTTGGAGCTCGTGTCACTCCAAGCCCTTGCAGCAGCCCAGGCTGCTCCAGCAGCCCAGGAAGCCGATCCCAGTCTGTCCCCATGGCAGCACGTCCCTGCTGTGTGACACAGCTCTGTTCTCACTGTGAGCCAGCCCTGGGCTGTGCCAGGCTGGGACCACAGCGGGGACCAGGGCACTGCCCTGCTGAGCTCCCCTTCTGCTCCCAGCCCTGCCTGGGTGCTCGGCACAAAGGCTTTGGCAGAGCTGGCTGCGAGGACAGAGGGAAGAGCAAAGGAACAGCCTCTCCTGGGAGCCTGGACCCACGTGTACCCCAGTATTGGCAGCACAACGCTGGGGAAATGCAGTTTAAAGCAGAGAAAATAACACATCCAGCTCTGATCCCTCTGATGCCTGTTGGGGCTACCTGCAAACAGAGGCCAGACAAAATTGAGGGAATAAAAAGCTGTTCTATTTATTGAAGGGCCTCCAGGGATGATGAAGCCTCACCCAAAATGGTCAATGGGTTCTCACACTTTTATAAGTTTGGTCCATTTGCATATTGGGGGTTAATTTTCAATTACAGCTTCAGGTAATGAAGTCATTTACCCCAAATTTTCTCCCCCTAATCACTTCTGTTTCCATCTCTGAGGCAGTGAGGTGTCCTTGATTCCCAGCCCAAGAGGAATTGTTGTGCCTGCCCAAACTGGGAGAGCAGCAGCTCACACTGGTGAGGAGTTTGGAGTTATTCACTGAAGAACTGCAGCGTTACAAATAGATGAAAATATAAAAGCCGAAATCCTGAGGCATCAACTCCATGTTTTCTCCAAGCTCAGCATCTCTCTGGTTGAGCTCTCATAGCTCAACATTTACCCAAAACCCACCCACCCAGCTTGGCTCTGCCTGCTGAGCAGTGGGATATTCCTGCCCAGGAGAAACCAAACCACCCCAACCACGTGAAACATTTCGCCAAAGTGCAGCTGCAAAAAGTATTTTTTGCTGGGAGCAGTTGGAGCTCTTAATGACTGCTGAGCCCTGGGCACTTTTAACTCACCTAATCCTTTTTCCTACAACAGCCCCATCTTGGAAGAATCAACCAGGGACTGTGAACATATTTTCCAACTACTTACATTCTTGCCATATATTAATGATACATGGAAATGCATGGACTACAAATACAGCTTCCTTCTGGTTGCTGCAGAGGAAGTTTCCATAGGCACCCAAACATTTGGACACTTACCCAGCAGCTGAAATTAGCACAGGATTTTCAGAAAAGACCCTCAGGGTTAGAAGGTTTGATGGGCCTAATTATAAAGGAAAAGAGGCTCCATGTGCTCACTTAGCAGCAAAGCCTGGATTCATCCAGCTCTGGTTTTAAGGTGCTTAAATTAAGAGCAAGGTCATTTCTTCAGACACTAAATAAAGAGAGAGAGAGATTTCCTCAGAATACAAATTTTTATTTTATTTTGGAGGCAAAATGGGGTCTAAAGAGGGAATTTTCAGGACTCAGGGAGCAGCTTCCCATTGTGTTCTCTGATACCTGCTGGGAGCAGGCTGCTGGTAAAACTCAACACATTTATTGCAACTGCAAAGTGGGCAAAAAAACTTAAAGAATTGTTATTGGAAGTAATGAAAGTCTGTAAATAGATAAAGGAAGGAATGACCAACCAAATAAAGGGGAAATCATCAAACTAAGAAAAAAAATCATTGGGACAAGTGATGTTAGTACCTTTCAGCCCTGAGACTGGCAGTGAAATTCAGATTTCAGAGAAGTAATTTTGATGTGCACTTCAAAAATTGTGAGGAGTTTTCGCCTGTTTCTCTCTTTTCTCGTGGTTGGGTTTCAGTTTTGCCTTTGCCCAAACCAAGTTAATAATAGCCCAAAGCTGAGCATGCAGGCAGGGTCAGTTTTACATCAAAAGTGGTGCAAAAATGATGAACCCAGAGTGATTTCATGTCTCTGTCCCCAGCCAAGGCAGAGTCTCTGCTGATATTCCATCTGGAAAGGGCACAGGCACCACAAACAGTGGAGAACTCCACGGCTTTGGCTGCCAAAGATCCAAATAATTCTCCTAAATTGATTAATGGACCACTTGCTTAATGAAAGGTTCTTCATTTTTCCAGTTTTGTAGCCCACGAGAAGCAATGCTGAGCTGTTCCCCAGTCAGTTCATTGGGGAGTGACTCCTAGAGAGGGCTGACATTCCCTAAAGAAGCCTCAGGTTCAGCTGTGATGCATTTCCCCGGGAGAAAACGCTGAGGAGAGGCCAGGATTAGAGCAGAAGGAGATCTATTGCTCCTGCTCCCCCAGCTCTCGGTGATAACTTTGTTATTTATGAGTAATAAAGAGGCAGGAATTTAAATACCCATATCTTCAACAAACACCTGTGCAAGCCACCACCAGGTGGGCAGAGGGAGAGCTCCTTCCCTGTTGCCCAGGCACAGCAAATCAGCTCCTTGGTGAGTTCATCCTGCTGGATTTGTGTCTCCCCACCTGGATAAATAGAGCTCAGCTGTTGCCAGCCCCACCCAGGCAACCAGAGCCCTCCATCCCTCTGTGCCACTGCCCTGCCACCTCCAGGGCTCCCTCTGGCTCCTGCCCTGTGTTTAAAGCTGATGGAAAAGGGTTTTAGGGTGTCCCCATGTTTTGATGTGGCCTCGGGCAGGAGGGGGAGGAGCAGCACAGTGAACTCGTGTGGAGTTTGTGGAGATTTTCATTTTGATCTGGATCCTGGGATGGTTTGGGTTGGAAGATCACCCAGTTCCATCCTTCCACTCTGCCAGGCTGCTCCCAGCCTCTCCAGCCTGGCCTGGGATCCTCCAGGGATGGGGCAGGCACAGCTGCTCTCACCCAAGTGGGGTTTGATTGGCTGAGTTTGGTTTTCTTAAAGGTTGAACAACCCAAAAACTTTCCAGCACAATTCTTCAGTCTCGTTTTCCTTTTTCTTCTCTTCCTTTTGAGACATAAGAAAAAGTGCAAAATGTTACTCTCTGCACTTTTCTCTGGGACTAAAACCACTTTGGAATACATCAAGCAAAACAAAGGCTGCTCCATCCCCCTTTTAATTGAAAGAGCAATTAAGACATCCAGTCACACACAGCTAAAAGCATCTCCTGAAGCTGAGGCCATGATTAATTTAGGAGACTTTGGGGAGCCTTGATGTGCCCAAGTTGAGCTCCCAATTCCCCTGCAGACCTCTGCTTGCCGGGGCAGGCTCACAGTTTCTGCAGGGTTTGCATTTTTCCCTTCCCCAGCTTTCCTTTGAACATTCCTTGCCCGTGATCCATCCCCTGACACGTTGTGTCCTTTGGCTTAGCTGGTGGCACTCACCCCTGACACTCCTTGTCAGAGAGGCTTTTTCCTCCTGGGATGCTTTGCTGGCAATTCCCTGCATTGTTGTTTTATTGAAGTGGCCAGGAATTTGATTTTTATGAAGATAAGAGATCACGTGGCTTAAACTTGGAGAGAAGTCACCAAAAAACATTGTTCAGGATCAAAGAGAGTGATCAGAGAGGGAGCAGCAGAATTTAGGGTAATGCCAGAGACTTTCCAGAGAACTTTAACCATGGAAAGATTATCCCTGGGGATCCAAAACAATCTGTTATCAATGGGAAGAGCAGCTCCATGTGAGCTCAGTCTGCACCCAGGGGTTTTATCTAAGGCAAAATTCACCTGCAGCCCAAAAAATAAAATCACATAATAAAAAATCCCTGTCACAATCCAGACTAAATTAAATAAATGTCATCAGTGGAACTGTGTGACATTTTTGGGGACAGCTAAAACCAGTACAGCCTGATGTGGGAAGAGTGATTTATATTTCAGGCTCTGAAAAAAGTTTGAAAGGGATTTTATATCCTGGCTGGAAGTTGCTCCAGCAATAGAATCCAGTGCTGACCTCTGCTTGAGTTACAGAGCTGAGGGACAAACACCAAGTTGTTTTTCAGGGGTTCTCTTCTGTCAGTCTGCTTTGATTTGAACAGATCAGGAGAGATTTCCTGCTTTAACATCTCATGGTGGGGGTGAGGGGGAGAAAACCCCCATTATTTACAAGCACTGTTCAATAATTTCAGGGTTTGCCTGCGAGGATCTAAAGGTGTGGCTTTGATTGTTGGGATTGTGAAGATTGAAGGGAAAGGGATGGAACAGCCCAGCCTGGGGAGGAAGGATGAGATGAGATGAGGGAGCATCATGAGATGGGATTTCCATACCTGGGTTGGAAAACAGGCAGGAAAACCTTTGGAATTTGAGGTGAATCCAGGGATTCTCTGCTGGGTCTCTCGAGCTGCTCTGGAGAGTGAAGGCTCTGGAGGCAGCACACAGGAGCAGTTTTTGGGAATTTTGATGATTCTGTGAGCACAGAGCTATTTATATTTATAGCACTGCAGCTCTTCTGTGTTTAGTTTGGGGTTTGTTTAGTAAGTGCCAAAAAGAAGAATTTAAAACCCAAGTATAACACAAAGACACAAGTTTAAAACACGAGGACAAAGCCTCAGAAAGAGAAGAGCTGTGGGCAGGGGATCAGTGCCAAGAAATTAATGCAGGAATACATTGGTGAGCTGAAGAGACAGAGGGATGCAGGATTCCTGTCACCCAGCTTGCCCTTCTGCCTCATTTTCTGAGCTTCATATATTCAGATTAAAGAGTTCTCTGCCATCATCTGCTGCTCGTGCAGGAGGCCACAAGTCTGTGACAATAAAACAGGAGCATTTAATGCAATTCCTATCCCTGACAGCTCCTTAATGCTGCTTATCCTGCCTTTCCTTTCAAGCTTTAGTCATCCTAGATTTCCTTCCAAATGTGAATGAGGTGGCTTAAATCAAAGTGTGAATTATGCTTCCAGTTATTATGTGCTTGCTAATCAGGATGGAAATGAAAAGTTGGTTGTCAAGCAGGGCTCTTTCCCACAATATCCAGGAAAGTATCAGGATTAGGCAGTTTAACAACAAAAGGAAACCGGATTGCACCTTGAGGAAGAAAGAAATAACCTGCTAGGCAGGAAGAATGGAGGGACGGGGATTTTTGCCAAATAAGCTTTAAAAAAAAAATAAATATACGAATAATTAAGAGTGCCTGCGAGTGAAGCTGGTGAGGACAGAGCTGTGATGCTTCCTGTTAGTAAATACAAAGAATGGGCTCTAATAGGGCTCCAGGGGAATGCAGCAGCTTGGGAATAGCCTTGGGAAGAAAGACAAACACAGAGAGAGGATGCAAAAACAGAGTGCAAAGTGATTCATGGGGGCTCAGTGCCATTCCTGATTGTTCAGGCCCCATTGTGGGAAAGCCTTGCTGGAGGTGAACAAAGCCTGTGGATTGCAGAGCTCTGTGAATGGTGCCCAGAGCAGCCCAGGCTGTGGGGAGCACCTGTGGGGCAGCCAGGGAGGCTCAGGCTGGGAATGTCCCAGCAGAGCTGCAGAGGGTGGCTGTGAACAGGCTGGACGTGGGGCAGGCTCCAGCCATGGGATTAGGGGAGAAAAGTCAGGGAAGGGCCAGTCCAGGGCAGGCTTGGCTGGAATTCTGCTCCTGCTGTGTTTTATGGCTCTCCTCAGCTGCAGGTGCCAGCAGCTCCCCAGGACAGATCAAAGCTCGCTGCTCCTGGCCAGATCTGGGGTTTTAAATTCTCTGCTGCCTTCCAGAGAGGGAGAGCAGCTCCCAGCCCCGGGAAAAAGCAGAGTGGAGAGTGGGTGACCAGGCTGGCTCCTGCCTTTGGGTTCTGTCCATTCTGAATCCCTGGATTTGTGCTCCTCAGCCAGCTCAGCCTCAGCTACTCTGAATTTGCACTGTCAGAAATGGGTAACACACACCACGGAATGAATTCCTGCAGCAACGTGGATTTTCTCAAGGATATCAGGAAAATTGGTCTTGGTGGAGTTAATTTCAGATAAAAGAGCTGAAAACCAGAACCTGCTCACAGCTTGTGCCACACAGGCACGAGGGAGAGCAGAAGGTTCTTGTGATCATTAGCTGAGATTTTGATCATTAACCTCCAAAACAACTTGAAATTTCTTTTACAGGTAGATCTTTTCTACCTGTGTTGAGAATGATGAAGTTTGAAGAGAAGTTTGAGAATTATTGAAGTTCCTGTGAGCTGCCTGGCAGGAAAAGCCAGGAGAGCACACTCTGCTGATAAATCTGAGATTACAGATCTCATATTCCCTCACCTTCAGCACAAATAAGTATCCAGCTGGAGCTGCAGGCAGTATTTTGGAAGCTCTCAGTGGAAGTTTGTGTTTGTTCCCAACTAATGGGATGTTTAGGGAAGCAGAGGACCTGGCAAGGAATCCACAAAGAAAGACTCAAGCCAAGAGCTGAGGGAAGGTTCTGAGGGTGGGAGGGAGGGATCCAGGATTGTCCCCCTGAGAACAATCTCCTCTGCTTTGTCTGCTCTGATTACCCTGATCCAAGCCGTGAAGTTCCTACTCTTCCTCCTGGGGAAAATCTGTGGTTTTATGTTCCCTGAGGCTGGGGCTGTGCTTTGAACTGAGGAGTGAGGAATGCTCATCGTTCAGATTTTATTGGTGTTCCCTGACCTCCCAACATTTACATGGGAAAGGGAGAAAAGCAAAGCACTGGGAGGCTGCTGGCAGGAATGGTGCCATGGGGACACGTGCATTTATAAAACACTCGGGAACCCTCGTGGGCTGGGGTCACTGCTCTGCCCAGCCCCTGCCCATGCAGTGGTTGCTCCTGCCTGGAGAGTTTAAAATCAAATTAAGCCACCAAACAAAAACTCTGACTCAAACACAGCCTAATTCCCACCTGCCCCGTTTGTACACTTAATTCCCAGCTTGCCCCAAGCTTCTGAAGCTTGCTAGGAAATCCAGCAGGTCAGAAAACGTGGCTGCTCTCACCCAGCTTCCATTTTCATGCCTCAGTTTGAATAACTGATGGAAATAAACCATGGGTTTATTTTTTTTATTTTTTAATTTATTTTTGTTTTTATTTTTTTCTTTTCCCCCACCAAGGGGACCCAAGGACCAGTTCCCATTCCCCATCTGCCCGTGGGTGGGTTCTTTGACTGCAAATATCCCAATTCTGGCAGGCTCAGGGCTCAGTCTGGAGATCTCAGGAGGTGGGAATGGCACATCCCTGAAGGGTCCCCACCCCAGCTGGGGGTGCAGCAATCATCTGAAAAATTCAGATTATCTAAAAATCTCACCGCCTTTCTTTGCAGGATCATCCCTTCCCAGTGTCCCTGCCTTGTAAATCCTCTGAGCACCTTCCCAGGGCTGCCTTGGTGTCCTGGCACTGGGATCACACTGGGACAAGCTGGGAAGGCTCATTTTGCACTGGAGGATTGTTTTCTCTCAGGTGCTGCCACAGGTGGAGCTCAGAGGGTCCCTGCAACCCCCAGGGGTGAATCCAAACTGCCCCAGCACATCTGGATCTCCATCCAAACCCCCAGGGCTGAATCCAAACTGCCCCAGCACATCTGGATCTCCATCCAGACCCCCAGGGGTGAATCCAAACTGCCCCAGCACATCTGGATCTCCATCCAAACCCCCATGGGGTGAATCCAAACTGCCCCAGCACATCTGGATCTCCATCCAAACCCCCAGGGGTGAATCCAAACTGCCCCAGCACATCTGGATCTCCATCCAAACCCCATGGGGTGAATCCAAACTGCCCCAGCACATCTGGATCTCCATCCAAACCCCCAGGGGTGAATCCAAACTGCCCCAGCACATCTGGATCTCCATCCAGACCCCATGGGGTGAATCCAAACTGCCCCAGCACATCTGGATCTCCATCCAAACCCCATGGGGTGAATCCAAACTGCCCCAGCACATCTGGATCTCCATCCAAACCCCCAGGGCTGAATCCAAACTGCCCCAGCACATCTGGATCTCCATCCAAACCCCATGGGGTGAATCCAAACTGCCCCAGCACATCTGGATCTCCATCCAGACCCCCATGGGTGAATCCAAACTGCCCCAGCACATCTGGATCTCCATCCAGACCCCCATGGGTGAATCCAAACTGCCCCAGCACATCTGGATCTCCATCCAAACCCCCAGGGCTGAATCCAAACTGCCCCAGCACATCTGGATCTCCATCCAAACTGCCCCAGCACCTCTGGCTCCTTCCCAGTGGGTTTCAGTCCCTGGTTTGGCTGATTTCTGATTTCATTTTCTCTCTTGCTGGGGCAGCTGAATGAAAGCAAATCTGTGGAATGTTGTGCTCCAGATCAGGGCACAGATTCCTGGTTTTGGGGAAATAAAGGATCCTCACAAGTGAGGTCCCCTCACCCCAAGCTGCTCTCTCCCTGTTTGCCACGAGGACAACGTGGAGCTGGAGACTTTTTGTTATGGCTGAGCAGTTTCTCTCTGCTTGGACACTAAAAAACAACTTTGCTGCTTGTTTTTAAAATATTTAATCTTGCCAAAGCTTTTATTTCTCTTGCCCAGAGTCTCCTCTGACCCCTCTGGTTTCTCTCTGTGCTCTCACTATTATGAGTGATGTGTTGTTATCTTTTCTTGCTTTCCATGAGCTGCTCACAGGCCAGGAGCCCTTCCCAGAGCTCAGGGCTGGCAGGGCTGACCCCACACAATTATGTGGAGAAGACAGGAATGATAAATACTCCAAAAAAGAAAAGCAGTGGCAGGAATTAGAGCAGGCAGTGGGCAGGAAAAGCAGCATTGATCAGCTCCCTGATTTACAGAAAAGCCTTGGTGATGTGTCAACACGAGTTGATAATCACAATTTCAAATTGATATTTCAGGTTTTAATTAAAAAAACACAAGCAACAATTAAAGCCACCCAAAAAAAGAAAAAAAAAATCAAATTCCAGTTGCTTTCCTACCCAAGATCTTTTCCCAGGTGTCCAATACTGGGGTTCCCTGGGGGCTGTGACCCTCCAGGTTTTGTCACATAAGGCAAACAGATTTTAGGAAAAATCATTTGATAAAAATTTCCAGCATGGAATTTCTCCTTAAAAGCAGAAAAAGGGCAGCCCCCAGTGTGAGGTGGCTGCAGAAGGAAGGCAGAAGGAATAGTTGTGGGTTATCCTGTGCTTAGTGATTTCCTCAGCTCCCAGGCTCTCCAGGTTTGGTCAGACAGAATTCTGGCAGAATTCTCTTTTGGGGAACAGATTTTAGGAAAATGATGTTTGATAAAAAACTTAGGAGGAGGACAAGCCCAAAATCTTTGGATCTGAAGGATCTCTGGATTTTTCTGTGTTTCAGGTGATTTCTCAGCTCTCAGGGCTGTTCCTGAGTCCTGCTTTGCTCTCTGCACTCCCATCACAGACATCCCTCTCCCCCTGAACCTGATTTTACTGCACACAAGCTGCTTTGGCAAAGCCTGAGCAAGTTTTGTGCCAGAGGAAAAAGCTGAAAATGAGAGGGAAGCAAAACCCATTTGTTGCTGGGTGCTGTGCCCAGCGCCAGGTGAGCAAACCTGGGGCCAGTCCAGTGAAGGGAGGATTTTATCCCAGCCACACTCCAGGCTCCTGGTGCAGCTTGAAAAAGCTGAAAGCAGAGATTGCTTCCTTCAGGTCAGGCTCAAAATCAGCAGGAAAACACTGAAACTCAGATAAAAGAATCAAATCCAGCATTGCTGCCTGAAACAAACCCAAGGCATCCTCACCTTAGGATCTTTCCACTTGCAGATGGATTTTTTATTTTTTTTTCCTGTTTTTAGCCACGGTGTGAACTCTGGGCTGGGGGAACAGGGTATTTTGGACAGGAGCTGTTGCTGTGCTGCCTAAAAGGAGCTGCCCAAGAATAGCCTGCTCCCCAAAATACGAGTTGTCTTTGAGTTCCAAGCCCCAGAAAAGCTCTTTTGCCTGGGGAGCACATGCCAGATGGAAAGTGCCCTCTGATTTCCTCCAAACACGCCTGCAGCTGTTCCTGCTTCCCCTTTTTTTTCCCCCCCAATGAAATTTTTAGACCTCACCTGTTGACAGAGGCATTATAGGGTTGGGATTTGTGTGGATGTGAGGGTTTGTTATTTTTTTTTTTTTTTTTATTTATTTTCATCCCTTGTTCTCCTAAAGGAAAATGACTTGAGATGTTTTGGAGTGATGACAGAGGGGCAGGACCTGTGAAAATACCTTTTGAGGGTGGGAAATCTCAAATTGGGCAGACAACACAGGGGCTGGCTGGAAAGAGGCTTTGTTTAGAGCTGCCTTTCTCTGGGGAGACAGAAAAAGTGCCCAGGTCTTGGGGGAATGCCAAGCATTGAGCTGGACAGAAATAGAGCCCCAGCTTAGGCACAGGGAAACAAAGTGCTGACCCAGACCCAAGAGATTAAGGGTAAACACACATTGACAAGGTTGGGGATTAGGTGCAGGTGCTTAGGGACTGTCTGCACTCCGGGCCAGGCAAAGTTGGGGCTGCAGTCTGGGGCTGCCTCACAGCAGCTGATTTTTCATTAAAAAGAAGGAAAAAAAATCGAAAGAAAACCCAAAGAAAAAATATTTAAAAATTTCCATTCTCTCAGCACGTGAAAATGATGCAGGAAAACCTGGTGATAAAGCTGGTTATTATTATTATTATTATTATTATTATTATTATTATTATTGCTATTACTGTTATTGTTAGTATTATTGCTGTTGTTACTATATCATTATTATTACTACTGCTACTACTATTATTACTACTATTACTAGTATTATTATTACTACTACTGTTATTATTATTACTATATTATAATATTATAATAATTATTATAATTATTATAAATAGTTATAATAATTATAAAAATATAAACTATTATAAATATAAGGATTATTACATTACATTACATTATATTATTATTAATAATAATAATAATAGTAATAATAGTAATAATAATAGTGATAGTAGTAATAATAGTAATAATAGCAATAGTAATAGTAGTAGTAATAATAATAATAGTAATAATAATAGTAATAATAATGTTATTATTACTGTTATTTTTGTTGTCATTTAATCCATTCTTTTTAAATCCTCCCAACCTTGAAGGAGCTCAAGTTCAAGCTGCCCCACACGAAGAGGAGCACAAAGCCCAGCTCAGGCTGGAGCCTTTCCAACCCATTTGTGAAACACCAGGGGGACAGGGGGTGACAGGCAGGGGTGACAGGCAGGGGGACAGGCAGGGGTGACAGGCAGGGGGTGACAGGCAGGGGGACAGGCAGGGGGACAGGCAGGGGGTGACAGGCAGGGGGTGACAGGAGGGGTGACAGGAGGGGTGACAGGCAGGGGGACAGGCAGGGGGACAGGCAGGGGTGACAAGCAGGGGGTGACAGGCAGGGTGACAGGCAGGGGGTGACAGGCAGGGGGTGACAGGGGGTGACAGGAAGGGGTGACAGGCAGGGGGACAGGCAGGGGTGACAAGCAGGGGGTGACAGGCAGGGTGACAGGCAGGGGGTGACAGGCAGGGGGTGACAGGGGGTGACAGGCAGGGGTGGCAGGAGGGGTGACAGGCAGGATGGCAGCCAGGCTGTGCCTCGCAGGGGTGACAGGAGGGGTGACAGGCAGGCTGTGCCACGCATGGGTGACAGGCAGGGTGACAGCCAGGCTGTGCCACGCAGGGGTGACAGGCAGGGGTGGCAGGAGGGGTGACAGGCAGGGTGGCAGCCAGGCTGTGCCTCGCAGGGGTGACAGGAGGGGTGACAGGCAGGCTGTGCCACGCATGGGTGACAGGCAGGGTGACAGCCAGGCTGTGCCACGCAGGGGTGACAGGGGGTGACAGCCAGGCTGTGCCTCGCAGGGGTGACAGGCAGGGTGACAGGAGGGGTGACAGGAGGGGTGACAGGCAGGGTGGCAGCCAGGCTGTGCCACGCCAGGGGTGACAGGAGGGGTGACAGCCAGGCTGTGCCTCGCAGGGGTGACAGGCAGGGTGACAGGCAGGCTGTGCCGCGCAGGGGTGACAGGAGGGGTGACAGGGGGTGACAGGAGGGGTGACAGGCAGGCTGTGCCACGCAGGGGTGACAGGAGGGGTGACAGGAGGAGTGACAGGAGGAGTGACAGGAGGGGTGACAGGCAGGCTGTGCCACGCAGGGAAGGGGTGACAGGCAGGCTGTGCCTCGCAGGGGTGACAGGGGGTGACAGGAGGGGTGACAGGCAGGCTGTGCCACGCAGGGGTGACATGCAGGCGGTGACAGCTAGGCTGTGCCACGCAGGGGTGACAGGCAGAGGTGACAGGGGGTGACAGGAGGGGTGACAGGCAGGCTGTGCCGCGCAGGGGTGACAGGCAGGGGTGACAGGCAGGGTGACAGCCAGGCTGTGACACGCAGGGGTGACAGGCAGGGTGACAGGAGGGGTGACAGGCAGGCTGTGCCACGCAGGGAAGGGGTGACAGGCAGGCTGTGCCTCGCAGGGGTGACAGGGTGTGACAGGAGGGGTGACAGCCAGGCTGTGCCACGCAGGGGTGACAGGAGGGGTGACAGGAGGAGTGACAGGAGGGGTGACAGGAGGGGTGACAGGGGGTGACAGGAGGGGTGACAGGCAGGGTGACAGGAGGGGTGACAGGCAGGGTGACAGGGGGTGACAGGAGGGGTGACAGCCAGGCTGTGCCACGCAGGGGTGACAGGAGGGGTGACAGGAGGAGTGACAGGAGGGGTGACAGGCAGGGTGACAGGAGGGGTGACAGGCAGGGTGACAGGCAGGGTGACAGGCAGGGTGACAGGAGGGGTGACAGGCAGGGTGACATGCAGGGTGACAGGCAGGGTGACAGGAGGGGTGACAGGCAGGCTGTGCCGCGCAGGGGTGACAGGCAGGGGGTGACAGGAGGGGTGACAGGAGGGGTGACAGGCAGGGTGACAGGCAGGGTGACAGGGGGTGACAGCCAGGCTGTGCCGCGCAGGGTGGCCCGTGGCAGCTGCAGCCCCGGAACGCCCTTGAGCTGCCCCTGCAGTGCCCCTCGAGCCCTGTCTGCCCCAGGGCTTAGCTCAGCTGGTGATGCTCTTAGGGATGACCCAGAGAGGGAGGCAGAGGTTCCTCAACCAGGGGTTGAAGGAGGACAAAAGATTTTCATTAATGGCTTTAAAGACGTGAGACCTGGGGTGATTAAAAAAAAAAATAATAATAAATAAAAATAAATCAGGGGTTAAGGAAGCAGCTGGAAAATGATTCTCAGGGGTGAAGGTAATTGTGGCTGAGCTGGTCTGTCCCCTCTGCTGCCTGAATGTGTTTGGGAGAAAATATTCCTGTTCAGCTGCTGGTTGGGGCACAGCGTTTTTATTTTAGTGGTTCACAGGTAAAAGGAGAACATCCCAGCTGGAAAGTGAGGTGGGAATTTATTGGGGTATCAGCACAGCCCTCATCAGCCAGCTGTCACCACCAGCCTGGCTCCAACTGTCACACCAACAACCTGCAGGGGAAAAAGTCCCTGCTTTTTTTTTTTTTTTTTTTTTTTTTTTTTTTTTTTTGTGTGTGTTGTTGTTTTTTTGTTTTTTGGTTTTTTTGGTTTTTTTTGTTTTTTTTTTTTGTGTTTTTTTTTTGTTTTGTTTTGTTTTGGGATTTTTGTATTTCTTTTTGCTTTGTTTGTTTTGATTTGATTTTGATTTTGGTTCTTTTGTTTTGTTTTGTTTTGTTTTGGATTTTTTTTTTTTAATATTTTTCCCCTGAGACGGGGGAATATCTTGAGGGATAATTTTCTCAGCTGCAGCCCCATTTTCTGAGGTGGGAGCCCTCATTCTTACCCTGCTGGATGAGCTGGCAGTAGCCTGGGTCAAGAAGCATGTTGGCTCCCAGAAAACCTCCTGACATTGTTGGGACTATATTCATATATTTTATATTTATATATATTTATATATAAATTATATATTTATATCTTTTTATATTTGGTTAAATGCTTGAGGCTGCAGACAGATCCTGAGGTGCTCCTGAAAATCCCATTTTTAGAAGTGGTGTTCAAATAATCTCAGGGTTTTATTGGCCTGGGAAAAAGGAAAGGATGAGGAAGAGTTTTTCACCTTGGGAAGGGTCTGTTCCAGTTCCTACACAAGGATTGTTTGTTCTGGAGCAGGAGCAGAACAAAGCAGAACAAAGTGAAAAATCTTCTTTCACACCCAGTAATGCCTCATTTGTGCTTTAGTATTTTTTAATGGAGAGATTTCATTTTAATAATATTGAAATAAAAATATAAAAAAAAAATCCTGAAGGGAAAAATTGGTTAGAATTTAATTTCAATCTTAGTTTATTGTTATTACTACAACTTTTTTTTTTTTTTTTTCCCTGACAGTTTTTTCAGATAATCCCAGAACAGTTTGGGATGCAAGGGACCCTAAAGCTCATCCCACCCACTTCCCACTGCCCCAGGTCTCCAAGCCCCGTGTCCAGCCTGGCCTGGGACATTCCAGGGATGGAGCAGCCACAGTTTGCTGCACCCAGGACACCCAGGGTGGTTTCTGGGTCGTGCTGACCTTTTCTCACCCAGCACCCCAAACCTCTCTCCTTAGGGCTGCTCCCATCCCAGTCCCAAAGCTGAATTTACAGCAGTGATAACACAGCTCTTCTGAAGGTTTTCCTGGTTCCTTTTCCTGTGATTTCCCTTTTATTCACCAAATATCTGCAGAATTTGGCCCTGTGGCTTTCAAGCTGTTGGGACTTTAAATTGCTGCACAGGCACAGCTTGGGGACATTTGAAATGGGATTCCTGAGCTGTGCCCTGAATTTGGGAATCTCTCCATGCCCAGGGATGTTTTGGAGCCAGAGCTATTTTCATCCTCACAAACAGAGGGGATTTTCCCAGCAGAGTGAGCAGGAAGTTTTTGTTGCAGCTCACCTTGAACAGACAAAGGGGAAATCAGCAGCTCCTGCTCCTCCAACACCCAGCCCTGGCAGGAGCTGCTGGGGCTCAGAACAAACACAGCTCTGCCCCATTGTTCCTTCATTTTCCATTGCCCTGGCTGGTTCAAAAATGGTTTTAAAAGCCCAGAGCCAGGCTTTGTGTTTGTCTTTGTGTGTGTGAGCCCAAACTTGACCCCATTCAAGATGGGAGGATTAAAAAAAATTAAATTAAAATTAAATAGTAATAATAATGATAATAATGATAATAATGATAATGATAATAATGATAATAATAATAATAACAACAATAATAACAATAATAACAATAATAATAATTTCATTCTTTTTTTGGCCCTTTTAGGGGAGGGGTCATTGTTGTTGTTGTTGTTTCAGTTTTGAGTCACCTTCCTGTGTTTGCTGTGCTGGTGCTGGGCTCACTTCTGCTGTTTGCTGCTTTTCACAGCTGCAGAGCTCCAGGAAGGTTTTCCAGCTCTTCCTGTGCCTTTCCAAAGGCTGCCCCAGCATCCCAGGGGCACAGGAGGGGCTGGAGCAGGGATCAGAACCTGCTGCTCCCCCTGTCCCTGCCAGGCTCCATGAAATCCATAAAAGCCCTTTGTAAATAAAGCTCCTGCAGCTTCCTGGAAAAAGACTCAAAGTCCTTTCAGGCAGCTGAAGGTCTCTCCGTGGGTTATTGTGCCCAACAGCTGCCTGGAAACTCCTGCTGCTGCCCAGCCCTGCACATCCCAGATCCCCTGGAGCAGCCAGCAGCTTCTCCTGCTGTGGCTCCATCCACCTGAGCCCTCTCTCAGGTGTGGTTTCCATCTTTTTCTGCCGGACTGGAGCTGCTTTCCCCATGGCAGCAAAGGCAGGAGGAGCCTGGGGATCGTGGAGCTGTGGAATCAGGGAATGGTTTGGGCTGGGAGAGACCCTTAAATAAAATTAATAAATAAAATTAATAAATAAAATTAATAAATAAAATTAATAAATAAAATTAACAAATAAAATTAGCAAATAAAATGAAATATGATTTAATCCAACCCCCATGCTGTGAGCAGGGACACCTGCAGCTGGAGCAGGTCAGAGCCACTTCCAGCCTGACCTGGGGTATTCCCAGGGATGGGACATCCACAGCCTCTCTGTGCCAGTGCTTACCATCCCCACGGCAAAAACTTCTGCCTTAAATCTCACCTAAATCAGTTCAAAGCCATTTCCCCTCCCCACACACAGCCCAGAGCCTTTCCACTCTTTCTCTTCCTCATCAGGAGGCAGAAAACTCACAGAAACCTGGCCCCAAAAAGGCTCTGATTTCCTGTGAGCACAACTCCTGCCCCTCCAGGTTATTTAAAGGATGCAAAGGCCTCTCCCAAAAGCAGCGAGGAGGGGAAGAAAAGAGCAGTTTGCATTGTCTGTGCTGCTGTGCTGGGGAAGCAGCACCACCTCCCACCCACTGCCACCCTCCAGCTGACAGCTGGGGAGGGGACAGCATTTTTTGGCAGAAATGACATTTTTGGGGGCTGGTATTTCCATACTTGGCTGGCATCCTGCTGCTAACACTTTCTTCCCAGTTAAAATTGCTCCTCCTCCAATGTAAGAATGCTCCTTTAAGGTTTTGGCAAGAGGGAAGAGAATATTTCCAGGGAAATGAACCCTAAAATCCAGGCTGGATTTCTTTTTTCAGTGATGAAAGGGCCAAAGGGAGAAGCTCCTCCCCTTCACCTGAACTGGTGTGGGATTGCTTTGACCTGCTGAGCTTAATCCAATTTGGACCAGAAAATTAATGAAGATGCTCCCAGGCACAGGGTGGGATTTTTGGGGTGTAATGTGCAGAAAGAAATCCCTTCCAACTCAGGATTTTCTATTATTTTATATCACTCTAAAGGATTTCATCACTTTTCTGTGCCCTGCAGGTTGTGCCCACAGGACACTGAACTTGGGAGACTTTAGAGCACCAAGTATTGATTAAATGCTCTTAAATACCACCCAAAGTTTTATTTCCCTGCAGCAAGTGCTGATTAAATGCTCTTTTATGCCACCCAAATTTTATTCCCCTGTGTTTTTGGAAGGGTGTGAACAACCAGCAGCAACAGTGTTAAAGTATTTATTTCATTTAATCAACCAATTGTTGATTAAATGCTCTTAAATACACCTAAATTTTATTATCCTGTGTTTTTGGAGGGGGGTGAACATCCATCAGCAGCACTATTAAAGTGTTTATTTCATTTAATCAACCAAGTGTTGATTAAATGCTCTTTAATGCCACACAAAGTTTTATTCCCGTGTTTTCAGAGGGGTGTGAGCCTCTCTGGAGGACAGGAGGGATGAGATTCATCCAACAAAACCAGGAAAGAGGGAGAGGAAAGGCAGTGCAGTGAAGGACAGGAAGGTGGAAATGAAAAACAAGGAGAGCAGGAGAAGGATGGACACAGAAAATCTCCCTGAAAGCAGCACTGTCCTCAGTGAAATGGGGCAGGAGGAAAAGGAGGAACAGTGCCACGAGACCTTTCCTTAGGCAAAAAAAAATAGAAATATTTCCCTCTAAAAACCTGAAAATCCGAAGATTTTGCAGCAGGACTGAGAGAGGAAGAAGCAGGAGGGTTTGTGAGGCACCAGGGCTCGTTCCCTCCTCTGCCTGCAGGTATTTGGGGCTCTGAGCCTGCCGGGCCTCCCAGGCTTTTCTTCTTCGCTTTCTGACAGCCAGGAATTCAGAAAATACACAAGATGTCACATTAGCGAGGGCTTTGCTTTATCTTCCTGGCCGTGTTTTTGTTGCTTTTCTCGAGTGTTTCACCCCGAGTGGCGCGGGAGGGCAGCCAGGTGACAAAAAGGAGCGAGACAAATGCCTGGGGCTCCTTATCAGAACCTCCTAACTGAGCAATTCCTCACTGCAGGAACATTTCAGTGTGTGCTGGGCAGCTGGGCTCTGCAGGGAGTGAAACAAATTGCTGATTTTGCAGGGTGGACTCCCAATGCAAAGTGCAGCCTGAGTTTGTGGGGGAGAGAGAGATTTGGATTTCTCTGAGAAAAGCTCTCCAGGAATTCTCTGAATGCATTTACCTGTTGAGAGATTTCTCTTCCCCTTTGAGATCTGGGTTGGGATTAATTGGAATTTTTAGCAAAGCAATGACATCCTGATTCTTTCTCCTTTTTAATGGCTGCAATTACTAATTTTTTATTTTTTTTTTTTTAATAATTGCTCACAAATCCACAGATCTGGGACCCCTGTGCATCGTCCTTGGCTCAGACCCACAGAAAACAATGGCTGCAATCCCATCCATGCTCTGGCACTCACTCAATATCCAGCACATTCATTTATGCTAAATTTGCTAAATTTACTCCTGTTTTCAATATTTCCAGCGAGCCCCAACCCTTCTGACCTGCAATCTGCTGTAAATCCCTTTTACTACTCACTGACATTATAGATCAGGAGGGGGCACTGAGATGATCCCAGAGCCCAGCCCAGGGTTTGGGCTGAATTAAAGGTCAGGATTGGGGCATGTTGAACAGTTAGCCCATGGCTCAATCCCTGACCCTAAAAGCCAAAGGAAAAGCCAAAAGTTCCTGTTCCCTCCCCTTACCCCACACACTTCATTTCATCTCTCAGCTCATTTCTCACAACCCTCATCTTGGAGTCCCTGCCACCAGCACTGCCCTGAAATTCAGGGGGCTCTGAAATTCAGGGGGCTCTGAAATTCAGGGGTGCTCTGAAATTCAGGGGGCTCTGAAATTCAGGGATGCTCTGAAATTCAGGAGTGCTCTGAAATTCAGGGGGCTCTGAAATTCAGGGGTGCTCTGAAATTCTTGAGTGCTCTGAAATTCAGGGGGACTCTGAAATTCAGGAGTGCTCTGAAATTCAGGGGGACTCTGAAATTCAGGGGGGCTCTGAAATTCTGGAGTGCTCTGAAATTCGGGGGCTCTGAAATTCTGGAGTGCTCTGAAATTCAGGGGGACTCTGAAATTCAGGGGGGCTCTGAAATTCTGGAGTGCTCTGAAATTCAGGGGCTCTGAAATTCAGGGATGCTCTGAAATTCAGGGGCTCTGAAATTCAGGGGGTGCTCTGAAATTCAGGGATGCTCTGAAATTCAGGGATGCTCTGAAATTCTGGAGTGCTCTGAAATTCAGGGGACTCTGAAATTCTGGAGTGCTCTGAAATTCAGTGGGCTCTGAAATTCAGGGGGTGCTCTGAAATTCAGGGGGCTCTGAAATTCAGGGGGACTCAAATTCAGGGGTGCTCTGAAATTCAGGGGGCTCTGAAATTCAGGGGGCTCTGAAATTCAGGGGGACTCAAATTCAGGGGTGCTCTGAAATTCAGGGATGCTCTGAAATTCAGGGATGCTCTGAAATTCAGGGGCTCTGAAATTCAGGGGGGCTCTGAAATTCAGGGGTGCTCTGAAACTTTTCCTAGAGGAGGTTCCAAACATTTTCCTGCCACCTTTTGCTCCACTTTTAGCTCAGATATTTTGCTGTAGCTGGAGCAATGCTGAGGCCCTGTATCCATCAGATGACAGAGGTGACAGTTTTTATGGCAATGCTTGTCCAAATACACTGAGATTTGGGGTGAAATGGGAGAATTCGGGTTCCTGTTGGGATCAACGTGTGGAATTGCAGCATGTGGAAATAATCCCTGTTTTCTTCACCTGCATGACCAGCTTCAGGGCTTGATGCATTATTTGAAGCTCATTCCAGGCTTACAGAGGCTTTTTCCTGTCTCTTCCATCCAGATCAATGTTGGGATATAATTCATTCTTGATTCCTGACTCATCTGCAAAGGGAAAAGAGAATGAGATCAGCTTTCTCATTGAATTTGCTTTATTTAATTTGTTTTACTGACTAGACAGAGGATTCAGATTCTTTGCTATTCATCCTTCATTTCCAGTGAAAGAAAAAGAACAGGTGAGAACAAAGAGGTTCCTTCACCTGCAGAGCAGAAATTGATAGGGAAAAAAAAAAAAGAATTATTGCAAATACCAAATGTGACCTCTAGATATAATAAATAGGAAATATTTTATTAATGAAAGCGTTTTGAAGGGGAAAAATTATTTGAAATTCCATTCCAGAAGGTTTTCCCAGTTGTGGTGTGAATGAACTGTCCAGCACTTTGGGAACATCCCACTGCCCATGGGTGCCACTGCCAGTGCTCTGGGGATCCAGAGACACAATCCCAGTGTCCAGTGGCTCCAGACCATTCCCAAAGAGCTGAAATCGATGAGAAAAACCACTTAACACAGTCAAAATCAGCAGGGAGTGAAGGGATGGCAGGCTGGAGAGATGAAAAACTTCCACTGGCAAACGTTGAACCTAAAATAATTCTTGAAGTCGCTCTGCAGGCAAGAAGGGTGAGATGGAGCAATTCTCCTAAAGAAACCCAAGGGAAATGTTCTCCAGCAGCCTGAGAATGGTGGGATCAGTTCCCCTGGGGCTGTCTGGGGTTTGTGGAGGCACCTGCAGCAGAGAAGGGGCAGGGGGTGGCAGTTCCAAGAAAAGAGCTGGGAAACAAAGAGGGGAAGCAGAAACCCAGAGCTCTGACAGAGCCTTGGACTGGGGCTGGGAAGTCATCCATAATCCTTTGGAAGACTGGCCTTCCCCAGCAGCCATTGTTCCAGTGCTGGCAGGATCTGTGCTTTCTATGGAAGAGCTTCCCGAATTATCCCAGGTCATGGGGCTGGGATTTAATTCCTGAGAGCTCCTCTGCTGCCAAGGGGAAGAACATCCCACAGCTGGCAGCTCGTGGTCTTCAAACCCTCCATAAAAATCTGCATTGCTGCAAGGAATTTGGGAAGATTTTTTTTTTTTTTTTTTTTTTTTTTTCCTAGAAAAATTGATTTTTTCATATTGAGACAAGTCCCTGAAAGTGGAAACCAAGCAGGTCCTTGGGAAGGCATTCAGAAGGAATGCTGCCAACCTGTATCTACTGGCCCTGGCTGAGCAGGGGATTCTTTGACAGGCACAGGGAGGGTGTTTTAATTAACATTTCAAGAAGAGCAGGGGGAAGAATGATTCCTCAAATTCTCAAAGGTCAGGAGGTGCTCAGACATCACAGAACTGAACAGAGGGCAGGAGCCTAAAGAGACAGAGACCTGTCAAAGCTCTTGGGCAGCACAGCCCCTCGGAGGAGTTATTTTCTGTCTGTTATCAGGTGCAATGGAGCTATCAGAGAGTGAATCTCCTGTTCTGACACGCTCCAGAGATAAGGCAGAGCTGGAGGGAGGTGCTGCTCCTGCACTGGGCCAAAGTGATGAGGGTGATTAAAACAGAGTTTTGATTATTTTGTGAGTTGTAATGGCATCAAAATCCCCCCACAAATGGATGTGATCCCTTCTCATGGAGACACTGAAAAGTTGGAAAGGCTGATGAGGTTATTCTTTGCCAGGCACAGTGCAGGGCACCTCCCATTTCTGCCATGGGAGAGATAAAAGATCAGATTTGCAGCAGGAAAAGCTTTTCAAGTCCAGCTCTTGCCCTTCTCCATGCAGAGCCCACCAGTCCTGCTGAGCTCACTCACAGCTCCCCACTGCACTTCTCTTGAACTCCTCAACTGCTCAACTCAGCTTTTGGTGGAGCTGGGACCCCCACATCCAACTGGGTTTATATGAAAGATGTGATTTTACTACTCATTTATCTGACTGAACTTGCCTCAAAGCCTCCACATCAAGAAATGACTGTGCACAAAAAACGCCTCACACCAAAATCTGAGCGTGCCTGCAAATATGAAATCCCCAAAATTGTTCTTATTAATGGGGTGTGCCCAAACAAACAGCTCCTCAGCACTAAAAAAATGCAAAAAATACGTAAAAAGTCAATTTATATAAAAAATAAAAATCTGTTTCAGTGAGAAAAAAGGCATCATGGAAAAAATTATTTTAGTCAAGCTTACATTGGCTGCAAGGTGGGAATAATAATGAGGCAATGCTATTAAGTGGGAATTTTTTAGGAGTGGTTGTGGGAGATGCTGGGAGCTGAATGATGAGCCCACTGGAAGGAAAAATTGAAGCCAGCTCCCAAACTCTCACAGAGAACCTGCACACCTACAGGAGGGAATTTTTAGGAAGCCGAAGATGTGACAAGGGACTTTTGACAGCTCAAATGCTCTTTCAAGTGCTGAAATGAGAGAATTTCCCCCATCTCTTCCCCCATCCAGCTGAGGGTGGGAAGGTTCCCAGCTGCAATGTGGAGTTTGCTGGTGTCTGTGCCTGGAGGTGACACAAAGGTTGTGGGACAAGAATAGAGGGGGATTAGCTGAGCTCTAATCCCACCGGTGCCGTGGTGGCTTCACCTAGGGAGAGCCTTCCACTGCTGCAGGGAAACGTGCTGGACCTGGCCTCCCAATCCCAACTGATCCCCTTCTATCTCCTTTTCTACCTCACACCAGCACCAGGAGCTGTTTGAGTTGTTCCACTTAAGCTGCCCCAAACAGGGCTGAGAGCGAGCCCGGGGCTGAGCGAGGAGCTCGTGCTCAGATCCAGCTGAATCCCACTGGGATGGGGCTGGAAACATCCCAAAATGCCACCAGAACAGCAATGTTGGCCCATCAGAATATAAATTACTCCCACCTCTGCAGTGCCTCGTGGGTTCAGAGTTAATAAATTCAGTTTTAGAGCCCAGGGAGGGAGAGGAGCTGTGGAAGCACCAAATATTCCCGAAAATTGCGGAGGGGAAGCGCTGCCATTCCCAGGGAACAGCAAAGGGGAGCTGGGAGCTGCCTGGTGGGTGGGTGGCCAGAGCAGCACTGCTGCCGTGATCCACGAGCTCCTGGAAATCCAGAATCCACAGGATTTCACTGCACAGCTCTCCAGAGCACGGAACAATCGGGCAGGGCGGGGGCGGCTTCGGGGCTGTAAATCTTTCTTCCCCCTGCTCGAATCTCACGCTGATAGCAGTGAGTTCCTTATCAGCCTCCGATGGCAAGGAACGAGGATCTAGATAAAGTTGTTTATTCCAGTCAGGTATTGGCATGATGTGAGAAACCACACTGGGAGACCAGATGTTCCCGAGCTGGCCACCGCAGGCGTTCGCTGGAGCAGGAAAAACGATTTTTCCTCCTTTTCCCTGGCCTTGCTTGGCCTGTTGTTATTTCCTACCAGCACCTCGGTGTTTTCCTCATCAGCTGGAGCACAGCCCGGGTCCTCCCCTCCTGCTGCATCTGTTTTCAGAGCAGGTTTTGAGAGCTCTCAACACAAAAGTGATAAATCCTCCTCGGGATGCTCGGCCGAGGATGATGAAGGGAATTCAGGCACGTTCTTGGTGATCCCTCTGGCCAATCTAACAGAGAGCAGGGCTGAGATAAATTTATCTCCTGTAGATCAGGACATCACCTGGATTTTGCAATTCCAGAGCAGTGGGAATGGACAATGAAGTTTCTTTAAGTTTGAGAGGAGTTGGAAGCACAGGGTGGAAATTTTTGCTCTCTCCCCAAATTCATCTTTTCGTTGGGAGATTCAGGACGGATTTTGTGGGTGACTTTGTTCTTCTGGGGTTTGTTTGAGGAGGTTGGTTCTTCCCAGTTCATAAAATTTCAGGAGCAAAAGCCCAGCATGAAGTGTTCTTTGATTTTGACCAAATATTGACTCTATTAATTAGAAAAACGAGCGGAGCTGCACGGCCTCATCTGTCTGCAAAGCATTTGCAATCTCCAAACATAACAGGAGATAATCAAATGTCTACACAACCTTCTCTTTTAACCTTTGGATGAGGAATTTTTTCCAGCCTGGCTGCACCTGAAGCAATCAGCAATGGCAGGACTCAGCAGAGAGGAACCAAAAAAAAAAAAAAAACCTGTTGGAAAGCCCTTCATTAACCAATCTGAAATGAAAGCATTCAATCTTAATCCTGTCACCAGGGTTCCCTAATTAAGGAATGGGCAGATTTATGAGGTTTCTATTTTTACAGTGCCACGGATGTGATGTCAGGGCTGGCTGGAGCCAACAGGAATTGTGTCTGAATCGTCCCAGGAGAACTCCTGTGCTCTCCAGCTCCCACAGCACTCCCCAGCTCCCAGCTGAAAACCTCAGGCAGGGCTCCCAGGGATTCACACCAGCTCGAGCTCTTGTTTTCCTTTCGTGTTTCACTTTTCCAGATTATTGCTGTGAAATCCCAATCTTCTGCAAGCCCAGGGGGGATAAATCTGCTTCCTGGTCAGGCTGGAATAACTTGTGGAGGTTCCATAAAGCCATCAGACATCACTCCTGTTTGCAGTGTGACAGAAATTGGACAAATGGGATTAGGAAGGGGAGAATGGGAGTGCTGGGCCACCTGTAAATGGAAGAAAAAGTGAATTTAGATGACAGCAGGCAGGGAATTTGCAGGACAGAGCTGTCCCTTCTTGGCCCTTTGGCAGTGCTGGCATCACTTCTGTGTCTACCACAGCATTTTTTGGAGAAACTTCCTCATAAGCAAGTTGTTGGGCCAATGAGGGATCTTCCATGAAACAGCCTCAGCCCCTTCCTTCCCCCTCTGCTTGGGATGTCTTTAGTGGTGCTGCTGGGGGAAAAGAGGAGATGGGAAAAGTCTGAACTTCAAATTCAATTCCTCCAAAAGGCAAAGAATCACCCCAAAAATCACACAAATCCAAAACCAACGAGAGAAACCATTAATTCCAATTTCCAGGAGACAAAAATCCAAGCTCCAAGTGCTTTTAGGATTTTGTTCTTACCATGTATTGATGGAAAGCTTTTAGCTTCACCCCTATATTTAGCATTGCAATAAATGTTCTGCATCCCCACGCTGCCATCACTGCTCATTTAAAAGCTTAAATAGCTGAATTTATGACAGGTTTTCTTTCTGATGCCACTGTTTTCATGCTCATGAATTATAGATCCAGCTCTAGAGAGAGTGGTGGTGTCAGAGAAAAACTGATCACTCATCTTTATGAAAAGGAAAAATGAGATAGGAAGAGGCTCTGTGACAATGGACAAATTCAGTGATTGGGGGGAAAAGGGTCTTTTGTGGAATCTGTCAGATTTTACCTTTTTCATTATGAGGGGAGGAGCAGGAATTTGATTTCTGCCAGCAGCAGGATAAATGAATTTCTGCCACAGGCCAGATCCCTGTTCCCTTTTCCAACAGAGATGACCCCTCACTTCTCTCTAATTTATCAAGACCTCTCCCAAACCAAGCATTTCTTTGTGGATTCAGCCAGAATTCCACATTTTCCTGCTGCTGAGCAGCATTTCCCTGCTGCAGCTCCACTCCTCCTTCAGGGGGACACTGTTAGCCAGGAATTCCTCTCCTGGAATTCCTTCCCTCCTCCCATCAGCTGTGCTGGGAGAAGTGGGCAGATTTTTGCCCACTGAGTCTCACACCATGTTGAGGAAGAAGAAAATATTGAAGTTATTTCTGCTGTGAAGCTTGGAAAACAGAAATGCTGTCAGTTATCTGAAGGTTGGCTTTGCCTCATTCCCTGCACTTCCACGAGATGTCTTTTTTCTCCTCAGGGTGAAATTTGTGAATGGCACGGAGGATTTGCTGTGCTGAATGTGTTTGTGCCTCCTCATTTCTCCTCTAACAGCAGGAATTTTGCCAGATGTTTGTTTTTCCCTCCTCCATCTCTTCCAGATCCCCCTTCCCAAATTAACTGACAGCCTTTCATGTCCCCACTCTGGCAGTTTCTCCTTCATTCCAGGAGGGAGGAATGCACAGGCCAGATAGTCCAACATAGCTTTGCAAAGACTTTAAGCTGCTTTTCCTCTTGTCAAACCAGCCTAAAATAAATGTATTCCACACCTATAGCCTGAAAAATTTTTACAAGGCAAGGCTCTCGTGAAGAAATATAAATCTCAGTGGGGAGAAGAATGCAAAGCAATAAAGTTGTGTATGCAGCTGAGGGCAGATGAATTATTTTCTAGTTGTTTCCTCACCCAAAAACCATCCTCTTCATCAAAGCCTGAGCAACTTCCAGGAGCAGAGTTTATCCCAGTGCCTGCTTCTGGCAGAAGCAGCTTTGCCAGCCTGACCTTCTCCCTAAATCCACTCAGCGTGGCCTGGAAATTTTACATTCTTTTCTTGCTGTTTCATTCTGTTCTGTCACTTTTAGGGCAAGAGAATTATCCCCACTGAACCATCAAAAAGTTGCAATGAGGAGAGTGGGGGGAAAGAGGGAATGAAAGCAGCTGGAGAATTAAAATATTAAAAAAAAATAAGGGCTACCTAATGCTGAAGAATAAATGTTGTGTTGAAACTCACAAAATCCAGGAATTTTGTCCAGGAATTGCCACACTAAATGGTCACACACACAGAATTGAATTCCTTCCCTCCTACCATCAGTTATGTTGGGAGAAGTGGGGCAGATTTTTGCACATTCTCACACCTAATTGAGGAAGAATAAAATATGTAAGTCATTCTTGCTGGAGGGGAAGGTGAGTTGCAGAAGCCTTTTGGGGTAAATCTGCAGTTCCTGCAGGTGGAGGGGAGCCCAGCAATGGCACCACTGCTCTCACCCCATGGTTTGTTCTGGAGAGCTCCAGGTGATGATCCCAGAACAAACAAACAAAGAAACCTCACCCAGAGTTTTCCTTCCTCCAGCATCTCCAGATTTTGGGTTGTACCAGCCTCCACTGTGCCTCTGGAAACAGCAAATAATTAAAGAATGGGTGAGGTTGGTCCTGAACATCCTTTTTGTGTGTGCAGCATCAGGCAGCACCCCTCAGGTTGCTTCCCCAGGGTTGATGTGTTTGGTTATTTCTTCCCCAGCAGTAAATCCTGAGAGGCTGCTCCTGTTCTGGGGGTAAATTGCATTTTTTGAGTCCACCTTTTGTCTCCTGCAGAGATTGATCTTCCCAGGGAATGTGCTGGGACTTGTGGAGGCATTTCAGGGGCTGGAAGGTGAGTTCTGCCAGCAGCTGATGGAGAGTCTGGAGCTGCTGCTTATTTTCCTCAGATTTGCTGCCCTAAGGATGCTGGGGTTTCCTGTCCATCCTCTTCCTCACCCTGAGATGAAGAGGGTCCAGGGAGCTGGCTGCTGGAATGCAGGTGAAGTTCTCTGGATCCCAAAGGTCAGATTAGATCAGAACTGGTTCCTTCTGACTTTAGCTTTTTGATGATTGCTGCTGTTCCCAGAACATGCCTGTAGTGATGTCAGGTCCAGTCAAAATGGTTGGGTGGGTTCTTCTGCTCCTTATGATCCCTGCCCATGACCCTGATATGTCACCATGAGCTTTATGGCAAATATTGACCAATTCCTGATGCTAAAAATGGATTTTTTTCACAGCTGGAAATGCTGGTGGTCCTTTATAAGGGAAGAAAAAAAAAATCCTAAAAACTGTGAAACAGGCAGAAGAATGTGGTGCTAAAAGCTTTGCAGAACCAAAGCTCTGCAGAACTGAAGCTCTGCAGAACTGAAGCTTTGCAGAACCAAAGCATTACAGAACCAAAGCTCTGCAGAACTGAAGCTCTGCAGAACCAAAGCTCTGCAGAACCAAAGCTCTGCAGAACTGAAGCTTTGCAGAACCAAAGCATTACAGAACTAAAGCTCTGCAGAACTGAAGCTTTGCAGAACCAAAGCTCTGCAGAACCAAAGCATTACAGAACCAAAGCTCTGCAGAACCAAAGCTCTGCAGAACCAAAGCTCTGCAGAACAGAAGCTCTGCAGAACTGAAGTTTTGCAGAACCAAAGCTCTGCAGAACCAAAGCTCTGCAGAACTGAAGCTTTGCAGAACCAAAGCTCTGCAGAACCAAAGCTCTGCAGAACCAAAGCTTTGCAGAACCAAAGCTCTGCAGAACTGAAGTTTGCAGAACCAAAGCTCTGCAGAACCAAAGCATTACAGAACCAAAGCTCTGCAGAACCAAAGCTCTGCAGAACTGAAGCTTTGCAGAACCAAAGCTCTGCAGAACCAAAGCTCTGCAGAACCAAAGCTCTGCAGAACCAAAGCTTTACAGAACTAAAGCTCTGCAGAAACAAAGCTCTGCAGAACAGAAGCTCTGCAGAACAGAAGCTTTGCAGAACCAAAGCTCTGCAGAACCAAAGCTCTGCAGAACCAAAGCTCTGCAGAACCAAAGCTCTGCAGAACCAAAGCTTTGCAGGGCCAAAGCTCTGCAGAACAGAAGCTCTGCAGAACCAAAGCTCTGCAGAACAGAAGCTCTGCAGTCCTGTGGCTCCTCCAGGAGCACTGAGGTCCCCTGGGAGCTGATCTGGGTCTGTGGCACCGCCTGAGCTTGGAGCCAGCCCCATCCACCCTCTGGCCATGTCCAAGGGGCTGCAGGGCCCTGCCTTGGCAGGAGGAGCCTCCAGGAGACAATGGATGGCTGCAGAACAAATGAAGCATCACAGAGATCACTGGAGGGGAAGCTGATATTTGAGATGGGCCCAAATTGAGTCAGGATTGTCTGGAATTCTTTCTGTGCCTTTGCTGTGTTCTCTGCTCTGGTTCTTCAGCACCACCCGTGCTCCTCAGGCTTTCACCCCAGCAGCTGGAGGTGCTGGAAGCCCTCAGCCCCTCCTGAATCCAGGCATGCTTCCATTGGAAACCAGCCCTTGATTCACCAAAAGCTCAACGAGGCCAACATGAAACAATTTTAGGCTCTGTGAGGAAATAATGCCTCCCAAAACTGCTCTGCAGTGAGGAGCTGCTGCCTCCTCACCAGCCCCAGGAAGGGCCAGGTTTGATCTTTTGCTCTGTGTTGAACAAATGGTGGTGGCCTGAAACAAATTCTAAATTAGTCCTTACAGACCTATGAATGAATTTGGGTTAATTGCTGATTAATCAGTTAATCAGCTCAGAAAACGAAGCTCGGGCATTTCTTGAGAAGTGCATAAACAAAAGCAGAAAGAAAACAGACTTCTGATATTTTTAAGGTAAAAATTAACAAAATTAGGCAGATTATTTAAGAATTTTTAGGCTATTTTTGCACGTCATCAAAAGAATGGCAAAAGGGAAGAGAGGCAGTGCCTCAAATTTCTCCTGGGAAGCAAAATCTTGGTTGTTTGCTCTCCTCAAAGCTGGACCTCTGAGTAATATCAGTAATTTATTGCTGATACCTGCACTGTCAGATGTGCCTGTGACTGACAATGGTGAGGGAGTGGAAACCAGCCAGAGCGGAGATTTTCAGGATTATTTTCAGCAAAGAAAATGGAAACAGAGCTCCCACTCGGACAGGCACTTCCAGGGGTTTGGAGATGACTGTGCTGAAATCTGTCCCCTCTTAAGGAAGCAATAAAACTCCCCAGCTCACGATTAGCACATCATTAACATCCCCTGGCTCTCAGCAGCCTCTGCTCCGCTCTCTCGGTGCACCCAGCACACCTCATTCCCTGCAGCCTCCCAAAATCCCAGTTTCCATCCGAGGAGGTGATTTCCTTCCTGTCAGACGAGTTGTGTTTAACGGGCTCAGCTCCACCTGCCTTTCCGTGGGAGGGTGCAGCTGAAATTCCCAGTTTTTGTAGGATAACTGGATCCTTTTCAGGAGGGCAGCGGATCAGCATCAGTCAGTTCGACTCTCCCACCTCTCTCGAGCTGCTTTGTGCTCGGAGCAGGAGCCAAGGAACTCGTGCTGGGTGGAAATTCCTGGGTGGAGATGGGAGCAGAGGCCTCGTTAGCAGGAGGTTTTTGGCAGCGGGATTGTGTTTTATCCCTGTCAATTATCCATGAAAAGCTCAGATCATTCCCAGGCTGTGTTTGGAGCAGCAATCTCTGTTGAGGGGTGGGACTGGGAGGGTTGGAATCGTCCCTGTGGTTCTTGTACAACATGAGAAATTCCGACTGACATTTTGTTAGCACTCGGGTTGCTTTTATGGGATGGAATTAAAGACTTCCATCTCTTTATCCTCGAAGGGATGGCCCTGAGGAGGTGAGGAGAAAACTGCCTGAGCTGGAGGAAGTGTCAGGAGAAGGACAGTGGCACTGAGGTGATGCTGGGTGTAGTCAGGCTGGATATCAGAAAACTGCCAGTACCATGGGCAGGAGGAGCTGGAAAATCCCTTCTGCTGGGGGCACTGGGAGCACTGGGAGCACTGGGAGCACTGGGAGCACTGAGACTGGTGGTTTGGAAGGTATGAAGTGTGAAATGGTTTATCCAGAATGATGGAATGGGCTGGGTTGGGTTGGGTTGGGTTGGGTTGGAAAGGACCCAAAACTCATCCAGTGCCAGCCCTGCCATTGACCTCCCATTGTCACCTCCCATTGTCACCTCCCATTGTCACCTCCCATTGTCACCTTCCACTGTCACTTTCCACTGTCACCTTCCATTGTCACCTCCCATTGTCACCTTCCCATTGTCACCTCCCATTGTCACCTCCCATTGTCACCTTCCACTGTCACCTCCCATTGTCACCTTCCATTGTCACCTTCCATTGTCACCTCCCATTGTCACCTCCCATTGTCACCTCCCGTTGTCACCTTCCACTGTCACCTTCCACTGTCACTTTCCACTGTCACCTTCCATTGTCACCTTCCATTGTCACCTCCCATTGTCACCTCCCATTGTCACCTCCCATTGTCACCTTCCACTGTCACCTCCCATTGTCACCTTCCATTGTCACCTTCCATTGTCACCTCCCATTGTCACCTTCCCATTGTCACCTCCCATTGTCACCTTCCATTGTCACCTCCCATTGTCACCTCCCGTTGTCACCTCCCATTGTCACCTTCCACTGTCACATTCCATTGTCACCTTCCACTGTCACCTTCCATTGTCACCTTCCATTGTCACCTCCCATTGTCACCTCCCATTGTCACATTCCACTGTCACCTTCCATTGTCACCTTCCATTGTCACCTCCCATTGTCACCTCCCACTGTCACCTTCCACTATCACCTTCCACTGTCACCTCCCATTGTCACATTCCATTGTCACCTTCCATTGTCACATTCCACTGTCACCTCCCATTGTCACCTCCCATTGTCACCTCCCATTGTCACCTTCCACTGTCACCTTCCCCTGTCCCAGGATGATCCAAACCCAGTGTCCAGCCTGGCCTTGGGCACTGCCATTGATCCAGGGGCAGCCACAGCTGCTCTGGGCACCCTGTGCCAGGGCCTGCCACCCTCCCAGGGAAGGATTCCATCCCAAAACCCCATCCAGCCCTCCCTCTGTCAGTGTGAAGCCATTCCCTGTGTCCTGTCCCTCCATCCCTTGTAAAGAATTTCTCTCCATCTCTCCTGTAGCTCCTTCAGGCACTAAAGGCCACAGTGAGCTCACCCCACAGCTCCACTTGAACAACCCCAGCCTTTCCCCACCTCTGAGCACCCTGCTGCCTGCTCTGGACTGGTTCCAGCATCCTCACCCCTTCCCCAGCTGGGAGCTGGGGTCTCACCAGTGCAATCCAGAGCTGCTCCCCAAACACCTGAGATGAACTCCCCAAAGGCATCCCCGCCCTGCTGTGCCCTGCTGGCTCCCTGGCCCTTGGAGATTTCCTCTGGCACGTGTGGTATGCTTTGTTCCCAGGGCACCTCTAATCCCAGCTCGTCCTGCCTCGCACTTGGGGCTGCTCTCTGTAGTGATGTGGAAGAGAATGAAGGAGCCAAGCAAGGCTGCTGCTGCAGGAATGTGCTGGAAAGCAGCCACCAGACAGGCTGAGCCTTCAGGATGGGCAGAGCTGGCCACTGGACCAGCCCAGGAATGCCCCCAGGATCCTGCATGTGCCCCTTACATATCTGGGTGTTACACGTGTGAATCTGCACTAAGCCTCTGCTCTGGGCAGACAATTGGTATAAAACAGGTTTTTGCTGCTCCTTTACCCTTCCCATCCCTGCTAAAGCCTCTCAAGCCTCACATTCTGGCTGATATCTATCAGTGCCTGGCTTGGGATCATGTGGCATCATCTCTGTTCTTGTGGTTTTCCCCCACTTTTGATATATCCCAAACCTCAGTTAATTCTGTGATCCACAGTAGTGACACTCCCAAAGTTTCAACAAAACCCCACTAAAATTACCTATTTTCAACTTTATGGACATTACAAAGGCAGAGTTAATGCTGGGTCCAGCCTGGGAGAAGATGCCACAGAAGTCAGAAAATAAAACTCAGTGTCTCTGCCTTTTGCACATCCCTGAGTCCAACTTCCTGCAGTTTTTCCTTCACTTTTTCCAGAACCCGCTGGAGACTTTTTAAATTTGTTTTTTTAGAGCATTCAAAATAATTAGTCCCTCTTCTGATGCAGGAAGGATAAAGTTTCATCTCCTACTAGAACCCAGCCAGCAGAGCAGTGCTGAGACCAGTTATTCTCAATATTCCAGTCTAGGGCCCGGCTTTTTTTTTTTTTTTTTTTTTTTTTTTTGGGATCCACAGATTTGCTGCTGCTTTGTGTTTTCTCTGGGCTGTGAATCAATGGAGCTGCAGAGGAACTTTACGAGCTCCTGGGGAGCCTGAAATGCTTTTGTGTCTGGGATCAAACCCCTCTTCTCTGTCAGCAAATGCTGAAATTTCTGGGGACAATTCCAACAGAGCCATGGAAGGGAGAAAAGAGAGCAGGGAATGGAATCCCACCTGCAGGCAGAGCTCTTCGTGGATATTTGGAAATTGAACCTCCCAAAAACAAGTGTGTTCACAAGGAAGGAGGAGCCAAATAGAACTGTCCTTACAAATGGGAGTTTGACTTTCATCAAGGAAAATAAAAATCTCACCTCAGTGTGGATGAAAAGTACAGAAATAGCATTTTCTGCTTCTCTCTGGCTTTTTAGAGTGAGATTTTTCCTTTCTGTGGGGAACCCCCTGAAATTTAAATCTGAGCAGTGTCAATTGTAAACCCTTCCACAACCAGGAGGGATTTCCATTTCTTGGCCCCAGGCAGTGAAAATCCTGGAGGTTGGAGGATTTTCCCCCTGTAGAGGAGGGTGAGGTTCTGTCCATCCCCTTCCAGCCCTTGGAGGGGACCTCACCCAACACCCTGAGCCACTCAGGAAATTTATTCCCAGTCTGTTCCAGTGAGCCAGGGCTGGGCTGGGCAGGAACAGGTGGAAATCCACACAGGGACATTCCTCACATTCCGGGGCACGTGCTGCTCCCTGGAAAAAAAAAAAAAAAATAAAAATAAATAACCCAAAACTTTCCACTGCAAACAGGCACTGGGGGAATTTCCATCCCTGGGTATCCCAGTGCCACCAGAGCTGCTGGAATTTGGAATATCACAGAATCACCAGCTTGGAAGAGACCTCCAAATCAAGTCCAAGCCACACCCTGACACCCCAACTAAACCATGGCACCAAGTGCCACATCCAGGCTTTTTTTTAAGAATATTGCAATGCCAGGCCCTGTGAGCAGCAGGAAAAGTTGGATTTGTCTCACCTGGCTGGAATATGTGGAATTTAGAGAAGACATCCCCTTCTCTAAATTGTGTTCATCCCCTAAATTGTCAGGGCAAGGCTCACCCAACATTTTTGGGTCAGGTGCCTGCCAGAGCCACTGCTAATATTGATTTATTTATTTTAGATTTATTGTAGACTTTGATAAATGCAGAGCTGCTCATCCACAGCCAGTGAAGGGGAGCACCAGGAGGGTTTAGCAGAGGAAAATTTGGCTGCTCAGGAGGAGTTTGTGTTTTAGTTGCTGGGCTTTAATTCCCTCCCCAGCTACTTCAAGGGGTGGCAAAGAAACAGAGCTGGACTCTGCCTGGAGCAAGAGAAATTCCAGTTAGATCCAGGGAGAAATCCACACAAGGATGTGAAACCCTCATTGATAAAGATACTCAAAATTCAGCCAGCTGAGGCCCTGAGCATCATTAGAAGCTCCCTCTGCTTTTTGCTCTCTTCCAACCAAAACTGTTCTTTTTCCTGATGAATCCACGCCATGATCTGAGAATTTACAAAGCCAGAACTTTCCTATATTCAGAATTCTGTCCCTGACCCCAGAGGAACCTTCCAATGTGCCATGACAGCTTCAAAAAGTGCATTTTATTCTGTATCAGCCTCTGCATCCCGAGTGAATGCACTGCCCACGTTTTTATTGATCTCTTCTGTAATTTCAATCCCTGCTGGCCCCATTTAATTGAACAATTTTGTGGTCACCTGTCACCAGAACATGTCAGCAATACTTCCCTGGAATTGTCCCTGTAAATTTTATTCATGGAGCAGGGTCCCATCCCTGCCCCTCCCTCACCCCTGAGTTAACCAGATGACATTTATTAAATTCCACATTTGTTTCATTCTCAGTGTGTACCTGCAGGTGCAGAAAGTGTTATCAAAACACTTTTTTTTTTTTTTTTCTATTATTTAATCAATGAAAACAGAGGATCAAGGTCACGTTCCCTCATGTGACTGCAAATTCATTCATTGTTTTGGAGGGGATGGAAAGAGGTTGTGACAGGAAAAATATTTTTAATCAGCAATTCCTGTAGAAAAGTTCCATAGGGAGTGATCTTATCTGTTCTCTGTTGTCCTAAATAACCAAACAGATAATTTCTGAGTTTCACCAGCATCCCTGAGCCCCCTCTGTCACATTTCACCAAAGTGATGAGGGATGCTGCAGCACTGGGGGTGTCTCAACCAAAACTTTTGGTTTAGAGCTGTGGATAGAAGTGGGAATTGATCAGGGTGAAGCTCTGTGCTGGTTTGGCCAGAGTGGGGCAGGCACAGCAGGAAAAAATCTTGGGAAAAATGAAAAATTAATAACAAAGTTGAACACCTGGTGTTGTAGAGAAGAGAAGTGCATGAGGAATGTGATGTTTTGGTTTACAAGAGGTGTTGCCTTCCTTGGGCCAATGAGCTGTCCTGGTTTAAGGACAGGTGTCTGCCAAGAAAGGCAGGAGCTTCTCTTTGAAATGGAGAATGTAAACCCCCTAAACCCAAATTATTATAATTTTAAAATTAAGGGGCTCTCAATCAAAGATAAATAAATTAGGAATAACAGTTCTTTACTAGGAAAATTAAAATAGCAATGCAGTATTACACAGAACAATCCCAGCCCTGCCAGAGTCAGAATCCAAGCTGACACCCGTCAGTCAGTCAGGGTGTTGGCACAGTCCCATTCAATGGTGGCTGCATCCTCCTGCAGGGGCAGATGTGGTTCAGCTGGAGCAGTGCTCCTGGAGAAGGTGCAGTTTCCTCTGAAGCTCCAGGGATGATGTGAAAGGTCTGGTTTTCCTCTGGGATCCAGTGGAAAGAAGGTTCCTTGGTGTCCCAAATCTCAGTTTTTATCTGGGTAGGAAAGGCTTGGCTCCTCCCCTGGCTGGAGCATCTCCCATGGGATGATGGAATTTTATCAGTCATGCCCTGGGACTCAGTGGCCATGAACAGGAGATATCTCCTGGAGGGAGGATGGGCTGTGGGAAGATAAAGATGATTGCCCAGCTGGTTTAAAGATGGCCCATGAGCAGATAATATGTGCCAGGAGATCAGGGCCACTGCCCCAGCTGGGACAGAATTCACATTTCTGGTCACATCCTGTATTGTAACCGAGCACATGAGCTCAATTCTATCCATTGGTTCTGCAAGCCAGTCTATAAAAATGTGTTTAATTTTGCAATAAATAGTTTCTCCTGCTTTCTGGATGAAGCCTGTGTGGCTGTGTTCCTCCACCACTCCCCAGCCTTACAGCCACACCTGACTCATCTGAAGGGATTACATTCCTCATCTTTTGCCATAAAAACCCCATTTTAGCCCCATCCCAACCTCCCACCCCGTCTGCAGCTTTTCCTGCACTCCCAGAGCCCGTGTCAGAGGAGTTTCTGCTGCCCAGATGAGGAATGGGACGTGAAGGGATTGCAGAACCTCCCAGCACGAGGGACAGCTCTCAGATGGGCAGCCAGCTTCCCTCTCCCTCCTCCTCTGCTCCAGCTCTGCCTCTGGAGCCCTCAGCAGTCACATCTTTCAGATGCTCCAGTGGGCCCTGAACATTTATTTTAAGTAAAAATAAAAGTGGCTGTTCCCTGCCTTGCCCCAGCTCACCCAGGGTGTCTGTGGCAGAGCCAGCAGTCGAGCCCAGATCTTCAAAATCTCAGGCCAGGCTTAACCACAAAACCATTCTTCCTCTCACAAAGATGATCCCCATCCCATAGGAAAAATATTCTAACAGGATCTAAAAAAATAAAATAAAATAAAAAAATCCTATAAAAATACTTAAACCTGAACAAATATGTAATAATTGCTATTCAGGATCCACGCAGGGGCTAATGAAAGCCATACTCTGTGATCTTAATTTAAAACAAGCCCAATATTATTTTTAGGGTTTGGATGGGGATTTGTTGCTTCTATCAGCAGCACCCAGTGCCACACAAAACTCTGCTGTTTCATCAAAGCCCTGGCAAAAAAAAAACAACTCTGATTTCTGGACAGCTGCTTCATTTCCCTGATTAAAAACCTGCCCTGGTGCTCTGCTCGTGCTGCTGTCCCCTTGCAGGACAGGGGGGCTGTGACACTGTGACACAAGGCCAGTCCTTGCTGCTCTGAGCTGCCAGCACAGTTTGGGATTAAGCTTTAATTCCGGAGATGGGAGTTATGCAATGGAGCAGAGCTGACCTTGGGATGCAGAGCTGCTCCCACAAACCCAGCCTGGGCAAACTTCCCTCTCCTCAGGCAGGATTTTGCCTCTGGTTCCTGCCTCGAGGTGTGTGCAGGAGTTTGCAGGAGCTGAGTCAAGCTGGGGGTGTTGTTTTCACATGAGACAGTAAAGGATGTTCTCTCCAGAGGAATTGAAAATAAAGGCACGTGGCAGCACAGCTCATCTGATTTTTTTTTTCCCCCCACTTTTTTTTTTGTTTCATATTGTTTCTGCTTCTCTAATTCCAGGATCTAGGAGAGGAGCTAACCACAATAATACCATTTTTTACAAGATTTTAACTTCATTTTGGTTGGGGACAAGAAACTCAAATATTTCTGGTAAACAAGAACAATGCAGGCTCTGTGAACTGAGCTCGAAGGCTGAGCCCTGAAGAGCTGCAAAGCAGCTTTTTGTCCTTGCATCCTAAAAACTCTTTCTTTATGGAAAAGGGTTAAAAGCAACAAAAGAACACAATGAAAGCATCCAAATTGCCCAGCAATAACAAACCTGTTATTTGTTTGTCCTGCCTGTCTGTCTGTCTGTCCTGCCCCAGCCCTGGAGCAGATGTGCTGGAGAAGAGTGAAGAGCTGTGAATCCAGAATCCAGCCTTGGACAGAAATTCTGAATAGAAATTAAGAGTTCAAGAATTTCTGGGCCAAGAAAAAAACCAAAAAAAAAACAGCCCAACCTTTTACTGCTGGATAAGTGCAGTGTATGAACGTGTCCTGCTTTTTTGCTGATGTTCTGTGACCTCAGCAGAGCCTTGGAGGGTTAAAAAACCTCAGATAAAATAAAATAAAATAAAAATAAAAATAAAAAAAAATAAAATAAAATAAAATAAAATAAAATAAAATAAAATAAAATAAATAAATAAAAATAAAATATAAAATAAAATAAAAAAAATAAAATTTAAAATAAAATAAAATTTAAAATAAAATATAAAATAAAATATAAAATAAAATATAAAATATAAAATAAAAAATAAAATACAATAAAAATAAAATATAAAATAAAAATAAAATAAAATAAAAATAAAATATAAAATAAAATAAAATAAAATAAAATAAAATAAAATAAAATAAAATAAAATAAAATAAAATAAAATAAAATAAAATAAAATAAAATACTGTGGCTCAAACCTGCTGGGGTAACTGTTGATCACCTTCAGCCCACACAGTGCTGGGGATGAGCAGAGCTGACCCCAAACCCCAAAGCAGCTTTGGGCAGAGCATCAAAGTTCCACGCGAGTTTTCAGGACACTCTAAAAACAAACTGACAGCAGCACCTGCCCCAGAAATCGGGCCCTCGGTGGATTTGTGCTTTGCCGCTGGGCATCAGTCAGAGAAGGAGAGCTGAGCCCTGGAAAAGCAGAAGCTGCTGCCGGGCGCTGCCTCTTTGTCTTGTTGTGATTTCCCTCTGCAAACCGCCGCGCTGCGAGCATCCATCATCCTATCAGTTCACTTGGATTAATTATGCTCAATCAAAATGTTTCAAAAGAGGACAGAAATGTCTGCAGCGGCTAATCCCGACCATCGGGGTTGTCAGGACATTGGCATTTTACACTTCAGTTCAATTACGGGAGAAATCTGCTAATGGGACATAATCTTGCAGAGTAAACAAGGAAGCGGGGCACCGATATTCGGGCAATTGATTTGTGCAGGGTAAATGGTGCAGAGTAAAAGCCTCGGGAGGCACATGAATGAGAGCGGCCCCGAGCGTGTCTCCTCCTGCTTTCCCTTCCCTTCCTCCACAGAAAGAAAAATCGTTACGTGGAGTTTGTTTTTAATTGTTCTGCATCCAGGAGTCAGAGGGATGCTCCACACCCAGCGGGGTCATCTCCCCTCCCAGCCGTGGGGAAGCAGGAGAAGAGAGGGAACAAGTCAAACAAAAACCTTTGCTGCAAAGGGTGAGATCCCAGAGCCCCTGTCCTGTGCAGGGGAGGCTGGAGAGACCTGGGGCAGCTCAGCAGGAAGGGAACAGGGGCTGGGGGTGGTGATGGGAGACCCCCATGGGGCTGGGGGTGGTGATGGGAGACCCCCATGGGGCTGGGGGTGGTGATGGGAGACCCCCATGGGGCTGGGGATGGTGATGAGAGACCCCAATGGGGCTGGGGATGGTGATGAGAGACCCCAATGGGGCTGGGGATGTTCATGAGAGACCCCCATGGGGCTGGGGGTGGTGATGAGAGACCCCAATGGGGCTGGTGATGAGAGACCCCCATGGGGCTGGGGATGGTGATGAGAGACCCCCATGGGGCTGGGGGTGGTGATGGGAGACCCCCATGGGGCTGGGGGTGGTGATGGGAGACCCCAATGGGGCTGGGGATGGTGACAAGTCTCCCACAGGGACTGGGGATGGTGATGGGAGACCATCATCAGGTTGGGAATTCTCATGAGAGTCTCCCACAGGGCTGGGGGTGCTGATGAGAGAGCCCCAGCAAGGTTTGGGATGCTGGTGAAAGTCCCCAGTGAGGGTGGGGATGCTGGTGAGAAATCCCAGCAAGGCTCTCCCACGGGACTGGGGGTGCTGATAAGGGACCCCCATCTCCAGTCCTGCCCCAGTCCAGCTCTCTCCCAGCCACCAGTGGGTCACTGGTCCCGAGAGCTCTGCAGAGCAGCGAGCCCCGAGCCTGCCTTTGACTAAAGCACCTTTAAAGGTTTAATTAAAGCGACTCCAAGTGATGCAATCGCCTTCCCACACGGACTGCGACTTCCCAGGAGAGCTGACGGGAGGGGGGCAGGGAATTCCTGCACACAGCACGCTCACATCACACTCACATCAAACACTCACATCAAACACTGCTCACACTCACATCAAACACTCATCACACATCACACTCACATCACACTCACATCAAACACTGCTCACACTCACATCACACTCATCACACATTGCTCACACTCACATCACACTCACATCACACTCACATCAAACACTCATCACACAGCACACTCACATCACACTCACATCAAACACTCACATCAAACACTGCTCACACTCACATCAAACACTCACATCAAACACTGCTCACACTCACATCAAACACTCACATCAAACACTGCTCACACTCACATCAAACACTCATCACACATCACACTCACATCACACTCACATCAAACACTCACATCAAACACTGCTCACATTCACATCAAACACTCATCACACATCACACTCACATCACACTCACATCACACTCACATCAAATACATCAAACACTCACATCAAACTCTGCTCACACTCACATCACACATCACACTCACATTGCACACACATCACACTCCCATCACACTCACATTGCACACTCCTCACACTCACATCACACTTATATCACACTCACATCACACTTACATCAAACACTCACATCAAACACTCAACACACATCACACTCACATCAAACACTCCTCACACATCACACTCCTCACACTCCCATCACTCTCCCATCACACTCATCACACTCACATCACACTCCCATCATACTCACATTGCACACACATCACACTCACATCACACTCACATCAAACACTCATCACTCTCCCATCACACTCATCACACTCCCATCACTCTCCCATCACACCCACATTGCACACTCCTCACACTCCCATCACTCTCCCATCACACCCACATTGCACACTCCTCACACTCCCATCATCTCCCATCACTCCTCACTCTCATCTCACCCCTGGCTCCCATTTTGAGAGCAGACTCAGGAGGAACAGACGTGGCTCCCCAGTGGTTCCTCTCAGCAGGTTATTTACAGCCCTGTAACCTGCCTGGCCACCAACACCCTCCAACAGCCACTTGGACATGGTGTTTTCATTAAACATTTATAGCAAAGCAACTGCAATTAAAGATTCATCAATCCTATTGCATGACAGCTCTACCCAGAGCAGGAACTGACCTTGGGTCAACTTTCCTTCCTCTTTTCTTGTTTTTGAGGACAATAACCAGCTGGAATCAGCTGTCAGCTGAAAGTGTACACGCTGCTTGTTCAGGTTCTTGTCCAAGTGATTTTGGTGTTGATGGAGGTATTTTGTTTGGGGCGTGTTATTTGTCGAAGGAAAATTAAACAACAAGCTGCAAGTTGGTTTGGGGAGACCTCCCAGGCTCATTTTCACCCTGACTCGGTTCCTTCAGGCAGAAATGAACTTCAGAGAGCTTGGGGTGCCAGGATTTCCCAAAATACAGCACCAGTGCATGCAGAGCTGCCAGACAGTGCTGCCCAAACACTCACCTGAAGGAATTTCAGGGTTTGTTCCGTGCTGGAGGCACATCACACCTCAACTCAAGAATTCTTGAACTCATTCATCCATCTCCAGTTGGGACATTTCACTGCAAAGGGCGTTGAAAGCAAGGAGGGAGATCAGAGATCTGGAATGATCCAGTGAAATGATGGCATTGGAAGCATCAAAAAGAACTTGTCATGGTTGGGTACACCCAGATTTTACAGAGAATTTGGAAATGAAATTGTGTATGAATTCCCATTCTCAGAGTCCCCATGGGATTGGGTTTTTCCCCAAGACTTTGCAAGCGCTTTAAGGAAAACAGAATTTGCCCTTTCTGCTCCAAACTGGTCCAAGCCATGCAGGCTCAGCCCAGCTAAGCTCTGCTCTGTGGGAACGAGGAGGGAGGGACCGACCCCTTTGTTTGTTAATTCACCAATTGTTGCACTGCAATCCTTAAAATGACACCTGGAAATTCCCATTGACTCATCGAGGGAACGAACTTCAAGCCCTTTCAGCACCTGAGTGTTTTGGCTCAGAGAAAAGTCCTGATCAATCCATGGATTTATTTTCCCCTCATTTTTCAGCCCTGGAGTATTTTTCCCTCTCTGGAAGCTGTGGGTGTGCTCAGGCTGTGCAGCACACCCACAAATGCTCATTTTCAGAGGGTGGCTGATGGTTTCCGGAGCAGTGACAGAAATGTGTGGGTCACAGATGAGCTTTGATGTATTTGATGAACTTCAGCACAGCTGGCACAGAGTTCTGCCTTTTCAGGGCTGTGGGAGCTGGGACAAGGTTTGGGATTGAAATTTCAGACAGAAATTATTTGGGACCTTGAAAAAGCTCCTGTGAATCTCATGTAAAAACTGTTCCCTGTGAATATCAAATCCTCTGTGCAAAAACCTCTCCTCCTTCTCTCCACACTTGGATTTCTCAGGGTCTCAGGGCTGAACTGCTCAGCCCCAGCCCTGCATCCACATTTTGCCCACCAAATTTCAGCGTTTCCCTGCTGTTTGTGCCCAGGCTGCCTCTCCCCAGGGAGCAGTGATAACATTTTGACTTGTGACAGATGCTTCCTTCACAAAGATATTTTCCAGGCTGACTTTTCCCCAGCCACCTCATAAAAATTGAGGTTTTTTTTTTCATTTGAAACGAGTTGTTTCAACTGGTGGGGGCTGCTGGAGGCGGCTGGGGCATCCTTTAAAATATGTCTTGTGATTAAAAATGAAAAATAGAATTCCAAAGTAATTAACGTGTGTTATTGGATGTACACTGATGATTACATTATAGAACTGGTTATCAAAGGATTACAGTTAAGAGGTTTAATATTCTCCAGCTGATCCTGGAGCAAATTAATCTGCTCTGACCTTTACTGTTCTTTGTTATGTCACCAGGGTATCATTTGAGCTACATCATCCCTTACCCCTCTCAGGAAAGCTAAAAAAGGAAGGAATTTCAGAAATTTGGCTTTTAGGGGAAAGATTATCAGAGCAAAGCTCTGCTGGTTCATCATAACTGAGAGAAACAGATCTGAATGGCAAACAGAATCTTTGCAAAGATTGGTGTAAGAATAAAATTTTTAAAATATTTAAAAGTGAAGAAATCCATTCCCTGCACAAGGATTAGGTTCAGTCCAAAATAAAATGGGAATTGTGAGTGCCATGTTCTGTGCTAAGTGTCCTGTCTTTACAAACAAAGCAAAATCTGAGGCCAGTCCTTCAAATCCATCAGGTTTAATCCCCCAGTGTCCAGATGAAACCCCCCAGTGGAGAATTCCTGCACCCCAGATCCATCCCCCAGCCATGAGGTCATTCCAATCCCCCAGATTCCAGCCCCACAGATAAGGAGAGCTGCAGCACAGATTCCTGAGCTTTGTCTGACTCAGCAGAGAACAAAGGGCTGAGCCAATGAATCCACTGACATCTGCTTTTTTTCGTGCCCATGTAAAGGAATTTTCACAGCTCTGCTTTGCTGCTGTCAGAAAATCCAATTTGTCACGGAGCAGGGCTGGCAGGGAGGATTTTCCTGCTGGAAGTGAGAAAAGGCACCAGAGAAACACCCCTGACAAGGACAGGCACCCCAGGGATGCAAAACCAGGGGAACCTCCAGGAAAACCCCCTGGAATGGGGCCTGAGAAACCCAAATTCTCTGTGGAGTTCTGAGCATCAGCTCTGAGCAGGTGCAGGGGGAGGGAATTCCTCTTCACTCCCTCCATGGATCCTGGATTTCCTCTCTTCCTTCCTGGCTCTCCACTCCCTGATTAGGAATTTTTTTAGGGTGGAAAAGCTGATTTTTCAAGAGGTTTTTGCACCTTCAGTCACTCAATTTAGGAACAGTGCCATTCCACCCTCCCTGAAAAAAGGAAAATCCTTCTCCCTCTGGCACCATTTCCACATTCCCATCTGGATTTTCCAGCAGAGCAGCTCCCACTTTTCCCTGCTCCTAATTCCAGTTTTCCTCCTTGCTGTGGATTTGGATTTTTTAGATAAAAGGACAGAGCCTTTCCATCTCAGAACAAATTGCTCCTCTGAATTTCTCATTCCTGAGGAAGGTAATATTCAGTTTCCTAGGAAACTTAGAGCACTGCTCACTGCCAGCATCATCTTGGCATATTTGAGGAATTAAGGCTTTTCCTCCATCACAGGAAAAAAAATAATAATGACATTTATCAAATCTTTTTCTCTGTATGTTCTTCCAAGAAAGGGAATTAGACTCTCATCATTCCCCTGCATCTGCTGAGCCCTCAAGTTGAAATTATTGCAGATACTGTAATTCAAAATTATTCCAGGTATTGTAATTTGAAATTATTGCAGGTATTTAGATTTGAAATCATTGCAGATATTGTAATTCTAAATTATTGCAGGTATTGTAGTTCAAAATGATTGCAGAAATTTCGATTTGATATTGTTGTAGATACTTGAATTTGAAATTATTGCAGATATTTAGATTTGAAATCATTGCAGATATTTAGATTTGAAATCATTGCAGATATTGCAATTTGAAATGATTCCCTACTGCAGAAAGCACCTTCCTGGATACAACATCCAACTCTGCAATATTTAATATTTAATAAAACCTTCATGGATGTCCTCAAAGGGGAGGGGTCACACAGACATTTATTGGATTTATAACCCAAAAATTCTATTCATTTTCCTTTTTTTCCTTTCTCCCTTTACAGGCAGCTGTCAGGCTGTTAAATCCAAGTGTTTGCATTTCAAAATAAAGAATTCCCAGCGTTTATTCCAGCAGGGAATGGACACATGGAATGAGAACTCCAAAGGGGGAAGGCTGGGCTCTGTGAAAATCACAGGATTTGGGAAGACACCCCCATGCAGGATCCTCCAGTGGTGCAATAATTGAAGAAATGAGGAATTTCTGCAGATTCCACTCTTGATTTGTCCAAAAGGAATCAATTCCCAACCTCCAGCCTGTTCCCATTCCTCTCCTGAGGGTTTGGGAGATTCAGGGTGTGGGAGAACCTCGGGGTCTTTGCTGGTTCCCTGAATCCCAAAATCCTTGGAGCTCTTAAGGTACAAAAATGGTGCAAAAGGTATAAAATGGGAGCCACAATGGAATTTTCCACATTTTCTGCATCCATTTCCCATTTAATTCACCAATTCATGGGTCTATCCCCAAAATATTGCTGGAATTTCTGGAAGTGGTGATCCTGCTCTTTGTGGGAGTAGAACCGGCCCTACACGAAAATTTTAATGGGGAAAAAAGAATTTTAATATAATTTTTATTAAAAAAAAAAAAAAAAAGAGGAGGAAAATTTGCTTTTTCTGGGATTATCCTGCTGAAAACCAGCAGGACACTGGTTCCCAGTGCTCCCAGTGCTCCCAGTGCCAGGCTCCAACTGGGAGCTGGGCTTTGGGTGCTGCTGCTCAGCAAAGTTAATTAAGGACAAGAGAATCTCTCAGACAATGGGGGCTCTGCAGATCTCAGGATAAATTCTTTATTCTGAAACCAGAGCTCCCAAACTGATTTGTGCCACGGGAGTAACTTTCCCTTGTAATTAATTGATGGGTTACTTAGTTAATTACTCGGTGATGTGATCACTCAGGTGTTTTCTGTGGTTGATAATGATCTGGAATTCCTGCTCCAAACAGGGAATTTTCATTTATTTGGATGGGCACAGACCCCACCTTGGTCTGATCCTTCTTTCAGTCAGCAATTCTGCCTTTTGTAATTTTTTTTTTTTTTTTTTTTTTTTTTTTTTTTTTTTTTTTGTGATAATTTTAAAAAGAAAAAGAAAATCCTGTGTAGAACAGGTGAGTTGTGCAGGTTTTCCAGCGTTTCCTTCTTTCCCTGTGGCTCCTCCTCCTCCTTCTCCAGGGAAATTAAAGGGCTGGAAATTCTGTGAATAAATAAATTAATTAATTGATGCTTGAAAGTTTTCATGAATAACCGTGCTCCATCTCCATGTTTGTACATGCTGTCTAAATAAAAAATTAGTTCATGATGGCACCTAATTAATTCAAATTCTAGTGCAACATTTCCTAGAAAAATTGCAGGTATTAAGGCAATTTCTCCTAAAAAATGATTTGGGTTTATTTTGCTTCTCGCTAACATTTCCATAAGAAAAATATCATTAGAATAAACATTTAGCTCGTTAAAGTTTCAGTTTGGATTTTAAATTGGTTTTTTGAATAGCTCTGGTTTTGATGATTCATTTCAGAGCAGTAACAGGACCTGCCCATTTGGAAGCAAAAATTTACAAAAATTGTGGTTTGAGTGGAGCTTTAATCTTTTTAACCAAATAAAAGGGTTTTTTGTCATGAACATCAACTACAGCACTTCTAAAAATTGATTCACAGGCCCAAATTTAAATGTCCATCCTTAAAAATGATTTTTAAAAAATTTTCAATGAAAAGGAAGAATGGACTCAGCTCCCTTTCATTTCATAGGAGCCAAACTCAAGGATGGATTTTCCTCAGAGCTTCTTTTGCCCTCTGAGCTTAAATTAAACATTTCCTTTGTTTTTTCCACGTCTGGCTCACAATTAAAACCAATAATGAATAAATCCTACAAAATCCATTTTCCAAAGCCTGATCTCAGAGCGAATTTTTAAGGAATTACACCAAAATCTCAGAATCTCCAGGAATGTGAATGTGAAGTTTTTCAGGGCTTTCCCTCCAGGTTTTAACAGAACATTTCCCTTTCACTTTTAAATAATCTCCACCCAGGATCACAATGGAGGGACATGGAAAAAGGAGAGCAAGGAAAGCAGGTTTGTTTCATGGATGAGCAGCTCTCATTTTCATCCTTAAAATGAAATAGAAACTTCTTGTCTCTCTTTTCTCCCCTGCATTCACCTGGCCACTCAATACCTTGGGTTTCATCTTTCCAACACAAAAGTCCTTTTTTTTCCCCTCCTCTTTTCTCTTCCTTCTCCTCCTATTCAACCCCAGCAGCGTTTGGGAGAGTGGAAAAATTAATTGATTTTCCTTAATGATGTCTCAGTGAGCAGATCAGGTGAACTGTGGGCAGCAGCTGCACTTTAATTTGGGAGTGTGCAATTGAAAATTAGGCACTCATTGGGTTACTGGAGACTGGCCCCCAGCCTGAGGGGGTTCAGGAATAAAAAAAAAAATCCAGAGAAATTCTAATATCCATGTGGATGTGAAGGAAAGGAGAATGGAGATCATCCTGGTTTGCTTGGGAAATAAAATGGGAGTTAGGACTTAAGGAAGTGCAGAAAAGTTGGGTTTAGTGATAATAAAATGTCCTTGGTGGTGTTAAACCCAAACTCAGTGTTCTGGAATTGTCTCAAGAACCAGAAAGTGAAAGAGAAACATGGAGGAAAATCTAAATTGTAAATTACTGCAGAGTAATTAATAACCCAAAGTGCCAGGAAAGTATCAAAGCATTAAGAAGAAGAGCACTTAGAATATTTTTAATTTAAAAAAACCAATTTCAACCCAATGAGAGCCTTGATTTTAGTTTCTTGAAGCTGACAGTGGGTGAATATTTTTGTTTTGTTTTGTTTTGTTTCTTCTCATACTCCACATTAAACTTGAGTCATTTCACTTCCAGGATCTGCTCAGATCCTCTTAGAAAACAACAAAAACCACATTTTAGGTGTTCCTAAAATAGCAAAGTGGAACCAGTGTTTGGCCCATTGGATTTTTCCATCTGAAATCATCGATATTTTGCAATCTGGATGAAGCTGGGGATGTTTGTGCTCTGAAATGTCAGCCAGCATCTCCCAGCTTCACATACTTGTCATCATTTTACAGCTTCAGGTTCACATTACAAACTGGCAGCAAAGCTTTTCAGGTCATCTAAATATTCCTTTTTTTTTCTTTTTTTGTTCTTTCTCTCCTTTTCCCGAAATTCTTAAATTTCAAAGGAAATCCAGAGGGAAATGGGGATTTCAGGGAAATCTTTCACCTTGCTGCTGGGTTGGTAAATCAGGTGCAGCTCTGGAATCACAGGGAAAAAAACACCTAAAAAGCACAAAAATGGGGGATCCTGTATCCAAAAAAAGGGGATCCTGTATCCAAAGAAAAATCCCTTCTCCAAAAACTGGAAATTGCTTTAAAATTCAAGGTTTTCTCTGTATTTTAGAAATGTGTTTGATGGATGTCAGAGGAAAATTCCCCATATTCTAAAAATATGGGAGAATTCCTCATATTCCAAAAATATGGAGAAATTCCCCATATTCCAAAAGTGTGGAAAAATACCCCATATTCTAAAAATATGGGAGAATTCCCCATATTCTAAAAGTCTGGGAAAATTCCCCATATTCTAAAAATATGGAAAAATTCCCCATATTCCAAAAATATGGGAGAATTCCCCATATTCTAAATATATGGGAGAATTCCCCATATTCCAAAAGTGTGGAAAAATTCCCCATATTCTAAAAATATAGAAAAATTCCCCATATTCCAAAAATATGGAAAAAATTCCCCATATTCCATAAGTGTGGAAAAATCCCCCATATTCCAAAAATATGGAGAAATTCCCCATATTCCAAAAATAAGGAGAAATTCCCCATATTCCAAAAGTGTGGAAAAATACCCCATATTCTAAAAATATGGGAGAATTCCCCATATTCCAAAAATATGGAAAAATTCCCCATATTCCAAAACTATGTGAGAATTCCCCATATTCCAAAAGTGTGGAAAAATTCCCCATATTCTAAAAATATGGAAAAATTCTCCATATTCCAAAAATATGGGAGAATTCCCCATATTCCAAAAATATGGGAGAATTCCCCGTATTCTAAATATATGGAAAAATTCCCCATATTCCAAAAATATGGGAAAATTCCCCATATTCTAAAAATATGGGAGAATTCCTCATATTCCAAAAATATGGAGAAATCCCCCATATTCCAAAAATATGGAGAAATCCCCCATATTCCAAAAATATGGGAGAATTCCCCATATTCCAAGTGCTCATGAGAGCAGAGAGGGAAAAGCTGATGCAGGTCACCTCTCCTGTCCCCTGGCAGAGCAAATCCATTCTCCTTTCCATATTCACTGCCTGAGCCAATATAAAATATTTCCCTGCCCAAAATCCCCAATTTTTTGCTGCTCCAAAAGTGAGAGGATTTCTCCCTTGTGCTGCCCTGGGTTAGATGGAAGGATGGACAGCAGAGCTCCCATCCACCAGCCAGGAGCTGAAATGAAAAGTTTTTTTGAGCTTGGTTTGGGGAAATCAGGGACTGGTGGAATTCCTGCTTTTCTCAGACTCTCCCAGTGGAAGGGCTCACTCCCTGCTCCCAGTTTGGATTTTGGAGGAATTTTTGGGCTCCAGTGGCAGCTGGAGTTTCAATAATGCCAATTCTCCCCCTGCTCTGCCCCAGGAGCAGATTTAGGACAGAAATGTAAAATCTTCGTGGTGTCATTCCCTGATTGCTCAGGGCAAGGAGGAATTTCCTGGCAGGAAAAGGAGTGACAAGATCCCATCTGTGCCCATCCCTGAGCAGCCATTCCCAGGGAATATTCACCCTTTGAACAGAAGAAATCCATGGAATTAATATTTTCAAAGGATTTCACAGCCAGGGATTCAGGATTAAACTCATTTTCCTGCTTTTACCAAAAAGTTCATCCAGGGCCAGACACAATTCCAAGACTGGGACAGGATTTTACCTCAGAGCAGTGGGAGTTGGACTAAAACTAATCAGACTAAAACTGTGATTTCTGTGCAAGGATTTTGGGTTTCTCAGAGGTAAAAACCCCAATTTCCACACATCAAAGGAGGAGTAGGAACCTTCATCCTCCTAAAAATGGCATCAGGAAGATCCAACCTCATCCAAGCTCAGAGTTTGTTACACCTTCAATTATTTTTAGGTTTCATCTCCTGTACATAATAAAAGGTCAGCTTAGGTTTAATATCAATATAAAATAAGGTATAAAACAGAGTTTTGGGGTTTTTTTTTCTTCCAGAGATCTTTTTTTGTGATGCCAGCAGTCTGATGTAAGAGGAAATGTAATTCAGGTGGAGAACAAGGCAGTCAGTGGCATCCCAAGGGACCCAGGTGTGTTTGCATCGCTCCTCTCAGGCTGCACAGCCTCCCTGGAAGGAGAAAAAGACAAATATTCCCAGAGAGGGAGAGGTGTGAGGCTCAGTGTGGCTGAGCAAACTCTGCTGAGGGCCAGGGGACAAAAAAGAAAAGGTGTAAAGATATTGGGGGGAAACCATTCACAAAACCATTGAAATCCCACAAAAACCTGGACCTTTCCCATTGGGAATTAAGCACAAACTTTATTCTTCCTCCAATACAAATATTATGCAAATTAATGGATGGAGGCGATGGGATTGCAGGGACAAATTCTTGGTGATGCCAAATTATTGCAAGAAAATTGGGGAGTGAACCATTAAAGATGTCCTGGCCATGGACATCCCTCCTTTTCTTTTCTTTTCTTTTCTTTTCTTTTCTTTTCTTTTCTTTTCTTTTCTTTTCTTTTCTTTTCTTTTCTTTTCTTTTCTTTTCTTTTCTTTTCTTTTCTTTTCTTTTCTTTTCTTTTCTTTTCTTTTCTTTTCTTTTCTTTTCTTTTCTTTTCTTTTCTTTTCTTTTCTTTTCTTTTCTCTTCTCTCCTCTCCTCTCCTCTCCTCTCCTCTCCTCTCCTCTCCTCTCCTCTCCTCTCCTCTCCTCTCCTCTCCTCTCCTCTCCTCTCCTCTCCTCTCCTCTCCTCTCCTCTCCTCTCCTCTCCTCTCCTCTCCTCTCCTCTCCTCTCCTCTCCTCTCCTCTCCTCTCCTCTCCTCTCCTCTCCTCTCCTCTCCTCTCCTCTCCTCTCCTCTCCTTTCCTCTCCTCTCCTCTCCTCTCCTCTCCTCTCCTCTCCTCTCCTCTCCTCTCCTCTCCTCTCCTCTCCTCTCCTCTCCTCTCCTCTCCTCTCCTCTCCTCTCCTCTCCTCTCCTCTCCTTTCCTTTCCTTTCCTTTCCTTTCCTTTCCTTTCCTTTCCTTTCCTTTCCTTTCCTTTCCTTTCCTTTCCTTTCCTTTCCTTTCCTTTCCTTTCCTTTCCTTTCCTTTCCTTTCCTTTCCTTTCCTTTCCTTTCCTTTCCTTTCCTTTCCTTTCCTTTCCTTTCCTTTCCTTTCCTTTCCTTCTCCTTTTCCTTCTCCTTCTCCTTCTCCTTTTCCTTCTCCTTTTCCTTCTCCTTTTCCTTCTCCTTTTCCTTCTCCTTTTCCTTCTCCTTTTCCTTTTCTGTTTTGTTTTGTTTCTTCTCATACACCTCATTAAACTGGAGTCATTTCACTTCCAGGATCCTCTCAGAAAACAACCAAACCCACATTTCAGGCTCCCAGTTTTTCAGTGGAAAGGGTCTGAAAGGTCTTTTCATCCTGTCCTGGCAGCCTGCAAGGGCCCCTTTGCTGCAGCTGCCTGAATTTCTGAGAGCAGCTTTCCAAGCCTGGTGATTGCTGCAAACCTTTCCCATTCCAGCAGATCCTGCACTGGGGCAGCTCGCAGGGAGCAGGGGCTGGAGAAAAGGCAGAGGATGAAGCTCCTGCTGTTTTTAAAGTCACCCTTGTGGGTGTTTTATTCTCCTCCATCTCAGGCCTGCACCCTCTGAACAAACAGAATTAAATCTGCTCTTTCCTTCATTCCCCTTTGGGATGATGATGAATTGAGCAAGTTCTGCTTGTCAGCTCTGTTTATTGAGATGGACCAAACCCAGAGCCCAAACAAACCCAAAGCACAGGAAGCTCAGGGTTGTATCCAGACCTTTTACCTGTTTTCCCTTTTGAATGACCCAAATCCAAATTTTAGGAAGGTTTCCATCAGGTTTTGATCTATTTTTTAATTACTCAGACTCCCAGCCTCTAGCTCAGAGGAGATAAAGCACAGATACAAAGGTCTGGCTGCTCCACCACAATCATTTTTCCAGAGTTGTGCAACCAAGGCAGGTTTTATGACCACAGTGGCATAAATTAGCCAGAAAAAGGCACAGGAAGGTGGATACAGCACCAGGAAGATGGGGTTTGCACCAGGAAAATGGAGTTAGCACCAGGAAAACTGATTTAGCACCAGGAAAATTAATTTATCACCAGGAAGAAGGATTTATCACCAGGAAGATGGGTTTTGCACCAGGAAAACTGGTTTATGACCAGGAAAGCTGATTTATCACCAGGGAAACTGATTTAGCACCAGAAAAATGGATTTAGCACCAGGAAAATGGATTTATGACCAGGAAGATGGGTTTTGCACCAGGAAAATGGATTTAGCACCAGGAAAATGGATTTATCACCAGGAAAACTGATTTAGCACCAGGAAAATGGATTTATCACCAGGAAAATTTATTTAGCACCAGGAAAATGGCTTTAGCACCAGGAAAACTGATTTAGCACCAGGAAAACTGATTTAGCAACAGGAAAATGGATTTAGCACCAGGAAAATTTATTTAGCACCAGGAAAATGGCTTTAGCACCAGGAAAACTGATTTAGCACAAGGAAAATGGATTTAGCACCAGGAAGAAGGATTTAGCACCAGGAAAACTGATTTAGCACCAGAAAAATGGATTTAGCACCAGGAAAATGGATTTATGACCAGGAAGATGGGTTTTGCACCAGGAAAATGGATTTAGCACCAGGAAAATTGATTTATCACCAGGAAAACTGATTTATCACCAGGAAAATGGATTTATCACCAGGAAAATTTATTTAGCACCAGGAAAACTGATTTAGCACCAGGAAAATGGATTTAGCACCAGGAAAACTGATTTATCACCAGGAAAATTGATTTATCACCAGGAAGATGATTTAGCACCAGAAGAAGGATATGACACCTTCAGCCATAATTTTTTTTTTTGCCTCTGACCCATCCTGAGACTCTTCCCCAGTAACTTTGCCCTGATCTCCAAGAGCAGGAACAGTGGGAATGTTTTTTCCCTCATGGGTTGTCTCATCCTCTGGGATTTTTTGCAGCCCTCAGCACTTATTTAGAATTCCAATTCAGCACAACTGAGGTCACAGAATTGGAGAGCCAATGATGTAAAATGAGGATTGTTGGTCATGGGGATCTCTCACAGAGGGGAATGGGACAAAAGGTGCAGCTTGTGCTGGATGTTTTTCCAGGGTTGTTCATTATTTTTTGTGTTGAAGGTTGAATTTTCATCAAAATCTCAAAAAATAGAAAATCTAACCCAAAAGATGTGCTGGGCTCTTGGGATGACCTCACCTGCACAAATTTTTCAGGCACAGGAAAATTCAGTTATCCAGAACTGCCTTTTGTGTTCTTTGGTTTTTTTCCCCAATAATTTAATCTATAGGAAAAATAACCATGCTCCAGGCACCAAAAGCATGGGAATGGTGAAATGTGGAAAAAAATCCCCTTTTTGTCAGGGAGTGACTGATCAGCCAACAAACCAACCCAAATTCTGCCAGGAGGTTCCACCTGCACAAAAATTCAGGGTTTGTGTTCTCATGGTCGTGGTCCAGCTTTGTTGTTCCCTTCTCTTTGTTTAATATTTTGGTATTTCAGGGAAATTTTTTCAATTCCAGTGGGGTAAAAAGAGAAATAAACTTAGCCCAGTTGACTCTTTTTTCTCTCTGAAGATGCTCTGGCTCCAAATTTTGGGCAGATTCCATCCCAGACCAGGCTGGTCCAACACCAGGGCCCTGCTGCCCTTGAAGTTTCTTGTGGAAACTGATTTTAGGAAAATCCTATTTGCTCCCTGATTTTCCTATGGCACCACAAAGAATTTGGGGACAATGACATCCTGCCTCTTAGAGAAAAAACAAAAACAAAAACAAACCACAAAAACAACAACAACAACAAAAAAAAACCCAAACAAACAAAAAATTTTAAAAAAATAAATAAAAAAAAATAATAATAAAAAAAGAGGTTCCATGCTCAGAGAGAGACTTTGGGATGTTCTGGAGAAGAATTCCACTCAAAACCAACTCTGGATCACAACATCCACTGTCACAGTTCTGCCACAGAAACCCCAAACCTGCCCAAAATCCCCTGAATCCAGAGCTGAGAGCAGAGCTGGGCAGGAGAGGGTTTGATTCTAAATTCATCCCGGACTGGATGTTTTGCTGAACTTGTCTGGTTTATAATAAATATTTTCCCCCTAAAATGATGGAATTGTCTGTTTCATTTCAAGCTCTTTCTTCACCCCAGGCTCCAGAAAGAGCAATGGTTTTTTAATGTGGAAATTTCTTGCACAGGTTCCTTCGTCCCTTGAGCCAAATCCCATTTTTCTGCTCCTGCAAGATTTATTTATTGATCCTTTTTTGGCCCACCTGATGAGTTACACAAGCACACATCACAGAGGGGATGGATCAGAGTTTCAACCTCACCAAGAGAAGCAGCCAGAGCAGCTTTATCAGCATCACTGGGATTTATTTGGATTTATTTAGCACACCCAGTGATTTACTGCAGCCTTTGCTTTATGCTCAGAGAGTTTTTTCATTCTTTTTGTTCAGCTTTTATTTTTTTATTTTTGTATTTTTTCTGAAAAGTCGACACACGCAGCCACTATTGTTTTCTAGTCTCATCTTTTCAAATTTCAGGGTTGAAATCATCTCTAATAAATAAAAACTTGCAGTTGAAACAAGGGAAGGAAAGTTTTTTTCTTTCCAGCTACTCCTGGCCATAAAGCACGTTAAAAGTTTGTTGGGGTTTTTTTTTTCTGCTTCTGTTTGGTTTGTAATTAAGAAACTATTTGAAGGAGAGAATAAATAATAAATATAAATATAAATATAAATATAAATATAAATATAAATATAAATATAAATATAAATATAAATATAAATATAAATATAAATATAAATATAAATAAATATAAATATAAATATAAATATAAATATAAATATAAATATAAATATAAATATAAATATAAATATATATATATATACATGTACATATGCATTTACATATACATACATATAAAATATATAAACTATACTAAAATGTAATATAATGTACTATGTATATAAAGTATATTAAAGTTTATAAAATATATAAAATCATATAAATATATACATACATACATATATATAAATATATTAAAATATATTAAATATATATACAATTATATATAAATACATAAAAATATATAACATATAATATATAAATACTTACATATAATATATAAATATATTATATATAATATATATAATTACTATTATATAAATATAAAATATATTTATATATATTTATATTTCACATATATAAATATATATCCAATTCTGGATCCTTTATTACTTCCAAAGCCAAACTTCCTTGAAGTTCCTGGCAGTTCCATCATTTTTTTCCCTTTTCCACATTAAATTTCCATTCTTACCTCAAGCTGGAAGTGCTGAGCTGGCAGAAGGAATCAGCATTTTAAAATTAAATAAAATTAAAATTAAATAAAATTTCCACTCAGATTTTGGCAGCCTGGGGAAACCTCAGCTCCAGATGTTTAGGGAAGGTACCAAATTAATCTTTCCATACCTGTGTCAGCCATCAGTGGATGGACTCTGAAGTTTGTCCTTCAAACAAGTTTTGGGGTTTGGGAATTCCTTGGTGTGCTTGGGGAGCTGACCCTGCCAGCAGCTGGGGAAGCAGCAGACCCTCCTTTGCTGGAAAAGCTGGAATTTTAACATTTTTTGGTTTTTTTTTTAATTAGAGATTCTCTGATTGTCGCAAATCCTCCTTTGTGCCAAGGAAGGGGGGCTGGGCACGGTGGGGATGGGTCACAGCTTAGTGATTTTTGGGGGGTTTTCCCACCTTTAATGCTCTGTGAGGTTGGGTCAGTCCTGGCTGAAAGATGGGAAATCAAATTTGGAAAGTGGGAATGATTCCTTGCAAACTTGGCCAAGTCCAGGTGCAGACAGAGCTCTGGGCTCCTCCTGCATCCCCCGAGCATCTCTCCCTGACTTTGGGGGGAAAACTCCTGGGGCAGGTTCCTGTGACTTCTGGGATTTTTGGAAATGCTCTCTTGTGGAACCCCACGAGGTTTTCCATCACAAAACCCTTGCTCCTCACAGAGCATCTTGTGGTGAGGGTTTCAGAGCCCTCCAAAAAATTAAACTCACCCCGTTGCTAAAATGCTTCCAGTGCCAGGCATGGACTGAGCAGTTTGCTCAAAAACTCTCCCAAAGCTCCTCAAGTGCAGCTCTCATCAATTTTCCAATTGATAAGTGCCCTGGATAACTCCCACCCCTCCTATTTCCAAAGACATAAACAGGATGGAATCCCAGCCAAAATTCTGAAACCCAGCACATGCTCTCACTCCTGGAATCCCTCTGCTCCCTGTTTAATTGAAGTGTGACACACAAAGCAAAAGATGTTAATTGAATTTTATAGCTCCCAGCAGCTGCCAGGTTGTTGGAGGTGATTTTTACTGAGGGGAAAATTTATCTTCTCAAGCTTTATTTCTTTTTGGGTTGGAAGCACTGAAGGAGCCCTCGCTTGGGCAGACTCCACTTCTATTTATTGGCTTTGCTTTCCTGCAGCTAATGGCTGGTTTGTTTTGCAGAAAGCATGTCTAGCTCTGCTCTCAGTGACACTTGCAGTAAAAATCTCATAAAAAGGAGAAAAAAAACCTGTTCAACCTCTGAACTTGAGCCTTATCTCAGACTTAATCTCGGTTTGAAATGGGGGCTGACTCCTGACCTCTCTCAGCTGAACCTCCCATCACCTGCCAGAGCTCTTTGGTGAAACTCAGCTTTTATTTCTGCTTGGAACCCAGCCTGAATTTGATTTACAGTAATCCCTTCTAGGAAAGGCTGCTCTGAACTTGGGCTGGGCTGTGCCTGATCAATTAAGACAGGAAAAGAGCCGATTAGAGCAGCTCTGATAGTGGGGCTATCACAGACCATTCTGCATCGATCTGGGCTGCTCAGGAGGGCTTTGTTCACTTTTATTTTATTGATCAGCACCCACAAATGAAGACGTTGGAGAGGCAACTGCTCCTCCTGCAAGGCCCTGCAATAAATTTAAAACGTGGCAGCACTAAAAGTGTGATCCTCAGTAAACACATTTCACTGCCCCAGAGGTTTGGGGCTTATCAAAAAACACTTATCTGGCAAAACCTGGGCCTGGAAGGTGCCATTTCACAGCTCCCTGTCTAATGTTTGTGTCACCACTTCAACCTCAGCTGGCAAAAAATATTAAATTTAAAAAAAAAAAAATAAAATAAGGAATTTGATGCTTTGAGGTTCCTGCCACTGTGGTGGGTAGCTGAGGTGATAAATTTGAAAACAATTATTTATATTTCAGATATAAATATGTATTTATGTCCTCTCAAATTACACCACTAATTTCTTGCAAACTCTTGGGGAGCAGCACTTCCTGATTTTTTATTTTTGTAGATTGGTTAATTTTGGATCCACTAGCAAGAAAAAAAAAGAAAAAAGTCAAATCTGGCATGGATAACACATCACTTCTTGTCCAGTGAACACCTGTCTCTGTGTTTTCCAGGAAAAGACAGAAGGTTTGTTGGCAGGTTGATTAGAGGAGCTAATTGCATTTTTATTAATGGATTTTATTAATGGGCTGCTGGATTTTTTTAGTAGTGGAGTTGCCAGGCCTGCAGCAACCCAGGGACTGTTTTTGCTCCTTGCTGTGCTTTGAGGGTTGGTGTTCATCAGAGGGACAAGGGGAATTTAATTAAATGAAGACTGTAGTTATTATGGAACCTCTGGTTTAATACAGAATGTGGGAAGGAAAAAGAGACAATTAAAATGAAAAGGAGATAAAAGGATAACACAGAGTCATAAAATCACTGAAGATTTATTGAAGGGACATCTTCAACTATCCCAGGGTGCTCCAAACCTCATCCAACCTGGCCTTGGACATTCCAGGGATCCAGGGGCAGCCACAGCTTCTCTGGGAATTCTATTCTTTCTATTCTATTCTATTCTATTCTATTCTATTCTATTCTATTCTATTCTATTCTATTCTATTCTATTCTATTCCACTCCATTCCATTTCTACACAGAATATTTGTTTATTTGCATGAAAATCCCTGTATTTTATACAGAAATCTCACTCAATGTGCTTGAAGAAGGAACCCACCCATTTCTACTCAGAATATTTGTTTATTGATTCTTTTATTATGCATTTGTTGACGCCACAATTCCATCTTTCAGGGGAGAAGGAGGAAGAACAAAGGAAAAATGACTCCTGGAGTCTGAGGGGAGAATTCCTGATTCTGCTTGGGAATGGGAGCTGAGCAAGCAGAAAACAAAACCTCCTGTAGAAATCCACCCCAGATGTAGTTCCAAATCATTCACCTGCAAAACTCTGATTTGATAAAAAAGATTTGATAAGGAATCTTGTCTGCTGGACACTAATCCAGGGCCCTCATGGACAATCCCTATTTTTGAATTAATGAATAATGTGCACAATGTTTGATAAGCTGCCTCCACCAAGCCACACAAGCACACAATGTACAATCCTAATTAGCTGCTTTGCCCAGCTACTTAAAATGTTTTGCACATGCCAGCAAATGTAAATACACAATTAGGACATGCTTAGTTAAAAGGCAAAGCGAGATAAAGTACAACTATTATTAGCCAGAACAAAAATCTTCATGATCTTCATCACAGCGAGGGCTAATTAGGTGGGGAAAATGTGCAAATGAGCTCAGCTGATTGTTTAGGGTTTGGAAAGCAGTGCCAGGATGGGAAGTCCAGCTCTGAGTGTGTTCTGGGGTGGGTTTGTGGTTATTGATTCCACAAGGGTGAAAATAATCAGCATTAGGGATTAGGAGAGCGGTCACAGGAGATCTTCATGGCAGGTGAACCCCAAAAAATGTCATTTGTAGCAGCTGGTTTGTGTGGCTGGGTGTCTTTCTACTTCTATTTGGGGAGTGAATAAAATTCAGCTCATTGTCAGCTCGGTTTAACCAATAAAGCTTGAGGGGGAAATGGAAAAAGCGTTTTTTCTTTCTCCCTTTGCCCATTTGCCCATTCCCCATCTCGAAACTCTGCATTTCCCAGTGCTCCAGACTGGCTGGGATTAGGAGATGCCTCAGTGCCAGAGAAGATAAAGAGGAACTTTCTTCCAGGGAATTTGAAGCATCCTGCACTGCTTTCAGGTTGGAGGTGATTCCCCTCAAGCTGAAACCCAAGGTGTGAGCAGCACCCTGACAACTCCTGTGCTGTCAAACACACTAATTAAAAGAGAGGCTCTTTAATTTCCACAGCTAAAGTTTCAGTGTTTATCCAAAGGCTGGTTTTGCCAGCCCCAGCTGCTCCTGCTTCTCCCAGGAGTGCACACCCAAAATTTGTCCACCTGAATTCCTCACTAAGGATGCTCTGGCCGGGCTGGGCAGAGTGGAAGTGGCACCAAAGCCACCACCAGGATCCTGATCCAAGACCCTGTTGCTTCTCCAGTGGTGGCTTTGTGCAGCTTGGTGTCCTGTCTGTCCCTGTGAGGGGCACCAGCAGCTGGGATTCCTGGAGGGAGAGCAGGAATTTTGTGTAAATAAATAAGTGGAGGCAAAGCAAAGAGCACCATCATCCCCTCAGTGAAAGCACCTTTCAAGCAAATTCATATTTACAGTCATAGCATTGTTAAAGCTATTTTTAATTACATAAAATAAAACCCTAATGAAGCTTTATTAGTGTTTCATCTCTCCCTCCCTTTCTTCACGCCCTCCTCTGAATTTTAATTGCGGTTTCTTTCCCACACCCCTCCAAACCCGAGGAGGTTCCAGCAAAGCCAGAGAGGAGCAATGGGAGCTGATGACTGGGGTGTGTGATCCCGGCTCAGGTAGGCTGGGCTCGCCTGGCTAAGCCTAGCACGCTGATTAAAGCTGAGCCCGTTCTCATCTTACAGGCACTCGGTGTCTGTGGGATATGAGACACCAAAAAAAGCCTCCCGTGTCCCTGATCCTTTAACTGCGAGTCAAGGCAGCCAGGTCTCAATGAGGTTTCATCTTTCTCGAGGTGTTGCCAGGTGCTAATTAGCGGCGGGACCCGGTAAAAAGGGAGAACGTGCAGAACAAGATTGCAGAGGAGATTGGTTTCATGCCCACTGTGTAGAACTGAGCCCTGCAGGAGTCTGTCGAGTTTATTCCCATTTTGTGCACTCATTAACAGAAGTACCTGTTGCTGACTGAGGCTGAATTTCCACATTCCCTCTCCAGAGCTGTCTATAACATCCCCAAAGCAGGGGGAAGACAGAGCAGTGTTTAAATCCCCCAGTTCTTTGTTAATTTGGCTCAGCTGAGGAAAACCTCCATCCTGGGGCTGATAAGCGGTTTATTAGACCAGTCTAAAACAATGAGAGAGCACAGCAAGTTCCCCAGTCCCAGGGGAAGGCGGGCAGGGCTGAACCCGGCCACAGGTCCCCGATCCAGCTCCCAGTGTCGTAATGGAAAGCGAAGGGAGGTGTCCTTGATTCCCCGATAGCCTCAGCCCTACGTGCTCCAGCCTCTGAAAAAAGCCTTTGGGAAGCTGCACGTGGGTCTGGCCTAGCCTGACACCCCCTTTTTATTGTTTTTTTTTTTTTCTGTTTTGCTGTTCCCTTGGCGGTGAGAGCGCGGAGCTGCTCCCGGCCCTCCGCGGCATTCCCAGCCTCCCGAGGATGCTCACCCCCTTGGCAGGCTCGCCTAAAAGTGCTTCTGGCTGCTGCCAAAGCCTTCCCAACACGCAGAGAGCTCTTGTTTGCGGCTACCCGACCCTCCTTTCATCCCGTTCCCCACCGTTCCTTACCCCGTGCGCTCGGAGCTGCGTGATCGCCGCCGGCTCCTTCTCTGCATCCAAAGCTTTTGGGCTTTTTCAGGTCATGTGTGCCAGACCTCAAAGTGACCTTAGCTAACAATCCCTTGTTTCTCTTCCTCTTTCGTGTACTTACTTTCCAGGATCAATCTCTTTCCAACAATAATATTAATGTTGGCAGCCGCTCCCGCTGCGTTTCGCTCTGGTGTGCGTCTGCGGCAGGGAGGAGAAGGACAAAGCTCCCTGTCTTTAAAACTTTAAAGCACTCCTCTTCCAGCCACACTTGGGCCCTTTTTCTTTACATTTGTTGTATTTCTAAGCTGAAGATTGAGGGGTTTGTTGTAAAGAATCCCGTGCCCAGCACCAGTGACTGGTGCAGAATCCATCAGGGCTTTGCTGGGTTTGTTCCCACCACTTTTGATATTCCCCAGACGTGAAGGGGAATTTACAGAGCTTGTTCCCACCACCTTCTGATATTCCAGGCACAAAGGGCAATTCAGAACCAGGAGCATTAATACACAATCACTTTGTTTTCAACTTTCATTTATCCAGTGCATTCTGTGATAAAAAATTAATCACAAAATAAGCCAAGTGCAGGATAATGCACACACAGGGGAGCAGAGTGGGGCAGGAACGGGAGGAGAGGCTTGTCCTGGAATGCTGTGCTCTGTTCTGATGGCTGCAGTCAGAACCAGCAGCTGGGAGTGACTGACGATAAAATTATAGCAAGAAATGAGATGGACCTGTTTAATACAGAGAGAAATTCCTGCAGGAATTTTTATCACCTCAGAGCAAGGCTGGATGCATTTCCAGAGGATATTCCAGGCTCAAAGCCGGGACTCCATGAGTTGTGAATGGAGCAAACCTCTCACCTTAAACTTTCCTGAATCAGGAAATCAGGGCAGGGCAGGAAGGGTGAGACGAGGAGCGCTGATGCTCCGCTCGCTTATCTCACCGCTGGAATCTGGCTTTTATTTTCATTTTTCCCACTGACAAACGCCGCTTTTCTCGCTCTTCCTCTCCCGGGCAGAGCTGATTGATGCTCCTTCCCTCCCTCTCCCCCCAAACACGGGCGGTGCAGATGTTCCAGCTGCTGAGAGCACCGGCCCCAGCGCTGCCCAGGCATCCCCAACACCACCCAGGCTCTGCATCCCGAATTTTGGGGAGAATTCACCCTGTTTGCCCATTTGCAGCCGTTTATCCCCTTCATCTCATCAAGCCTGACCTTTTTTCCTGCCAGTGGTGCTCTGCTTTCTGATGCTACTGTGCAGTAAAGGGCTTTATCCAAGCCACCTTTATTTATGAGATGCTTTTATTTAGGGGAAAAAAAAACCCAAACTTTTAAGATTTTAAGATTTTAAGGGCAGTAAATCACTCTGTATCTTTCTATCTAGAGGTTGCTTATCCCCTGATGTTAAATAAATGAGGCTTTTTAGCCTTTTCTTGTGACTGCCTTGTTCTGGGCTGCTGGTGCCCCCCCAATCCAAAGCATGTCTCACACCCAGCTGTGGCTCAGCAACAATTCCAGTTTGGCTGGACCTTGAAATTAGTCCCAACCCTCGTGATTGAGTTGTCAGCATCTGCTGAGGGATCGTTTATTGTGCTGTCCCTTCCCATTGAGACAGGAAAGCCTCACACAATAACTTCACCTCGTGGAAAAGGTCATGCCCAGAGTTCACAAAACACTGTCTCTGTTCCTTTATTTATTGCTTAGCACCCCAATGCCCATCCCATAAGCCACAAAACAGGGGAAGACAGTTAAAAATACTCTGCTTTGGCACAGTCCCCTGTTCTGGCAGAATTTGGGCTGAGGCTTTTGGTTTGTGTTTATGTGAAAAAGCAGGACAAAGCTCAGCTGGAGTTTCCCCGAGCCCCAAAGCAGAATCAGTGCAGGATTTACAGCTCTGCATCCAGCCCATAAATCAGTGCAGGGCAACTTTAAGCCCAGCCCAGGTTTGCCAGGACAGCCTGGCAGCCCCAGCCTGCTCCACAGAGCCCTGCCACTGATTTTCCACATCCCATCCCTTCTGCCTGCAGTGCTCCAGGGCCAGCACACCTCTGTGTCCCTGTGTGTTGTCCCCAATGTCCCCACACCGTTATCACTCCCAGCAAACGGTTCTTTCCCCTCCACATAATTTTTATTTTTGAGTGTCAGATGTGGAAAACCCAACAGGATGATCCCTCAGCATGTACCTCGTGTCTGCTGGGAAATCACAGCAGAAATGACAAATGGGGAGGGAGGGATCCAGAAAACACCAAATGGCTCAAAAGGCAGCAGGGCAAATCAAGTCCAACCCTGCTGTGGTTTTGCTGGTCTTGATAGAGCTGCAGAGCCAAGAGACAAATACTCAGATGTTCCACTGCTTTGTCAGCAGGCAATTGGTAAAAATCTTTTAGCACTTTTCCTTGAAGAATGATGATTTATTTTTTCCCTGCCACAGAGCTCCTGTGGGCACAACCAGGCGTTCCCCAGAGAGCAGCAATGATCTCATGCCAGGAAATCTTTCTCCCTTCTCACAGCACAACTGCTGAATTCTCCCTTTGCTCTGGCACCCACCAGGGTTTCCATGGGAATTAACATCCCCCACCACACCTGCCTCATCCTGCCACGGGGAGGATGTGCCAGAAATCCTCGAAATTCCTTGGATGTGGAAGGTGGGAATTACCCAGAGCCAAAGCCCAGGAGGCTCTGAGGGGCTGGAATTGGGCTCCAGCCACGAGGTGCAACAGGACCCTGGCGGCCACACGAGGTTTGCCTGCCCCAAAAGCCTCAGGGTGGTAAATGCTGTTTTTTGATTTGTTAAGTTTTTCTTTCAAGGCCTTGAATCAAAGCTTTTGTCATCCTTTACACTCTTACACAGTAATTTAGGATTAGTAGACAACTGTATAAGATTCTGTGAAATTTTTGTGTTTTTTTCCTTGAACAGCAAAACTTCCTTGATGGTTTTGTCCATCATTTCAGTTGACTCCACTCTTGCACTTTTTCTATTTCCCAAACCCCATCAGGGATTTGAGACAAAAAGAGAAAGATACAAATTTTAAAATGACCTGGAGAAAAGAGATAAGAAGGGTACAGAGGTGTGAGAGGAAAAAAACGTTAAAAGGAAAAAAAAATGTTTAAAGGAAAAATGTTGAAAGGGTGCGATTCTGGTGGCCAGTAAAAGGATGTAACCACATTGTCATACTCTGTAATACTTTCATTTTCACCTCATCTTAAAGCTGCCTCTGGTTTCAGCCACCACCCACCAGAAATACCCTGGAATTAACTCTGCTGTGGTATTTTCAGGAGCAGAAACACTTTCCTCTGACATGAAGTCCTCCAAGAAGTGCTCTGGTGAGGGCTCTGATGCCATTCAGGGCAGGCACGAGATTTATTCTGTGCTCTCTGCTGTCAGTGGGATCTGCAGCTCCTGCCTTTATCCCAATTAATTTTGTCTCCCAGTGTTCACCCGGGTTTGTGCTGCAGCCACTGGAAGGTTCCACAGTCCCTGCTTGGGGCAAGATAATTTCATGTCCTTCTGAACCCTCAGAAGGCACAGCAAGACCCCTGGAGCACAGACACTCCCTGAACCCCTTGTGAGAATGATGATCCCCCATTAGTTTTGGTTTGCATTCCAAGCATGATTTTTTTTCTTTTTTCTTTTTTTTTTCTTTTTTTTTTTTTTTTTGCAGGACTCTGGAATTTCTCATTAACTGAGGCATTTTGCAAATACCTGCAGCTGGGGCATGTGGCAAAAAGGGTTTGAAGGGAGGCATAATTGATGTCAGCTCAGTAACACTCATTCGTCAAAGGATGCTAATTAAAGGTGCTAATTAAAGCTTCAGCCATAAGTTATGTCCATCCCATGGATGGAGGCTCCATCCCAAGTGTCCAAGGCCAGGCTGGATGGGGCTTGGAGCCACCTGGGATGGTGGAATGTCCCTGGGGATAATCTAAAGTCCCATTCCACAGTTCTCTCTCTATATCCCCACAAATACTCAAATTTGAACCAACAGTTCTGCAGCTTGAGTGGTGAGACAGAACAAACCCCACAAGAAATCCATTCCCATCCTTTCATTTTGAGGCACAGCAGCTTCCAGGAGGACTCAAATGGTGAGTGAAGTTGTTTTCTCCTTGAGGAGGGAGGAGGTGAAACTTATCCCTTGCAGCTGCCTCAGTCATTCCCTGCAGGAATGTTCACCTGGCTGCTGCAGCAGCTCAGAGCTGGCACTGCCCCTGGCACTGAACCTGAGCTCAGCCCATCCTGGGCTCCTCCTGGAAAAGAAATCCATGCCCCAGCCATCAAGAAAAGAATCTGAATCACAACAGAGTTTGCTGGAGGGAGAGCTTTACAAAGCATTTTTTCTAATCCTGGTAAGGAAATTGGTGATTGCTGCCTTAAAAAATTAAATGTCACATCATCTCAACCTCTCTTTGCTTCTCATAAACATCTTGCAACTTGAGGCAGAGGAAATCTGCCCTGGCAGCAGTGCCATGTTGGCCAAGAGGGGTTGGGTTGGTGCTGCAGCCTTCTCTTCACGCGGGTTGGACTGCTGTGTGGTCAGATCATAAAATCATCTGCTCAATTTGGCTTCAAAATGTAAATTTGAGTGATTCAGTGTTTGTTTTATAGTAGCTCTACCTGATCCATCCAGAGAGGCTAAAACCAGGTCTGGGCAGCACTAAAACCAGGTCTGGGCAGCACTAAACCAGGTCTGGGCAGCACTAAACCAGGTTTGGGCAGCACTAAAACCAGGTCTGGGCAGCACTAAAACCAGGTCTGGGCAGCACTAAAACCAGGTCTGGGCAGCACTAAACCAGGTTTGGGCAGCACTAAACCAGGTCTGGGCAGCACTATCACCACTCTGGGCAGCACTAAACCAGGTCTGGGCAGCACCAACACCAGGTCTGGGCAGCACTAAACCAGGTCTGGGCAGCACTAAACCAGGTTTGGGCAGCACTAAACCAGGTTTGGGCAGCACTAAACCAGGTTTGAGCAGCACTAAACCAGGTTTGGGCAGCACTAAACCAGGTTTGAGCAGCACTAAACCAGGTCTGGGCAGCACTAAAACCAGGTTTGAGCAGCACTATCACCATGTCTGGGCAGCACTAAACCAGGTTTGAGAAGCACTAAACCAGGTCTGGGCAGCACTAAAGGATATTGGCCAGCTGAATTCAGCAGAGGGAGCCTGGAATTTCAATGTGTCCCCAGTCTGAGTCCAGCTCTGCCTGCTCCCCAGAAGGGCTGGGGGGCTCAGGCTGTGCCCAGCTCTGCACACCTGGGCTCAGAGTCACCCCCACGCTTCTCCAGGTGCTGATTTCTGAGGTAAAGCACCATCTGTAGGCTGGGCTCAAGTGGCTGGGCAGATATCTGGGCATCAGCCTGACTAGACTGTGTCCCAGAAGGTTGAATTTGTCCCTAAGCCAGTTTAATGTGGACTTTCTGTCACTTTGTGTGATCAGAGCACCCAGGGGAGCTGGGGTGGGCACTGTTGGACACTGAGCACCAAACCCTGCAGTCAGATTTTCCTGAAAGGATGTCCCAAAGCCACTGCTCCTTTCCAAAGGGAATTCTGGGCTTAAATCCCAGTTATCTGAATGAACTCACTGGTCCCAAAGCCAAGCAGAAACTCCACCACTTTTACCTGTGCCATTGGCCCAAACTCACAAAAATCACTTCCTTGGAAGTTGATGTCTCACCAAAGGAATTTCTCAGTGGCTGTTGTGCCTTTCACCTGCACATTCCAGACTGGAGAGTGGCAGGGAATGCTTATTCCTGGAAATCTGTGAGGTTTGAGGGCAGGGAATTAAAAGGCAAGTGGGTGTCTCCCACCATGTGGGCTGGAGCTTCCTTTATTTTCGATATTCATTGGAAAATGTCACCATGTGTCACTTGGACACCTCCATGGTTTTATCAGACCCTGGAGAGTCACCAGAGGAGGGACAGGGACACCCAGATGGGCACAGGGGTTTGTGCCAGAGCCCAGCTCAGCCTGGGGCAGAGGGAATTCATTACAGAGGGAATTCATTACAGAGGGAATTCATTACAGAGCTTGGGAGGAAAAGTCAATAACAGGATTGAAACATTCCCACAGGTTTCTCTGGCATGAGATCTCCCAGATAACTTGTGCCCATGGTAAAATGCGGTGCCAGGTGAGATTTAATCACTAATGAGAGGTGCCCAGACTTCAGCCAGCTCTTGGGAAGCTCCATGAGGTCATGGATGAACGGGCTCCAAGGAGAATAAAGAGCAATACAGATGATTTTCTCCAAGAGATTCACAGTGATAAGCACAATGCAGTGACTCAGTGCAGGGCGAGGAGGTGCTGGGGTTTTCACATCCATGAAAAAAAATAGTGTAGCATAGAAAAATCTGATAATAATGCCTTTTTTTTTTTTTTTTTTTTTTTTTTAATCCAGTGGTTGCATTTAAAATGGAATATAATTCATAGGAATTATAGGACATTTACTGTACATTACCCAGGAGTGCTCTGCCCATGAGGCAACACTTCTTAGTGTGATGAGAAATAAAAAAATGCATAAAATCGCTTCCAGTGGGTTCTGAGGTAGCTCCTGAGTGACCAAATTCCCTGTCCCTTGACACCAACCCAGATCACGTGCGCTGGGTCCTGATTCAGGGTGGAATTTGTTTTTCCCATCATGTGAGAGGGAGATGTCACTCGGGCACGGGGACACGAGGAGAGGGCTCAGCAACACGAGAACCTGCTGCAGATCCCTCCTGGAAGGACTCACAGCTCTCTGGAAACATCTCCCTCTGTTTGTTTTGGCTTCCAGAGCTTCTCTGAGTGTGATTACCAGCAGTTAGAAATGGGAATCCTCGTGCTTCGTGCTCGGCTCGGAGGACCTGGGTTGATTTCTGACCTTGTCACAGTGTCACAGCGAGAAAAAGAGATTTAATTCATCTGCAGGTCTGTTTGTACAAGGCTGCCCTGCACTGAGGTGAACCCTGTGTGGAATTCACACAGATATATATAATTATATAGCCATTTTTAAGAGTCTCCAGTGCTTATATATAAATATATAAACCTCTCTAGGCTGCTTCAGAGGGGGAAAATCCCCCCTCACATCCCTCTGAGCCAGAGGATAGGGATGGATTTGTGCCTTGCAAGGACCAATGTCTTCATTAAGATCCCTGCTCGCTGGGCAGTGACAAATCTTCCCTCAGAACACGGTGATTAAGGTTTAATTTTATTCTGGATTATGGGCAGCTCCACTTGCAAAGCAGCCAAGGTTGGGCACATATTGCCTGGAAATGAGCATCCCTCCCCAAAGGGCTTAAGCAGCTTTGGATAAGAAATGATGGTCTGGGGAAGATTAGGAGATCTCCAGGCTAAGAGGACGTTCAGAGGAAGTGCCATCATGGGCTCAGGAGGAAATGCTCAGGGGCTGAGGCTTCCAAATTGCTGGGGAGATTTGGAGGAAGATGGTGGGGAAAGGATAGGTTAGTGCATTTACAGATTCACAATGGGTGGATTTACAGATGGGGGAAGATGGCCAAATGTATGGGGATGGATGGGGGGGGATTGTTTATAAATCAGCAGCATTGAAACATTTCCAGGCTTCAATTTGCTTAGAGAACCAAATCAGCATTTCTGGAGGTTTTATGATGTGGCAGAAACCAGGAGCATCACCTGAGCTAAGTTTAGGTGGGGAACAAAACCTGTTTGCCCAGCCCTAGAGCTGAGTTTGGAGGGCTGGAGGAGCACAGAGGGAAGGAGGAGAAGCCAGCCAGGGCTGGGGTGCAAATATTTGTCCTGATATCCAGTTCTCTGCTCCTGCAGATTTTCTGCTTTTCCTCCCAGGTACAGGTTTATTCTGCCAGAGAATGGTATTTAAATGCAAGCAGTGCTGATTATTTGCTCTCAAACACATGTTCTTCCCTCCCCTGGGAGCAGGGGAGGAGGACAGTGAATGTTTCACCCTCGCTGCAGTGACAGCTTTGATTTGTGGAACAGCTTGGAATAAAACGCCGGTGATTTTTCATGGAAAAACCAGTGGACATAATTTCTGTGTGTCTCAGAGAGAACAGCAGAGAGCTGAAATGCCTGGACACACCATTGTGTGAGTGCCAAAATCCTGGATGGATACAAAACTCTGTGTTTGCAGCCCGGAGAAATAACATTACAACCATCCCTGCTTAAGCAGATTCTGCTTGTTTATTGTTTTCCAGCATCTGCAGCTCTGCTCATCAATTTTTCACATTATTCCTTGGCTGTTTCCTCGTGTTCTGTCTCTTTGCTGGTTTGATGTTTTGTTCTCTGGAGATTTCTTCCATAAATTTTTATCATTTCCTCCGAGAAATCTTTTTTTATGATTCCCAGTGAGAGCTGGGACTGTGATATGGTGGAGGCAGAGGAGAAGGCTGGGCAGTGGAAACTCCTTTATCTCCATGCCATGGAAAAACCCCTCTGGCTCCCTGTCAGCCAAGGAAGGTCAAACACAGTCCGAGCTGCAGCCCTGCCAATGGATCCCAAATCCTGTGTTTAATATTGATCTGCAGCTTCATAACCACCACCCTGGCAGTGCTGACAGCAGCCCTGACATCAGCACGGTGACACAGGGCACAAAAATGACTTCACCCTGCCAGCTCTGCTCCCAGCCCTGGGAAGTTAGTTAATTAGGGTTAATTAGTGCTTGCTGGTGAGGGTTGGTGGAGGATGAGGTGGGACAGAGGGGGCAAAGCTGGGCTGGACCAGTGCCTGGGGCAGGGGGTGCTTGGCATTTGTGGTGCAGAGTTTACAGCAGGTTTACAGCAGGTTTACAGCAGGTTTACAGCAGATCCTGGGCTCAGCTGGGCTGTGGGAGGAGTTTTTCCAGGTGCATCCAGCACCAGCCCATCCCTCAGGTGGTTGGAGCTGGAGCTGGAGCTGATCTTCAGCTTTGGAGGAGGTTTTTGGAGATTCATCCTCAGTTTTTAAAGGGATTTTCAGAGATTGGTCTTCAGCTTTGGAGGAGGTTTTTGGAGATTCATCCTCAGTTTTTAAAGGGATTTTCAGAGATTGGTCTTCAGCTTTGGAGGAGGTTTTGGAAATCTGTCTGTGTTGGGCTGAGCCCAACCCTAACAGGGAATAGGAAGGTTCCCAAGGAGCAGAGTCAGGACCTTGGTGCTGCAATCACATGGAAAACCAGACTTAGACATCCCCAAAATTGCTGGGCACATCCAACACCAGCCCATCACTCAGGTGATGAACCAAATCCTCAGCTCTGGAGCTGATCTTCAGCTTTGGAGGAGGTTTTTGGAGATTCTTTTTCAGTTTCAGAGGACATTTACAGGGATTGATCTTCAGCTTGGAAGGAGATTTTGGAAATCTGCCTGTGATCTGGCCAAACCCAACCCTACACAGGGTTCCAAGGAGCAGAGCTGGTGCCCTGGGGCTGCAATCACATGGAAAACCAGACTTGGACATTCCCAAAACTGCTGGGCACAACCCTCTGAAGAATGATGGACATGGGGTGTGCTGCCCCCACTGCCCTGCCAGTGCTGAGTCTGGGGATTTCTGTATTGAATTAAAATCTAGAACCACCACCAGTAAACCATCCAAAGCCCAACAGAAATGGGAATGTTCCAAGTGACCACAGTGGGCCTCAGGAAAATGGTTCTGAGCTGACAACAATTCACAGAGTAACTCCTGTTTTAGTAAAATGAAGGTGCAGGAAGAGAACTATTCAGACTTGACAAAATGACTTTTCTGATCCCCACCTGCATCCCATCCATGCAAATCTGTGCCCACAGAATGAATCAATGGGAGCCAGTCCACGAATCCAGCACGAGCCTGAATTTGGGATGGTGTAAATAAAGCACTGAGGTGGCACCTCTGGGGCAGCAGGGCTTCATCCCAGCTGAGGATCTGGCCCAGAAAGTGGGAATAACTCTTTCTGCCCCGTGATTTATGCTCTCCAGCTATTGACTGCTCTGAAATGAGGCTCTGTTATAAACAATCCGGGCAGCAAAGGAGGCAATTGTGCCTTAATGAGCCCATGGTTCAAAGCACTGCCCTGCTACATTGACCCTTCTATAGATCACAAAGTCTCCTTGATTTAATTACCTCACAGAACCCCAGACCAGACAGCTCCAAACCTCATTTATGCCCTGATCTTGCTATTTTTTTTTTTTTTATTTTGGTGCACTTTGCAGTGATTTACAATTCAGCCAAGGGACTCTTCAGGCAGCAGAGAAGAATTGTTTAGAGGAGTTTGTGTGCAATTACATTTTTCTGAAGGAAAGAAAAAGGGGGGAAAAAAATCACATTTTGAGACTCTAAGGTCTTGTCTCCTTTCCCAAGCACAAATAATAAGCAGCTCTGCCTTTTTAAGGGTAAAGGACTAGAAACTTCCAGGGTAGAATTAAGGGAATTTCAGTCAGAGGCGAGACACTGCACACTGGAAATGTTCCCATTGGGAAGTTCCCAATCCTGACGTGCAGCTTTCAGCAGATATTACAGGATTGTTCCACCAGCATTATCTCAGCTACCAGGGTATTTATTTTCCCCTTCCAATCTGTGGCACAGAGCAGTGGAAACAATACAAAGTTCCCTTGCATTCACCAGCCCCTCGCCCCTCCTGCCTCAGCAGGAGCCTCTCATCAGATGAGCCTCAAAACAGCCTCAAAAATTAATCCAAAATTAACCAAACCACCAAGATTACACCTTGATTTCTTCTGGAGCAGCTCTGAACTGCATCCAGATGTGCAGCAAACAGCCCTGGCTCCTCTGCTGCTTCCTTGGCACGAAGGGCTCCATCTCCCCATGGCAGGGAGGGATGGGAGATAAAACCATGGGTTGAAATCACAGAATCATGGAGCAGTTGGGGCTGGAAAGCCAAAAAGCTCATCCAGTCCCACCCCTGGGATGGGCAGGGACACCTTCCACTGTCTCAGGATGCTCCAAACCCAGCCTTGGATATTCCAGGGATGAGGCAACCACAGCTTCTCTAAAAGTTTTGCTCCAGAGAGCACCAGTGCTGCTCATGGATCCTGCTGGGGGCTGATTCAGGACAAAAAAATAAATAAAAAAAAAACGAGCAGGACAAAAAAGGCTCTCCCAGGCTGGAGGTTGAGGCTGGGCTGAGTTTGGACCTTGCACCCACCTGCCCCAGGACAGAGCAGCTCTGGCACCTCCAGTGCTGCCAGTGCCAGAGCAGCTCCACACTTTGGTGCTCGTGTTTCTCTCTTCACATTCTTGTTTTGTGACAGAATTGGATCACTAAATCTGCCACATTATTCCCTTTCTCCCCCTCCCTCCCTCCTTGATTAGCAGAGACACTTATTCCAGCTTTAATAGGGAGAAACAAGTTCCCTCTGTCCTTTTCCAGTCCTAAAAATACAAGAGTGTGTTTTCCAGAGAAGCTGGTGATTGAGGTTTAAATGTTCAACCAGAATACATTAAAATGCTCTAAATATCCAGGAGAAAAAGGGAGCCCTGATACCCAGAGGAAAGTGGGGTGCTTGAGCTGAGTTACAGCACTCTAATTATTGCTACTGCCAGAGCTTAAAATCTACAACATTATTTTTAGGCCCTCGTCCAATCCACAAAAAGATCTCTAAAATAATTGCAAAAGGACCTCACTTGAAGACTGTTTGTTTTGGAAAAATAGAAATCTTTGCTCCATTTCAGCATATTTCAGCCTGGAGAGCAGTAATATTTTATTTGTGTTGAAAGAAGGCAGAGACTTATTCAATATTAATAAATGGTTTACAGCATGGGTTAAAGTTATTTTCTTATTTTCTTATTTTCTTATTTTCTTCTTATTTTCTTATTTTCTTATTCTACCCTGCAGTCCTGCCCAGGAGACTCCACCCCTGGGGGAGAAGATGTTTCTGCTGAAAGGACCTGAAATCAAAGAGAAATAATATTCACAGGGTAGAAATCTGCCCAAATTGAGATGTTTTCTGCTCAATGCTCTGCTACATTTTGCACAGTGGTGCTAATTAGTGGTGTGAGCTAATTAAGAGCTGTATGTTAATAGCACACCTGGCAGGGCAGTGTGCTCCTGGCCAGGACAAAGGGACCTGACCCATCTCTTGGTTGGAACCCTCTGAGCCCCTGGGAGCTGTGCCACAGTCACTCCACGACACTCAGGACTCAAAGTCCAACTGTCTGTGCTCAGAGACAAAGAAAGGATGGAAAAGAGGTACCAGGAGAGAGAGAAAAGGGAAAAAAACAGATCCTCAGTCAGGGGGATGCACTTTAATGGATGAGCTTTAGGGTCCCTTCCACCTCAAAAGGAAAAACCAGAATTGGGAGATGCACTTTAATGGATGAGCTTTAAGGTCCCTTTGAACCAAAAAAAGAAAAAGCAGACCCTGAATAAGGGGGTGCACTTTAATGAATGAGCTTTAGGGTCCCTTCCATCCCAAACCATTCCAGGATTTTCTGTGGGTTTCCCTGGGGAGGTTTTCAGCCTGCAGTTGATGGAAGGGATTGAATTTTGGCTATTCCTGAGGATGCACAGATCCAAAAAAAAAAAAAAAAAAAAAAAAGCATTTTGTGCCTTCTTGATGTTTTTCTTTGCTTTGCTCAGTGGAAGAAAGGGGAGAAGGGAGAATGTTTAAAGTCCTGGCTGTGGCTCAGCTGTGGCACAACCCTTCAGGCTGCTCATGCCCCTCTGGCTCCCTGGCCACAGGGATGATGTGATTGTGGTCACCAAAGGCCCTGCATCCTCCCAGGGTGGCATCAAACGGGTGACCCAGCTGAGGGGCTGGCACCTGGGGAACATCAGCCACAGAACCCCCAGGGACAAAACCCCAGAGGAGGAGAACAGCTCTGTGTGAGGAGAAAAATGACAGCAATGACAACAGCATGGAGCTGCAGGCAAATCCTGCATGAGGTGTGGGAATGATGGCTGGGAGTGCCTCGAGGGACAGGTGGGCACAGGTGCAGGAATTCCCTGTCCCCCTCACCACTCCCACCCCTTGGGTTCCACTGGAGTGACTCTAAAACCCAACCAAATCTGCTTTTTTTGCTCAGAAGGAGCAAAACCCGTGGTGATGGACACTGCTGACCACGGGCCTGGCTTTTTGATTAATTGCAAATCAACAGCAGAGTTTCAGAAAGCCAGCTCAGCTTGGTGCTGCTGCTTTAAACACTAACCAAGCCCTGCTGCAGAACCCACAGATGCTGAGGGGAGAAAGCTCCTTCCCCTCCATTTTTACCTCAATTTTTTTATTTTTTTAAGTGCTGCTTTTCAGGGCTGGGGACTCCTCTGCAGGCAGCAGCTGAGTGGGGCTGTTTATTTATAAGAGTCAAGCAGAGCCACACAAAAGGTTATGGCCATGGGCCAAATGTCTTTGACATCATAGCCTGTCATTAATGGCATAAATCCTCCGTGATTTCATTTCCCACTGGGCCAACCAGCATCTCTCCCAGATTATTTCAAAGGAAAAAAAAGTCCAAACATTTACCTTCAAAGCCCAAACAGATCGTATCGTCCCAGCCTGCTTGCCTGATATGAAATATATTCCCTTGCACATGGCATTTTTATGGCAGCTATGACCACTCCTGGAGCTCGTTTCAGAAGGAGATTGGCTCAAAAAGAGAAATTTTCTTATTGTTCCCTAAGGGGAAAAACAAAAAAAATGGCATTTCATTCAACAAAACCTTTTCTAACCGCTGCACTTTGCTCTTTTAATGTATTTTTGTCCCCCAGATCTCTGTCTGAAGGAGAGAAATATTTAAATGTTCTCTGTGCCACAGCCTCTTCAGTGTGAGAATATTCAGTGTGGACAAGCTGGAAAAGTTTTTCCTTCACACCATTTTTATTCCATTTTTTCCATCATATCCATAATGATTATGTGGAAAACATTAGGAAATCACTCTGAAACATGAAAGGTCTGAATAATACTTGAGTATTTTACCTGAATACCTGAATATTTTATCTGAATGATACCTGAATAATACCTGAATATTTTATCTGAATAATACCTGAATAATGCCTATAATACCTGAATATTTTATCTGAATGATACCTGAATAATACCTGAATATTTTATCTGAATAATACCTGAATAATACCTGAGTATTTTATCTGAATAATACCTGAATAATACCTATAATACCTGAATATTTTATCTGAATAATACCTGAGTATTTTATCTGAATAATACCTGAATAATGCCTATAATACCTGAATATTTTAATTTAAATCCTTTGGGATTTTAAGTCTTCCTCGCCTTCTGCTGATGAACAATGCACTCCTTGATAAAAAGCCAGGTGGAAAATATTTGATAATAATATCAGATAATGTTTGACCAGTCATTGCTTTTTACTGAACTGGGCCTAAAATGCCCAGGAAAAGTTTTCCAAGCCAGGGCTGGCACTAAACCTGCTGGGATAAACCAGGAATTCTACATTAGGATGAAAAAGCAGAGAGTCAGAGGGTTGGGTTTGACCTCACTTTTTGGAATATTTGCTGAAATGGCTCCAAAGTCCCCAACTGTCCAAAAAGTCAGGGAATTACCTGAGTCCTGAGATCCAGATGAACTCAGAGAAAGCAAATTTAGGCTCAGCCCAAGGCCAGGCTGGGTCTGGGCACCACGAGAGGGGATTTGGTGCCTCCTGATGCTGCTGCAAACTCCTGGAGGCTCCAGGAAAAGGGGATCCCATGGAGCACCCAGAGTGCCAGGGAGGCTGAGAGGATCAATGGGAATTTTCCCAGAGCAGAAAAGAGCCCTCAGGGGATTGAGGGAGAGAAGCAAAGTCCCCCCAGCCTCTGGTGATGCTGCTCGGAGGAGAAATCTCATGGAGCTGGATGTGACAAAGCTCCCTCTGAGCCACCACTCCTGTCCCCATCCCACCTCCACCCCACACCCCAAACCCCTCCCCACCACCAAAGCACGGCAGAAACACCTCCAGCATACCTGAGGAAATAAATTTGGACGTTTCCATTTATTTTTTTTTTTTGAGCAGAATCTCAGGAGGCACCGGCGAGCGAAGCAGGGCTGTGTCAGAGCTCTCCTGCCAGAGCCAGGGTTAAAATATCCCTGCAAAGCACCAGTAGCTTCACTCTTATGACTAACACATCCCAAAGGTGCCATAACATGCAGGGAATTCTGGGGTGCTGGAAGGAGTACAGCCAGAGGAGGAGAGGTTCTGAGGAAAGCCAGCCAGTGATTTTTCCACAATTCATCATCCTCACTTTTTACTCCGCTCCTCCAAGTGCAGGGATGAAAAGTCCCACAACTCCAGCACGGACTGAGCCAGCCAAGAAAAAGAAAAGCAGCTTGCTCTGCTCCCCAGGGCACACGTTATGCCTGTTGGTTAATGGTTTTTTGATAGGTGGAGGAGACAAATTTCAAGGAAGGAATGTGGCCATCTCCTATCAGAGACCAAATCTCAGCTCTGCCCTGCTGAGGTGGCTGGTGCTGGGGCAGGCAGGGCTCTGAGGGGAGCCTGAGTGGTTTTTGGCACAAATCTCCCAGGGCAGGCTCCTGTCTGGGGAACTCTGGGGACTCTCACAGCGCTGCTGGAAATAGGCACAAAATGGTTTGGGTTGGGAGGGACCTTAGAGGTGATTTTGTGTCACCTCCTTCCACTGTCCCAGCTGCTCCCAGCCCCATCCAGCCTGGCCTTGGACATTCCAGGGATGCAGGGGCAGCCACACTGCTCTGGGCACCTGTGCCAGGGCCTGCCCACCCTCCAAACGAGGAATTTCACCCCAAAATCCCACCCAGCCCCACCCTCTGGCAGTCTGAACCCATTCCCTGTGTCCTGTCCCTCCATCCCTTGTCCCAGCTCTCCTGGAGCCCCTTCATTCCCTGGAATGCTCCAATAAAATCACCCAGGAGCTTCTCCAGGCTGAGCAGTGCCAGCTCTCAGCCATTCCTCAGACAAATTCTCCATCCCTCTGATCATCCTTGTGCCTGCTCTGGACTCTCTGCATGTTTTCCTGTGTGGGGCAGGGCAGGAGGGGATGAGCAGCAGGAGGGGGATCCCAAATTCTCTGGTACAGACATTCCTTGGATGATGACCTGGCTGTCAGCAAAACCCCACAAACCTTTAGAGCCAATAAAACCATCTGGGAAAATGCTGGGAAGGTTCCTCTTGACCCCCCAGCACCATCCAAACCTTTTCAGTGACACAAAAATATCTGTGGAAGGAAACCTGCCAGGCTGAGAGCACTCTACTAATTAATTACACCTCAAACACATGCAAATGGTGTTAATGTGTAACAAAACGTCCAAGTGTGAAAACCCAGGGCACAAGAGCCCTGGTTAATCATTTCTGGAGCAGTGGCATTGTCGCTGGGGGTGATGCTTTAAGTTTTTAGCTTTTATTTTTTCAGATCCCGTGCATTAGTGCATAACTGAGCTCCACAGAGTGCTAGCAAGGTCTCTTCATATTTTGGGCAGGCAAAAAAAAACCTTCCAGGCCTGAGAACCAAGGACAGCCTCAGGTCCCAGAAAGCATAAACAGAAGTGAATTTGTGGGGAGCAAACTGGGGGAATGTGGTTTCATTACCTGCAGCTTTAATTGGAGAATTAACCACTTTTATACAAATAGATCAAACTTTAATTGTCTGAAAAACTGGTGACCATTGTTCATCTTGGGTGCAGCTTTTGCACTGCCCAAGGTGCAGCTGTTGAAAGCCTTTAATAAATAGTTACTTTTATTCTCTTGACTGTCCACCTCTGCTCCAGGTTCTCTCCAAGGCACAGAGTGATTCCTGCAGAGGGTGGAAAGGAGGGACAAGACGTGGAAATGCTGCTCACATTCCTCCTCCTGCTCTGTCCCAGAGTGTGCCTGAGAGCACAGCTGTGAGCAGGGCATGGATCCCTGCTGAGGCCACTCTCATCATCAGCACAGAAAGCTCAGAGCTGTCACAACATGCTGAGCTCCAGGGATTCCTGGGGCAGCTGGGCTGGCACATCTCATCTCATTGGCATGGATTCACGAATCTCACCCAGGGTTTTTGTCCAGAGGTTCTGAGGATGTTTAGTCAGTGCATACCTGGAGTTAATTCGACAGAAAATCTGTCACATACGATGCCATGGGACAGGTGATGCCTAAAAACAGAGGCCAGACAAAATTAAAGGAATAAAAATTTGTAAAATGAGTTCTTTATTGAACTTATTTACTGAAGGGCCTTCAGGTACATTTAGGGCAGATGAAGCCCCACTCAAAATGGACAGTGGGTCACAGGTTCTCACACTTTTATAAGTTTGGTCCATTTGCACATTGGGGGTTAATCTCCCAGTTACAGCTTCAGATAATGAAGTCATTTACCCCAAATTTGCTCCCCCCAATCACTTCTGTTTCCATCCCTGAGGCAGTGAGGTGTCCTTGATTCCCAGCCCAGAGAGGAATTGTTGTGTCTGCCCAAACTGGGAGAGCAGCAGCTCACACTGGGTGTGGAGTTTAGTTATACACTGAATAATTGCAGAATCACAAATAGATTAAAATATAAAAGTTGAAATGCTGAGGCATCACAGGCCCTGCAGTCCTGGCAGCCCTGACCCAGGGCAGGGGCAGCAGCAGGATTTCACCCCAGCATTTAATGAGTTATCAATAAATGCCAACACACTCCAACTGCATGGAAATGTTGCAGCTCTGAAGGTAAAAACCAAAACCAGCAGAGTCCTGAGATCACAGCCTGCTGCCTCTGCCAGGAGGGAGGGATCAGAAGGGCAGAGGAAAAGCCTTGGAGAATTGGAGATAAATGCTCCAATAGAGCTCCAGTATTGGCTCTAATTAGGATAAATCAGGGCTTCCCTAATTGCTTTTAATCCTTTGGTTTCTTCTGACAGGAGTGACCATGCCCAGAATGAGGAGAAGAGACTGGGGGGATCCAAACCCTCAGTATCCCACTGCTGCTCCCTCCTGCAGACAGGGATTCTTTTTATTCCAAATTATCATTTTGAAATGCAGCCTGTGCACTTCTGCTGCTCCATGCTCTTGTTGACTTTAGTTTTCCTGTAAAGTTTTCCTTCTTCTTTTTTTTTTTTTTTTTTTTTTTTTTTTTTCAATTAGCTGAGGGGTTTTTATTAGAGCACAGGCATCTCTTGCCAGACTCTCCTGCAGAAGGCAGGATGGAATTCCCTGTTTCCATCCCAGAGGAATCCTGTCACCTGCAGCAACCAACACTCTCTTGATTTAGCTGTAAACAGAGAAAAATAACAGATTTTGATCTGCTTCCACCTTTCCAGCAGAAGTGAAGGCAGTGCAAGTATCAACGTGGGAAAACGGTAAAAAACTATTTTTTTTGGTTTTCTTGAATTCTGTGAGTGAATGGGAAGAATCCCACAGAAATGCAGAGTGCTGCTTTTCCCACAGTGACATTCATCCCTCCTGGATGCAGCAGCACTGCCCTGCTCCAGAACATGAAAAGGCTTCAAAAACAGAATTAAAGCAGAATTAAAGTTGAGCTCAGTGCCGCAGGATCTCAGCCAGGTCTTTCCCCAGCTCAAAAATCCGGAGATTTCGGAGGTGGTGACCTCAGAGTGCTCAGGTTTGGTGAGTTTTTTATTTAGTGAGCCCCAGGCTGTGTGCATGAAACCAGAGGCACCGAGAATCCCTCGTTAAGGAGCTCATTTGCATATCAAATGAACTTGATGCACAGCAGGGTATTTGTAGAAAAATTTTATTTATTTATTTTTATTTTTTAAAAAAATTAACAAAATAAAAAAATCCTGGAAAGCAATCCCTGCTTCCCAAGCAGCCAACACATCTCCAGCAGCAGGATTTACCTGATTTACCTGATTTACCTGATTTACCTGCAAGGAATAACCAGAATTAGGCCAGGTTTGGTTCATACCAGACCTAAAACTTAATTTAGACCTCGATTCCTGAGTTATCCCGAGATCTGGTGCAGCTGGGAGGTGGAAGGAAGGGGAGATCCAATCCCAACCAATCCTGACACAACTTCCCAACCAGAGAGATTCAGCAAAGATGTCAATAATAGAAATAAATGATATAAATATTATATACTTATATAATTTTCTGATATAAATATATTATTTGTACAAATCTCAATGGAGATATTTTTAAATAAAATCCATTGGGGGTTGAAATCCAAGCCAGTAAGGAAGGGAAAGGCAAGGGGAGCATTTTTATTTTGAAATGATAAAATAAAATCCATAAATTGCTGGAACAGGTGTGTTTGTCCTGCCCACCCAAACCTCTAAGATGCATTTACTTGTGTGTGACACCCTGGATTTGAATATTCAAACAAGCTGAAAACATCAGTGTGGGATTATAATCAGCAATTTAGCAAAAATTTTGGAAGGAGAAAAAAAAATATATATATATATTTTCAAGACTTGTATTTAATTTTTATATCCTTGATTTTTCTATAATTTTATTCTTGAATTTTCTACAATTTGATTCTTGAATTATCTACAATTTTATTATTGACTTTTCTATAATTTTATTCTTGAATTTTCTACAATTCTTGATTTTTTCTCTAATTTTATTATTGACTTTTCTCTAATTTTATTATTGAATTTTCTACAATTTTATTCTTGATTTTTCTATAATTTTATTCTTGATTTTTCTACATTTTTATCCTTGACTTTTCTACAATTTTATTCTTGGTTTTTCTATAATTTTATTCTTGATTTTTCTATAATTTTATTCTTGATTTTTCTACATTTTTATCCTTGACTTTTCTACAATTTTATTCTTGGTTTTTCTATAATTTTATTCTTGACTTTTCTATAACTTTATTCTTGACTTTTTTATAATTTTATTCTTGACTTTTTTATAATTTTATTCTTGACTTTTTTATAATTTTATTCTTTAATTTTCTACAATTTTATTCTTGATTTTTCTACACTTTTATTCTTGATTTTTCTACAATTTTATTCTTGATTTTTCTATAATTTTATTATTGTTTCTTCTATAATTTTATTCTTGATTTTTCTACAATTTTATTATTGACTTTTCTACAATTTTATTATTGACTTTTCTATAATTTTATTATCGATTTTCTACATTTTTATTCTTGATTTTTCTACAATTTTATTCTTGACTTTTCTACAATTTTATTCCTGATTTTTCTATAATTTTATTCTTGATTTTTCTATAATTCTCATTGCTTTTACAGGAGCACCCAGCAGCATCACTGCCCATGTCCTGCAGCTTCCCCAGGTTTTCTGTGCTGTTTTATTCCCTTCCTCCCTTTCAGCTCAGCTGGGTGCAAAGAAGAAAACTTCAGTTCTTGGCCACCAGAATTAATTGGTGATTATTTAATTGGGGTTGAGGCACTGACAGGAGAGGGTGCTCATGATTTAGGGAAGGGCCAGAGCAGCAGGGAGTGTCCCCAGCCCTGTCCCTGAGATGATGATGATGATGATGATGATGATGATCTCTCAGAGAGAGCATTCCATTTGAAAAGTAAAATAAATGTGTAAATGGGGTCAGGGCTCTGCGGGTAAATGGCATTATGGGCTGATAAAAATGGGAAGTCAGCAGAGGGGTCAAAGCTGCTTGGAAATGTTTGATCCCTGCTGGATCTGCCCTTGGGAGCTCTGCAGCCTCAGTCTCTGCCCCGGAGAGCACAGGAATGAGGATTTCAGGGCTCTGGGGCTCCTTGCTGTGACACCAGCAGTGCAGATTACACTCCAATAAAAGATGTTCCAGGCAGACACGAAACACGAGGATTTCAAGATGACTTTTTTAATCCCTTCCCAAATCTTCCACTGTGCTTGCTGATGCTCTGGCTGCTTTCATCCCTCCCCCCTTTCCCTGCTTTGGAGCTTTTCTTCCATTTCCACACAAGGCAAGGATTGACCTGGGGCTCTGCACTCCCAGGAAAGGTCCTGGATTCACCTGGGGCAGATTTTCCTCTGGTACAAATCTGGTTTGTGTTGTCCCCTTGGGAAAGAATGATGGGACCACCTTTCCTCCTGCTTTTTGCTGTGCTCAGACAACCACAAACACAGCTCAACATCCCCCTCCAGACCCATCTCCCCCCTCCTTTACACACGGGCTGCACACACCCAGCTCATCCTCAAATTATTTTTTTTTTTTTATTATTTATTTAGAAATAATAAAATAAGACATAATATATAAAAATCTGTACAATCCACAATTTGTGCAGTACATTAGGAAGACTTTGATACAAAAAGGCTGCAAACAGGAAAATAGAGTCATGGACAATTGTCAGATGCCGAGATTGTTCGTCTTACAAGAGCTGCAGGCCAAAAAAAAGTCCTTACAAAAATCAGCTTCTGGTGGGCTGTGGGGTGGCAGCTGTGCAGCACCTTCTACTCCACAATGTGGTGAGCAGCCAGAATTAAAGACATTACAGTACTTCTCAGTTTTACCTTGTAATCCACCGTGAAAAAAAAAAAAAAAGAAAAACCTAAGAGAACGAATTAAATATCTCAACCCTTTGTCTTTTTTTTTCCGAGGGTGACACAGAAGTGTTAAAGCCAGTAATTAAAGTAATTAAAGCCAGCTAATGAGTGAGGATCCCTACCCTGGCCCAATTAACCCAGGATAACTCAATTAACCCAGGACAACTCGCACGGAAGAGAAGGAGGGAGGGGAGCACCCCCACCTGCCTCTGCTCCTGCCACTGTACACAGAATTATGGGTCAGACAAAGTGTCTCATTCAAGTATTTTCAGGGAAGGGCAGAAATAACATATTCCCCCCCAGCCCCTAAGCAAAAGACAGGATAAAAGCTTCCATGCGAGCCAAGTTATCCAATTTATCCAATTTATCCTGGATAAAGGGGCTGAACCGAGGCCTGGGGGAGCCTGGGGGTAGAGCTCTGTCAGTTTAAAGTTTAAAAAGTTTAAAGTTTAAAGTTTTTAAAGTTTAAAGTTTTTAAAGTTTAAAGTTTTTAAAGTTTAAAGTTTTTAAAGTTTAAAGTTTTTAAAGTTTAAAGTTTTTAAAGTTCAGCATAAGCTTGGCCCAGGATCAACGAGAACTGAAGGAAAGCTCAGTCGCTGTCCAGTCCTCAAAAATAATTTTTTTTTTTTTTAATGATTCCTCCAATTTGCTGCTGAGAAAGCCAAAAATGGATGGCAAAAAGGGGATGGGGACCACTGGCAGGGCTCTCCCCAGCAGCTTGTGGGATTCCCTGGGCAAAGACAAAGGGTTGTGAAAGAAAGAACAAGCAGAGATTAAAAATGGATTACACCTGGACACACCCCCTGGACACGGCTCTGGGAGCTCTGCAGAAACACCAGTAACTAGAACGTGTTCTCAAATGAAAAGTCCATGCTTAAAAAATAAATAAAGAAAAGTTCAGAGCATTAGGAATCCTATAAGGCTTGCAAGTAATTTGCTAAAAATCATGCTAACCTGTAGCATCTAGTCCTAGCGAGCCGAGACTGCTGAGCTGAATTGATACTTTTTTTTTTTTTGTGGCCTTTTCGTTGTCTTCTCCTTGTCCTCCTTTACAGACTTCTATTTACATTTGGCTTTAAATATGAAAATACTTGATAAACTTTATAAAATGTACAATTTTTAAAAATATTTCTGAAAAACCGACTTGAAAAACAAAACAAACAAACAAGAAAAAAAAAAAAAACCACCAAAAAAACCCCAAAAACAAACCCAAAACCTCTGCACCAGAAACGTTAAAGGGGGAGGGGATTTTTTTTTTTTTTTTTTTAAACTCTCTGGATTTCTCGTGTGTCAAAGAAATGAGACGAATCCTGCATTTTCCATCCCCTCCCATCTCTCTTCCCTCCCTCAGGTATCTCAAGTATCATGTGGTGGGAGCACTGTGCACTGGGGGATGCTGCTGTGGCATCAGACCCCCCTTCTCCTGCTCAGCCTCCCTTTCCCCACGGTGTTTTCGTGCCCCTCTGTCACTGAACCCTCTTTGGTTTGGTTTTTCCCCTCTTGCAGCACCCTGCTGACCCACGAGCTGCCACCGGGCTGCCCTGACACCTCCACCCTCCCACCCCAGGAGCAGCCCCAGCGCTCGCACTTCACCCTCTGCCCTCTCCAGGAGCCAAACCCGTGTTTGCAGCACGGAATCCCCCAGTTCCCACCCTCTCCTCACCGGGAACCAGCTCATTGCAGGCGTTTCTCTGGCAGGGGCCCGAGCCCTCGGCAGACATCCACGAGCAGAAGACACCAGACCTAGAACAAGCTGTTTTTTAATGGCATACAGTGATCCAATACTGCAAGAGTGCTCTGGGACTGGAGCCCCGCAGCAGCAGGGGCCAAGCACAGCTTTGCTGTCTCCTCCAGCTTAGAGGCACAGAGAATTTAAAGCCAAAACACCTCCAAGGGCTTTGCTGAAGGTGACAAAATCTGCCTGGGCTGCCACCAGCCTCATCCTCCCCAAAGAATCCCTCTCTCCAGCAGGAGGAAATCCTCCCTCACAGCCAGCCCTGCTGGAGAGGAGCATCTTGCACAAATCTCTGCCATCCCTCTGCCACTCCTGGGTGCTGTGCTGCCCTTTCCTCCTCAAAAATCTCTTCCTGGGGATCTCTCTGCTGCTTGGCTCATCCCTGGCCAAGCTCCAGGCGTGTCCATGGCACAGTTTCAGGGAAAGCTCCTCTGCTCAGAGCTGGGGCAGGCCAGGGAGGACACACAGGTGATGCTGGTTTGCTTCCCCCTACAAGAAAACAGGGATTTTATTCCCCCCCACATGGGGAAAAAGAGAAGGAGGCCCAGCTCGCTTTAGATCCCAGCCTTAAGCCTTTAGAATAAGGTGCAAAATAAAGGTCTTAAAAAGAAAAGAAAAAAAAAAAAAAAAAAAAAAGAAAAAACTCAAAACCAAAAAAAGTGTCTGAGGTTTGATTTTTTTTGTTGTTGTTGTTGTTTAAAGCAGCCTGTTCCTTTTTTTTTTTTTCCTTTTTTTTTTTTTTTTTTTTAAATAAACTCCACTGTGCAAAACTGTGCATTTTCTTTGGTATCCACTTAGGTAGTTTGAACTTAGTACTTTTTCCTATGCATACATATCTTTTGTCTCACTTTTCCTTTAGACAGAGAATTAAATTCTCCCCCCAAAAAAATAATAATTTTGCTGGAGGCTACTGATTGGCCTGATATTACATAATGCCCCTTATGTAATTGGAAAGAGAGAAATTGATTCTAGCTATCAACTACTGGCCTCAAAAGGAGTTTAAACTTTTCTGGCAACATTGGCCTCTCTGAACTGATCATGAGCTTTTCAACCCAAAAAGTTCAACACTGACTTTTTTTTTTTTTTCTTTTTAAATTACACAAGAGAAAATAAAAACTACACTGCAACAAAAATAACCATTTGTGTTCATGTAGTTAGCAGCAGCTTTTTAAAAAATAATTATAATAATAATAATAAGGCAGATTCTTGCCTTTGTTATGCCATTAAAAACATTCTTGTTCCCTAGAGAGAAGCATTCTGGAAAAAGTTGAAAAAAAAAAAAAAAATAATAATAACCCAACCAAAGCTTGCCTGCAAGTTCAAGTTTTGTAAAAAAATATATACATAATTTATTCTACAACATATGTGCCTTCTGTTCATACTTAGACATGTTTAGTGCTTTGTGTTTAGAGTTTATTTCCTGTCGTCCCTTCCTCTGAGGACAGCCCTAAAACCAGCCTGGGTTCCTCGGGTCTGCTGCCTTCACGCCACTCTCGCACAGTACCGTTGTCTGCAAACTCTTGTGGGCCAGCTGCTCGCGTCGGGGAGCCCTGGGCCCGCGGCACGGAGCGGGGTCAGCCCGCCAAGCACGCCGGAGGGGCAGCGCCCGCCAGTCAGATCTCGGACTCGCGCCGCAGCGGCCGCGGCTCCAGCGGCACCCCCGCCTGGCTGTGGCGCTCCATGTCGGGGTGCGTGTCCGTGCTCATGCTCTCGGGCACGCCCGTGTCGATCTCGTCCTCCTCCTTGCTGCTGAGCGCCACCTCGTTCTCGTAGCAGAAGGAGTTGGCGTTGGAGAGGATGTACTTCTTCTCCGCCAAGTCCCTGGCGCTGCAGATGGGCGTGTTGGGCACTTCGTAGGTTTTGTGGAACCTCGAGTAGTCCACCTTGTAGTAGTTCTTCTCCTCGAAGAGCACGGGCTCGTAGCGGTGGCCCCAGAGGATCTCGTTGGCCAGGTACGAGCTGCGGCACTGCGTGGTCATGGCCGTGGCCTCCACCATGCCCTCCAGGATGACCACGATCTCGAAGTCGGCGTTGTCCATGTCCTGCTTGCTCAGGTCGTACAGAGGGCTGTCCTCGTCGATCTCGTGCACGATGGTGATGGGCGACACCAGGAAGATGCGGTCGATGCCGCTGTCGAAGCCCACGTTGATGTCGATCTGGTCCAGGGGGATGTACTCCCCCTCCGACGTGATCCTGGACTTCAGCAGCTGCGCCCGCACGTGCGCCTCCACCAGGTGGCTTTTCCTCAGGTTCCCCACGCGCCACATCAGGCACAGCTTCCCGTCCCTCATGGCCACCACGGCGTTGTGGCTGAACACCAGAGTTTCGTTCCTCTTTTTTGGCTTCGCCATCTTTGCCATGACGGCGCCAATGATGAAGGCATCGATGATGCAGCCCACGATGGACTGGAAAACCACCATGAACACGGCGATGGGACACTCGTCGGTGACGCACCTGAAGCCGTAGCCGATGGTGGTCTGGGTCTCGATGGAGAACAGGAAGGCCGCGGTGAAGCTGCTCACCTGAGACACGCAAGGCTTGCTGTTCTCCTGCTCCTCCAGATCCCCGTGCAACAGCGCGATCAACCAAAACACACAGCCAAAAAAAAGCCAGGAGAGGATGAAAGTCAGGCAGAAGATCACCAGCATCCACCTCCAGCGGATGTCCACGCACGTGGTGAAGATGTCGGCCAGGTAGCGCTGCCCCTTCTCGCCCACGTTGATGAACTGGACATTGCAGTGCCCGTCCTTCTTGACGAAGCGGCTCCGGCACTGCTGCCGGGTGTGGACCTTGCCCTTGCCGTTGCCGAAGCCGTTGGCCACGGCCATGGTGGACAGCTTCATGCCGTCCTCCTCCGAGGACACGATGCTGTAGCGGTTGGTTCGCACGCTGCCCATCACTACTGCCGGGGACTGAGGTGCTTCTGCTTTAGAAAACAGTCTGAGTTTCTGCAAAACCCTTTGGAGAAACAGTTTTGAAAGTTCTACAGGAACACACACAGGCGGAAAAGCCGGGCGGAGGCCGGAGTCCCCAGGAGCCCTCGGATCAACCAAGGACGGTCTTCTGGCATGCAGGGTGAGCTCAGCAAGCCGCCGTCATAGGGAGGGCATGGTCTGCAAGAGAAAGAGAAACGGCACTTTAGGCACCAAGGAAAACAGCACCTGTGGACCTGCAGGAAGTTTCCTCTCCCTTAGTGGCATTTTCAGCAAGGCTCCATGCCCGCAGCTGTGCTACTGCGAGGAAGGAATTGTCCTTCCCCAAGGAAAGCGTGAAGGGATCGTGTCACACCGCTCTGAGCAACGTTCACTTCAAAGCTGGGCACGCAAAGGATCTCTCTGCTATTAATAACTGTGAGTTCTGCTTCTTTTGAAACAAACAATTCCCTTTAACGAATACTGAAGTGGTTTGCAGCGAGCTGTGATGTGTCTCGTGGACTGTCTGACCCATGACAAAGCAGAAGGGAAGGTGGAGATGGGGAATAAACTTGGGAAGTGCAGATAGCGGTGATTCTGTGAAATTAAAGCACCTACAATTGTTTTAATTAAGCTAAAAGAAGGAGCTGTGTATTCCCAGCAAATTCCAGGAATAAGGGCTGCAGTAGCTTCTCTCTAACTCCATAAACTCATCGGGATCTCTGTAGATTTTACGCTCAAGTCTGGCCTAAGTCGTACCAAAAAAAAAATAAACTTTTTAAACCTCTCATCTGCTCCTGCTAAAGGCAGCAGTAAAAAGTAGCAGAATCAGCTGAGTGCCTTCCTGACACCTTCAGCAGCGAGTCCCAGCACCTTCCCCTGGGGAGCCCCTTCCATCTCCCCGAGGGTCCCGTGGGTCTGAGGTGTCACCCATCAAGACTCGGCAGAAAGGCGACAAAACCCTGTCCCTGAGGGGAGAGGCCACCAAAAACTTGTTTCAGGGAGGTCTGGCTTAGACCCAGGTCTAGCTTTTAACAAGTGCGTCATCCATTAAGTCATGTACTGCATATCAGGAAATGGAACTGGAATACTGCAGAGGAGAAGGGATGTATTAAAGCCACTGCTCCAGCCACACATGGCCCACGGAGGGAATAAAGCTAAACCCAGGTGGAGAGGAATGCCTGCTGTCCCTCTGGCACGGCACTGGAGGCTCCAGAACCATTTACAGTAGCAGGGGATGAAACCACGGCGCTCTTCCTAAATTAATGTTATCAAAACTCATCTGAGTTTGTCCAAAAGCCAACAGCACCGCAGCCACCTCTGCTCTTCCTCTGACTGGAATCTGACAACAGCTGGAGATGTTATCTCCTTTCCCAACCACAGCAGCCCCTAAAGCCCTGCTGAGGTGCTCCAAAAACTTATTCCAAACAACTCCTCCAGCCCTCCCACATCCTCCAGCCACATTACAAAGGCTTGAGCTCAGCAAACACTTGTTAGGAAAAGGGCAGGTGACAAACAGCAACATCACCAGCCTGCTGCAGGCTGCTTTTCGCTCCAGGACCTCCTCAGGGTTTGCTTTCACCTCCTCTTTTCCCCTCGCTCCTGTTTGTTGTGCAAGAATGTGTCCCCATGCCTCCTTGCCAAGATTAGTCATCTGTGACTTCAGCTCAGACAAGACATTTTGGCAGCTCTTGGCTCTGCAATGCCCGTCTGAGTGCAGCTCTCAGCACTGAACACTTCTGGAGCTGCTCTCCTACTTACCCTGGGCACTTATTCTTACTTTTACAACTGTCTTGCCTCCACTGTGTAAGGATCCACTTTTTTCCCCTCTTACACCTTTCTGTTCCCGGGTTTTCTCATTCCTGTCATGATATCGTGCTCAAAAATACAAAAGAATTCGTTTAACGCTCACTTAAACGATTTGTTTTGGCCAAAACCCCGCTTTTATTAGAAACCTGAACACAGCAGGGAAGTGAAATTACTGTTAATACATCCCACATAAAAAAAAACTTCTTGAAAAGCCATTGCACTGCTCTGCAAATCGATCACTTTCATAAACCACATCCTATAATCACAGTCATGTTCGACTTGCACAGTCAAAGCCTGTTTTGTTCCAAGCTGATGGAAACACAGCCTAGGAAACAGTTTCTTCTGGAGTTCGGGTTTCTTTTCCCTTTTCTTTCCTGGATTTTAGAGGAAAACTTTGGGTGGAGGGAAAGATAAGCTGGAACATTTAAAGAGTCTGAATATGCAGACACAAAAGTCTCGACCTGAGGACACTTGTTTGAATTCCACAAATCCCTGAAATCCTAACACCAGCATCCTGTGGCTGCATTTAGAAGTTTGGGACTCAAATTTGTCATATTTCTTCCATTCCCTGGTCAGATCCCTCCTGGCTGGATGTGCTGTGGGAGTGGAGCTGCACCCCTTTGGTCCCAGGGACCCCAAACCTGGGGGTGAGTTTGGGGACAGCTTTGCTGGGAGCTCACAGCACACAGCTCTGGCATGCTCCAGGGCAGCAGAGCTCTCTGCCTGCTTTTCCAGGAGGAGATGGGATGGGTGGGATGCACAGGGATCAGCCAGAGAAATACATGCTCATGGAAATACATATTTCCATGCTCATGGAAACACAGGTCCTGTGAAACACCCTGGGGATCCACTGGCTGCCCCAGCACCTGCTCCGTGCTCACCCTGACCCTCACAAACACCTCCACCAAAAGTTTCCCAAAAAACCCAGGAACAAAGCAGCAGGAAAACCTAATGCTACTCCTTGCTGTGCCAATCCACCTGCTGCTCCAAGGCTGGGCAGTGCTGCTGCCCCTCACTCCGCCCCAGCACAAGTTTTTGGAGGCACCAAAAATCCCAGGCTGGTGTGGGAGCAGCCCAGCAATCCTCCCTGGGCAGAGGGAACCAACCCAGTACCACTGACCCACCCCAGTCAAACTGGGCCCAGTGCAGCCACACACACACAGAGCTGTAAATTCAATCATCACCAGGTGTGCTGTTATGGTAATGATGATTATTATTAATAATAATCCCGGTGAACTTTCCTGCTGGAAGGGAAGACAAGCAATGCATTTGCAGTGGCAGGGACACGGGATAACTGGGAAGGGATGAGATGGGATGGCAGAGCCTGGCCAGGGGATGCTTGGAGAAGGGAGGAAAACGGGGCTGTGCTGCATCTGCAGCATTTCTGAGCCAGCATTTGGGGAAATGCCACGAAGAGGAGCCCAAACCTTCACCTTCCCCTGAGCATCCCCCTCTGAACCTCGGCTGGGGACGGACGCTCACAGCGCAGGGCACGGCAGGAGGGGAACTGTGCAAAGGTTACGGACCGAGGGCTCGCTCCGGAGCGCGGAGGAGCAGGGGAGGGTGGAGAGGAGCAGCAGGGAGCGCTTGGAGCGGTTATTCCCCGGCTGACGCCACCGAGCCCTGCGGAGCGAGCCGGGCACATGTTGCCAAGAGAGCACCAGCAGCAGCTCAGCCAAGCTGAGCAGCGCTCGGAAGGCAGAACAAAGCAGCTTCTCGCCCCAGCCAAGCCTGCTCCCGCATTCCTGCTGCCTCGCTGCCGGGCACGGCCACCCCTGTAACCTTTCTCCTTAAAAGTCATTCCCCAGGGCTCCTCCGCGGCTCCGGGCACGACTCAAGTTACAGCGAGTGGCGAGCTGCCTTCAGGAGAAGGATCTGACCTTCAGGGACAGGCAGCAGGGGGGAGAAAAAAATTTTAAAAAGAGCACATGATGCAGAGAAATGGGTGCGAAGAAATAGGAGAAAGGGAAGGACAAGTGGCGCTCGCATCTGCTGTCCTGCCAAGGAGACGGGCTCGGGGTATTTGTAGCTGGTGACAAAATAACTCGGAGCGGAGCAGCCATCACCAGGGGGTGTACGCGGCGCACCGGCCGCGGCGATGGAAAAGCAAACAAGTGTAAAGGTAAGGCTGAGCCACGGAGACAAGTGCGGGCAGCCTGCGGGGTGGGGACAGAGCTGCGGGTCCGGATCGAGCCGGGCCGGCGGCACCTGCGGGTGCCCGGTGACACCTGCGGGTCCCCAGTGGCACCTCCCCCGGTCACTGACCCCCCAGATCCATCTCCCTTTGCTTATCAGTATTTTTTTCCTTTCACTGTCATGAGCTAAGCTGAAACAATACAGCTCTTCGCTGCCTTCGCAGATGCTTTTTTTTTTTTTTTTTTTTTTTTTTTTCTTTCCTGCTTCCCATTCTTTTGGCAGGATGGTCAAAAAGAAAGAAGCCCTGCCGATGAATGAAGCTACAGGTCCATTTCACAGCCCTGCAAACCATCCCGGGCGCTCAAACCCACGCATCCCAGCGCCGGGACTCGCCGCTCCTGCCCTCCCTCCGTGCACGAAACAACAGGCGAGAAGAAGGCGAAGGGATGGAGCGGTGCGCTTTGTGCGACGCGGAGTTGTCATGCGAACTTCCAGCCCTTCCCCAGGATAAAATATCCCGAGGGGGGAGGAAAAAAAGCGGGGGGAGCAGCTGGTGCATGGAAAGTTATGAGCACAAACAGATGCTGCAAGCAGATGCTCGGGCGCTCCAGCCATACCTATCGAATTATTTTAGGCGCTGAGAATAGCTCCGTGAGAAACGCAGGAGTTGCCCCTCTTCTCCAAGCCCGCTTTATCGCGGGGGGGTATCGCGACAGCGCATCGCCTCCGCCGCTCGGGGAGGCGCGCAGGCAGCGGGGGAAGGAGGCGACCCTTACCTGCGGCGGACGCGAGGGAGGTGCCGGTGCGGAGAAGGGGTAAAAGATCCGTGGCGAGGCCGTGCCCGGTGCCCGGTGCCCGCTCCGCTCGCACTGCGCTCCCGCCCGCCCGCGGCCCCTTTTTGCGGGCGGCCATGGACCGTTTAATACGGCCCCAACGGCCCCGCCCCCCGCGAGCCCGCGGCCAATCACAGCGCGGGGCGGGGCCGGGGGGCGGGGCCAAGGAGGGACCGGGAGCGGCACCGGGAGCGGCGCCGGGAGCGGAGCGGGGATGGAGCCGGGATGCTCCGGGGATGCTCCGGAGCGGCGCTCCCAGCCGGGCTTCCCGCTGCCACGATGGGCTCGGGAGAAGGCGCTGGGTCCCCGCTGCAGAGGGTCCTTGAGTTCCCGGTGCTGAGGGTCCCGGGAAAAGGCGCAGGGTTCCGGGATTCCCGCTGCGGAGAGTCCCTGGGATCCCGGTGCGGAGGGTCCCAGAAGAAGGCAACGGGTCTCTGGATCCCCGGTGCAAAGGGGTGCCAGCAGAAGGCACCGGGTGCTCGGGTCCGCGGTGCAGAGGATGCCCGGATTCCCGGTGCCGAGGGTCCCGGGAGAACGCACCGGGTTCCCGAGTCTGCGGTGCAGAGGAACCCTGGATTCCCGGTGCCGAGGGTCCCGGGAGAACGCAGCGGGTCCCCGCTGCAGAAGGAGAAGGCACCGGGTCCCTGGATCCCCGTGCGGAGGGTATCCAGGAGAAGACGCCGTGTCCCCGGGACCCCGGTGTCCGTGTGAAGGGGGGTCCCGGGAGAAGGCGGCGGGTTCCCGTTGCCCGGTGCAGGTTCCCGTTGCCCGGTGCGGGTTCCCCGGTGCCCGGTGCGGGAGAAGCCGCGGTGGGCAGCGCGTTCGGCGGCGCTCGCTCGGCTCTGCGGTTCCGTGTCCCGGCTCCGGGACGCTCCGGTTGTGCCCGCGGGCACCGGCACCTGCCGCCCGCATCCCCGCACGTCCCTCGGCACGGTCAAGGCTTTTGCGGGACTTGTCGGGGAGTTTGGGATGCTCCCCTGCGAGAGCTGGCTGCCCGCTCCCCTGTTCCCGTGTTTTGGGCTGATATCTGAGGCTCCGAGCAGTGAGAAAAAAATAGCGGAGATGGAAAAGTTTCATTCCTTTTGTCCCTCTCTTTATTTTAGTGAAGGGAAATGCTAAGGTGCAGGGTGTCCCATCCCAAACTCCCGACCCTAGCAGGCACGACACAACACCGCTCCTAAACCCAAAATCCTTCTCTTTAACTAAGTGAAACATCCCTTCCAAAACAAGAGCTTTGATCCCCGGACTAAGATCTTTTGGAGCGAGGGAAGGACGAGCCTGGCTGCAGTGCGTGGGATCCACGGCTTTGTTCCCTGAGTCACCTGTGGCAGCTCGGTCAGGCTGGCCAGAGTTGAAATATGCAGAAATCCAAATGATTTTTAACAGCTTGTCCTCCCTACAGTGGACGTGGCCTAAGACAAAGAAAATAAAGATGAAATGCCTGGCCGGGAGCCTCGCAGGAACAAAAACAGCCTTGTAAGCACAGCCTGAAGTTTGCCAAGCCCCGGCTCTGATGGACAGTGCGGGGCTGTCGGGCTCCGGGGCAGGTGTCCGCAGCAGGACACTGTCCCTGCCCTCGGCAAGGGACAACAGCTGAAACCCGCGGGGGAGCCCGTGCTGTGCTGGAAGAACAGGGTGACTGCTGAGTGCAGGGGGGCAGAGCACCCCAGGATTTAGGAACTGCCATAAACACCTTGAGTTGCACCCAGCACTGCCACAGCAGCTCCCGAAACACCCAGAAATGAGAGCTGGGGATGCTCCGGGGAGCCAGCAGCCTGGAGCTGCTGAGGGATAGACTGCTCCAAGCGGGTCGGCCTCCAGAGAGCTCCGAACAATGTCCAGAGCAGGCTGCAAATACGATTCCTTACTTTCCACAGCAATGCCAGTGCCTGCAGGCGCTCCTCCTTGCTTAAACTCTCCTCCTCATTAGTTTGCTAAGTCTCCAGGTCTGCCGTGAGCTGTCTTTGAACACTCGCTGGAAAAGCCTTGCCCAAACACTCTCTCCGTGCTGCTGCTGCTCCATCCCGAGCGCGCCCGGCACCGCCGGGGCTCGCCGAGCTCCCCGCATCCCCAGCGAGGAAGTGCCGCATTGTTGCAGCGATAAACACGGGGCAGCTGCCTCACCAGAGCCGCATTTGCGAGCGCAGGAGGCGCAGAGTGTGCGTGGTGGGGAGGGGGAAGCAGCGACAAGTTGGGCAATCTGGCAAGTTGGGCAATCGGCCGTTTGCGAGTTGTTCTTGGGTGGTTCCGTTCTGTTTGCAAGGGCAAGAGAAGTCCAGAACTTTTGAGTGATGGATCTGGAAAGCAAAATCTATAAGGGGCACGACTGCAATTAATTTATCCGTTTAGTGAGTGGAAGATGATTAAATCCACAGGATTTGAAAGAGACGGGCACAGTTCCTGTACCTGTATCAGAGAAAAACTATCCCTCGTGCTTCTCTTTGTGCACTTCCCATCAAGTACCGAAATAGCAACAATTTGAGGCACCTTGAAGTATTTGCTATGTGTCAGTGAAATAAAGAGCTGTGAGCCACTCCTGCTAAGAGATGCTGTGCTGGGGGGTGGGTGCAGCAATTCCCTGTGCAAAATCTCCAAGATATTTCAGATTGCAGCCCGGCTTTGGAGCCTCTTACTCAGCCTTTACTCATGCGAGGCGGCTGATAAAAAATACAGCCCCACTACAGATTTATCTGCCCAGATGAGTAAGGCTTACTCAGCCATTCAGCATTTCACACGAGGCAGGGGAGAGCAGATACATCAGCACTGCTTCACAGCTTTCTCAAAGTCGGGGCAGCTCTGCCCAGAAAGCTCTTCTTCGAATGAAATATCGATTGTAAACCTATTGCACAGATAATGAAAACCATAACAGAGCCTGCCTGGGCTCCAGCGAGAGGAGCCCTTCCAAACTTCCAAACAGGGAAGCTGAAGTTACAAGAAAAGTTTCTAAAAAACCCTTTCCTGTTGCAACAAGCCAGGACAAAGAGGGTGAGACAGCTGAAAACTTAACCCTCAGTGCAGAGCGAGGGGTTCACTTTCCTTCTCTCCACGAGTGGTTTTCCAATCGCAGCCTTGCCTCAGAAATCTCCCACTGAAATATTAGAAAAGCAACGTGAAATGATCATGGGCTGAGAGATTTTCAAGGCAAGACCCTTTATCTGCAGAAAAAATGGTGCCAAGGGAGAGGAAGGGCTCTAGCAAGGAAGAACACTGGGGAATTTTTCTCCCCTTTTTCTGTCACAGTTCTCCCCTCGGTTGTCACCACAGCCAGCCTGTCCCTCAGCTTGCAGATTCCCCCTGGGAGGAAATTTGGGAGTTGTGTTGCAGGCCCAGACCTTGAACCAGAGGCTTCAGCCCCTGTCTCACTCCATGGGAGACGTTATTAAATTGCTTTTTCTGTCTTGGCGCTGAAAGGACCTAATTATCAGATTGCATTAGTCCTCATCTCTTCAAGTGGCCAAATCTGCTTTGGTTCTCAAGGATTTTATTGCCAGCTGAAAATGGCTTAATTGTATTGTACTTGCAAAGAAAACACGGGCTGGGGGAATCAAAGCTTTCCACAAGAGGAGAAGAAATGCCATAAATAACAGGCTGGGCTTTGATTTTGTTGGGTCTCACCATTTCCATGCATGTAAACTGGCATGAGTCTGCCTTTCTTCCCTAGCCATGAAGTCAACTGGAAAAAATTCCTCAGGAAAAGGTGGTTTCCCCATTCCCAGTGACCTCCTGGGGTTTAACTGGACCTTTATAGGTCCAGTGCTGGGATCTCCAGGGGAAAATGAACCCACGTTGGTAACAGAAGGAGTGGGGAAATCCAATGAAAACTCCACAGAGAGAAGCTTGATAAGACTTGAGAGAGCAAATAAATAGATTTGCAAGCAAATGGGATCTACAGGTGTGCAGTTCTGCTCCATAAAAATGGGTTTGTCCATGGGAGGGATGAAATTGGACAGAGGAAATTGAATTTGGGTTTTATGTACATGAGAAGAGTGGAACTCACATTCCCCAATCACATTTGTTTTCTAAACTGTGTCCAAAATCTTCATTTAAGATTTCAGGCTGCCTTAGTTAGGCTTATCCTAAAGGCAAACCACCAGCCAGTCACTGTATTTTGGAAAAAAAATAAATATATTTTCAGTCCTTGCTGCTGCAGGAGAGGGATGTTGGGAGCAAGGTGAAGAAATCTTGAAATACTGAATTCCAAACAGAAATCCACTTCTAGCAGGAGCTGTATCGAGCTCCCAATCCAACAGCAACCCACAAATTCTGCCAAGGAAAACTCCTTTCCAGAGCTGTATTCCATGTGGCTCGGTTCTCACCAAATTAAGGTGCCTAATTTAAAGCATCTTGAGCTCCCAGCTGAACTTTCAGACCCAATAAAACGTGGTGTTGCTAAAAAGGGAACTCTGAGCTCTCAGTGCAGGGTCAAAGGCCTTCAAATGATCAGGAAATGTTCACCTGATATTTCATGTGCACCTGGCACATTCCATATTTTCTCCAAGCAGACAGGTCCAGCTCCATTCAGGGACCTGCTCCCACAATCCAGATCTGGGGATAATCCTCCAGAAATGCAGGAAATGTGAAGGACATCTGGCATTGTTTGTGGCACAGCAATAATCTGTATTTTTCCTTCTCAAGCCATCAGTCAGCTGAGACACTTTGTGCTCAAAGACAGCAGTGGGGAGGTGTTTTCAGATTAGTGAAAGGAATTTTGAGATTAATGAGAAGAATTGTCAGATTAATGAGAAGAATTGTCAGATTAATAAGGAGGAATTGTCAGATTAATGAAAAGGAATTTTCAGATTAATGAGAAGAATTGTCAGATTAATTAAAAGGAATTTTCAGATTAATGAGAAGAATTGTCAGATTAATAAGGAGGAATTGGCAGATTAATAAAGAGGAATTAGTGTGAGTGATCAAAGTGACCAGGCAATGACATCTGCCTAAAGCTGAGATTTTCCTGTTGATCTCCCATTCTTTGGATATCTCCAGGGAAAGGGAGTCAATGGTTAATAAAACCTGCCAGAGTGGTGAGAACGTGCTCAGGGAGCTGCCATGGGGATGTTGACAATTGCTGGAAGGAAAAGGGTTAAGAGCCAGCAGCCCACACACAAGTGTGGGGCTGCACTTCCATTCTGTGCCAGCTCCAGCTGCTCAGTGCCAGCTTTCCCAAACCAGGATGGGCTCCAGCTTTTAAATCCTCTGGTTGTGGATCTTGTGAGCAGGAGGTTCTCAGGGACATCCACTGGGTTTTTTAGTGGTTCTATGCTGTGGGAAAAGCCATAAAATCCCAGAATCTGGGTTGAAAGGGATTTTAGACTCATCCCATCCCATCCTTGCCATGGCAGGGACACCTCCCACTGTGCCAGGCTGCTCCAAACCCAAAACCTGGCCTGGGACACTCCAGGGATGCAGGGAAATTCTGGAAAAATTCCATCCCAGCCCCTCCCCACCCTCACAGGGAATGATTTTCCCCCAAAACCTGGCCTGGGACACTCCAGGGATGCAGGGAAATTCTGGAAAAATTCCATCCCAGCCCCTCCCCACCCTCACAGGGAATGATTTTCCCCCAAAACCTGGCCTGGGACACTCCAGGGATGCAGGGAAATTCTGGAAAAATTCCATCTCAGCCCCTCCCCACCCTCACAGGGAATGATTTTCCCCCAAAACCTGGCCTGGGACACTCCAGGGATGCAGGGAAATTCTGGAAAAATTCCATCCCAGCCCCTCCCCACCCTCGCAGGGAATGGTTTTTCCCCAGTTTCCCATCCATCCCTGCCCTCTGTCAGTTCTGTACCATTCCCTGGGTCCTGTCCCTCCATCCCTGGTCCAAAGCCTCTCTCCATCTCTCCTGGCAGCTCCTTCAGCGAGGTCACCACGAAGCTTTGCTTCTCCAGGCTGAACAACCCCAAACCTCCCAAATTTTCCAACCCCAGTTCTTCTCCTTTAGGAGAAAAGGCAAAGAGAATTGGGATTGTTCAGCCGAGTCAAGTCACCTGCTCGCTCCAAAGCACCTCGTGGTGCTCAGACAAATTCCAAACTTCCCCTGCAGAGCCCAGGAGGCTCAGAGAGAGGGGCTGGGCTGTGTTTTCCTAATTGCACCAGGCAGGGATAAAGCAGAGACCTGAGGGTGCCACCATGGGCAGAGACGTGGAAAACTTCCAATGGGAAAGGGAGTGGCAAGAAAGAACAAGGACTCGGTTGTGACAGAAAGAGCTGGAAAGTTTCTGTCTTTTCTCAGCAAAATTATTGCAGATCTGCTGCTTGTTCTGCATCTCTCCTCCTGCTTGTGTTCACACCTGGGGCAGCCTCACCCTCCCAGGTGGCTCCTGAGAGGGGAGGGGATGGTGTGGGGTGTGGGACAGGGTGGGAGCTGCCCCAGCTGTGCCCTGCTCTCCCTGCACTGTGCTGCTGCATTTCTGCTGCTGGCCACTCTCATTTATTACCTATCAGGGGATCCTCCAGTGAAAACTGCATTTATAAACCTGAAAGCATCTGATTTCTGCTAACACCACTCTCTCCTCTCTTTCTCACACTTTTTATTCCAGCAGATTAGCTGAGATCAAATGTCCTCAGTGTTTTCTATCACTTTGTACCAGAGCCTCAGAATTCGCCTGGGGCCTGTGGCCACAACATAAATGACAATATCAGAGTTTATTTTCCCTCCTGGAAAGCAAATAAACTGTGCTAAAAACAGAGGGTTAGATCACTGGCCATTGTGGAAGGAAAACCACAGCAGAAAACAAGCTGGAGTTTCCTGAGGAGCCAGCACTGGGGTTTTCACATCCAGTGGGAACTTCCATCCCCATCAGAGGGCACTGGGGAGCTTTGGGTGCTTTGTGCTGGATTTTACCCACCAATAAAATTGGATTTCTCTACCAGCTGCAGCAAGGATGGTCCTGGAGATGCTGGAGAGCTGCTGGGGAGCAGTCCCAGCTTTTTTGGGAGCCTGAAGCCCTTCCAGAGCCTTCACAGCATCTTTTCCCCCCTTTTTTGCCAAGGAGATGCTGGCCAGGACACCCAGAGCTCAGCTGGAGCTCAGCCCTCCCCAGAACCCCTGCAGGGCTGGGAAAGAGGAGGACAAATTCAATCAGCTGGCACCTCTCAGAACGTGCCTCCAAACTCCAACTGACCAGATGAGTGCAACCAAACCCAGCTCAAAAGTGTTGCTTAAACTTCCTGAGATTGTTTTGGGCTGATTACTTGGACCAGCCCTCCAAGGCCCACCCGTTAAAGCACCTCTGCCACTTGAAAAATCTGTCGTCAGAGGGGAAATTATCCTCAGCAAGTAACTGCCACAGCTTCCTTTCCCTGCTATCACCATCCAGTGCTGCTTGTTTGCTTTTCTGGTGCCATTTCTGTGCCTCCAGGCCCAGCTCTGCCCCTCACTGACGCACAGGGGAAGGATTCCCCACCCACCCCAGGCCATCCTGAGCTGGAATTTGGGCAACACTGGATGTCCTGTGCCCTGGCCCAGCCTGCTCTGGGTGCCAGGAGGGGAAGGATGGTGGCAGGAGGAGATTCTGTCCCAGTTTGTACTGGGAAATTCTGCACCTCAGCATGAGCCATGAGTTTCTTTGTAATCTCCCTAATTCTTCAGCAGTTGGCTTTGATCCCCTGGTAATATTTGAGCTGATGCCCAAACCCTATTAAACAACCTTGTGACAGGGACTGCAGGGGGAAAGGTTGTGCTTTTTCCCATCAGCTGTTGAGCAATCTGCATGGAAAGCTGATCAGTGTCAGAGCTGGTGACATCCAGACCTGGTGACATCGTGGTGCTGTGGTGACATCACAGCTCCCTGGGTCCCCACAGGGCTGGGACTGCTCCCCACAGGTGGGGTGGGAGCTGCAGGAGCATCCTGGGTCCCTTCCCTGGGCCCCTTCCCTGGGTCCCTTCCCTGGGTCCTTCCTTCAATCCCTTCCCTGGATCCCTTCCCTGAATTCCTTCCCTGGATCCATTCCCTGAATCCCTTCTCTGAATCCCTTCCCTGGGTCCTTCCCTGGTTCCTTTCCCTGGATCACTTCCCTGGATCCCTTCTATGAATTCTTTCCCTGAGTCCCTTCCCTGGATCCTTTCCCTGAATCCCTTCCTTGGATCCCTCCCTAAATCCATTCTCTGAATCCCTTCCCTGAGTCCCTTCCCTGGTTCCTTTCCCTGAAATCCTCCCCTGGATCCCTTCTCTGGGTTCCTTCCCTGAATCGTTTCCCTGGATCCCTCCCTGGATCCCTTCCCTGAATCCCTCCTCTGGATCCCTCCCCTGGATCGCTTCCCTGGGTCCTTCCCTGGATCCCTTCCCTGTATCATTTCTCTGGATCCTTTCCCTGAATCCCTTCCCTGGGTCCTTCCCTGGATCCCTTCCCTGGTTCCCTTCCCTGATCCTTTCCCTAAATCCCCTCCCCTGTATCACTCCTCTGGATCCCTTCTCTGGGTCCCTTCCCTGGTTCCTTTCTCTGAAACCCTCCCCTGGTTCCATTCCCTGTTTCCCTTCCCTGGATCCCTCCCCTGCCTCCCTCTGGGCTGGCACCCAACATTTTGGGCAGGTGTCCAGAATCCCACCACAGCTCTGTGGCTCTGAAGAAGCCAAGGCTGATCCAAGCAGTTCCCATCCCTCCCCAGAGGCCTCAGAGCACAAACCTCTGTTCAGAGCTGAGCTTTGATAGAGATTTCACTTTAATCCCAGCACATTTTGGGGGCCAAATGCCTCCTGAGGTCACCTGTGCCAGGCAGAGGGGACAGCCAGCACCCAGGCTGGGACTGTCTTGGTGTGACAAAGGGCAGGGGTCACATGTAGGGACAGTCAGAGGCACAGGGGGAGACAAAAAGGGACAGAGAATGAGCAGGGGCTGGTCACAGCAGCTGTGACAGTGCTGGAAGGTGCTTGTGCTCTCTGCCACCAGGGGTGACATCAAAACCTGTGCAGAGCAGCCTGGGGCAGGGAACAACGGGCTGGCTTTGTTCCAATCAATGCCATGCCAATCAACTCTGACTCTTTTTGTTAAAAAAAAAACAAACAAAAACAAAACCCCAAACCAAAACCAAAAACCCAACCTACAAATCCATCCTCCAGCTTTCCAGAATCCAGAGCTCAGCTTTCCTTCACCCCCACCTGTGCTGCTGCTCCAGGGTGGGTGCTCAGGGCAGGATTTCACACTGGAGGCTGCACAGAGCTCTTTGCTCTGCATTATTCACACTCCCCCAGCCCTGGCAAATTGCTGAGCCTCTGACCATACTCAGCTGTAATTTTTTCAAGCTGAAGAAGTGTCTGTTCTGAATCTCCATGTGAAATGGCAATTGACTTTGAGACTTTTTGGAAGGCCCAGAAAGGAGTGAAAGGCTTCCAAGCATCTCTGTGCTGTTTGGTGTCTGGAAGTGGCTCCTCTCACAGGGGAGCAAAGAGAAGAAGCAGATCTGGGAGAGTAATTTAATCTGCACCAGGTAATTTACTGAGAGGCAGCACCTCAGCCCTCCATGCTTTGGGTTCCCAGCACAAAACACCCTTGACCTCGCTCTCCTCTTCCTCAGCTGTGCTTCAGATAACTGTGGGATGGAGAAACCTCCCCAAGGAGCAAATCCACGAGCCCAAGCTGTGATTTCCCCTGCTCAAACCAGGCCCAGGAGGCTGGGGCAGTGGATCCTCCCTTTATGTGCAGAGGCTGTTCCAGGGCTTTCATCAGCTCAGGTACAATTAGCACTGTGGTAATTACCCCAACACAGGGCTGGGGAAGGTGAAGGTGTTTCAGAGGGGTGAAACTGGAGCTGGAATTGGCAGGGATCAGCCCCTTTATCACTGTGAGGAAAGGGATGGGAGCTGCTCCAGCACCAGTCCACGTGTGCAGACAGACAAATTCACAAATGGCACTGCCCTGCTGGAGCTGCTCACCTCAGATCCTGAGGACTGCTGTCACCAGGGCTTTTCCAAACCATTTTTGGTCCAGAGCAAAGGATTTCTGTGGGTTTTGGACTTCTGTACTAGCAGGTCTGCTGGAGGAAATGCCTCGTGGCTGGGGCTGTGTGGGATTTTTAAGAACCACATCTCTCTGCTTTACCTGTCTCCAAAAACAAGGATAAAATGGGAGGAAAGACAAAAACCACCTTCTAACAGAGTGGAAAAAGCGACCACTGGAGAGAAGTTTAATCAGTGCAGTGAGTAATTGCAGGAACTGCCATCAAACACTTCCCAAATTTCACTTCCCTCTTCACACCCTGCCACAGGTCACTCTGGAAAGCCTCCCATGGAACTGGTGGGGTCACAATTGCTTCCCATGAGTAAGGGCAGGGAATGCTTCCCCTTGGAGACACTCCCTGGGCTCCTCCTGACTTCCACTCGGAGATCTGAAAGCGTTGATGCAGAATTCCCATTTTTCCTTCCCCGCCTGCCCCATCAAGGCCAAAACTCCTGCTGGAGACGCCCACTGCAGTGAGCTCCAGTGCAGAGCAGGGACCGGGGAGGCTCTGGGGCATCCTCCCCTGTGCTGCTGCTCTGCACCACGGTCACACAGAGGCCACCAGCTCCTTTTGGCAGACCGCAAATAGTCCCTCCCCCATGGGGCAGGGCTGGAGACACCCTGCGATCAGAGCTGGGGAAGCACGGGGAGAGAAAGCACTGCCCAGTAGTCGCAGCAGAGCAGCTGCCTGACACTTGTGGAGCTTCCTAGAGCCCGGAGAAAGGATGTGGAGGAGGAGGAGGAGGAGGAGGAGGAGGATGACACCGAGGGCTCAGCAGATGTTCCACTGGAGCTGCTCCCGTGCGTGAGAGAACGCACGAAGCCGCTCGGCGGAAAATGTGCATCCAGGAGTGGACATGGCACTGGGGATGAGATAATTATTAAGGCATTTCTATTCTGGAGCTTTTCTGCGTGGAGTTTTACACAATAATAAATGTCAGCGTTGCCTTTCCACACGCACACACGTTCCCTGGCCCAAACAAACAGGCGGCTCTGGGTCACTGATATGTCGCCGAGTCTGTCCCTTTGGCCACAAATAGCTCATTGCCCTATTTGAAAGGTTCCTGGTGGAGTGCAGCCAGGTTTGCCCGGCTATATTTACCTAAGCTGGCGAATCGGGCCAGCTCCCTCCCGGCTCTGCTGCTATATATAAAGGGGAAGGATACAAAATAAACCAGCGAGCACCGCATCGATTTGATAACAAAATGTGTTCTGCGCTGATTGGGGGCGCTGAATCTGAGGGCTGTGCCCGCACTTCCTGCGGATAGTCAGGGAATAATACTGGGAATACTGGGAATACTGGGAATTCACTGGCAGCAGGTTGTCTGGTTACAGCCCCGCTTTTTTGGGGGTGACACTTCGGGACGGGTGGGGGCTGCAGGAGCCGAGAGGAGGGGCGGCCGGGAGCGGCGTGTCCTCGGGCCGCTGTCGCCGCTGTCGCCACTGTCGCCGCTGTCGCCGCTGTCGCCGCTGATGCTCCGGTGACCGCTCGGCGCCCGCCGCAGTTCCGGGCGCTGCCGCCAGGTGGCGGCCGAGGGAGCGGGATCGGGACGGGATTGATCGGGATCGGGATCGGATTAGATTGATCCGGATGGGATTGAAGTGATCGGGATTGGGATGGGATTGATCGGGATCGGATTAGATTGATCCGGATGGGATTGAAGTGATCGGGATTGGGATGGGATTGATCGGGATCGGGATCGGATTAGATTGATCCGGATGGGATTGAAGTGATCGGGATTGGGATGGGATTGATCGGGATGGGATTGATCGGGATCGGGATGGGATTGATCGGGATCGGGATGGGATTAGATTGATCCGGATGGGATTGAAATGATTGGGATTGGGATGGGATTGATCGGGATTGATCGAGATCGGGGTGGGATTGATCACGATTGGATTGATCAGGATGGGATCGGGATGGGGATCAGGATTGGATTGATTGCTATTGGATTGATGAGGATCGGATTTATCAGGATCGGGATCAGATTGATTGGGATTGGATTGATTGGAATTGGATTGATTTGGATCAAGATCAGGATCGGGATCGGGGTCAGAATCGGATTGATCAGGATCAGATTGATCAGGATTGGGATTGGGATCAGAATCAGGACAGGGATCAGGATCAGGATCGGGACAGGGATTGGGACAGGATTGATCAGGATCAGGACAGGGATGGGGATGGGGACGGGCATCGGGATCAGACTGATTGTGATCGGGACAGGGATCAGGACTGGATCGATCAGGATTAGAATCAGGATCAGAATCAGGATCAGAATTAGGACCGGGCTGGGACTGGGATCAGGGCTGGGATCAGGACTGGGATCAGGATTAGAATCAGAACTGAGATTGGGGTTGACTTTAAAGGGTGATCACAAAAAACAGGAAGAGTGACTTGTTACGTGGGGTGACAGTGACAGGAGAAGGGGCAATGATTTTAAACTGAAGGAGGGGAATTGAGATATTTGGGAGAAATCCCAAAATCCCATCAGATGTGTCTGCCCCACCCTGGGAGTGTCCAAGGCCAGGCTGGAGCAGGTCTGGGAAGGTGTCCCTGCCCACGGGGGCCCTCCCATCACAAACCATCCCAGGATCCCATTCCTGGCTGGGAAATTCTTGTGCACTTTTGACAGTGCAAGGTGACTTTGTGTTGCTTGGCCTAAAGAAAATACTGAGAGGTGTCGAGTTTAGGGTTCCAAACCCTCCTGGCTTCCCAGGGAGCAGCAGGAGCCCAGACCAGACCTGCCCAGCCTCACCCTGCCCTTGCTCATCCCCAGCAGCTCCTCAGCCTCAGGACTGACCTCACAAAACCTGTGAATCCTGGAAGCAGCTCCTGCACTGGTTTAAACCCCATGAAAACACAAGTTTCAGCCCAAATGAAAACTTCCAACTTCTTGTTTCAGCCTGGTTCTGTCACACTTCCCCTTCCCTGCCTGGAAGTGACTCTGTTGTCAGATTTCTTCTTCTTCTTCCTCCTTCTCCCTGCTCTGGGCCTCTCCTGCCCCACAGACACCAACTCCTTCTGTTTGCAGGTTCCCAGCTCCAACCAGCAAAGTTTTAAGAGATAAAATAAACTTACAAACCATTTTTTCCCTCCTGCACAACATTTCTGATGGCCTGAGGGGTACCTGTTATTTCCTGAAGTGAGCTCAGACCTCCTGCACAGCGTGTGAGAAACAAGGGATAAACAAGGGGATAAGATCCTGTCCCACATCTGAAACCCAACTTCACAAGAACTATGCACTAAATGACACATGATAACGGGGAAGGAGATGCCAGCTGCCCTAATGAATGGTGGTGAGCAAGGCTGGAAAAATAAATTATATAATAATCTCTTATTATATCCCCTTTGACATAAATTAATCTTGACCTGGAACAACGGTGCTGCTTTCCAAGGGAAAATAACCAGGGTGAAGTTTTAATCATGAGTCAGGAGGCCAGTGCAGGGTGGTTTGTGTTTGCTCTTTGTTGTTTAGAATTTTGCTTCAGCTGGTAAATTTTGTGGAAAAGTCAGGGCCGGGGTGAGCAACTTTCACACAGAAATTCGAATTCCTGCCTCTCAGTGGGGAGGAGCTGCTGAAGCTCAGCTCCAGGAATTGGCTTTTGGCAGCCCCAAGGAGATGTGCAAGGCTCTGGAAGAGCAGGAAGGTCCTGTTGTTTCACCATGGAACTGCCCAAAATACACCCAAAATTCCCCTTGGGCTGGTGGGAATTTTCCTCCAATGAACTGGGAATGACTGGAGGCCCAGCTGTGTGTTCCTGCTGGGGGATGCACGTGCTGCTGCTTTGGTTGGGTTCTGGGAGCCTTTTTTGCTTCCTTATTGCTCAGCCCCACAGTGGGGATGGAAAAAAAATCCCTGGGAATCCTCACTGAGAAAGAGCAGATGGGGGAGGAAGAGTCACCCTCTCATTTATCCTATTTGTTTATCCTATTTATCATATTTATTCTATTTTTCCATTGTCCAGTGTCCTGCAGGAACCTTTCCTGGGGAGGAAGGATTAAGGCTCTACCCAGAACACAGTCAGGGCCCACCTAAATATAAATATAATTAATATAAATATTAAATGTATAATATCTTCTCTCTTCCTGCAGAGAAGAAGGATCCAGGGAGAGCTCAGAGCCCCTTCCAGGACCTGGAGAGCTGGAGAGGGATTGGGGATAAGGGATGGAGGGACAGGACACAGGGCACTGCCAGAGGGCAGGGAAGGATGAGGAATTAGGAAGGAATTATTATTATTATGAAGGTGGTGAGGTCCTGGCACAGGTTACCCAGAGAAACTGGATATGGAAGCTTCAAACTTGTAGCTGAAGAGAAGAAAAGCCCAATGTGCTCTCACAAGGTGTGTGGCAGAGGAATGTTCTTTATTCTGATGCCTTTATTCATAAAAAAAATTACAGAAGGACTGCATGCTTTGCTATTCACCATTATTATACATAGTGCTTGTACTGGGATAAATGAAATTAAAGTAGCAAACAGAAAATAAACAAAAAAAAAACAGGCTGGTTGAGAGCAGTGGTTCCCCAGCATCCTGTCTCCAGGACAGGCTGGGGTCAGAAGCTGCAGATCAAAACAGAATAAAATATAAAGTAGCTTTTTATGAATTAACCTGCCCAGGAGAGGAGTTTCTTCCTGAAGGAAGAAGTGGAAGGGTTAATTCCCATGTCTGGAAGGTGATATTCTATTTTATTCAATCCCAATGGGGTTTTTTTTCCAACACCACAGAAATATTGAGACCCTTCCACATTTTCCTACATTTTCCTACATTCCTTTCCATTTTTTTTTCTAGACTCTTTCCCCCATGTCTGCCAGTGTTTAAATCCAGGATACAAGAAGATGGTTTTTACTGCACTTATAAGTGGTTGCTCCTGATGAATCAGCACATAAAACAATCTAATTAATGAGTTTTGGAATAAGTAACACCCTCCAGGCTTCAGTTTTATCTAAAGGGATCATGAGTATCCAGAGACAAGTGCTAGCAAAAGAGAAATACATTAAAATAATCCAGCAATCCTACTACTACTACTATATGGAGTAAATTGCAGGGAAGAAAAAAAAAAAAAACCAACACTCAGCAGGCTATTTTTTTCTTCATTAAACGTGATGAGCTCATAAAAACCCAATTAATTAGTCAGAATGATGTGAATGACTCGTCAGACCTAATTTTAGCAGCCTAAAGTTAGCCAGCATTTCCACAGCAGTCGTTTCATCCTCTTCAGCAATAAAAGGAGAGGGATGAACATTTCCAGGATCAACTCAGCTCCCTAAAATCCTGAGGAAGGTGGGGTGAGCTCCCTGTGGGGACAGAGGAGCTCCAGAAGTCACAGAGAGCAGGCAAACACTGAATTTATTCGCTGCTAAGGCCGGGTGAGATCAACCCCCCCAGACTCCCAGAGGATTATTTTGTGTTTGCAGGATAATTAAACACAGTGCAAATGAACTGCAATCATCAGGGGCAAAAAGCACGATGAGGCATTGCTCACAGAATAATTACAGAGACGTGCAGAGCTCGGAGCTGCCGCGTCACAGACACCTTCAGAGCGTCAATGTTTCCCTTTTTTTTCCTTTTTTTGTTGGATTTCTCTGTGAAGGATCGTTTTTACGCAGCCATCTGAGACAGGCATTTTTCATTTTGATAAAATCACCCTGTTTGTTCTCCAGATTGATCTTTGTCTTTGCAAGGAAGCGCAAGGCGCTAAAAAGAAAAGCGAAATGAAATGAAAGAGGATTTGATATAAAATATTGCACAGCTCACACCAGACATGATCTCCTCAAGGCTCAACCTGATTTTGCTGATTTAAAACCGGAGGTGTTGTTTTGATTTTTTTTTTTTTTTTTTTATTTTTAACCTCCTGCATCCCTCCAGCTGCTGAGGGAGTGGCACCTCAGGGAATGGCTCATGATTAGGGGATGGAAGCTCTGCAGGATCCCACTGTGGATCCCACAGGATGCTGGGCAGGCTGTGAACAGGTGTCCAAAGCCACCCAGGGTCAGTTATTCCTTTGTCTTATGAAGAACAGCTCCATGGATTCCCCAGAGGAGCTCTGGGATGAGGAACCATTTGTTGGGACTGGGAGGGACTGGGAATGGGCTTTCCAAACCAGTGGGGCAGCTTTGAACCCCTCCCCAGAGGGCACAGGGCACGGTTTGTGTGCCCAGCCGAGGTCATTCTGCGTCCCTGGGCACTGCCAGCCCTGGTCCCTGCAGGGGAAGGAAGGTCACACAGGGTTTGCTCAAGGGCAGGGGCTCTTGGGGCATCCCAGGTGGAAGCTGCAGCCTTGTGCCCACAGCAGGGTGTGACATTGTGTGACATTGTGTGATGTGTGTGACAGTGTGTGACAGTGTGTGACAGTGTGTGACAGGGTGGGCACGCTGTCAGCAAGGTCTGGGACATAAACAGTGCTGCACACGGGTTCATTGTTTGTATTCGAGGAGCTGCGAGGGGAGAATTTGCTGGGAGGGGTTTCAGCGGCAGGAAAAGTCAGATCTGGGACTCTATGGAGATCCTGCTCAAGGTCACAGCTGCCCTCCTGTAGGACACCTCTTCGGGAGCCTGGCTGGCAGCTCTCACCGGCTCCTCAGCATCCTCACGACTGGTGACCAGGGCAACAGCGCTGAAGGACTTTTGGCTGGGCTTGATTTCCAGGGCTGCCTTCTCCTGGGGCTCCCGGCGCTGCCCGGCGCGGCTCCAGTCCTGCTCCTTGCTGTCCAGCTGCATGGCGCTGCAGTGCGGCGCGTACACCTCCGTGGTCTCCTCAAACTGCAGGCAGTCCACCTTGTAGTGCTTCTTCTTGACGTGCAGCACGTCGTTGAACCTGTGGCCCCACAGGATCTCCCCGGGCACGTAGGAGCTCCGCGACTGGTGGGACGTGCCGGTGGAGTCGCCCGTGTAGACGAACGTCACCAGGATCTCGAAGCTGTCCTTGGCCAGAGCTCTGCGGTCCAGGCCGTACAAGGGGCTGTCGCCGTCGATCTCGTGCACCACGGTGACGGGCGTGACCAGGATGATGTGGTCGTTGAGCAGCTTGAGGTCGCGGTACTCCATGGCCGTCCTGCCCTCCCCGTCGCGGCGGTAGCGCAGCAGCTGCGCGCGCACCGAGCCCTCCACCATGTGGTTGGGCCGGAAGTCGCCGATGCGCCACATCAGGCAGAACTTGCCGTCCCTCAGCCCCACCACGGCGTGGTAGCTGAAGCGGATGGTCTGGGCCCTCTTCCTGGCCGTGGCCATCTTGGCCAAGGCCGCGCCGATGATGAAGGTGTCGATGACGCAGCTGAGCACCGACTGCAGGATGACGGCGAGGATGGCCAGCGAGCACTCCTCGGTGACGCAGCGGGAGCCGTAGCCGATGGTGGTCTGCGTCTCCAGCGAGAACAGGAAGGCTCCCGTGAAGCTGTGCACGTTGGCCACGCAGGGGGTCAGCTCCTGGCCGCCCAACACGTCGCCGTGCTGCACGGCGATCAGCCAGAACGCCAGGCCGAACAGCAGCCACGACAGCACGTAGGACAGCGAGAAGATCACAAACATGTGGCGCCACTTGATGTCCACCAGCGTGGTGAAGATGTCCGCCACGTAGCTCTCCCACTCGCCGAAGATGTGCTTGAAGTAGACGTTGCAGCTGCCGTCCTTGTGCAGAAACCTCCTCTGCAGCCTTTGCACCTCCTTGCCCGGGCTCTCCCCGTAACCGGCCGTGTTTCCCTGGATATTGACGGGCCTGTAGCAGCCGCTCTGGTCGCCCATCTTCCTCATCTCTGCCTCAGCTCACACAAGGGCCCACGAGTTGTTTTCTTGGTTCATTGGAAATCTGTGAGATAAAGGAGAAAGCCGGTTTTTATATGATTTTCCAAATCCCGTTTACTCCGTGCCCATCACGGGTCATTTTTGGAAGGGTACAGGCTGTGACATCCATTGCACAGCTCTGCTCAAAACCAGGCCTGGAAACAGGAGACAGCAACAGATTCAACCAGATGGGAACGTCCTTATCAACCCTAAAATTTGGTTTGTAGATTAAAAGAGAAATCAAAACCTTTCTGGTGACCCTGTTGTGAGTAACTCCTTTAATGATCCCATGAAACAACATTAAAAGCAGTCACATATGGCACAAACCACCTAAATTTGGCCAAATATTAGAGGTAATTAATGCTTTTTGCAATTTTCCTCCATTAGAAAAAAAAAAACAAACAAACAAACAAAAAAACCCCCACCTTATTTAGAGCTAAAACTTCAGTCACATGGGCAGGGAAATTCAGAGCTGGTGTGTTTTAACAAAAAAATGTATCAAACACAGGGTTATCCATCATTATTTATGTTCCAGCATTGCCCAGAAAAACCTGCTCTTGTGAACTTAACTGAGCTGGTGCTACAGAGACATGTTTGTTCAATTTGGAGAAAATTATTTACATTTCAAATAAAAAAAAAGAAACCTCTCTGAGGTCCTGGGAAGCCTCTGAAATCCTTCCTTAAAGCAAACAAAAAAAATATCCGGCTGCCAAAAATATTTAAATCTTGATTAATGAGTTTGAAACAAACATGGAGGGTGTTAATGGAAGTTGTGGGTGACACAAATTTAGGAAGTGATGTGGATGAGGAGATTCCTCTGTCAGAGCAGAGAAAAACTGAGCTGTGCCAGTCCTGGGCCATATTTAGTGACCAAGAACAAGAATTATGTCAGAAATTGAGACCTCATCACCTGGAATCCAATAAAAACCACATCATTAAAAAAGTCAAATCCTTGTCCTGCAGGTCTCATTGCACGACATCCCAACCCTTAACACAAAAACCAATCAGAAGTGATGGGGACACAGCAGAAAAATTCCAATTTTTTGCTAATTTCATGCTTCTAACTGATATTTCTAAAAGGAAAAAAAACCCCCACCATTAATAATTTTGTGGGAAACCTGTCATTATTATTCCAGAAACTGCAAGTTTTTGATGGAAGAATTACAAGCTCTTTTCCCATTTTCAAGCTGGTTTCAGAGTTTGGATGTAGGTTTTCAGTGGAGCCAAGAAATCCATGGAAAATGAATTTAAGGAAAGAGAATTTCAGAAAAAGCAACTTTCCTGGGGGAATTCTTTTCCTCAGGTCTTCGCTCCCTTTGCCTGAGCAGAAATGACTGCACACACTTCCAGGCAGAGGAGTGTAAAATATATTGGATGGACTGGATTAACAGCCCAAGAGCTCTCCCCTCATCCCAGGAACAATGACAAGCATGCAGAGACATTCATCCAAAAACACTTAAAAGCCAAACATAGTTTCCATTTCTTTTTTTTTTTCCTCTTTTTTTTTTTTTTTTTTTTTTTTTTCCAGTCCAGAAATGAATGTGACATATGGTGTCGTAGCCTCAGAATGTGGCCTTCATTAAAAAACACAACATTAATGTTTCCAAAAATACTTCTTGGAATAGGGGCTTTGGAAACATTCATAGGACTTGCTTTACTCAGAGTTTTAAACAAACACTGCAGCCTGGTCGATTGAAGATGCTTGACCCAACATTTTCAAAGTCGTGCTTAACAACAAACAAAAACTGGAAATTGTTAAGAGTTGGGGGTTTTTTGGGGTGTTTTTTTAAGGATCTTCTAATGTGAGGTGTGAAAATAGAGTGAGCTGTAATCAGGAGCCGATTTGTTCTTAAATAAAAACATTTGTGGGGTTTTGTGTTGAGGGGCAGCTCCAATCTCTGCTCTGTGGCAGGGACAGGAATCAGGGAATGCTGGAGCCAGACCAGGGGAGGTTTTGTTGGATTTTAGGGAAAGTTTCTTCCTCCACAGGGTGCTGGGGTTCCCCAGGGAATGGGCACAGCCCCAAGAGCTCCAGGAGTGTTTGGGCAGCACTGCCAGGGATGCCCAGGCTGGGATTTTGGGGTGTCAGGGCCAGCAGCTGGCCTGGATGATCCTTCATCCCTCCCAACCCAATATGCCATAATTCTGCTGATTATTGATTACTGATTGTTGGCTTCAAACCAGAACTCCTTGAAAATACTCCCAAAAATATTCCATGATTCTACTGATTATTGATTACTGATTGTTGGCTTCAAACCAGAACTCCTTGAAAATACTCCCAAAAATATTCCATGATTCTACTGATTATAGATTACTGATTGTTGGCTTCAAACCAGAACTCCTTGAAAATACTCCCAAACACCCCAAGCCTCTAAAAGAGACTCAACTTCATGAATCAAAGGCTCCTGAGTGGATTCCATTCATTGCTGTCACCATCAGAAAATCTTCACGTTTCCAAAATTGTGTTTCTGTGGCACCACCTCGGGATTTTGGTGGGGAGAGCCTTGGGTGGGGCACACACAGCAATGGGCTGAAGGCCACTCTGAATTCCTGCCACAACCAGGACACAGCTTTTGTCTTGGGAGCTCTGGCTCTACACAGGATTTCTCACAAGCTGTGATTACAGAAATGCCTGAGATGAGTTGTGGGTATAGGAAGCCATGGAACAGGCTGGGATTTCACAAAACAATTCAAAGTATGTTTGCAGTAAGAAAGTTCTGCAAAACCCCCTAAACCAACCCAAATATCAGCCCTGGAGCTGGATGGAGCAAAGAGAACCAGTGCAGAGCTTCCAACAAGGATTGCTCCCAGGACCTGAGTTCAGCTTTCTTGGTTTTGTTAAAACTTGGATTTCTCAGAGGCATTTGGTATTGCACAGTGCAGACTGCCCCAGGTGACCTAAAACCCCAAACTGAACAGTGGGAACTGCTTTAGGTGACCTAAAATCTCAAATTGAACAGTGGGGACTGCCCCAACTGACCTAAAACCCCAAACTGAACAGTGCAGACTGCTCTAGGTGATCTAAAATCTCAAATTGAACAGTGCAGACTGCTCTAGGTGATCTAAAATATCAAATTGAACAGTGGGAACTGCTCTAGGTGATCTAAAATCTCAAATTGAACAGTGGGGACTGCCCCAACTGACCTAAAATATCAAACTGCACAGTGGGAACTGCTCTAGGTGACCTAAAACCCCAAACTGCACAGTGGGGACTGCTTTAGGTGATCTAAAATCTCAAATTGAACAGTGGGAACTGCTTTAGGTGACTTAAAACCCCAAATTGAACCGTGCAGACTGCCCCATGTGACCTAAAATATCAAACTGCACAGTGGGAACTGCTCTAGGTGACCTAAAACCCCAAACTGCACAGTGGGGACTGCTTTAGGTGATCTAAAATCTCAAATTGAACAGTGGGAACTGCTTTAGGTGACTTAAAACCCCAAATTGAACCGTGCAGACTGCCCCATGTGACCTAAAATATCAAACTGCACAGTGGGAACTGCCCCAAGTGACCTAAAATCCCTGGGAAGAACCTCCTCAGCCACTCCAAAGTATGGAAAAACGTTGCCCAGATTTTGGGTGTGCTTAAACACAACCCAAACCTGCACTTTTCAAGGCCACCTCTTCAAGCCTCTGGAGTGCAATAATAATCACAATAATTAATAATCATGCATGGTGATTAACTCAGTGACATTGATGCTGCTCAGAACATTCAGGTCCAGCGAACCCTGCAGTGTTCCTGGGTTATGTAAATCAGGATTAGGATGTGTTCCTGGGGACACCATGGAGCAGACATGTGATTTCCCTGTTCCAGACAGGGAGTTTGGGAACCCAGATGTTCCCCCCTCCCTCTGCTGAGGCACTCTGACTCCTGCAGAACACTCAGCAGAATCTGATTATTACCAAATTCTTACCAAAGACCAGAGAGACTGATGGCCTTCAAGCCCAGAGTCATTTCAAAAATCTGATATTCCAAACTGGAAATATTTGACACATCCCTAAGAAAGCCTCAATATTCCATGAGAGGTCCTGTTACCTGGTAAAGATTAACAGTGGGGGTGGGGGAGGATTTAAAAACATTCTCTACTCGCTAAAGCTCAGGGATCTGTTGTTGCAAATGACTCTCAAATGTTGCCAGGAAGCTTTTTCACCTTCCTCTGACACTGACACATAAACCCTCCCCCTTTTCTGCCCTGCTTTTACTTTCTGTGGGTTTTTTCCTGGATTGCTGGGCATGTTTGTGCACATCATGAGCCTCCCCCTGGCACTGCAGCACAGCTGAAGTTCACAGGATTTTTGCTCTCCATTCATATAAATGTGTTTCCCCCCTTCAAATGGAAGTTTGTCAGAGTTAAAAATAAAGCAGCAAAGCCAGGCAGGGTGGTAGGAAGGCAGAAACAGAGAAATCTCAAAAGATTTCATTAGGGTAAATGGCAGAGAGTAAATGAATAAAGAATAAATTTCTTATAAAGAATAAATGTTCAGAAACCGGAATAATCCAAATTATCTAAGCCAAGGCCAGGATTTTGCTGTGCTGGATCCTGAAATGCTCAGGGAGATGCAGAACTGCCCAGAGATTTGTGTTCAGGGGCCTCCACACTGAACCCCAAATTCAGAACCCGGTATTCTTTAACAATTTCACTCCAGCCAGACATGGGAGGAAATTCCTGTATTTCAAAGGTCATGAAGTGGCAGAACCAGGAACAAACCCAGCACCTGCTTTAACCCAGAGCAGGGCTGCCACAAAGCAAACAGCAGCAGGAGCAGATTTTCTTGTATATTTATATTTTCATGTAGCTCCTCTGGAGCAGAGCAGCTCCTGATTGTCACTCCAAAGCTTCCAGCATCAAGCTGAGCCTTTCAAAGACTTTCAGTGGATGTAATTGTCAATTTAATCCCGATATTTGGAGTTCAGGGCTCAGTGTTTTGTGAGGATAATCCCTCTTGCACCGTAACCTAATACCTAACAAATTGCTGCTACACCCCTTCTATGACTCCCTTTTCCCATCGTGTAAACAATAGGGGTGAATTTTTGTTCGGTGACAACTCCACTCAACAGCCTGTTTGTAAAACATTAAGCAAAACAATGTGAAGATCTGGGTCCCAGGATAATTCTGTCCTGAGATCGAATCAGAAAGAAAACAACCCCAAACCCTCGAACTGAACTGGGTGCTGCTCTCACCCCACACACAGAGTTGTCTGTCCCCCAGTGCTCCTTTAGCAATCACCTCAGTTTCCTGCCTCATTTTGGGAATGATCTGAAAGGTTTCCAGTTTTAGTCATTGTTGTGTAACCCTGGAAGGGTTTCAGCTCTGAGACCAGAAATGTGACAAGTCAGAACCTTCGGAGCTGCTTTGGGATCGGCTCCAACACTTGTTCCCTTAAAAAAATCCACCACCCACAAAAACTAAATAAATCCATTGTAGGGCAGCATTAAGGCTTTTCCTTCTTTCTTTCCTTCCTTCCTCTGACTCTTTTTGTTGCAAAGGGATTTCTCCTGCTACTCACAGCCAATCTTTCTGTTTCTGATCTGTCCTCCCACTGTCCAGGCTGCTCCAGCCCCAGTGTCCAGCCTGGCTTGGACACTTCCAGGGATCCAGGGCAGCCACAGGAATTCCATCCCAAAATCCCATCCATCGCTGCCCTCTGGCAGTTTAAACCAACATATTTAATGTTTAATGTCAGTTCAGATCCCCCAGGGCACTGAAGGGGAACACAAAATGCCCTAAACTGGACCCAGAGCCAATGGAAGCTCCAGCCCTACATCCCCTGGGGCAGCTTCGATGCCACCAGAGTGAAGCTTTTAAAATTCTCCAATTTCCCTTGAAAGCAGAAATGTTGTTCTTCCCATGCCTGCAGCTGAGCCCAGTGAGTGCTGCAGGTCAGCAAGGGCTCCACCAGCTCTGCACACACCTGTCCCCTCCAGCAGCTTTTGTACAAAACCCTTTCAGCAGAAGAAAATATTGCAAATAAAAGAAGTAAAAAATATAAAAGAATAAAAGAACAAAATATATATAATATATTATATATAATATATTATATAATAATATATATGACATTCATAAATTATATTCATAATATATAATATATAATATATAATATATAATATATAATATATAATATATAATATATAATATATAATATATAATATATAATATATTATATATAATATATAATATATAATATATAATATTAAGATATAAGATATAAGATAGATAATAGATAATAGATTATAGATAATAGATAATGTTCATATATATAATATTTATATATTATCTATAATTATAAAAAATAAAGGAAATAAATGAAATAAAAGAAATAAAAGAAGAAATAAAAGAAAACAGTGGAAGATCTTTAATGTCCTTTCCAACCCAAACCATTCTGATTCTAATACACCAAACCCAGAACAAAAAATCACTTATTTCTTCAACTCCTTACTCAATGTCTCCATACAGACAGAGGCCCAAAATATCAATATCAAAGTGTTTATTGAGCATTTTAAAGACCAGACAGAGACACCAAAGAGCAGCAGAGTCTGCAGAGATTTTTGAGTCACGCAATGGTGCCGTGGAACAACTCACAGCAACACATATATTGACATTTAATTCATCTAAGTGAAACCAGATCTGCTCACAATAAAACCAATAAAAACATTAAAAAAAATGAAGAAGTTTGGCCCCTTAAAGTGGGAGAAGACAGACTGGAAGCTGCTGCTTGGTGAAGGCTGGTTGCCCATTCTGGAGCCACAGGACAGGTTCAAAGGGAAGCAGCTCCCAGCTTCCCACCCAGAGCAATTCCCAAAATCCATGGAAAGCTGTGAATGTCTATTTTAATTTATTTGCACTGTATGCACTGCATGGCTGCAGCCAGGAGCCAGCAGTGGAAACACTGAAATACCAGGAGAAATGGAAAGTGCTGGCAACTGGGAGCTCTGGATCTGGGGCCTCGCTGCCATTCTTTGTCCCAGACACTTTGGCAGGGGGGAAAGTTAAACTGTTCCCTCTGGGGAGTCTCTTCCTCCTCTTAACCATCAACTCCTGCACAGCTGGGACTGGGCAGAGCAGGGACTGGGCAGAGCTGGGACTGGGCACAGAGGGGACTGGGCACAACAGGAACTGGGCACAGCTGGGACTGGGCACAGAGGGGACTGGGCAGAGCAGGGACTGGGCACAGCTGGGACTGGGCAGAGCAGGGACTGGGCAGAGCTGGGACTGGGCACAGAGGGGACTGGGCAGAGCAGGGACTGGGCAGAGCAGGGACTGGGCAGAGCAGGGATTGGCCACAGCAGGGACTGGGCACAGAGGGGACTGGGCACAGAGGGGACTGGGCACAGCAGGGACTGGGCACAGCAGGGACTGGGCACAGAGGGGACTGGGCACAGCAGGGACTGGGCACAGCTGGGACTGGGCACAGCAGGGACTGGGCACAGCAGGGACTGGGCACAGCTGGGACTGGGCACAGCAGGGACTGGGCACAGAGGGGACTGGGCACAACAGGGACTGGGCACAGCAGGGACTGGGCACAGAGGGGACTGGGCACAGCTGGGACTGGGCACAACAGGGACTGGGCAGAGCAGGGACTGGGCACAACAGGGACTGGGCACAGCTGGGACTGGGCACAGAGGGGACTGGGCAGAGCAGGGACTGGGCAGAGCAGGGACTGGGCACAGCAGGGACTGGGCAGAGCAGGGACTGGGCACAGCTGGGACTGGGCACAGCTGGGACTGGGCACAGAGGGGACTGGGCACAGAGGGGACTGGGCAGAGCAGGGACTGGGCACAGCAGGGACTGGGCAGAGCTGGGACTGGGCACAGAGGGGACTGGGCACAGCTGGGACTGGGCAGAGCAGGGACTGGGCAGAGCAGGGACTGGGCACAGAGGGGACTGGGCACAGCAGGGACTGGGCAGAGCAGGGACTGGGCACAGCTGGGACTGGGCACAGCAGGGACTGGGCACAGAGGGGACTGGGCACAGAGGGGACTGGGCAGAGCAGGGACTGGGCAGAGCAGGGACTGGGCACAGAGGGGACTGGGCACAGCTGGGACTGGGCACAGCAGGGACTGGGCACAGCAGTCCCAGCTCAGCCTCCCCTCTTGGGGTCCTGGCTGAGATCCCCAGTACAGATGAACCTGAACTGGGACTGAACTGGGATGGCCCAGCAGGGAAACAGAGCAACCAGAACTGGTCCTGCTGTGTATCCCAGCTGGAATGGGGCAGCTGGATCCCCCCAGGACCACTGTCATCCCTGCCTGGAAATTCCCTGTCCTGCTTCTCTTCCCATTCACATTTTGATGCTCAAGAGTCTCCATTTCTACTCCAGCCCCTGCAGTTCCAGTTCTTAAAGCTGCCACAGCTGGGACACATCCTAGAGCTGAAAATCATGGAATGGTTTGGGTTGGAAAGGACCTTGAAGATCATCTTCTTCCAGCCCCCTGCCATGGGCAGGGACACCTCCCACTGGACCAGGATGCTCCAACCTGGCCTGGGACACTTCCAAACCAGGCAGAGATGGAACAGCTAAAAAAATGAATTTTCTACCCAGGCTTCTCCCTTTGGAAATCAGTAACCAAGCTATTCCTTAATTCAGCAGCATTTAGTGCAAATTAGCTGTGAGGCAATCAAAAGCAGTGCCAGCACTAATTAGCATTTCCTCCTCCCCTGGCATCCTTCTGCAGATTCCACCCCACACTGCACACCCTGGATTTCCCTCAGCCTTCAGAGCCCCAGCGAAATTCCTCGAGGAACTTTTCCCCCCCTGGCCTTTGCTGGCCAGGAACAGGAGAACAGTTTGTTGCAGCCCTGAATAGCCATGATGTAATTAATGAATTAATGCAATCAGCAGTAGGTGAGTGGCAGGTCAGGAACAATGACAGAACGAGATCAGAGAGTGCTGAGCACTCATTTAAGGAGCCAACACCCTCAGCTCCGTTATTTGCTGTTCTGTCCCTTCCCAAAACACCACAGGTTATTAATAATCTGGGATCTGGGGGCTGATATTCCAGAAGGGTTCTTCCAGCTCAGGACAGCTTCCCTAACGTCACCCAGAGCAGCTCTGCTTCCTGAGCAGGCAGGAGCTCCTCACCTTCCTGTTTGCTGAGCCAGGAAAGGCCACGGGGCCAGCACAGCCTGAGCCTCTGCTGTGCAGCTTCTCCAGGGGTATTCACCATTCCTGTGCCCCTTATCCAGGGATATTCCATATTCCTGTGCCCTTTATCCAGGGGTATTCACCATTCCTGTGCCCCTTATTGGGGGATATTCCATATTCCTGTGCCCCTTATTGGGGGATATTCAAATATTCCTGTGCTCCTTATTGGGGGATATTCAAATATTTCTGTGCCCCTTATTGGGGGATATTCCATATTCCTGTGCCTCTTATTGGGGGATATTCCAATATTCCTCTGTCCCTTATTGGGGGATATTAAAATATTCCTGTATCCCTTGATATTCCAATATTCCTGTGTCCCTTATTCAGGGATATTCCATATTTCCTGTGCTCCTTATTCAGGGGTATTCAACATTCCTGTGCCCCTTATTGGGGAATTTTCCAATATTCCTATGCTCCTTATGCAGGGATATTCAACATTCCTGTGCACCTTATTCAGGCATATTCAAATATTCCTGTGTCCCTTATCTGGGATATTCCATATTGCTGTGGCCTTTATCCATGGATATTCCATATTCCTGTGTCCCTTATTGGGGGATATTCCATATTCCTGTGCCCCTTGATATTCCAATATTCCTGTGCCCCTTCTCCAGGGATATTCAATATTCCTGTGCCACTTAACCAGGGATATTCCAACATTCTTGTTCCTCCTATCCAGGAATATTCCATATTCCTGTGTCCCTTATTTGGGGATATTCCATATTCCTGTGTCCCTTACTGGGGGATATTCAACATTCATGTCCCTTATCCAGGGATATTCCAATATTCCTGGGCCACTTATTCAGGCCTGTAGATGTAGGAAATGTTTATACCTAGAACCTGCCTTTAATAAAATATTTAATGTAGGGATTGTTTTAAACGGGATTTTTGCCTCCCTGTGGCTTGCACAGATTTGTGCCCCTCCAGGGCTGGAATTCTGTGGTTTCTCTTTGTGTGGGAGGTTTCCCCCAGCTCTGCTGGGTGAAGGAGCTCCTTGATGGGAATTGAGCCACTCTGAGCTGTTTGCCACGAGCTGCTCAGCCAGCCGTGCTTTTCCTGTTTTATTCTCCAGGCAAACAGTGTGAAGGAGCGAGCAGATCTTATCAGAGCCCGTGTTAACAAAAACACATCAAATAAAAACCTGCTACATTGCAAATGTCAACACTCCTCACACAAAAAAACCTGATATCTAAACTGCAGTAGGGTTGATTTTATTGCCAGAGCAATTCCCAAAGATTGTTTTGAGAGACAACTTTTCTGTTTGGCCTCACAGGTGCTGTGGGTTTGTGAAATAAATGTCTCTCTCATTTATTCCACATTACCTTTACAGTGGTGCTGTCACCAGAGACAAGAGCATGGATAAAGAGAATTTCACCCTCTGGTTTGAAATTTACTGCCACTGTCCCCTGATTCAGACTAGCTGGGAGTTGGATAAATGATCAGCCATCAGAATTAAATTAAATTCAGGAGTGATGTACACAGCCTCAGTGGGAGATTTATCCTGTTTTGTATCCTGTATTTTTCCTGGGTCGTTTTTACTCCTGTTTTCACTGAATAAAATGGAATTACAGCATCACTTGCTCCTGCTCAGAGCCAGAGTCCTTCCAAATTCACACAAAGCCAAAGGTGATTAATGAAACCCCAAATCTCTCCCAAGGCCTGTCCAGCCCAAATCATGAGCTCAGGCAGCTCAGCCCATTTTCTGGAACATTCCCTATGGTGCTAAACTGCATCACCTGGGATGAGAGGAACTTTGGGAAGTGAAGTCTTTGAGGAACACAATGTGGTGTTTCCCATGGGAAAAGAAAAAAAAAATAAAATAAATGAATTAATAAATAAACATCACTGGAATGTCTTAATTTGGGATCAACTGCAAGGCTGATCAAGGGAGGGAAAGAAAATTTGGATTAAGGAGAAAGAAAAAGTGACCTCAGAGGTGCTGGAACAATGCCAGGAGTGCTGGAACAAAGGGAAAATTATCTGAGAGCAATCATGGCCAGAAACACCCCTGAGGATGAGCTGGTGCCTTTTGGGGCTACTAAAAACAGGGGCCAGAAAGATTTAAGGGAATAAAAAGCAGATCTATTTACTGAAGGGCCTTCAGGTACATTTTGGGATGGGATACACCCAAAATGGACAATGGGTTCTCACACTTTTATAAGTTTGGTCCATTTGCATATTGGGGGTCAATCTCCCAATTACAGCTTCAGGTAATGAAGTCATTTACCCCAAATTTGCTCCCCCAACCACTTTTGTTTCCATCCCTGAGGCAGTGAGGTGTCCTTGATTCCCAGCCCAGAGAGGAATTGTTGTGTCTGCCCAAACTGGGAGAGCAGCAGCTCACACTGGTGAGGAGTTTGGAGTTATTCACTGAAGAACTGCAGGGTTATGAATATATGAAAAATATAAAATCTGATGGATCAGAGCCCCCAGCCCAGGGATGCAGGGATGTCCTGCTGCTGCCAAAGCCCTGCAGTCACCCAGGGCCGTGACGTGTGGTGATAATTATGGTAATTATGACATTTATGACCTTATGCCATCGATCTCGGGGTGTTTTTCCAATCAGGCTCGGAGATCTCTTTGTTCTGCTGTGTAAAACCCAGCTTTGAGGTCACTCACTTCCACACCCTTGGCTGAGCCCATTTCCCACCGAGGAAGACAAGAAACAGGTTGTGTCATTGTCTGGCTCAATTGTTCTCCAGGACTAAATCCAAGGAGAGGAATTATTGGGGCTTTGTTGTTGTAAAAGCCTCTTATCAACAATGAAAGGATGTGCAGGGTACCAGCCTGTGTGACTGAGAAAAAAAAAAAATCTGCTTTTCATATCAAAAAATGAATGGGAATCACCTCCATTGATTCAAAAGGAAAACTGGTAAAAGATTCAAGGGCCAGCAGATGAAATGAGTGCTAAGGGCCACTGCTGGTGCCAGTAAAACAGGTGGCTCTGGATTTCTATGTGTGACAGAGGTCTGTAGGGACATCCCAAGGATCCCAACCTTTCTGTGCTCATGGTTGAGGGTAGAGGGACAGATTTTGGCACCCTAACCTGCATTTCCTTAAAGCTGCAGGCAGCACATTCTCCTGCTGCTGGGCATTGGATCCCTTCAGACAGAACTCTGGGATCCTCCAGAATAAAAGAATCCTTATTGCAGGAGTTGGAAGAATGTCCAGGAGGCAGGAGGGATGAAATATTTCCCCTCCCCACTGAACAGGGAACCTTTTCTTCCAGCGTTGCTCTAGGAATTGTTCCTGCAAGGTCTTGTCTGTCAGCGAAAGCAATCAGGTTTAAGAGGCTGAATTACCAGCCTGGAAATGACTGGGAATTGTTCTGGTGATAAAAACCCCAGCGAGTGGGGAAGTTCTCCAGCAGATTTGGGCCAGCACGCTGCAGAAAGGAGATTTTGGTTGTCAGAACCATTGCTGGTGTCCAGCACAGCCTCTCACAGGGCTTGGATTTCACTCACTCACAAGACATCCCTGCCAACCCCCTGGGACAGGCTCTGGAGGGTTTGGAAAACAAAACGATTCACGGCATTCCCCCCAGTTTTCCCACCGAGCTCTGTCACAAGCTGAAGGATTCGCAGGAATGGTGTGGATGTGATGTCACAGCCGCAATAAATCCCATTGTGCTGGATTCCATCCTCCCGTTAAAGCGCTCTGACCCATTGCCATCCAAGTGGAACCACATTCCACTGGCTGCTCAGAAGGTTCTGATTTCACTCCCGATTGTTGCCAGGGCAACTGCACCTCCATCCAAAACTGCCTCACCAGTCACTCAGCCCCACTTGAACAGGCTGGAGATAAAGCAAAGCACTAATTACTTATTCCCACTGAAAAAATCCAAATTAAACCTTTCTGAGGCCTGAATAACAGAGACTCACAGGAGCTGTTGGAGGGTTACTTGGTTTTTTTTTGCATGAGGCACCAATTGCCTCATTTCTTCGTGGAATAATGGCTTGTGGTGACAAAATACCATGAAAAGATTAATATTCTAAGTCTACCCAGAGCAGGAGTGCACTGGAAATCTCACCACAGGCCGCTCCTGGAAAGCATCCTCACTCAGTTGTGGAAAACTGAAAGGATTTTCATGACTAGTCAAACAGCTGGTGAAGGTTTGTGAGTGGAAATAGAAATATTTGAATTTCCCCGTTGAGATTTCTGGTGGAAAGTGGCCTGTGTTTTATGGCCTCTACTTTTATTAAGTGAATATCATCTCCGTGGCTCAGATTTGTCCTAATCTGTCTCTGAGTGGGACAGAGCCAGGTAGGAAATTGCTCTTTCTCCCAGGATTGCATTTCCTGGGGAGCACAAGGGGCCACTTGGCCATGCAGAACTGGGTCTGTAAAGTCAGGAGTGAGCAGATGCAGCTGCTGCCACTCCCAAACAGTGCCCTGATGCTGATCTGCACATTTGGATTTGCACTTGAAACCAGTTTGGGAGAGAATATTCTACAAGGAACTGGAGATGTTTTGTGAAGTTGTTTCAAGAATGGTGATGCTTTTATTAAACATGGAAATTTTCCAGCTGTTTTCCAGTTACAAAATTATTTTATCCAGGTGAATCCCTTCACACAGCTCTGTGAGCCCATCTTGGTTTTCCCTTGAAGAAAATTAGCCAGAAAAAATGTTTGTCTACCAAAATTACTTTTTTTTTTTCAGTTTGTTTGCCAGAGTGCTGATTTTTATCAAATGTCAGTCCCTAGATCTTCTTTGGGAAGTGTTGAGCTACTCTCCTTTGCCCCAAAATTCCACGGGTCCCCTGCTGAACCTCTCCACAGGAAATTAAAGGCTGAAACCCTCTCCACTGTCCCAATTCTCCACCCCACCATGTCACCACAAAGAGCAGCTGAGGAGCTGAAGATTCTCCTCCCCTCAAACATGAATTTATCTTTGAAAAGAGGAACCAGGGATGGACTCATGACTGGGAAACACAAGAAATGAACCTTGTGAAATGCAGCACGGCCACTTGCTGAGCTCCAGCTTTGCCTCCTGCCAGCCAGGACAGAAAAATCCTCCTTTAAACTGGAGATGAAGAGATGAGGAATCAAACCAAGCCTCACCCCGGGTTAAAAGCAGGCAGAAACGGGAGGTGGTGTTTGCTTGTTGTGCTCGTTTGTATTTATCATGTAATGGTTTAATTGCACAATTAATTACTGGAAAAGGGTGTTCTCTTACCAAACCCTCTCACCAAAGGCACAGGGTGAGAATATTGGGCAAGAAAGGTGACTAATAACAGAAAAAGGGCAGAGCATCAGCCAGTCTCCAGAATTTCAGCCATGCCAGGGAAAACTGAGGTGAGGGAGCAGAACCTGGTGAAAGGTTGGCACAAAACCCCCCCTAAAACACATCCTATAAACTCAAATTAAACCCAGCTAAGAGAAAATAATTCAGGATAAAAAGATGTCACGCTATTCATTCAAGCCCCTCATTAGAGCATCTTTGTTAAACATGCTAATTTACAAGGTCTATATAACTATATATGCAATCTACAATAAATGTGCATTTCAGCATATTCCACCTTAGCAAACTGCTGCACCATAAAAATCCTTATCAAATACGAAAATAAAAGTCCTTTACCCCTTAACCCTTACCTCTTTATCCCTTGATTTTAAAAGGGAGGGGAGGGAGCAGCATCCTGCTGAAAGGCAGAAACTTTCTCAGTGTGAAAGTTTCTCACCTGACCCTTCCAGGAGCTGCTCACAACCTCTGCTGGCTTTTTTTGCTAAAGTTTATTTCTTTAGGAGAAGCTCCCCCAACAAATGACCCATCCATCAGTCCCTCCTCAGGTACAGAAATCCTGGGCAGGGCTTGGCTGGGAATTGAAGCCCATTTAAAATGTGGATTGCCTGAATTTAGCGAGTTTGCAGCTGGTTAACCCTGATTGATCCGCTGTTTGCTGAGTGCTGCTGAACCATCCATCAAGAGGGGCTGTGCTGGTTCTGGGTTTGTCAGTAATAGATCAGCTGTGGGGGCTCGGCTGGTTCAGCAGCACCGAGCTCGTTATCTCACTGCGTTCACACCTTTTCCAGAGCTGGGACTGGGAGAGTGCACCAGAATGACTCAGGAAAGCCCGGAAACATCGTGGAGAGAGAAGAGAAGAGAAGAGAAGAGAAGAGAAGAGAAGAGAAGAGAAGAGAAGAGAAGAGAAGAGAAGAGAAGAGAAGAGAAGAGAAGAGAAGAGAAGAGAAGAGAAGAGAAGAGAAGAGAAGAGAAGAGAAGAGAAGAGAAGAGAATGCAGAAGTGCTGTGAGGTTCGTTAGTGAAGTCCTTGCCGATTAGGATTGTTAATTTTCCTCCTTTCCTTCTTTCAGTGACTAATTTCTGTTACTGTAACAAGGAGTAAAAAAAGTTTATCTCCACCAAAACTTAAATATTCACTTCCTCTTCTCCACCCACTGCATTCACTTGACAAAGCACTTCCCTCTCCATCCCAGCCCTGGCGAGAAAGCTCACAACAACACTACAGAAAACACCTAAAAGGTTTTTCTGTTTATTAAATGCTCCTAATCACTCTCTATATCACCATCTCCACCGGGAATGAGTCAGGGCTCCCAGGAGAACACGATCCCAGAAGAAAGGGAAATGATGGAACACCAGGACTTTGCAAAGGTTTTTTATCCAGGTCCTCACAGCCTGGAGAAGAGATTTATACCCAGCACAGGCACAGGGATTTGAGGCAGCTGGACAGCAGGGAAGGGGCAGGAGCTGGGATGGAGTAACCAGAGCCCTGGCAGAGCACTCCAGGCCTCAGTGACATCTCTTTGCCTTTCCCTGCCACCTTCCAGCCTGCTCCGAGTGCCAGGTGAGCTGCAGCTTGCTGCAGGAGTGAAAACCCCAAAGGGTCAGCCAGGAGAGGAAATCCTGCCCCCACCCTTGTGCCACCTTCCCAGAGCCTCAGCCTGCTCACACAGGTGCCACAGAGTTTGCAAACGAGAGTTTAAAATGTTTGCTCAGGGTTTAGAAATGTGGAATATGGAAACTGGGGGGTTTCCTAGGGGGGTGAGGAAGATTGTTGCTTTCTCACCTTTCTTATTTGTGAGTTTTCACGGCATAGGAGGGGGGAGATCTCTCCTTGCACAGACAGATTTGGGCACAGGTACGGGGTCACACAGGTGCTCATGCCCGGACACTCAGATCCAGTTAACTGTGCCCAGAGGTCCCGGCACACCCTGAGCAGGCTCCCGAGGCACAGCGATGCCTCTGGCTCGTTCCAGGCAGCTTTTCTCACACCCTGCAAGCCTCATTTTCCTCGGGGAGAGCTGGGAGTGCCTGTGCTGCCCGGGAACCCGCAGCAAACAGGGGCTGAGCCCTGCAGAGGGCACAGAGAGATGCCAGAGGGGCTCAGCCCAGGTCCGGGCGCTCCCGCAGCCCACCAGGTGCTCCAGGAGAAGGTGGCAGAGCCCTGGAGCTGCCAGCTCTGCCTTTCCCTCCTCCCTGACAAGTTCTCACCCTGATCTGCGCTAATTAGAGCCGGGCTGAGCCCTGCAGAGGGCACAGAGAGATGCCAGAGGGGCTCAGCCCCAGGTCCGGGCGCTCCCGCAGCCCACCAGGTGCTCCAGGAGAAGGTGGCAGAGCGCTGGAGCTGCCAGCCCTGCATTTCCCTCCTCCCTGACAAGTTCTCACCCTGATCTGCGCTAATTAGAGCCTGGCTCAGCCCTGCGATCACACAGCTTAGCACCCTCCCTAAACATGGGCTCCAGCAAGCTCTGCCTCTCTCCAGCACTCAAATGAGCAGCAATTCCAGGCACACAAACCGTGTTTCCAAACAGCAGCTGAGGAGCTGCCAGCTCCCACTCCAAACACCCCTGCAGATGAACCATAAGCACTTTATTCCACACGGGGTGTTTGGTTAGTTTGCAGCTCTCTAAGGCAGCAGAATTTCTGTTTTCGTGTACAAACACAAGGAAAAGGGTGATTAAGGAAGGGAGAAATGGCTTTACCTTAATGTCCTGCTGAGCTCTGAAAGAATCTCTGCTTCACTCCCTCATTTCTTTTGCTCTGTCTCTCTCCCTCTCTTCTTGCATGGCTGGACTGACAGGTTGGCAGAGCTGAGAACGACAGGTTGGGTTTGTTTTTTTAGACACAACTCCTCCCCCTCTCAAAGAGAAGGAGAAAAAAAAAAAAAAAGAAAAAAAAAAAAAGCAAGACTGTTTGGGAAAAGTTCACAGAAAATCCTGTCCTTTCAGCACATTCAGACTGGTGAGAAAAACGCTGCTCTGGGGAGCCCAGCACTTTTCCAATTGTTTTTCTCAAAAAGGCTCAAGGTCTGCTTTGCAAGAAGTGTGAAGCAACCAAAGGATTTTCACCAGGAACCGGCCTGACCCCAAACCTCCCCCATTTCCCTGATAAGTGATCCAGAGTAATTACAGCCCCTTCTGAGGGCTGCTGGAAAGGGGCAAAGGGCTTTTTGCAGGCAGCACAGATATCTTGGATTTTATCCTTGCACCCCAGCACCTGCCTGGGTAATAAAAGTCACCAAGAGATGTCTGAAAACTTTTTTTTTTTTTTTTCCCTCTCAGAACATTGTGCTGCTGCTCACAGCAGGTTATTTTAAATTCTTGCTCTGAATTGGTCACACAGAGACCAGCTCAGCTCCTGTCCCTTTCACCTGAGAGGATCCCAGAGAACAGGTCACAAAAATGATCACAAAAACAATATCTGTGTAAAAATCTTCCACTTCCACAGGCCTTTCCAGGGATAAAACTCATCCCTGGGAATGCTCTTGGTTTAGAAGAACCAATAACTGATTTTATCCTGATTTTATCAATAAATTCTTAATTAGGGTGGTGTCAAATTAATCCAGTGCTGCCTGTGTCCTCCTGGCCATGGAGTTTTGCTCCTGGCAGCCCATGGCACGAGCACCTGCTAAAAAATGCCAGGAAAGAGCAGCCAAGAGCTTGGTGGCTGCTGATGAAACAACTTCCAGCCAATCTCCAAAAGAACTGACTCTCAGTCTCTAAAGATTTTCTAACTTGGCACTTTGGGCACAAATCTGCCTTTTCCAGGCCTGTTCTCTGCAGAATCTCTGCCTCTTCCTTACCCAGCAAGCAGAAAAAGCACACACAGATGAATGATTTCATCTGCACAAATTTCCATCACAGACTCACAGACCCCATCTCCTCTGGGTCAGATTTGCTCCTGGAGGATTCAGAGATTTCCTTTACCTGCCTCACTGTGCTGAGCACCTGCAGCTCTGCAGAGCCAAGAGGGTTCCAAAACTCTGGGGAAAAAACCACAAAACCCCAAACTCATTCAGTTTAATTTAATTAACATTACAGAGGTTTCACACAGAGCCAGTGTGACATCATCCCCAAAAATGAGATCCCCAGAAATTAGATACCCAAAAATGAAATACCTAAAAAATGAGATCCCCAAAAATGAGATACCTAAAAATGAGATTCCCAAAAATGAAGTACCTAAAAAATGAGATTCCCAAAAATGAGATTCCCAAAAATGAGATACCAAAAAATGAGATACCCAAAAAATGAGATTCCCAAAAGTGAGATTCCCAAAAATGAAGTACCTAAAAAATGAGATTCCCAAAAATGAGATCCCCAAAAATTAGATCCCCAAAAGTGAGATTCCCAAAAATGAAATACCCAAAAATGAAATACCTAAAAAATGAGATCCCCAAAAATGAGATACCTAAAAATGAGATTCCCAAAAATGAAATACCTAAAAATGAGATTCCCAAAAATGAGATACCAAAAAATAGATTGAGATTCCCAAAAGTGAGATTCCCAAAAATGAAGTACCTAAAAAATGAGATCCCCAAAAGTGAGATTCCCAAAAATGAAATACCCAAAAATGAAATACCCAAAAATGAAATACCTAAAAAATGAGATCCCCAAAAATGAGATAGATATCCAAAAATTAGATACCCAAAAATGAAATACCTAAAAATGAGATACCCAAAAATGAGATCCCCAAAAATGAAATATGTAAAAAATGAGATACCCAAAAATGAGATCCCCAAAAATGAAATATGTAAAAAATGAGATACCCAAAAATGAGTTACCCAAAAATGTCCCTTTGCACTTCTTGCAAGCTCAGCTTTATCTCCTGCACCAGGGGAGGGCCACATCCATCTATTCCATCAATTCCATCAATTCCATCAATTCCAGGACTGGTTTCACCCCTCCTGCCTCCTGCAGAACACATTCCCTGCCCCAGCCTCAGGCAGCTGCTCTCAGCTGTGCTCAGCTCCCCCCTTCAGATCAGAGATAACACAACAAACCCAGAGCTCCTTCCTGCCAGGGGAACAAGTTCCCTGAACCCAGACAAAGCTGGGCAAAGTTCCGAGCTGCTGGAGGGTGCTGAGGGAGGTGAGGAGCTGCTCTTCAGGTTCCAGCAGGGTCACAGCCCTCAGCTCTGCCTGGATTCCCAGAGCAGAGGGATGGGAGAGGAATCCAGCAGCATCCAGCACACACCAGGGTCAGCAGATTTCCCAGCACAGATCCCACTGCAGCTCCCTCTGGCTCTGAGTTACATTTTCCTCAGTCCTCCCTCCTCAGCATTATGAGATCAGAGATCCAAACTCTTCAAAAGATTTGCAGCTTGAACAATCTCTAAGATCCTTTAGCAAAAGGAGTTTTTCTCTGTGTTGGTCCAGGTTACTTGCCCTGGCACCAAGAAATGACCGAGAACATGCCCAGCACGATGCTCTCATTTAACCTCTGCCATTTTCATCCCACATGGGAGTTCTGGAGAGGGAGAGAAGCTGAGCAGCATCACAAGGAGAGGGAAATCTCCAATCTCCAGCTGCAGCTCCCAGCCCAGTCCAGCCTGGAGGGTGACAGGTTTTTGTCAAGGCTGTGTCTGCTAAGGGTGAATGAGAGCCAAGAGCCCTCAGCTCTCAGCAAACACAGCTGCTGTAAGAGCTTAAAGCAGTCAATAAATGCACTTCAATTAAGCACTGCAGTCAGGTCGGATTTCTTGTTTTTCCTGTTTCACCAGCAAGTTCAAGACAGCCTCATAATGAACCCTGGGAGCACAGCTCGTTACAGCATCAGAAAAGTTGCAAAATTGCACCCAACTTTGGGTTGTTATGTTCTGCTAGTTACACTCCCTAAAGGGAACAAAAAAAAAAAAAAAAAAAAAAAAATCAAAGAGGAAGGAACATGTCTCAAAATGCAGGAACTTAATCCCAAATGCCTTGGTGCCAGTGAGAGGATTCCCAAGGTTTCAGTGGGCTGTGGATCAATACTAATGTGTGGAAAATTAAATGACTCAAACTGCTGATTGCAAATAGATGACAGTGGAAAAGAAGTGAAATAAATAACAAAGGGAGTTAAAAAGTCAGCTCATGTACTAGTCCAAATGTGGAAAAGATGAGAGTGGGATGTGTTTTCATGGTTACCTGGTGGACTGTGGGTTAAATGAATTATTTTTTTCCTCTCATCTTTTGCCCATGCATGACCCCTTGCTTAGTACAACTCATTCAGCAGGTGATCAAAGGGATGCAGGTGGGAGCTGTGCCTGCAGACCCAGAAATGGCTACAAAGGACAGAAAATGATGTCACTGGCAATAATTGCAAAACCAAAAAGGACCCAGGAACAAAAAGTTAAGTCAATGATGACTAAGGTTTGTTAAGGCAATTATTGAGGAAATAAGAAGAGGAGGGATTGAGAGGAATGAAGGAGGAGTTTTTACAAACTGATGGTAGATAAGGCCAGATAGGGAGAAGTGAAAGAAGCAGTGGAGGAACCATAAATTCCATAGGAATTGCACAAATTCAGCAACAGACTGTTGCTCAAGACTGTGCTACATCTCTGGATTTAGAGAAAAAGAGCAGAGACACCAGGAAAAGGAAAACAGGGGGGGTGTACATTAGAAGGGGCTTTTGGGAAGACTGTAGCTCTCAAGGATCTCAGTCAGTGGGGAAAGAGAGAGGGAAATGTGGCTGGGAAATTTGGATTAAAGGAGGCTGCATCCTCCAAAAATATTGAGAAACCCCTTGGGGAGTGCCCATGGACTCTCTCTTTTATTCAAATAAAGTCACAGGACTCCTCTGTCCCCTTTCCAGACAGAAACCTCTGCTGTTTGTGGATTGATTTTCCTGCCACAAAGATAAATCCCATGTTTTCACAGCAGGCTGCTGTTTCCCACTGATTTCCAAGTGGATCTGTCCCCTGATTCCTGTCCTGCTCTGGAAACCCCTCCCTCAATGCTGCAGACATCTCTTGTCCCACAGGTTCCTTGGCTGCTCCAGCTGGGCTGACACTGTGTATTGCAAAGGGAGAGAGGGGAAAATCCACATTTCAGTCCCCAGCCTTTATCCTTTGAGAGTGGGGATCCCTCTACCCACCTGCAGTGGCCACTGATCCCAATCCACCACCTCAAACACCTGCAGAACCCTTTCTGCAGCCTGGCTGAGGCTCTTGCTCTAAATTTCCACCCATTCCAAGCTCAAACTCTCTTTAATTCCACAAAAACTGCAGGTGCTGGATGTTGGATGAGCTCCCTGCAGAGAAGAGCAGCTCGTGGGACCTTCAGTGCTTACAGAGGGGTGGTCCCACGAAAATCAGCACAGAAGTCCCTGTTTGGGGGCACAGAGGAGCCCTGGGGGTGTCACAGCCCCTCTGGCACCTCTGGGAGCTTGTTCAGGTGTTGGGATCACAGCAGGGCTCCAGTCCTTCCCCATGTGCACAGGCACCGAATAATTCACCAAGAAATCAGCTGGCCAGTGTGGAAATAATTTGGAATTAAGTGAGCCCTCAGGTATTCCATGAACTGGATCTCCAGGGAAGGATGTGGATTACTGCAGCTGAATGGAGCCCTTATTTATCAGATGGAAAAGGTCAATGCCACTTCCTTTCCTTCCCTCCATGGTTTCCCCACCACATCCACATTTCTGGCAGGAGGTGCAGACAGTGTGAGAACATGTGCTTGGTTGTTTAAACCACCAGAGCTGTTACTGGGGGCAGGGAGGGGGGTAAGAAATTAAGATTTCTGCTGGTTTCCTGGGGAGAATTACAGGGCTAGGAAACATAAAACACTGAGGAAAGGAAATGGGTTGTGGAGCACCTGGGCTTTGATTTGACTTCCAAGAGTCCTAACTGAGGGAGGGAATTTGTGCATTCTCATCTACTGTGGTGCCTAAAAGGAACCAGGATCAAGCTAATCTAATATTCTTAGTCTATACTTTATAAAGCAAGAGTGCATTAGGAAAGGTCATTTTTTTTTACTCCTTAATGAAGTTTGAATACAGTTAAATTAAGTTCTACTAATAAAGAGTCTGTGCTTTTTTCTAATTTCCCTCTGGATTCTCAAGAGCTGTTGACCTAAAGATAAATATCAGAGCAGTTCAGCTATCTATTATGTGCTCTGCTAATGATGTCAACAAGTTAATTCTAATGTCAACTGAGGAGAAAATTTCCACGTCAGGACTTAGGAAAATAAAAGCTCTTTCTGTGGTAAAAAGCTCAAGACACCCAGGTTGATTTCCCTGTGTCTGGCACAGGATAAGCCATGCAGGGATATTCCCCTTCTTCAGAACTCAGATGGACCCAAACCAGCCTGAATTCAGACTTCAGGAGAAGGATAAATGTGATATTTGGGGATGTCAGTGCTGGCTCCCTGTCTGTCCCTGAGGAAGGATGAGCCTGGCACTGGGATTTGGCTGCTGGCCACAGCTCTCCTTCCCCCCACGTCTGCAGGGGCTCCCTGGGCATCTCCTGCACATTGCTGCTCTCCTTGCCAGGGCTCAGAGATGCTTTGAGCTCCTCACCACCCTGTTTCCACCAGCTTTCCATTCCATTCCATTCCATTCCATTCCATTCCATTCCATTCCATTCCACCCCATTCTCCATTCCATTCCATTCCATTCCATTCCATTCCATTCCATTCCATTCCATTCCATTCCATTCCACTCCACTCCATTCCATTCCACTCCACTCCATTCCATTCCATTCCACTCCATTGCATTCCATTCCATTGCATTCCATTCCATTCCATTCCATCCCATTCCACTCCACTCCACTCCATTCCATTCCATTCCATTCCATTCCACCCCATTCTCCATTCCATTCCATTCCATTCCATTCCATTCCATTCCATTCCATTCCATTCCATTCCATTCCATTCCATTCCACTCCACTCCATTCCATTCCACTCCACTCCATTCCATTCCATTCCACTCCATTGCATTCCATTCCATTGCATTCCATTCCATTCCATTCCATCCCATCCCATTCCATTCCATCCCATCCCATCCCATCCCATCCCACTCCACTCCACTCCACTCCACTCCACTCCACTCCACTCCACTCCACTCCACTCCACTCCACTCCATTCCATCCCATTCCATTCCATTCCATTCCATTCCATTCCACTCCATCCCATCCCTCAGTTCCAGCTAGGCTCCACCTGAATGCAGCTGTTGGTCTCTCTGACTGCACAAGATGTGAAATTCCCTCCCAGTTTCCAGCTCCAAACCTCAGGACATGCTGCACAAGCCTCAGGCACGCTCCTTTCCTCTCCCCACATCCCACTACCCATGGAAAGAAATCCAGGCTGAAGGGACAGCGAGGGCCAGAACTTCTGGGTGATGCTGAGGTCGCCTCTCCAGCCCCAGCCTTCCATCCCTGACCTGAGTCAGTGGCTTTACCTTACCTTGCAGAGGTGCCTTGAGGACAAAAAAATCCATATTTCAGGGCCCAGCAGCGGGGCTGGCTAATTCCAGCTCTGAAGGGAACGGGGACAGAGATGCCCATTGACTCATGTGGGATTTACAATGAGCCCTTATCCATTTTGCATTGTCCCCAAGCAGCCATCTGAGGATAGCAGGGCCTGACTATTAATTCCTCAGTGGGTAAACAATCAGCATCCCAGTTAGGATGGAGTAAATTAATGGATGTAGCCAAGGCAACCCCAGTGTGACTCCTGAGTTGGCTTCATGGGCTATTTGTGGGCTATGAAAAGAGCTGAGTGCATCTGCTTTTATTTTTTTTTTTTTTTTTTTTTGTTCGTCCACAAAGGAAAAGCTTTCCTGGACAAGCAGGCAGCAAGGATAAAGCAAACAGCCTTTCCCAGAAAACCATCCTTGACTTTGTTATAATTGCTGTGTAAATATAATCCCACTCATCAATTAAATGCTGCTCTCCAGGGCTGGAACATTATCCATGTTCATGGGGATGGAATCCCTGTCAATTCGCTCGGCTAGCTCTGTATTCATGGGCATTAGCCTTGGGGAAGAGAATGTGATTGCTTGAATAAATTCAGCCACCACCTCCAGCACCCCTGGATCAGCTGACAGGAGTCAGTCTGGCTGCAAGAGGGGCTCAGAAATTGATTGCCATGGAAATCCTAAATATTCAGCCCTCAGCAGGGGGATGCAGGTGGGATATTTGATAAACAGAACCAACCTCAGAGCTGACCCCCTGCTCCTACAGGTGTTACTGAGAATCAGAAAGTTGGGTTTTTTTTTTTCTAAAAGCACTTGAGTAAGAAAAATCCTGAATTTTCACCAGCATTCATAATTCCAGGTCCTGTATCCCTTGCAGGTCTCTCCCAGCCCCTGGCACTGCCTGTGCCCAGCCTCTGCAGCAGGGTCACGTTGTTTGTGACTGTCTGGGTGCAGCCAGTGCTCAGACAGAGGGCAGTGCTAATGGGCTCTGTGCTCAGCACAGCCCTTGCCCCGAGGCTGACCTGTGCTCCTGTCCCTGCCCACCCGGGGCCAGCCAGCACCTGACCCCTCTCTTTATGGCCCTTGTTCTGTGTGACTGAACATTCTTAATAATTCAGAACGGCTCTGCTCTTTCCCCAGCACGGCTGCAAACTTTACAACCCCAAACACAAGCCGTGAATGGATTTCCCTCTCGGGCAGGATCCAGCAGCTGTTCAACAACAGCCAACACCCCCCTGCAGCACTTTAGCACCGGGGCTGACCTGTGTCCTGCTCATTAGGCTGAGGCAATTCAGGCTGGAGACGAATTCTTGGCCCTGTGCTGGTGGAGCAGAACAAGAGCCCAGCACTGGGGGTGTTAAGCACTGCTGGTGTTTAAAATCTCAGTGTTTTTCACAAGAGAAGAGAAACTGGGCTCCATGGAGCTCAGTGGACATTGGGGTGCTGGAGTGACCCCAAAAAAAACAGCTGAGGTAGAGGAGGGTCTGGGGCACCAGGAGTGGCTGGGGGAGATGGAAAGGGGCTGAGCCTGGAGAAAAGGAGGCTCAGAGAGCCCTCCTGGCTCTGCACAACTCCCTGACAGGAGCATGGAGAGAGCTGGGCTCTGTCTCCACTCCCGAGAAACAAGGGATAGGACAAGGGGAAACAGCCGCAAGTTGCACCAGCTGAGGGTCAGGTCGGATATCAGGAAGAATTTCTTCCCAGGAAAGGCTGCCCAGGGCAGAGGTGGAGTCCCCGTCCCTGGAGGGATTTATGAGTCTCGGCGGGGCAGGCGAGGGGCAGGAGCAGATGGGGCTCGGGGGAAGGGGAGGGATGGGCAGGATGAGGAGCGGGTCAGACACGGGACAGGTGCGGGACCGAGCTGGGGAGGCCGCAGGGACGGGTGCGAGCCGGTCCCGGTGCGGGCGGGACACGGATGGAACACAGGGGTGGGCGCGGTCCCGGTCCCGGTGGGATCACACACGGTTACATATGGGATGGATGCTGTCCCTGTCCCGGTCCCGGTGGGATCACACACGATTACACACGGGATGCAGTCCCGGTCCCGGTCCCGGTGGGATCACACACGGTTACACACCGATCCCGGTCCCGGTGGGATCCCACACGGTTACACACGGGATGGATGCTGTCCCGGTGGGATCACACACGGTTACACACGGGATGGATGCTGTCCCGGTCCCTGTCCCGGTCCCGGTCCCGGTGGGATCACACACGGTTACACACGGGATTCTGTCCCTGTCCCTGTCCCGGTGGGATCCCACACGGTTACACACGGGATGCAGTCCCGGTCCCGGTCCCGGTGGGATCACACACGGTTACACACGGGATGGATGCTGTCCCGGTCCCGGTGGGATCGCACACGGTTACACACCGATCCCGGTCCCGGTGGGATCACACACGGTTACACACCGATGCTGTCCCGGTGGGATCACACACGGTTTCACACCGATGCCACCCCGGTCCCGGTGGGATCACACACGGTTACACACCGATCCCGGTCCCGGTGGGATCACACACGGTTTCACACCGATGCTGTCCCGGTCCCGGTGGGATCACACACGGTTACACACGGGATGGATGCTGTCCCTGTCCCGGTGGGATCACACACGGTTACACACCGATGCCGGTCCCGGTGGGATCACACACGGTTACACACCGATGCCGGTCCCGGTGGGATCACACACGGTTTCACACCGATGCCGCCCCGGTCCCGGTGGGATCACACACGGTTACACACCGATCCCGGTCCCGGTGGGATCACACACGGTTACACACGGGATGGATGCTGTCCCGGTGGGATCACACACGGTTTCACACCGATGCCGTCCCGGTCCCGGTGGGATCACACACGGTTACACACGGGATGGATGCTGTCCCGGTGGGATCACACACGGTTTCACACCGATCCCGATCCCGGTCCCGGTGGGATCACACACGGTTACACACGGGATGGATGCTGTCCCGGTGGGATCACACACGGTTTCACACCGATGCCGTCCCGGTCCCGGTGGGATCACACACGGTTACACACGGGATGGATGCTGTCCCGGTCCCGGTGGGATCACACACGGTTTCACACCGATGCTGTCCCGGTGGGATCACACACGGTTACACACGGGATGGATGCTGTCCCGGTCCCGGTGGGATCACACACGGTTACACACGGGATGGATGCTGTCCCGGTGGGATCCCACACGGTTTCACACCGATGCCGCCCCGGGCCGGCGCTATCCCTTCAGCACCACGGCGGCTCCGCAGCCCCGAGCGGGAGCGGCTCCGGCAGCGCTGGAAGGGAAACCCCGACATCCCAGCGGGATGAGCTCCATCCTCCGCCGTGCACAGCGAAATTTAAAAAAATAATAATAAAAAACATAAAATGTCCTTCTCGCGGTTTAGGTTTCATAAGGGTTTGTGCTGGAAAACAAATTAACCTAAGAGGATTTGGGGAATTCGAGCCGGGAACAAAAGACAAGGTGGAAGTGTCTGAGTTTTGAAAATGTGCCCATGGCCTCGACTGGCAAATCCTTTCTCTGAATGCTCCTCTGAGCCCTTCCATCAGCACTAAAAGAAAACAGAGAAAGGTGCCTTTTTGCTGCAGAAAAGATTGCCTGGAAATGATTCTCAGTAAAGTATTTAGTTGTGCTTTCTCCTCTTCCCCAAAAAATGCTTCTGTTCATAGAATTATATCAGATGAAAACTCAGCAGCCACTAAAACTGTGGATCTGATAATTTAATAAGACCATCATTTGGTTTAATAAAGGTTGGAATTAATTTGTCCAAGACATATGTCTTGAACATTAATAATTAATTTTGGGCTGAGACTGTTTCATAAAATCATGGAATGGTTTGGGTTGGAAGGGACTTTTAAGTTCATCCCATGGAGAGAGGGAATTTCTAAACACTGGTGGAAAAGTTTGCTTAAAGAACTGCATTTCTCTTCCTCCAACAGTTTGTCATTTACTTTTGGCAACTTTCAAGTCTTTTTGCTGAACAAAGCAAAGAATTGTGCAGAGCAGACTAAGAATTTAAAAAAAAAATCTCCTTCAAGAAACAGGAGCAGGAAAATGTTCTTGCCAGACAAAGAACCCTCACATCATGTGCACAAAAACTCAACATTTCATCTGCTCCAATCCTGTCTTCGTGCACTTTAAAAAAATCTTAATTTTTGAGATCTCCAAATGATATTTCAGCGACAGACCAGTGCTGTGCATTCTGTGCATTGCAGTGACTTTCAAACGGATGTGAGGCAATCTTATCTGCTTCGATTTTATTTATTTTGCCTTTCAAAATATGGGAATAATTTCGTGCTCTGTTTGTTTAGTGATGGGAGCTGATTTGGGTTATCAAAGGAAGTGTTGTAAAGCCCCAGGTGCCCTTCCTGAATTCTCCAACAATCTCCTCACCCAGGTGCTCTCAGCCACAGCTACAGGAGGGAGCAGGCACAGCTCAGACTGCACAATCCCTCCCGAAATTTCTTTCAATTCCCTTCTCATTTTCCTCTTCCCACCACCCTGGAGGTGGGAAATAAGAAAAAACTTCCCACTAGAGTGATATTTTCCAGCTCTGGTCCACAGCCCCACCTTGCCTTGCTCTTTGTTGTTAAGCATTTATCACTTTTTCTGAGCAATTAAAAATAAATAAACCCTGCAAAAGGCCACATCTGGCCTGGGGAATCACAATGAAGATGGAAAAAACCCTCCTGGAGCAGAACAAAAAGGCTCTGAGCAGCTCTGAGCTCTCACTGCCATAATAAATCTGCATTTGATCATGAGCTCTAAGTCCTTAAGCACATTGTAGAAACGGGGCAAATCCTCTTTGGGAATTTACTGACTTAAAAAGAGGAAAAGCAACATAATTCCATTTATTTTAACATCATTAAATGCTGATAAGGAAACCCTGGTTGCACCATGGGATGTATTCCTGTTGCTATCTGTGTGTTTTAAGGCTTGATTGCTGAACACAAGGTGCTGTGGAGTTATGTGGGAGATGAGAACCAGTTCCTACTTTGCACTTTTCCCCCAAGAAATTCTGAGCTATTTATTGTCAGGATAATGGCACCGAGCTTGGGCAGGGCAGTGGTGCTGGAAAATGAGCTTTTTCTGCTCTCTGTTCCTGTGTCTATGAAGGAAAATAAAGTGAAATCCTATGTATCCTAATGTTCAGTATCAGCAGCGTGGTTAGGGGACAGTCTTCCCAAAAAAACAACCCCAAAAATCCCAAAATCCAACTAAACCCCAACCAACCAATGAACCAAAACCCATGCACAGCTCCAGGTCCTGTTGGACTGGGAATTTTACTGCTGGCACTCACACCTGACCCAAAAATCCCAAAAAACTCAACTAAACCCCAACCAACCAATGAACCAAAACCCATGCACAGCTCCAGGTCCTGTTGGAATTTTTCTGCTCCCACACCAGCAGAGCCAGAAGTTAACTCAGGCACAAGGAGTTGGTCTGATTTTAATACGAGCAAAATAGAATTAAGCCACTTCTCCTCTCCCTCCTTTTTCTCCAGAAGATCCCTCTGGAAATTTCCTTTTCCACTTTTTTTTCCTTAACTACTTCAGCTCTGAAGCTGAGGCAGCTGGACTGGCCTGAGGGATCATCCAGCTGTGCTCTCATTTCGTGGCACCCAGAACAAGCCAGGCAAATTCCTTTAATGTCTAATTTGTGCTTTGTAGAATTGCCAGACTGGGGGGAAAAAAAATCCACTCAGGAAATGGAGAAATCTCTGGAACCTTAACAAACATTAAACTCCTGATAAAAAAACGGTGACAAATTCATCCTCTGCTGACCCAGGTCACCTTTGAACTGACACAAAGTTCTTTATCACTCTGCCAATTCCCTCATTCTTTTAGAGGCCAGGTTTGTGTTTTATTCTGTTTTATTTGCTTGTTTATCTCTTAATCTTTGGGGAAATTGCAGGGTCTGAATCTGGATATTTTAGAAGGGGTTCAAAGCTTCTCACTTAATTCATAGCCAAGGTTTCCATTTCCTCAAATCAGGCAACTCTTCATTTATCTTTTCTGTGTTATGATTTGGATTTTCAGGGTCACTTGGACCTGTACTGACAATATTCCAATAAATACTAATTATACCACCAATACCCCCATTAATTCCAGGATTTTTCAGTGGGGGAATAATGACTGAACCTCTCTAGAAGAGGTGGGAGGTCTGGAAACATCCACTGGCCCCATTGGCATCCCTTACTAATGGAGCCATGATCCCTGAAATAAACAGCTGGCTGAACACAGAACATCAGAGTTTTCCTCACCAGGGAGAGGACAGAGAGGAGAATGCACCAAAGGATGAATTGGGGCTGAGATGTTCTCTGCCTTCATGGGATCACCCCTGTCCTACAGGATTTACAGGAACAGAATGGAATTCAGAGCAGCTGGAGACAGGAAAGATTTGGTTCTTTCACCAATTTTTCAAACTCCATTTCTATTAAAATGCCACTGTTTTAAAAAATATGTAATATTTGTCTAATACACAACAATCAGCTACTTCTGGATATCTGAAAACACCTGTTTCAACTTTCACTCTCAACCATCATTCTAATTTCCCTCCTTGTTCTACTTCAGCTAAAGTTCCATTCTGTTATTTTTCATGTCAATTTATGTCACAACAAATAAAAAGAATATATTTGAACAAGTGAATCCTTCCCTCTGCAGACCAGCTTTGAGCCACTACAGAATACATGCATGAAATATTATTTAAAAACAAATATTCATGATTTAAAAACAAATACTCATTATTTAAACACAATTATTCCCACCACAGTGACACAGCAACCAGAACACACGTGAGATGAGTGGCCCTGTGCTTTTCTGTGCTGAATTCTTCTAGAATTCAGTTTACCCAAGAGCAGAGAGAAAAAAAAAAATCAAAGGTGCAGGAGGAATGTGAATGGTACAGCTGGACTGGGTGAGCTCAGTGAAAGGACTGATGGAAATTTAGATTTTTTTTCTAGTGCAGTCCTGCCTCTCCACAGGGAGAAAAACACACAAACCTTCCCACATTTGAGCATAAAACACGAAAATACAAAAATTATTAGGAGAGAAATAAAACCCAGTTACAGAGACAAAGCTGTTGGTGTGGAGAAGAAAGCAACGTGAAGAGTGTATAAATAAATAAATAAATAAATAAATAAATAAATAAATAAATAAGCAACGTGAAGAGTGTATAAATAAATAAATAAATAAATAAATAAGCAACCAATGTGGAGAGTGTATAAATATATAAATAAATAAATAAATAAATAAGCAATGTGAAGAGTGCATAAATAAATAAATAAATAAATAAATAAATAAATAAATAAATAAGCAACGTGAAGAGTGTATAAATAAATAGATAGATAGATAGATAGATAAATAAACAACGTGAAGAGTGTATAAATAAATAGATAGATAGATAGATAGATAGATAAATAAATAAATAAATAAATGAACTCCCAGTGCACACCCCTTGGCTGTGAGCACACACGCAGCAGTTTGGGATGGAAGCAGCTGGATTTCTGCAGGGGTTTGATGCACAGAGACACAAAGCCTGGCAGTGCCAGGTTGCTCTGCCCCGAGAAGGGCAGAGCCGCAGGGAAGGGGAGCGCGGGGCAGCGGCTTTACCTGGCTCAGGTGCCCCGGAGCTTTACCTGGCTCAGGTATACCCGGAGCACGGGGCAGCAGCTTTACCTGGCTCAGGTGCCCCCGGAGCGCGGGGCAGCGGCTTTACCTGGCTCAGGTGCCCCGGAGCTTTACCTGGCTCAGGTGCCCCCGGAGCTTTACCTGGCTCAGGTGTCCCGGAGCTTTACCTGGCTCAGGTATACCCGGAGCGCGGGGCAGCGGCTTTACCTGGCTCAGGTGCCCCCGGAGCAGCAGCTTTACCTGGCTCAGGTGCCCCCCGGAGCTTTACCTGGCTCAGGTGCCCCCGGAGCTTTACCTGGCTCAGGTGTCCCAGCAGCTTTACCTGGCTCAGGTGCCCCCGGAGCTTTACCTGGCTCAGGTGCCCCGGAGCAGCAGCTTTACCTGGCTCAGGTGCCCCGGAGCTTTACCTGGCTCAGGTGCCCCCGGAGCAGCAGCTTTACCTGGCTCAGGTGCCCCAGCAGCTTTACCTGGCTCAGGTGCCCCCCGGAGCTTTACCTGGCTCAGGTGCCCCCGGAGCAGCAGCTTTACCTGGCTCAGGTGCCCCGGAGCTTTACCTGGCTCAGGTGCCCCAGCAGCTTTACCTGGCTCAGGTGTCCCGGAGCTCTCTGGCGGCTCCGCTGGTCCCCAGCGCTGGGTTAGTGGCAGGGCAGGGATGTCAGCCCCGTTAAACATTGACTCGGGAGCGCGGGGGCTGCGGGGCAGGAACACCCGGCCGGGCCCGGGCAGGGAGCGCGGCCACCTGCACATCCCAGGGAATAAAACCCTTCGTCGTTAAATGGCTCTGCAAATATTGACCTGTGAGATTGGGGTTGGGGTGAGCCCCTGATAGACAGCTTGGGAATAAACAGCTTCAGATTTAGAGTTATTTTATTTTATTTTATTTTATTTTATTTTATTTTATTTTATTTTATTTTATTTTTTCAATTTATTTTATTTTATTTTACTTTATTTTATTATTTTATTTTATTTTATTTCATTTCATTTCATTTTATTTCATTATTTAATTTTTATTTTATTATTCTATTTTATTTCATTTCATTTCATTTTATTTTATTTTATTTTATTTTATTTTATTTTATTATTTTATTTTATTTTATTTTATTTTACTTTATTTAATTTATTTTATTTTATTCTATTCTATTCTATTATTTTCTTTTATTTCATTATTTTCTTTTATTTCATTTCATTATTTTTATTTTATATTTTATTTTATTTTACTTCATTTTATTTTATTTTATTTCATTTTATTTCATTTCATTTCATTATTTTATTTTATTTTATTTTATTTTATTTTATTTTATTTTATTTTATTTTATTTTATTTTATTTTATTTTTCCTATAAGAAGTCTTTTATTTCTAGATTAGTATGAAGTCTAGGTACTTCCAACCTACACAAGATTCAAACATTACAGAAACCTTAAACAAACCCTTTCAGCATTTTCTTTTTCTCACTCACTTCCACTTCCTGACATAGGAGGGAATTTTTTTCACCACTGGGAATTTTTTCTCACCATTCTCCACCTCAATTTGTGCCCATCTAAAACATGCAAAACTTCAAACTAATGAATGTCTGATTGATTTTCCCAGAGTGCTGCCCTGCAGTAATGCCACAGTCTGTACATATCCACCAGCCAAATTTTATTTAACTCTTTTTCTCCATATTTTACTACCTAGTTGTTTTTCTGTAAATTTCTTAGTTCAGACCAATGTTTATAACAAGTACACAAAATAAACCATTTTTAAGTCTTTTCCTGCAACCCTTCAAAGCCACTGAAATGTAAATTGTACTGAATCAAAAGAAGAAAAAAAACCTAAAATATAAAATATCAAAATTAAAAAACCCAAATAAAAATAAGCAAAGTTCCAAACAGCAACCATTGTACAAAAAACTTGTACAAACATGTGAACAACATAAAAACACCAATCAAAAAATGCATGATCACATAAACAATAATCTTAAAATATATAATTAAAACTAAAAAGTAAACAATGAATCAATTTCTACATAAACATATTAATTTGCTGTCCAAAAATCCTATTTCAGGGAGGAAAAGAAACCTGGGAGAAGTCAGGCTGGGGCAGAAGCTCCATCCCTGCACAGCCCTGCAGCATCCTGACCTTTCTCTTCCAGCTCTGTTCCATTTAATTTCAATTAAATTTAAATGAATTTAAACCTTTTGGATTTCTGGGAATGGTTCATGCAGTCCCTGCACAGGCTGGATCTTGGATGTGAAGTGAGAAACACAACTTGAAAGAATTGAACAGGGATGAGTTGGTACAAGGTGAAATGTGTCTAAATTCACGCTGGGTTTGTATTTAGATTAAAAAAAAAAAAAAAAATCAGGTTTGAGTTTTTTAATGCCAGCCCTGCCCCAGGAGAGGGGAGCAGGACTCCCCAGAGTGCCCAGCTCAGGGAAAATTCCCTTTTCTGCTGCACTCAGGCTGGGTGAGGTGACATTTTCCCAGCCCCAGGTACACTGCAAATCCAGCCCCACTCTGCTAGTTCTGTAATTCAAATTAATAACAATAACTAGACTTGACTGCTTGACAAAAAGCAAATAGTTCGGAAAAAGCTGTCTTAAATCTTTCTATCCCACTTCCCCAGACCAAAAAAAATCTCCAACTGTTATTTCTTTTGGCAGCTGAAACCTAATCCTACCTTGGTTAACATAACAGAGAGAACAGGAAGCGCTGGGAAGGAATTTTTCATTCCCTGGGACGTCTTTGATCCCTCTCCCCTCCCTTTTCCTATCAGGTAATTTTCAAATCTCGATGTTTCCAGTTAGTCTACAGATCTTGTTGTTTTGTCTACTCTGGGCAAGCCTGATTTAACTTCCATTTCAGGGAAGAAAATCTGCCCTGCATTGAGACTTTGCTGTTGTGTAAGCTGGAACCTGAGAACTCCAGAATCCAGGAGGGAATTCGACTAAAATTCACAATTTTTTTGGTGGAAAACCAATCATGGCTTTGCTTCAGCACAGGCAAGGGGACATTCAAACATCACAGAATTTCAGAAATCCTAATCAAACCCTTTAAATATTTTCTTTTTGTCACTTAGTTCAACTTCCTGACATAGGAGGGAATTTTTTTCACCATTCTCCATCTCGATTTGTGCCCATCTAAAAGGTGCAAAACTTCAAACTAATTAATGTCTGATTGATATTTGGGGATCTGGAGGAATGTTTTGATTTTTATTCCAGTCCCACATGGAATGCAAGGCTGCATCTCTGCTTTGGGCAACAAAACAAGTCAGAATTCAAATACTGATGATCCTGAAAGGGCTTCATTGCCCCAGAGCAGCCTCCTGCCAAGTCTGGAGCACTCCAAAGCAGGAGAGGACAGAAAAATCATAAAAATCATAAAAATCATAAAATTTACCCCAAGATCATCTCAGAGAAGGTAACACAACAGCCCCTCTGCCTGCAGAGGGAGAAAACACACATCTCAAATAATGCAATATTTGGAAATTGGGAATATTTACACTTTTTATACTTTTCATCCTCACTTTAGCTGCTGTAGTTCCACTTATCCCACAGATCTCCATGAAGCAGAATTTCATCCTCAGCTCCTCTCTTTTTTTCCTGTTGAGGAGTTTTTGTTTGCCATCACCTCAGAATGATTCTCTCCCATTCCCACCAGGTCTGTCCTTGTGTTTTTAAGGCTGTGAGAGAAAGGGAGATCAGAAAAAAACTAATGTGGCAGCTTTTTGTTGTTTTTAAGTGAAGGAATAAGCTTGGAAAACACAATCCCTCAGTCCCTTTGTGTCCCAGCATCTCCAGGACCATCAGACCCTTCTGGTGCCCTGCAGGGTTCCATGGGATCTTCTGATATCCTTCTGTGATTCTGGGATTTAATTCTGGGTTTAATTTTGGAAAGTCATCGAGGAAAACAAACAAACAAACAAACAAACAAACAAACAAACAAACAAACAGTGCTGGTGTGACTCTACACATACTAAGATTAATGATTTTTTAATTTCCAATTTAAACTTTGTGCTCCCTTATGGAAACAGTTTGTTTTGGGGTGAGAGTTCTTCATTAAATAAATTTTTAAAAAGAGCAATTAATGGAGCTGGAGTGCCAAGCTGTGCTGCACTGTCAGACCCTTTCACACAATCCCTGATGAGCTGGGGGCTGTTTTCCTGCCTCTGTCCCTTCCTGGCTCTCAAAGAGAGGAGTTGTTTTTCTGAAAAGCAACCCCATAAAGTTTTATTAGAGAGAGCAGGCTGGTTCTGGGCAGGGCTGCAGGGAGGAAGCCAAGGCCAAGCACAATAAGGAGAGAAGCTCTGGAATGTGACACTGGCACTTGTCCCCAGTGGATTCCTCACCTTGGGAGGAAGATTTCACTCACAGGAAACGTTTTCCTCTCCTTCACTGACAGCTGCAAAAGAACAGAATTGTTCATCCATCACTTGGAGGAGTCAGAAATAGCCTGAACCCCACCAGGAGCTCCCCTCCCTGCTCTGGGTGCAGCTTCTGATGCTTTGGTTAAACTTTCAAATATCCTGAGAGATGTGACCCCCCTCATTTCCCTCTGCAGCCTGAGAAATAGTTTACAAAGTTTTCCCTGCTGAACACTAAATACCCTCACCCCTTTACAAACTGTTGTTGAGATGTTTCCTTTGCCTTTCACCTGCCTGATTTCAATTTTTCGAACTCTTTGGCATATCTGGTGGGTGGAAAATGTTATAAAATGTTATAAATTAGTGAATTCCTTTCCTGTACAGAGCTGAAAAAGGAGCCTGGGGTCAGCTCCAGGTTTCACACGACTGTGGCCAGCCCTGGTGCTCACCCACATATAAAAATGCAAATTATATTTCCCTGCCTTGAAGAGGTAACATTTAGCCAAACTCCTTTTTATGAGTATCCATAAGTGCTGTTTGCATAACACATCACCATAATCAGATTTTTTTACTTGGGCCTGTAATGAGATCTTGTGAATTGGCTGTTATCTAAAGGGTTTATTTTCATTAAACAAGTAAATTGCACAGACCAGTAACTTTCCTGTGGTCAGGCTGCCACTTCTTCACAAGTTTTTTTTTTTTTTTTTAATTAATTAATTAATTAATTTTTATTTCATAGCCCCCTTTTGGTGCCTCTCTCCATAGGGAATTCCTGGCTCTGTGCAAGGGGTCCAGACACCTTTCCCAGGAGAAAACTCCACTAGGTGAGGCCACATAAATCCACATTTTTCAGGGGTATGTGACACAGTTTATCCCCAGACTAGGTTTGATATCCACATGTTGCACAAAAAGGATTAATTGTGATTTTTCAGACCTTTAAAAGGAGGATACAAAACCCCAAACTGGAGTCACTGAATGAATGTGCAAGAATTTCTTGAAGAAGAATTTTTAAATTTAGCATCACTTTAGCCATTGCATTTCTAATAAAAATAATTTAAAACTATACAAAATATTGTCTGAAGGGCATATTTATAACATTAATTTTGAGTAACTGCTGCTTTAGTGGAGTTCATGACTGACAAATTGGAAAAATCCTGATTTTATTTTTTCATGGGAACTCAAGGCTTGTCTTGACAATCCCAACCCAACAGCTTTTCTTATCAAAACAAAACACACCTACAGGGCAGTAAAAACTGACATGGGCATGGGGAAAACGGTTTTCTTGTGAAATTAGGAGATTATTCAGATTATTCACCTGGATTCTGGGAATGAACCTGACCTGAGCTTTCCCACGGAGGCTTCTGTACATCAAATTTTGGGCACATTTCTGAGAGGTTTGGGGGCTTTTACCCAGGGATGGTGTTTTAGATCAAAGCCTGAGCTAGGCCAAAAGCACAGACCCCAAAACCTCTTGAACTTTCCCCAAAATGCAATTCTTTATGGGAATTCAACATCTGTCTCCACAAGGAGCTGAGCTGAGCCTGAACCTCCAACCCTGGTGAGATTTTCCCGTCCTGAGCTGGGTTTGCTCCCTGCAGAGGAGCCACCCCAGGAAATCACTGGGGGTGTTGATAAACCCACAAATAATTCCTCTGGGTGCTCTCCAGCCAGGCTGCTTGGTGCCAGAATGTTGGATCCAGATGATATCTGTTCAGTGAGCAGCCACGTGCAGGACCTTGTACACCTGAAGGGATTAACAGCAGTGGAAAGTATTTGAGGAATTGCAGGTGAGGCATTTCACTGTGCCCAGGGGGATTTCTGACCTGCTGCTCATAATGAAGAAGGTGTTTCCACAAGGTCACTGACAGCATTCAGACCTGTCCCAAGAAATGCAGCCAGCAAAGGGCTGGGATCGAGGAATAAAGAGACAGGAATAATATTATTGTATTAATATTATTGTATTATTATTTTATTAATATTATAGTATTAAAATATTGTTAATATTATGTATTAAAATTATTGTATTAATATTATTGTATTATTCTTGTATTAATATTATTGTATTAAAATATTGTATTAATATTATTGTATTAATATTACTGTATCCCTCACCCTGTGGATAAAGCAGGCTGGGTCTCCACCTGCAAATATCCAGTGGATGATTGAGGATCACAGGGATGCTGCATCCCCAGCACATCCCAACCCTTTCTTTCAGGATGCTGAGGTGGGAAGGTTGTCCAGAAAATTTCATATTTATCTTGCTTGGTGTGTGTGATTTTGGGCTGCTCAGCATCCTTGGTGTGCCTCAGCCAGAGCAGAGAGCAGTGCCCTGCAGGCAGGGAAAAGGTTCAGCAACCCCAGAGAAGTGAATAAATAAACAGAGATAGAACAAGGCAGTGAGTTCCTCTGTTGGCAAATCATTTAATTAACACAAAGATTTCAATCTCCCATAGATCACAGACGTGAGTGAGTAACAAACTGAGCAGTGTGACCTCCCTGAGCCTGGAGAGGGAACTCTGTGCCACTATTGAGCTGTTTCAATATCCTGGGGTGGGTGCAGTGAGTGGCTCATTATCCAGCAGGGAGGGAATCGGCTGCATGGCTCCTGCTCTGCTCTGGGCAGTGAGGGCTCTGCATCCCAAGGGACAGGAGAGGGGGAGCAGAGCATTCCCTGCTTTATGAGCCCAGCCAATAATCCCCACTGCACTGCAGCTTCCATCCCATAATTGCACAACGGGGCACCCCAGGCTGTGCTTTTCCAGGGGATTATTGCACTCCACTGAAAGCTGGAGCCACTTGGCCTTTGGCCTCCCAGAGCCACCCAAAGCTCTCAGTAATCTCCAGGGCTCTGCTCCCTGTTGTGTCTTTCTCAGACAAATGGAAAACACATTTTCACTTCAAACTAATCCCCATTAAACAGCACTGAGACCAGGCAAACCCTTGAGCTAATAATAATAATTAATAGTAATAGTAATAGTAATAGTAATAATAATAATAATAATAATAATAATAATAATAATAATAAAAAAATGAACATATTTAGAAACAAATTAGCCTATAAGTGAGGCACTGCAGGATCATTCTGTGAAACCAGCCTGGGCAGATGGGATTTGCTGCTCTGAGAGGGTTCCTGCCCTGAGTGACACCCACAGGAACCCCAGACACTGGCATGGGCTCTCCACAGCCTGCTCCAGGTGTGATGGAAACTGGAGTGGGGGCTTCTCAGAGCTGGGAAATGGGTCTGGTGAAGGGCAGGGATCCTGGACTGATGCAGAGGAGGGAGCTCTGTGAGGCTGTACCCAGCCATGGAGATGTTGGGGATCACCAGGATGATCAGAGGGATGGAGAAAATTTGGGTTGTTCAGCCTGGAGAGGAGAAGCTTTGGGGTGACCTCATTGTGGCCTTTAGAGCCTGAAGGAGCTGCAGGAGAGATGGAGAGAGACAATTCCCAAGGGATGGAGGGACAGGACATGGGGAATGCCTCCCACTGACTGAGGGCAGGGCTGGATGGATTTTGGGATGGAATCCTCCCCTGGCACAGCTGTGGCTGCCCCTGGATCCCTGGAGTGCCCAAGGCCAGGCTGGACAGGGCTGGGAGCAGCTGGGACAGGGGAAGGTGTCCCTGCCATGGCAGGGGTGGAGTTAAATGATCTTTAAGGTCCCTTCCACCCCACACCATTCCAGGATTTAGCAAAGTGTGTGCTGTGATTTACTGAGACACTGAGCAGAGCGTGACAAGCAACAACCTCAGCTTGGGGGGTTTTGTTAGTGAAGGAAATTATTTTTCCAGCATGATCCATTGAGCCCTTTCATCTCAATGCCATTTTTCCTGGGCCACCTCCACTGTTTCATCCACACACCCCAGCAGAAGACAGCTCCTGGTGTGCCAGGTGGGGAATGCAGCTCCATGTTTCTCCCTCCCCCAGCAAAACCACTTCTCCCTGATCCACCTGATGCCTTAAGATCCGAGTTTCTGTTCTGCTTGGGTGTGATTTCTGTTGTGCTTTAGGGTGATAAAGGTGAAATAATCCAATACCAGCTATGGACTCAAGGACAGTTTCTTCAGACTCCAGGCCCAAAGTATAAACAATGTGAGAAGAGGAGGGCGGGCCAGCCAGGAGAAGAGGAGGAGGACACCTTACAGTTTGAGACTATTAATTGGATGGCTGACTCCTATATGTAAATGGACTGAAGTCTATAAAAATGTGAAATAATGTGACCAAGGTCTCCTTTGCACCCACCTTGGAGCCCCTCGGGCAGGGCAGGGCCCACACTGTGGCACTGCTGCTGCCAGGGTGAGGCCTTTGAAGGCCTCTCAATAAATACCCATTTATGTCCCCTAACTCTGTGATCTCTGTTCCAGCTGCTGAAGGCAGCACACCCACCCTGGGAGCGTTTTTGGGGTCGTGTCTCCAGCTGTGGAACGTGGGGCAGAGCTCTCCTTGCTGAGGGCTGGCCTCTGTTTGGGGCTGGTCTTTGTGCTGGTTTTGGGAAGGAAGGGCTCTGCCTGGGAAATGGCTTGGTGAGCTCTCTGCTCTGCTCCCACTGCAGCTTATTTTTAATTCTCCATCCTCCACTCCAGGCACTGGTTCCATCCAGAGATCATTTAGGATGTGTGAATGTCTTAGCAGCCCATTCCAAAGCCCACTGAGGCTTTCTCTTTCCTTCAGCAGACTTTGATTGGGCCACAAGTAAACAACCAGGAAATCTGAGTAGTTTTAACCTTTGTTCTACCTTTCTCCCTTCCTGCACTGCCTGTTACTTCATTTGTTACCTCACACCTATTTAATGATAAAACTTCTTTCAGTTCAGAGCCATGCCTTGAATTTTTCTCCTTTTAACTTTTACCAATTTTGATTTATGAGTTCTACCCACCAGATTTGTTGGATAAGTGCAAATGCTGACAGAGTTAATTTTTGTCCCCATGCCTTTGCAGGGAACAAGAGGACAAACCTGGGGTTGGGTTTTATTTCTCCTGGCTCAGGAGATGGACAGAACATTCCCCTGTTATCCCAGGATGGAGGAGGCTGTGCTGGAGGAGGGCTGTGCTCTCATTTTTGAGGAGGTGAGGAACAAAACTCACCTCCTTTCATCCATGGAAAATGTTTAGGAGACTCTTGCAGGTGAATTTTCCAACTGCTGTTCCTTTGCAATGTCTAGGATGATGCCATGAGGTGCTCAGGGAGCAGCAACTGGATAAAAAGGATCCCAAAAAATGCCAAATTCAATCTGTCTCACCTCCCTGCCCACCACCACGTTCAGCTCTGTATTTTCTGTCCCTCTGCACAGGGAACTTTTCCACTCATCCAAACACTGCCTTGCATTGTCCCATACATTTTAGAAATTCGGTGCCAGAGATTTGACAGTGAATTCATTCATGCTGCAAGTAGAAGAATGGATTCCAGTGTGTCATGTTACCTGCAGGCCCTGCTCAGCCTTCCCTGGGACAGAGCACTTTCATTCTTTGAGGCAATCCTGTCTGGAAAACAGAAAAGTTTCCAGCTCCCAAAAGTCTGTGAGGGTGACAGGCTTTGCTTTGCAGCGGGTAAATTCAGCTCAGACTCAGTGTTACACCCTGCAGCTACACTGGGGCCACTTACTTGGGATTTAATGGCTTTTATGATGGTCTTGAACAGAAATAGTTAGCAAATAGTAGTTAAAATTCAAACAGCCATTAAAGTCTGGTCCTGACAAGATGCAACTACTCTGTTACTAATGGACTTTTCCCCACAAGGACACATTTGTTAGAGGAAAATGTTTGAAATATTTGGCTGGCTGACAGTGGAAAGAAAAAAAAAGAAAAAAAGGAAAGAGCAAATTCTGAATTTCTGAGGAAGCTGTGGTGGCAGGATGAGGCTGCACACATCAGCAAGGACCCTGAGCAGGACAGGCAGCAGTGCCCCAGGAACATTTGCCATGAGTTGTCTTTATTTAAGCAGATCTGCACTCACTCATCCCCTTCAGCTGCTGGGGAACACAGAGGAAAAGCTGCTGGGAGTTGCAGGAATCATGTTTGAGCACTCACTCCATCAAACAAAGCCTCTCCTGGCTGCTGCAGCTCAGCACTGCTCTGCCACACCAAATTATCCATTCTGGGAGCAGAAACCCACCCAGGAACACTCAGGGGCTTGAAGGTTTGATATCTGGAGGTGCTCATGGTGTGGCAAACACAACCCAGAATTTGGGGCAGGATTTGGGAGGTTTGGCATCAATTCACTGAGGCAGAAACCTGCACAAACTGCAATCTGCAGGTGAAGATAATTTAGGTTTAGTTCTTCATTTAGGAGCCCTGAAACTGGGAACAAGTGGATATTTTCCATCAGAACTGGGCTGGTTTTTGGTTTTACCCTGGATTTACTCTGTGAAAAGGTTTGGAACAACAAACTTCCCTGAATGGATCAGCACCTGGATGAGCAGAAGGGTTTAATGAATTCTCATTATTTGCCAACACAAAGACATATCCTGGGGGTGGCAACACTCAGAATTTCCCATCTGACCCCCCAGATCCTCCAGCTGTTCCAAGAGCTTCGTTGGGTTAAGTGCAGAAAGGGCTGGAGGCCAAAGTGTGTTTTGTACTCCATGGTATCACTTTGTTCAGACAGTTACAAGTGTAAATAATAGGAACAACTTCTTTTAAAGCTGCAATTAAAAAAGGAGGAAAAAAAAAACCCAACAAAACAACACCTCGGAGTAATTAAACATAATTTAGTTTCTAATTATGTGCTGGTGCTAGAAGCCACTCCAGATTCTTTACACAGTGTTTGCAAGTTCTCTTTGCCAAATGAGCTCTTGGAGGGACAAGTGGAGATCTAATAAACCTGCTCTGCCCCTGGAATAAAGAACTCCCAATGCCTGTGATTTGTTGATATTTTTAAGTAAGTTTTTTATTCATTGTTCTTGCTCCAGTTCATCTCTCCACATATCCCCATCTGGATTTTTTTTTTCCTGCCATTCAATTTCAGCTTCACCCTCTCAGCAGGGTGTACCTGATCTCTGTGTGTCATTTACAGACTCATGCCCAAATTGCCCAGAGTTTTAGAGCAAAAACCAAAATTCCTCATCCCTTCTGTCCCATCACATCCACATTCCAGAAATCTCAAAGGAATCTGAAAATGAGAACCTCTTGGTACCTGGTTTGTATTTGAAATATCAGTCCCTTCATTTTGGCCAGGTTGAATGTGATTTAAAGCTCATTAGGCAAATTATTAAATATTAATGAGAGCAGATCTCCTGGACTTTCAACCTTGGCAGCCACTTGCTTATTAATTAATTTTACTGCATTTCTTTATAGATTTATTTTCACTCAACACTGTGTGCACACAATATTTTAAAAGATGTTTTCTTAAAGAAAAACCCGATCCTGTGAGCCAAGGCCACATTTTTCATTAAAGATTAAAGATTTTCTTAAAGAAAAACCTGATCCTGTGAGCCAAGGCCACTTTTTCCTTCCACATTCTGCACTGTGCTTGCCCACACTGCATCCATGTAAGTCATGGGTGATAATAAAAACATCTGGAGTGGCTTTTGCATTTCATTTCACGTCAGCTGGAGGCTGGAAAATAAAATTCAGCCCTAACAGGCCACCCTCAGCCTTTGTGTTCTCCCCCCAAAACTCATCCTGAACTCCCCCATGTCGAAGTGGACATAAAGGAGAGGGAGAAATCTTCATTCTCACCTATAAAAGTGCAGCTGTTTTCCTGTTTTTATAGAAAGCAGCAGGCAGATTTGCTGTGAAGGAGTCCAAGCCCTGCTGCAAAGAGCTGTTCACCTTGAGGGGTGATGTCAGAGCCATAAATAACAGCACAGGAACACGGGGATGTCCTTAAAGGCCCATTAAGAGTGATGTGAAAAGGAAGTGGGAGACAGAGAAACCAGCGTGCTCTGCACAGCAGGCACATGCTGAACATCACTGCAACAGGGGAGTGGAGAAACAGCAGGGGAAAAGAAAAAAAGGAGGGAAGGAAATCACAGAATTTCTTCTTTGGAAGTCAGTTGTGTGTTCTGACACTCAGGATTTCAAAGGTATCAAAAGGAAAGAAAAAAAATCTTTAATTTCAAAAGTAAAGAACTACTGGTGCATTGACCTTTTAGTGCCAATTTCATGTTTGATGCTCCATTCCACTGAGTTAAAAGAGTTACCCAGAATATCAAATTAATTGTTATATCTGAAAAGAAAAAGTCATCAGGTAGAAAGAGTAACTTACAGCAATACAACAGTAATAATTTCCTGTCTGGGAATATTTCCTCTGATGGAGTCTAGAGCTGGATTAATCTTTTTCCTCTGTTCATAACCACATCTTCCTCTTTTTCTTTTTTTTTCTCTCTGTTATATTCTGATCATGTATCAAAAATTCTTGCAGTTGCCATTTCTGCTCTGGCCCTGTGTGTTATTAAATTTCCACCTCACTGCCTTTACTCAGTCCCTTGGGACTGCTGGCTTCTTCCCCTTTGGTATTTCCCTCCTCCACCATCTGTGTTTCAACCCTGACTTTTCAAGAAGTTCAGCATCATTGATGCAAATTTAAAAATCACTTTAACTTGAGGATTGATCCCAAGGAGATTTGTTGCTGCATTCTTTTCTCATGTGCTGCCTTTGATTAAAACACCCTTTCCCTCCATTCCTTCCCCTGGATCTTTAGTTTAATGAATATCCTGGAGGATTTTCACTGCCTCTCTGCATGGGGTAGTTCAGGTAAATTTGCCTCCCCTATCTGGAGAAGCTCAGTAACCACTTAACAGTAAACAGGTTCACAATTAACCACGGGTGACCTTGGGAAAACCTCCTGTGCTCTGATCCCTTCTCCTGGACAAGTCTCAGTGCCTGGCAGTGACACTCCAACAAAACATTCTGTGTGCTCCTGGTGCAGCTTCTCCAGGAGAACAGGATGAGTCTGACCCTGTCCCACCACTTCCACTGATTCCTTAAAATTTCAGTTTTTATATTTTCATCTATTCATAACCCTGCAGTTCTTCAGTGTATAATCCAAACTCCTCACCAGTGTGAGCTGCTGCTCTCCCAGTTTGGGCAGACACAACAATTCCTCTCTGGGCTGGGAATCAAGGACACCTCACTGCCTCAGAGATGGAAACAGAAGTGATTGGGGGAGCAAATTTGGGGTAAATGACTTCATTACCTGAAGCTGTAATTGGGAGATTGACCCCCAATGTGCAAATGGAACAAACTTAAAAATTATAACTTACAACTTATTCGTATAACTTACAATTTATAACTTACAACTTATAACTAACTTATAACTTCTAACTTCTAACTTACAACTTATAACTAACTTATAAGTAACTTATAACTAACTTATAACTTATAACTAATAACTTATAACTTATAACTAACTTATAATTCATAACATATAGCTTATAACTTATATATATAACTTATAACTTATAACTTTTCACAGGATGAAAACCCTGTGACCCATTGTCCATTTCCCAAAAGGGAAAGCAGCAGAGGATAAAAAGCTGAGCCCTGTTCCTAAAATCCAGCAGCACAGTCAGAGGAGGTGAGCTCTGTGGACATGGATTATTTGGGGAATAATTCTATTATTCTAATAATTCGAACAATTATAATAATTCTAATAATTCTATTATTAATTCTAATAGTCTAATAATTCTATCAATTCTAATAATTCTAATAATTCTATTATTCTAATAATTCTAATAATTCTAATAATTCTAATAATTCTAATAATTAATTCTATTATTCTAGTCTAATAATTCTATTGGGAAAATGTAGGGGCTGCAGAAATTTTCCTGGCTTGTGTGACCTCAGCCCCAGCTACATCCCACTCCTCCAACACCACCAGTGACATGGTTTGCCTCCAAGGAAATGGGAATAAGACAGGAAGGACAGATATTCTCAGTGCTGGTTGGGCATTTTTTGTTACAGAGCTGCTACAAACGTCTTAATGAGGAGAATAAAGGAGAAGCTGCACCCCCAAAGTTTTCTACAACCTGAAAATCATCTTCTCTGGTGGTGTCACAGCAGAAATTTGCTCCCCAAGGTGCTGGTTAATGACAGGAGTGTTCAGAATTGAGTCTCTCCTGATTTATCATGGTCCCACAGGGGGTTTTGTGAGCCAAAAAGATGCTCAGGTAATCAGAACCCATGGAGGAACCTTCTGGCAGCCAGAAGCACCAAAACCCTGCTGATTTCCATGGAAATGGGGCCTTTCCACACCAGGAGAATCTCAGGAGTAAAACAAAGGAGACTCTCAGCTGTGTTCAGTTTTTGGTACCAGGAGTGCAAAGCCTGGCAGGAACATGGACCTGGGGATGTTCACTTTGGGTGGAATCAGCTCCTCTGCTCTTCTTTGGTTCAGTGTCCACTGGCCTTTCAGGGTTTGGGGTTTTCTGCCAGTGTCCACTCTCCTTTCAGGGTTTGGGGATTTCTGCCAGTGTCCACTGGCCTTTCAAGGTTTGGGGTTTTCTGCCAGTGTCCACTGGCCTTTCAGGATTTGGGGATTTCTGCCAGTGTCCACTGGCCTTTCAAGGTTTGGGGTTTTCTGCCAGTGTCCACTGGCCTTTCAGGATTTGGGGATTTCTGCCAGTGTCCACTCTCCTTTCAGGGTTTGAGGATTTCTGCCAGGAACAAATTTTAAAAATCTCCTCTCCCTTTGGGAGAGGGAGCCAAAATCTCTACTGGTAAAAAGAGTGGTTTGTTTATTTAAATCTCATCTCTGTCCAAACAACAGGATGATCTTCTACTTGTAATTGACATTGTCCATGAGAGAAAGTGCTCCCAGAAAAGCTGGAGGCAGCCTGGAAATCCCTGCTCTGCTCTCACCTCCCCAGGGCACATCCCACCAGGCTCAGCAGGGAATTCTGCCCCTGCAGAACAATTCCTGTTTCTCGAGGCAAACCCCACCAGATCTTTAAAAACTGCCACGGAAGGGAGATTGAAGTTACATAAGTGAGATTTTTTTGTCTCAAGTCTAAATTAATCAGTGGTCAGCTCAAGCCATGTGTGACACGAGGAGTTCCAGCAAGCTTAAAAAAATCATGCCAATATTCCATTTCCAGAGACTCATTATGCACATATCATTTTCTTAATCCACTAAATCTGTGATGACAATGATTTCTTATCCTTTTATTTGTACAAGGCAGAAGAGTCCTTACTCATCCCAGCAGCTTAAAGGCACTGGATGATAATAATAGCAGTAGTAATTTGTGCCTCATAGTAATGAATTTCATGGGCTGCTTTGTTTTCTAAAAGCTGCCTTTTCTTCTCGCTGAATTTTGCTGCCATAAAGTTTGTGGCAGGCTTATTATTTTAATATTATCACTTCGGGTGAGTAGGAGCTAAGTTTGGTGCATTCAGCACTTCACTGCCAAAAATCCTGCGTGGATTCGGGAGAGACAAAGGCTGTAGAGCAGGAGATCTGCAATTCAAAGTGGTTTTTGTCTGTGGGATAGCTGGGAAATGGTTGTTTGCAGATGCACAGGCAGTGCCCAGCTTGTTTGTTCACAGCTTTTTCAGAATATAAAGCCATTGTGACCCACGGGTCTGATGAGCTGCAAAACACAGGCAAGGGAATTCTGCCCAGTCGTTTGTGTATTAATTCAGTAACTTGGGTTTTAACTGCACATCAGAAATCCAGGCAAGAGTCATTTTCCTTCAGAAATACAGGAAACGCTGGATTTGGAGATACATTTAATACTAATTTATTTCACACTATTCACATCTATTCATACGGGCTGTGTAAGTGCTAAAAAAGTATTTCCTGAGATCCTTGGTTGTGACAAATGTTTCCAGCTCTTGTCATTTGATCAGCACTTTAATAACCCCGTAGATAAACTGGTGATGTAATGAATGAGCTCATGCACTCTAAACTTGAGCTGAATATAAAAACCTCGCTTAAATCAAATGAAAACTTTGTAGGATGGGGAGGTTCTTAGTGGAGAATGCAGACAGCACTTGAGCCTTTCCTCAGGGAGCTGCCACACCAACTTTTTGCTGGAAGGAAACCTTCCAGAGCTGGAAGGCAAACTGGGATTGCTGGTAAACCACTGGTTTGTGTGTTTGCTCACCCAAGGTGAGGAGGGAGATAAGCACCAGCTCTTTTTTCCCCTTGGGGCTGCCCTTGAGCACAGCAGCCCTCAGGCACATTCCAGACCCGTGTGGGATGCAGGGGACGCCTGCCCAGGTCCCTGAGCAGGTCTGGAGCACCCCCAGCACCTCCAGCCCCTCCTCACTCATCACCCTCAGCCTTCCTCCCCCTCTGCTCCCTCCTTTCTCCCTGCAGGGCCTTTATAGGAAGGTGACTCAGGGAAGTGTCATTGGGAAGGGTAACTGGGGATTATGGTGTGTCCCTAACACGATTTGACAGTCTGGGCCACCTTCCTGTCCCTGCACCAAGCACACAATCCTGTTTCCCTCCCCTTGCCCAAATGCTGCTTTTCTGAGCCTCGTTCTCCACGCTGGGGCTCTTTTGATCCAGATCAGTGTAGACTAAGCAGGATTATAAAATCAGATTTATCCAAGGCCATAATACTGTAGTTGCAAGGAGCACTTTCCAGTGGCTGTGAGGTGCTTAATCTTTTAGATTAACTAGAAATATCTATGGCTTTAAACCGCTGGTTTGCGTCACGTCCCGAAAGCCGCTTTCTGTTGGAAACATTAGAGCACTGATTAAAAAATTGTCTCTGCTGGTGGGTTCTGCACGAAAACTGGGAGGGGAGAGCATCAGCTCTTGACAGCTGAGTCCATCTTTATCCTGCTAAGTAGCCAGGATCCCTTGTGGGTGGGAGCAGCAGCGCTGCCACAGTGATGGAGAATTTCCTGGAGAAGTGGGAAGGGAGAGGGAAGCAGCAGGACAAGCACTGGGGACGTGGGACAGCACTTCCCTCACACTGCCCAGCTGCCTCCCTGGCCCTCTAGAGCCAAATAGTAGCCAGAAAATCAAAAATACCCAAATAAAGCAAGTATGGACCAGCAGAAAGAGCTTCACTGCTCTTGGCTTCACCTTTCCCTTCCTCCCTCTGCCAACCTCCTCATCCTCCCATCCTTCCCCATCTGCAGAGATTCCTGATTCCAGCCCCTTCTGAGACTCTTCAGAGTCGTGGGTGGGATTTAAACTGCAGGAATACCCACACCCAGCTGGATCTGGGGAATACTGAGGGACATCCTGTGCCTGGGTGTCCCATGCCCTGGTCTGGAATGGCTTTTCCACCTACAAACACGTTCCCTTCTCCCTCCAGCCTGCTGGGAAAGAGCCAACAGGGCATCCTCTCTGCCTGCCAAGTGCCTGCACAGGGCTTGGAATTTTTGTGGATTAATAAAGTCACCCACAGGAACCTGGGGTTTCTTTATTGCCTGTGCATATCATGGGGACAGCAGTGAAAACTCTGCCCAGGTAGGAGAGGCTGGAAGTGCTTCTCCTGGTGATAATATTCTAAAAAAGGAAACAAGCAGCAGAAAAACACTTCTATAAATCTGTTTAGAGAACATCCAGTGACCGTGAATCCTGCTATAAATATCCCAGGCTATAGGTTTCAGGGATTCTTGAGCAGGTTGGTGCTGTGCCTTGTCACAGACCTTGGTAACAGGAGCCTTGTGGTGGCTGTGATAAACTGTTTTTATTCCTTATCTCCCTCCCTTCCCTCCTTCCTTCCAGTTCCACCAGGCTGTTACCCTTAATGTTTATCCCTCACCTCATGGAAAATTTTTGACCGAGAAAAAGATCACTTCAGTTGGAAAACCAAAAATGTCCAGCCAAAACCAACGTTTTCATTGTTTGGCTGAAAATGAGAGGTTTGCCATTTTAAGCTTAAAGTTTTTGGTTTGGAGCCAAAATAGTTTTGCTTTTTGCCCAAAGTCTGCAGTAAAAATTCCCAATTTTTCAGGGAGGCAGACACTTGTTTTTACATCAACAAGGGAAAAGTTAAAAACCTGAGTGCTCACCAGAAGTTGTTTAGACAGAAGCAGCTCTGGACAAAGTTCCTTTTTCCTTTAAATAGTGAATGGAAGGTGTTCCAGGTGCTGTCCCTGCTACATGGACGGGGCAGAGCTGCTGGAGATCCTGTGCCAGAAGGATTCAGGACTGAACAGAGATGAGTCCATGTGACTTCCATGGCTGATGACAGCTGGGGCAGTGCCCACGCTGTCCTTGTCCCCTGTGACAAATCCCAGCTCCAGGAGCAGCCCCAGAGCTCCCATAACAACCCCACAAACCCTCATTTTGATTTTTGGGGGTGCTGCTGCTCTCAGCCATGGGTTTCCATTCCACTGGGGAGTGGGATTTCCCTGTTGCTGCTCCTGAAGTGACTCCTAACCCCAACAAAGGATCCAAAGCTGTTTTATTTCTGACACCACACCAAGAACTCCTCTAACCCACACCAGTGATGCCCAGGATGTCAGGGGCTCCCCTGCCTGTTCCCTTTCTGCACACACCTCTTTCCAAGGATTTGCCATTTCCTGGGAGGGCTGCAGCAATATCCCAACCCCTGATTCCAGCTGCAGAGGTGAAGAGAGGATGTTGCTGCTCCAGGTGTCTTGTGGATGCCTTGGTGCAGAACTCCAGGCTCAACAAATGCCAACAAAACCAGTTTGAAGGAAAGAAGAGGAAAAAGAAGCAGGAACTGTAAATTTGAAGAAATTGGACACAGGAGTCACCAGGATGGCAGAGCCATGGCATTCCAAACGAATATTCCAAATGAACATTCCAAATGAACATCCCAAATATCCCAAATGAACATTCCTGGGCTCTGGAATCTTTGTTGCTCCCCTGTCACAGGGGGAACTTAGTGATGCTTTATATTTGTATTTATATTTATATTTATATTTATATTTATATTTATATTTATATTTATATTTATATTTATATTTATATTTATATTTATATTTATATTTATATTTATCTATATCTATATCTATATCGATATCGATATCTATATATGTATCTATATCTATATCTATATTCATATTACATTTATATTTATATATTTATATATTTATATATTTATATATTTATATATTTATATATTTATATATTTATATATTTATATATAAATATATAAATATATATTTATATATATTTATACATATTTAGATATATTTATATTTATATTTATATTTATATTTATATTTATATTTATATTTATATTTATATTTACATTTACATTTACATTTATATTATTTATATATATGAGATCTATGTTGGAAGGACCAAGCCAAGGAGGAATTATCCACCATGGGTGATCTCCAGCAGGATCCTGAGCCCAGTGAACACCCAGTACCCTGCTGGGAACCAGGCAGATGGTGGCAAGAATGGAAATGTGGCAGTTTTGGCTGCCCTGCATCTGGCTGGGTTTGGAGTTGGTGCCTTTATTTTGCTTCTCGTGTTTGTTCCCTTGAACTTCAGCCCCATTTCAGCCACACTTCTCTCAGGAAATCACCACATGGAAAGTTGGTGTTTTCTAACGATTTCCATGGAAGGGTTTCCAGCTGGATGGGGACCCTGTGCAGCCCTAGACCAAGAAATGACCAAGCTTCACTTTCCTCCCCAGGGAGGTGCATTTGCTCCCCAGTGCAGCAGGGCTGGGTGTGTGTGCCCTGAGCAAAGCCCAGGCTGGGCTGGGGCTGAGCAGGGAGCAGAGCACACCCACCAAATCTGGCTGGGATGTGCCAGGGTGGCTGAGCCTGCTGCCATGGGCACCAGAGTGACTGCAGGGCTGGAACTCCTCTCCAGGCACTCCTGGGGCCGGAGTGAGCTCCAGGTGGAAAATGGTTTGATATGGATTTGATACCAGCAGCTGCTCTGATGGCAGGGGTTGGAATTAAATGAGTTTTAAGGTCCCTTCCAGCCCAATTCTGCCATTCTGTGATTCTGTGAGTGCTGGTTTAAACTTCAGGCCTGCTGTTTTGGTGGAGAATTGGAAAGATCAGCTTTGATCTGCCAGAGAGGGTCCAGAGAAGGATCACTGAGCTGGTTTGGGGTGTGGAACTCTGCTCCTGTGGGGTTTTTCAGCCTGGAGAAGGTTTGGGGTGATCTCATGGTGGCCTTGCAGTGCCTGAAGAGAGCAGGAAAGCAGGAAAGGGACAATTGACAAAACCAAGGCATGACAGGACACAGGGAATGGCTTCACTCTGACAGAGAGTGGGTTTAAATCAAATATTAGGCAGAAATTCTTCCCTGTGAGGGTGGCAGGCCCTGGCACAGCTGTGGCTGCCCCTGGATCCCTGGAATGCCCAAGGCCAGGCTGGACACTGGGGCTGCAGCACCTGGACAGTGGGAGCTGTCCTTGCCATGGCAGGAGTGGAATTAAATGAATTTTAAGGTCCCTTCCAACCCAAACCACAACTCTATAATTCTATGACTCTGTGATTTTATTCCTTTCTTTATCATGCTGTCATATTTTCCAAGTTGCCTGTAAATTAATATCAAAATAATTAATAAATACATCCTGCTGTTTGAAGAAACATCATCACTGAGAGCAGACAAAAGAAATGAAATTATCAATAATTGCCCCCTGGTAACAGTGGTTTCATTTTCTTCATTTGAAGTATCTTTGCTGGGCACTGTGGCACAGGGGAGCTTAAAGATGGGAATATTTTTCCGAGAAAAATTGGTTTGGACTTTGGTAGGTTTGGGGTAATTTTTTCTTTTCACTGCCATGTATTTCTCAATGAAGAAATTTTATCCCTGCATATTAAGAAAAAAAAAAAAAAAAAATCAACCTGTGGGTTCTCTTTTGTAGAAAGTTCTGGTTTCCTACATGACTTTTCCCTGGAATTTGTTTGGGAAAAATGCAGAGTGCACCAAAATGAGGTAATGACAGGGTTTGATATTTATCAAAGCCCTTTTTCCCCTGTCATCAAACTGCACCAAACTGTCACAAACACCCTGCAGCAGAGGAGCTGCACAAAGTGGGAACACAAGAGGTCCTTGGGAAGGTTCTCTGCAGAGCTCAGGAATCTGGGGCAGCTCTGGGACCTTTCTGCTGCCAGGGTCACTTCAGGTGAGTGTGTGAGCACCCAGCAATGGAGCAAATATCACACACATCCCACCAAAAATGAAAGATAACTCACTTCTGCAGCCTAAATACCCCGTGGGGTGGATGCCTCTAAATTAAATAAATTAATGGTCACTAATGAGTGGTGTGTTTCTACCAGCCCATCTCTGTGGATCAGGATGAGCCTCATTTTCTCCAGGACTTCTCTTTTTTGAGAAACCCCATTCCAATGAGAGTTTTGCTCATCTTAAATGTAACCCCTTAATTATTGCCAATTTTACCATTTCATTGAAAAACTCCTTGAGAACTCTGCTTGACTCTCTACTTCAGAGTGTCATCATGAGGTCAATAATAAAATTAATGTCCTGGCTCACCTGTGCTGGATTATTTCTCAACTAATCTTCCTTTCTGTCATCTTTCAAACCCTAAATTTCTGTTCTTTACCCACTTTGTCTTTCAAAACTGGATTTCACAGTAAGAAAGATTTTTCTTTTCTCTCTTTTCTTTTCTCTTTTCTTTTCTTTTCTTTTCTTTTCTTTTCTTTTCTTTTCTTTTCTTTTCTTTTCTTTTCTTTTCTTTTCTTTTCTTTTCTTTTCTTTTCTTTTCTTTTCTTTTCTTTTCTTTTCTTTTCTTTTCTTTTCTTTTCTTTTCTTTTCTTTTCTTTTCTCTTTTCCTTTTCCTCTTCCTTCTCCCTATATATTGAGGATTTCATGGTTTTCCCTTCTTGCTAAACAAATAAATCAACACAGGCCCACTCTATTCCACTTCTCCAGTGAGGATCACCTATTGAATTCAGCATTTTTCACCAATTACCCTGAGTCAGAAGCATTTCCGAGTCTCCTTTATCCCATGGATAAAATGGGTTTTATGTGTCTGACTCCTGGGGTGATAATAGCAGGGAATAGTTTTACTGCACACACAGAACTTTTCCTGAGGCCAAGAAAAGCAGCCACAGCTTTTCATCCACTCCCAGCAAAAATTAAGCAGGATTTAGAAAAAAAATAAATCCAATTGATGGGGACAGAGTGTGGTGGGAGAAGAGAAGCTGAAGTATGAAAATTAACAACACCAAGTACACAAAGATCACCCTGAGTAGTTTGTCTCTATTTTAAACTCTTTCAAATGACACATTCAGTTAATGATCACATTTTCAGCTACAGGACATGAAAATGAAAGGAGGGAAAACAGAAACAGGGATGTTTGATCTGCCTGTTGCTCTTGCTGACTTTTCCAAGTGCAGTTTCCAGCAGCAAAGTCACTGCTGAAGGCATCCTGATCCAGGAGAGCTCATCATCCTGGCACAAATTGTGGGAATGGGGCATCTTCCACCTGCACAGGAGCTGGAAAAAAACACCCCTGAAGGGCCCAAGGCCAGGCTGGAGCAGCCTGGGACAGGAGAAGGTGTCCCTGCCATGGCAGGGGTGGAATCAGATATTTCAGGGCCCTTCCACCCAAAACACTCCAGGATTCTGTGAAAATGAGCCTTATTCTGGAAAACAGAGGAGAACAAAAAGCAGACTGGGGAGAAGGAAAGACAGGAAGGTCCCCTTGGAGCAGCATGCCCAGACACCTGAAGTGTTTTGTGGCACTCGAGCTGTGAAAGAAATCTAAATTTCAGTTTATCTATTTCCCTAAGAGCTTGGTTCAGAAGGAAAATGGGTTTTCAGCAGCATTCCACGTTTGCACACACACACAAGGATGAGGATTCTATCATTTATTCTATCATTCTATCATTTATCTCCCTGCCCTTTTCTGCAGAGCCATCTCATCTCAGGAAGCAGCAGCTGTTCATCCCACTGTGCACGTGGTAAATCAACACTGACCTTTGTTCTCCCCTCCCTCACGTGCCTGGGTTGGCCTCCAGAACAATTTTTTAAGGAACAATCCCTATTTTCCAGCAGTGTGGAGAGCTGAAAGGAAAAAGGGAAGATTACAGTGTTTGGAAACACAATCTGTGTGGTTCAGAGCCCTGAGAGCCACAAACACTGCAGGATTTATAGACAGTAATTAAAGCCCCAGGACACAATCACCCCTTGCTGGTTCCCTTAGCAGTTATTAAATAGAAGTTATTAAATAGAAGTTAGTGATTAAATAGCATTTATTAAATAGCATTTATAGATGAGAATTTCTTGAATAGAAGTTATTAAGTAGCATTTATTGAATAAAATTATTAAATAACATTTATTGAATAGCATTTCTTGAATAGAAGTGATTAAATAGCATCATGGAAAATCACAATTAGTTCCAGGTAAAGCAAGACCAACCTCAACCTTTTATTGAACAGGACAAGGCATCAATTTTGGATGATCCTGAGGCTGGGGAGGGGAAAAGGGCAGCAGTAGGGAAGGAAAAGCAGCATCCACGTTATGGGTGTGAATTAATGTCAGAATAAATTTTGGGGCTCCATGAAATGGGAGAAGATCCTGCCCTGTTCAGGGAGCAAAACGCAGGTGGAATCAATGGGAGAGAAATTTGAGAGGTGAATCCATGCAAACCTGTCCTTAATCCCATTCAGGATCCCTGGAAAGGGAAAATCTCAGCACAAAAAGATCTGAGCTCCTCAGTCCTGCCTGTAGAACTTCCACGGGAAACTTCAGAGTTGATTAAATAAATTCTGTTTGAATTTGAAGACATGGCAATATTTTAATCACTCTCTTTAACAGACTTTATACTTTTTTGCTGGACTGCTCAGGTGTTTCCCAGCTCTGGCAGAGGGTTGGGGATGGATTTCCAGCCTGGTCAAGTCAGTGGTGGAGCAGGAAGGTGAATTATTGACTCCCAGTAAAGCACTGGGATTTGCTGATGCTGCTTAATGGCCCCAGGAAGAGGTGAGGGATTAAAGCATCACCTTCCTCTGTGCTTATCTCCCCTAAATGTGCTCCCTGACTCTCCTGAGGGGCACAGCTGATCCAGGGACGTCCATGAGTCTGTAGGAAGACACCCCATGCACACAGATGGGGTTTTTGTAAGGTTGTGTGTTCAGAAGAAAGTAAACTCGCTGGTTTACATAAGCCTGCCTCTTCCTTAAAGGCTGAGCTATTTTAACAGTGCATTCCACCAAAATGAATAATATTTGGCTTTTGGAGGCAGATTTTTCTGTGGTTACAACCTCTTTTGCACATCATAAATGTCCAACCCCATCCCCTTGCTTTTCTTTGATTAAAAAGAACAACAGCTAACCTTTAAAAATACCATATTTGTCAGGGCTCACTTGGGTTTCAGCTGGTGTGATTTATGTGTCTGTCCTCGGAGCAAACACACTCATTGAGGAGAATTACAAGGAAGGAAGATTTTGGGTCATCTCAGGTGGTTGTGCAGGGGACAGGGGCTCACTTAGGTTGAGGTGGGTCTCGAGTCCAAGGCTGGAACTGGGAAAGCTCCAGCACTTGCAGGTGACCCTGGGATCCCACAGGGAGCTGAGGTGACAGCAGAGCCCTCAGGGAGTGTCCCAGTCGTGTTCTGTCCCAGGATGGACAAAGCCAGAATCCTAAATCCCAGATTTTACAGATTTGTGGTTCCAGGCTCCCTCCCATTCCAGCCTGACTGGGCATCAGCACCTTCCATTCTTCCACCAGATCCTGCTCCCATTTCACCACCCTCAATCACCAGTGGGTCCTGCAATGCTGGAAAACAAACAAGCAGCACTCAGAAAATCTGGCCTGGCATAAATAACTTTGTCCCCTGACCTCACAGTGACAACTTTCAGCTGGGGCAGATCTCTCCAGACCTGGAGGTGTCCCCTCCTTACACAAGCAAGAGATCAGATCCAAAACTGAGCAGGATTTCTTGGAAGAAGGGGAAAACTATTTGAGGAGGGAGTAAACGGCTCTGCATCGTTCCAACTGCTCAAAAACTTGTTTTGCCAAGGGAACAGGAGAAAGCTGTTAAAAAAAGATTTTAATTTCAAGTCGCTTTCGGCTTTCCCTGTAAGAAAACAAGGAAGAAGCAAACACAATGGCTAGAGAACATGAAAAGTTCCCAAAGGTTAAGAATGCTCCAAGAAAAATACACTCTCAGTCTTCAATGGAAATTATTTGCACCACTCTTGGGGCTGGTTGCAAGGGGCAGCAAAGGCTCTGTGATTCTGAAGGGGCAGGAGCAGAGCTCTGTGCTCAGATGCTCAGGGCTCCCCCAGCACAAAGCAGGGTGAGTGAGAAGGCTCCAAATTGGATATTGATAATTTCCAGAAGCCTCCACTCACTGAAACATCGCGAACACTCACCGTGCAGAAGTTCCCTCGCTGGCACAAGAGCCTGGCTCCAAAGGAATTCACCTCCCAACCTGAGATTTCAGGATGTTTTATTGGTCTGATCTCTCTCCAGAGCCATCATGTCAAAGAGCAGTTAGAATAAAAGAGATGTTATTTGTAATTGTTTCCTCTCGGCGTTATCATGGGAGGGGAAAGACAAAAAGCGTTTTGTAGAACTCTCATCCATCTCCCCCTCTGCTCAGCTCCCCCTGGAGCTCCCCAGGAAGGGCTGAGCAGGAAAACCTTGGTGGGAAAAGCTCCTGGGGCAGCCCTGGCATGGAGCAGAGCCAGCACATCCAGCTCTCCACACTGGGATTTTGTCATTTTTAACGAGAGGGAGAAGCTTCTCCTTGCTTTGCGCCTCTTTGTTTTGCTGCTGGTTTGTGTCGTGTTTTTATTAATTAAGGATGGGATTTTTTTTATTTTTTTTTTTAAATGATCCAAGTTTAGACTTATTTGGCAGAAATATTGGCAGAACAGCTTCTGTGGGAGAAGGAAAACAAAGGTTATCGTGATCAGCACATGATTGTACTTAGGCAGAGTATCTGTTAAATTAGTCTTGAAATTATAACGTTTCAGCTGCTGGTACTTTTCATATTAAAAATCAAATTTAATTTTCCAGTTTTGCAGAAAGAAAAATTCCATCCATTTGTTGCTTTCCACCACCAGGAGGGAAGAAAAAAAGGGGGAAAAAAAAAGTAGTATGAACCCAGCCTAACCTTCCAAAATAAATCTCCACAAAGGCTGTTTCTATCTGTGGGAGGTCACTGGGGGGTTTTTTTCAGCCATCCTTGGGTGGCACCTCCCAGGTAGAAGTGGGTGCTTCACTCATGGTCTCAGTGGGGACAAACCTGGCCTCAATCTTCCAAATTCTGGGATTTTTCCTGAAATTACAGCTGCATAAGCCAGGTCAGAATATTCCATTTATCCTGGAATCTGTGCAGATGCTCCTCATTCCCTGTCAGTCACTGGATGGGAGGGAGGATTTTGGGAAGCAGCATCCCCAGCTCAGGAGCTGAGCCATTCCTGACCGTGTGTGGCAACATTTTTCAATGCTTGGTTTAGTTCCATCCAGGCTACAAACCAGAGAACCAAACCCAAAACAGAGAAGGAAAAAAAAAATTAAAAAATAAAAAGAAAGGAAGAAAGTCCTTTCTGATTTTCAACATAAAGCTAGGATTACCACCAAAGAACAATAAAAATTCCTTTATTACCAACAACAGGAAGAGCAAAGAGAAAAATAAACCACAGAAAATCTTTGTTATAATTTTTCCATAACAAATAAGGTCTTTTCTGGTCATGTTTGGCTTTTTTTTTTCTTTTTTTTTTTTTTTTATTTCTCCTTAAAATTGTATCTGTTTAGGAAAAAAAAATCTTGTTTAGAATAAAAACAAAACTGCAGAGGAAAAAGCAGAGCTCTTATTAAAGAGTTTGACATCACAACCCATCTATTAAATAGCAGGATTCTTAAAGGAAAGTCCTTTCCAAATAAAAGGGAGGAAATGAAAGGTTCTAAGAGTTCCCAAGCCCATTGTTGAGCTGTAGAGCACAGAAAACTTCCACTATCCATGGTCAAGGAAGTCCTGTAGGAACAGGAACCAGCTCTGGAGGTTCCCACAGGGAGAAGATCCTTGGAGAAACGTGGCTGGGAATTGTCCTGGTGTTCCTTTATTGCTCACACTTTTTTCAGTTTAACTGGGGTGATTAAGGAGGATGAATTGTGGGAGGGGAGGGAAATGTGCAGTGGGAAATGTGCAGCTGGAAATGTGTAGTTGGAAATGTGCAGTGGGAAATGTGGAATTGGAAATGTGCAGTTGGGAATGTGCAGTGGGAAATGTGCAGTTGGGAATGTGCAGTGGGAATTGTGCAGCTGGAAATGCACAGTGGGAAATGTGCAGCTCGAAATGTGCAGCTGGAAATGTGCAGTTGGAAATGCACAGTGGGAAATGTGCAGTTGGAAATGTGCAGCTGGAAATGTGCAGTTGGAAATGCACAGCGGGAAATGCACAGTTGGAAATGTGCAGCTGGAAATGTGCAGTGGGAAATGTGCAGCTGGAAATGCACAGTGGGAAATGTGCAGCTGGAAATGTGCAGCTGGAAATGTGCAGCGGGAAATGTGCAATTGGATATGTGCAGCTGGAAATACACAGTGGGAAATGCACAATGGGAAATGCACAGTGGGAAATGCACAGTGGGAAATGTGCAGCTGGAAATGCACAATTGGATATGTGCAGCTGGAAATGCACAGTGGGAAATGTGCAGCTCCCTTGGCTGGCAGGAGGCAGGGATGGATCCCTGTCCCTCCTGTCCTGCTGCCCCTGCTCCAGACTGGGCTGTCCCAGCTCATTGTGAGGGGGTGCCAGCTTATCTCCCAGGGATTTCCATGTTCCCCTGGCTCTGGGGGCTGCTCTGGGTTTGTTTCCCGTGGCCCTGTTTCCATCCCAGAGCCTGGCACTCTGCTCCTGCTCTTTGCCCTGTGGATCCACCGGGGCTGGTTAGGGGAGATAAGGGCAGGCAGTGAGTTATTGCCCAGGAGGCTGAAAAGCCAAACCAGGCACTTTTGACATCAAACAGCCACAGAAATGCTTTTTCCCCCTTTATCAGCCCTGCTCTCGATAGCAGGGGCAGCCTGGAACAAAGGGGTTTGTTCCGGGGTAATCTGGAGTGAGGAGGAGCAGGGACTGACCCTTCCAGCCCTGGCTTTGTCCTCTCTGCTCCTCTCTGACACAGCCCCGTGCTGGGATCCCTGGGCACATCCCAGCCCCAGCAGGAAGGCTCTGCTGGGATTTCCCCTGCAGCAAACAAGGGATGCATTTCCCAAGGGGATATAGAGAGTGGAAAAAGGAGCAAAGTTCTCGCCGAGTTCTAATCACAGAATCCCAGAATGATTTGGGCTGGAAGGGACCTTAAAGATCACCCAGTTCCACTGTCCCAGGCTGTTCCAGGTCCTGTCCTTGGGCACTTCCAGGGATCCAGGGCTGCTCTGGGCACCTGTGCCAGGGCCTGCCACCCTCCCAGGGAACAATTCCTGCCCAATATCCCATCCAGCCCTGCCCTCTGGCAGTTCAAAGTGAATTTTAATGGAGTTGAACCAGGAATAATTTCCAGGTTCTTTAATAAAATTCCTGAAATGATAAGTAAATATTAAAATGCTGACAAGACCCTTTTAATCACAATATATCCTTATTTTCCTTCCTTGTTTCTCCTCACTCCTTCTCAGTCCAGGTCACTCTCCCTCATTGATTTCTTGTGAAATTATGGCTTGAATTAAACAGAATTGTGAACAGGCTTGCTGGGGTCACACCCCAGTTCCCTCTTAAAGGATAATTTGGGATCACCTGGCCATGAAATCCCAGAAAAGCCTGAGTTCTCCTGCTCTGGTTCTGCCCAGAATTCAGAATTGGGCTGTTTGTGCAGCACCAAGGGGATAAAGTTCTTTTTGCCTCCTGTGTTGAATTGCACCCCCTGTTCCTGCTCATTTCACAGCCACAGGGGTCAGAGCTTCTCCTTTTATTTTGAATGCTGATGTCTGAACCCAGAAATCATCATCCAATCAATCTAGGAAAAAAAGAGAATACTCTGTTTCCATCTACATTTTTCCAGATGTAAATACTCCTTTAATTTAGCACAAAATTATTGTGCTGTAAACTCTTTTATAACATTGCTAGGTTTCATTTTTGGTCTTGTTTTTCATTTTCTGATGTCTTTTGTGGATTTGGGATACAAACAAATGACAGGGTACTAACAATGACTTGAACCAGCTTCTGAAAGATGGGTTTTTGTTGGGGTTTGGGTTTCTTTTACCTCCTTGCACCACTGGTTTTTGGGGTTTTTTTCTCTCTGGCTTCTTCATCTTGGACTTTCTCAGGAGGGCAGCTTATTTAGGGATTAGAATTCCCATGGTCAAAATCTTTCCTGAGGTCCATTTGTAGAAATATTTAAATATCACTCAAGAGGAATTCTGCAGTGTGGTTTGGGAAGATCTTTGTGATTAAATGATGCCACATCTCAGGTAGAATCCAGAGGAGGAAGATGGTCTAGAAGGAAAAAACCAAGTGCTAAGGAGTTATTCAGGACACAGGGATCACAAATCTCCAGAGGGAATAAAATCAGATGTTTTCCTATAAAAGTGCTGCTGGGTACAAATGTAGATCTAAGAGCTCTACAGAAAAAAAAAAAAAAAAAAAAAAAAAAAAAAAAAAAAGAAAATCAAGGCACAAAGTGATTTTAGTGGAAGAAAAGCTGAGGTCAGGCAGGGCTGGGAAGGGCCAGGCCAGCAGCAATGAGGATTTGAGCTGCTTTAATGATGGGATAAGGGGCAGCAGAGCTCTGTGATCCATGGAAACATCCCCATGTTCTCTGACACAGAACAGAAACCCCACACTCAATGACCCAGCACTCCAACCCCTCATTTTCTGTTTCACAGGAGCTGCTGTAGCAGAGCTTTCCTCAGGTCCATCCCCCTGAGCTCCCCTCTGTCCATGCAGCACAAAATCATCCAGAGCTCCATTCTGATTCATCCCTTCCCAAATCACTTTCTTTTGAGAACAGTGGAAAGTACCTCTTGTTTTCTTTATTTTCTTTTTTTTTTCTTTCTTTTACTTTTTTTTTTTTTTTTTGTTTCCATGGCCATAATTTAATTCTTCATTTTAACCAACATGCAACGTCCTTTCTCCTTGATAACTCCCGAGCCCAAATGTAAAAAATGTATTATTACAAGAGACAATTATGGGGTTCAAAGCATTCTGAAGCATTCCATGCTCCCAGCTTCTGGTACTGATATAAGGAGAGGAATATTTGTGGTTTTTTGACTTGCATGAAGTGGAAGGGTTCCAAGAGCTGGTGGTAAAAGGCCTAATGAAAGTCTGCCTTCATCAGACACAACAAAGCTCCTGCATCCTGGGAGGTTTAACTCTTTCTCAGCACTCCACACAAACAACCCTTGACCGTGTAGACTCAACCACTTCATGCTAAAAAAAAAAAAAAAAAAAAAAAAAAAAACAACAGCAAAAGAGTCAGAAAAGAAAGAATTCAGGGTTTGGCTTAAAATTCTTTATTTTTTCCTTATTTTTTAAACAGCACATGTCAGAGTTGAAGGTTTGCAGCTCCTTTGGGCTGAAGATGTGTCTCCCACCTTTGGGCAGCAGAAAATGCTGGAAATTGGGTTTATTCTGAAGGACACCCCGTGGCTGCACAAACATCTGAGAGCTGCAGGGCAGGAGGTTCTTCTCTGCTGAACCTTCTGTTTGTCATTTATTTTTCCATTTCATGAATGCTGATTGGAAACTTCTCCTTGGAAGGCAGAGGGAAATCTTGTGGATTGTAAACACAGAGGAGAAGAGGAATTGTTTAGGGTGGTGAAAAGGGTATAAGGACTCAAAGCACAACGTTAAGTAGAGGAAAGTTTAAGGATAAACTTCCAAGTGCTGAAATCTTGTTAGGCTGTGGAAAATTCTTCCAGAGGATGTGGGAGAAGCTCTGCTGTTTGAGCAGTTTGCCATTAGATTGGACAAAATAATAAAAAATAATAAAAAATAATAAAAAATAATAAAAAATAATAAAAAATAATAAAAAAATAATAAAAAATAATAAAAAATAATAAAAACAATAAAATTAAAAATTAATAAAAATAATAAATAAAATAGTAAGAATAATAAAAATAATAAAGAATAAAAATAATAATAAAAAATAAAAATAATAAAGAATAAAAATAATAAAAATTAAACCTTCAACAACCTTGCCCCAGCAAAGGGGGTGAAGTGGACAGGCTGAAATCGATTTATCCAACACCTCCTTTATTTCATGGACCACAAATCCATCCATGCCCAGAGACAGAGAGCATCTCTGGGATTTGTGTGGCCAAAGGATTCACCCCCAGGTGGGTTCAACCCTGGAACCTGCTGTAGAGAAACCTGTGGGACCCAAGAGAGCAGGAGGTGTCAGGGCCTCCCATCCCAGCAAGGAACAGCAATTCTAAACCAGGAAAATGGAAAATAAAAACAGAAACTCGAACTGTTTTGCTGCCCAGGGGACAATTTGTACTTTGGGGTTCAGAGATCCTTCATGGGGTAGCTGGGAGAGCACGAGGGATGTTTCAGACCATCAAGAAGGATTTAAAACCAGTTTGACAGAGCTGAGCCTAAACACAAAGATTTTTTTTCCCCAAAATCTGTGACTGTCCTCAAGGACCTGCCCAGGTTCAGCTCCCTGGAGGCAGAACCAGCAGCCACCCTGGGTTTGCTTTTCCAGTTATCTCCTGCCAGATGATCCAACGTTCAGCAGGGAATTCCAGCTTTAGATTTGTGTGGGTTTAGTAACAGGCTGATGAAATTATGGTCAGTGGGGAGAACTGTGAGGTGATGCAAGCTGTTAGCTCAGTTTTTGTATTAACACAAGGAAGATCCAACAGGATTTACAACTGCAATGATTCTCCAGGAAGATTAAAATATTTTGGATATGAATCCACTTGTTACCTTTTCCTTTCTCTTTATGGATGATCTAAAAGCAAATTCTGTTATTTTGGTTTTTTGTTGTTTTTTTTTTTTTTTAAATCCCTTCCTGATGGTGCTGACTGAAGCTCCTGAAGAGACAAGAAATCTTCCCACTGATTTCCTGGAGCCTTGGATTTTATCAGACCAGATAAATTTGTTCCAGAAACACCAAATTTCTGATCTCTCTGCCCTGGGGAGTCGTTGGGAGTCTCCAAAATTTGATCTGAGTTGCTAAACTGTGCCTGGCCACATGATGGGTTTTCAGAACTGGCTGGAGGCATCTGGGAGCACATCTGCTGCAAATATTTCCTGGTGGAACCCAGAATGTCACTTTCTGTAAATACTTCTCTGTCTGATTCCAAAATTCACTTTCCACAATGTTTTTGGCCAGTAAAACCTGATAACTCCAAAGTTCTTCGAAAGCAAAGACAAAGAGATGAGAACGTGGCCAAAGGGACTTTGCTGCAAATTTGGGTCAATCCAGTTTTGGTTAAAGCAAACTTTGGATCTGCTGGAAACTGAATTTTTGTAGACTGGAGAAGTTGCTCAGATCTTGACCTGGTGGGAGAGCAGAGGGAAATCTCACGGGTTTAAGTGAAAAGAAAATCAATTCTCCCTGCTCCACACATGGAAATATGGAATATTTACTTTTCATAGAGGAAAACTGTGGTGTTTATGTGGATATTTGGTGGATTTTGCTGTAAATGCTCTGTTGGGTCAGTGAGCATCTGAATCCATGAACCATGGAGCTGATCCAACCAGGGCAACTAAACCCACCTCCCAAACAACTCTGAAAATCATTATTATTCAGAGTGGGAAGAACTTCTTGCCCATTTCCTGCCTAAACCAAATCCTACTTTTTTTTTTTTTCCCCCAAAAGAATTGATGGATATCAAAATTAATTTGAATTTTCTCCTTGTTATTTTTTTTTTTTTTTTAATTATTGCAGTTTGAATGTTTTTTCCAGAACCTTGGTGGGTTTAGAGGCAGAAATGGCATTTCAAGGCTCCACCTAGAAATTACCATCCCCACCTTTCCCTGGCTGATCTCAAGCCTTGGATAACAGATCCAAAGTGCTACAAGTCTTAATCCAGAGTGACCACAACAAGTCCTGATGCAGTCCCAGGATGGGTTTGGCCAGGGGAGTAAAATCCTTTAATTCCTCTGAACATGCAGGAATACTTTGGATCCTTGACTTTAGGACCAAAAATAAATGGAATACTCGTATCTATTCTTAATTGTTGCATTGACCAACAGATTTCTCATCTTTATCCCCCTTTTTCTAAAACATCTCTACGCTGTTCCTTCTCTTTTTGTTCTGTTTTTCCACCAAACCATTCTTCCTTCCCAGCCTTGCCCTACACCTTTCCCTTAACACTGCTCCAGATCTTTTTCCTTCTCCCACTGTTACGAATCCTCAAGGGCCGCAAGAATTTTCCATTTTCCTGCCCGAAACTCTTCGTATATCTCTCCCCACCTCGTTACAATAAAATAATTCTTCCATTTCGCTGTCACCTCAATTTAGCTCTCTCACCCTCCACTCCCTCTTTTTCCCCTGGTTTAAAGACCGACCAGCATTTCCTGAATTGGAAAAGCCACAATAATATTTTTTTCCATTGAAAATACCACAAGAACAGTGTTTCCATTGAGTGTACCACAAGGACGGTGCTTTTGAGGTATCTAAATGCTGAGATGAACTCATAATGTTCATCTTGGACTCGTTAAAGCAAAGCCCCTTCTCTCCTCAAAAAAAAAAAAAAAAAAAAAAAAAAAAAAAGTTTCCTCAGACAGAGAATTTTTATTCACAGGTTTCAAAAAAAGAGAAAAAAAAATACAATAAAAACAAGACCTAGACAAGAGCCAGGACAATTTTGCACTTGCTTTGTGAGTAAAATATAAATAGGTTTTAGCAAGTTAAAAAAAAAAATCCATTAAAAATGCTTAGAGTGGTTGAACAGCTGGAAAAGCAACTTTTTTTTTTTTTTTTTTTTTTTTTTTTTGATAACATTTAAAGCTGCTTAGCAGCTGGGGAAAAAATCGCCTGTAAAAACACTTAACATTTACAGCCACTCAGTGGCTGGAAAAGCAACTTGTTATAAAATTGATTTAACATCTCAGTGGCTGGAAAAGACATCCCCACACATCCATGGAGCTGCAGTGTTTTACACTGCTATTTATGGCTATTTAGACCCAGATAAGGCTATAAATAGATAAACTGGGCATTTCTGCTGATGCCATTGTGGCAGGGAATAATTTCCATTATTCAGATGCAGATGATTCCCTGTTTTATTTTATTTTCTGGGAGTTTTCAGCTAAGCCCTTTAAATTCCCATCAGTCTGGAGTCTGGCAGGCTGGGATGCTCAGCCCCCAGGAAGGCTGTAAATCAGTTTAGTTACAGAGCACTTTATGAAATAATAACTGAGCTCTGTGCTTGATGGGCTCCAGTGAAGCTCTGGCTGAGGCAGCACAGCCCAGGCTGCCCCACAGAATCTTTGCAACCCAGGCTGAGAAATGGGGATGTCTCCATCAGGAGCTGGAGAGGTGACAGGAGCCTGCCAGCCCCAAAATCCCAAAGACAAGGGGTGTGGAAAGCCCCATCACAGCTGTAATTAACCACGTTTGTCTCTGTCTGAGGTCAGAGCTTTTAAAGATGCTGATTTAAAAAGTGAGGTGTGTAACAGCCTCCAGCAGTGGTGCTGCCCTGCATCCAGATGTGCATCCTGCCCTGCATCCAGATGTGCAGCAGGCCCTGCATCCAGCTGTGCAGTGCTGGCAGAGGGGATGGCTGCACTGGCACATCCCTGCTCAGCCCCGCTCAAAGTCTCCAAAACCAGGACTAAAGCTGCTGCCTGAACGTTCTCAGGCTCCCTGTAACCTGCTGGAATTAACTGCAGGGATGACCAAAATAATCCAGCAGAGCCCTCTGCTTTGTTCAGTTCCCGAGGCAGGGATTTCCCCAGCCCTGGGGATGTGTCAGGACTCTCTGTGGCTCTCCCTCAGACTTCACCTCTGTGTGATTTTCTTTTCATCCTTCCAAGCATTTCTCTCTATGACAAAATTCACTGTACACATCCCTTGTGTTTGAAAGATGTCAAAAAACCCTGGGGGCAGCTATTGCACTGCAACAACACCTTGGGACAGGAAAACCTTTCTGGTGCTGCATGTGGGGGCAATCCAGGCAAACCAAGAACCTTTGTTAAGCCCAGGAATCCAACCTTGCTCCCCACAGCTCTTGGGAAGAGCACAGTCTCCTGGAGCAAAAGCAGCTCCTTACATTTTATTTCCAAGCAAGGTTGTCCTGTCTGGCTGGATTGTGGCTGAGGACCCAGTAAAGAGGGAGAGGGAATGTTGCCATGATTGGGTGTCACTTCCCAAAGTCCCAAACTCCTCCTGAAGTCAGGGGTAGAGCCCAAAGTGCTGCTTTAGCTGGGTTTGGTGCCAACTTTTGGAGCTCAGATGAGAAGCTGGATGTCTCTGCCAGTAACTGCAGATAATGAGGCAATGTTCCCAAAGTATCTGAGGCTGGGATCTTTGAAGTGTAACCATGTTGTGGCCAAATCCTTGTGAAAGTGGAAAAAATAATAATTAGCTATGAATATGTGAAGACATATATTCCTCAAGGACAGACAGGAATTGTTCAGTGTCGTCCGGGTGAAGGGAGGAGGTGCAAAAAGAAGATTTTCAGCAGAGTTTTCCTGCCAGGGAGAGCTATTAGGCACTGGAATTATTTCCTCAAGGAAAGCAGAGGAAGGCAATTCCTTCAGACATTTAATAATAGCTTGGGCAAAGAATTAGGAAATATAAAGAAGCAGCCTGTGCTGGCAGGTAATTGAGCTAATCAGGACTAAGTAGGACTCAGAATTTATTTTTTCTTAGGATCATTTAAAGTCAGCTGCAATAGATATTTCATTAATTCATTGCCCTTTTCATTGCAGTCCAACACCCAGGAGGAAGGCAGAAGAAGTTAATATTAAAAAAACACCAACCCAGTCAGTGCTGGGAACGCTGGGGCGAGGCAGTGCCAGCGAGGAGAGATTTCATGGGCACTCATCAGACACAAAAACGAGCTCTCAAACAGGCCACAAAAGCCAGTGGGGAAGAGAAGGGGTAGAAGGAGCCAAGGTCTGATCTGGAAAATAAAGAGGGAAAAGCAAGGATGAAGAACCAGGGGATTGGACAAGATGGGATGGGCTGGGAGGGGGTCCTGGAGAGCCTCTGTCTTGGCAACAGCCATGGAAAATCAAAGTGCAGAATGAAAAAAGTGCTGTAAGAACAGCCCGTGATCGAATACCAGACTGGCTAATTTGTATTTCAGGGGCTCGAGGAGAGGATGCTGCAGTCTGTGCCTCTGGACCTTCCACACATTTGGTGTTCCTGGAGAAAGAGCCAGCCCTAAATCAGGGGCATCCGGCTCAGACTTGAACTGGGGTGTAAAGGCTGAGCAGCATCAGACTGGGAAACTAAATTTGGGGAGAGGCAGACACTCCAGAGCCCTGTGGTGTCTGGATCACCCAGAGGATGCCTAAGCCAGGTACTTTTTTTCTCTCTCTGTTCATCCTGAGCAGCACAGTGGGTGCCAGGTTTTATCCTTTCATCCTTTCTCCTCGTTCTGCGTTTAAAAAAGAGCATTTAGAACATGCTGTAATTATTCCATGTGGGATTATTTACCACTTACACCCATTGCTGGGCATGTCCAGGGTGCTGGGGCAGGAGGGGACACAGCCTGGGACATCCCATCGGCTCCTGGAGTGACAAAAGATGCCAAGGGCATCAGGAACACTCCCCTTGTGTCCTTGTTTTCCCCTGTGGTCCCTCCTGCATCCAGGTGGGACAAAGGTTGTTCCTCAAACAAAGCTGAAGAGAAAGCAGGAAAGAGAAAATCCTCATGTGACCCTCACCACAAAATCCTCACGTGTAAATTCCATCAGAGCTGAGCAGATGCAAATGAGGTTTATTGCCTTTTTAACAACCCTATGGCATTTCAGATTATCTCAAGGACAGTAATTACACCCAGCTGGAATTCCAGGAAGGCCATAAATGTTTATCAGGATATATAAAATTGTTGATCAGAATATGGAAAATTGGTGAATTTGTCCCAGAGATATCAGAGCCAGATTTTTATGGACTCACTGATGGCAATGGGTGGAGAGTTACAATCCAACACACTTGATCTGGTTCAAGACCTTGGCTCCACCAGTGTCATCACTTTTTGATGCTCCTACCACTAAACCACGATTTCAGAATCCAGGCCTGAATTTGTGCAATTGCTCTGTAACCTGCAGAGAGAAGCCATCAGTACAAATCCAACCCACCCTAAAAGCCGCTCAGAAATCCAGGTTATTCCCTACATGTTTGCACAGCAACCACAGCCATTGATTTATCCCTTATTAGAAGCTGATATCACCACTGGATTTAAATCATGCCTATATTAACATCCATCAGCAAGCTGACCTAGAAACTTATTTATTTAAGAACACCAGTGGTCTGAGGAAAAGCCAAAAACAAAAACATGTACAATGGGGTTTGGATCTGGACAATGCTTGGGAACCGTGTTGGCAGCCACCAAGTTGGAATATTTGATCTTCACAGCTTGACGTCAAGAATGGCTTTCAAGTCTCCTGGCTGGTAAATACATCTGGCTCATGCCTTGTTTAACATTCGAGGTGCTTATAGATATTGTGGTTTCAAAGTTGATCAAACATGCAGGGCATTATTTGTAGGAAAAACATTTACCTTACTGGAGAGGTTTGACTTATACCAAGGGCTCAAATGATTTCCCGTCTGCTTTAATGTGTGGAGGAAAGTGGAATTTGCTTTGGGAAGCAAAGAAGAAGGCGGTTCAACACATCCTGCCGTGCCCAGTGTGGCTGGGGATTGCCTGTAGGAAAGCTCAGCACCGTTTGTTTTGTGGGATAAAACTTGCTCAGAAAGTCAGAGCAATTTCACGTGGTAGAGAAAAGGAAAAAGAAAACGAGCTGAGGTTCAGGAGCTGGATGTGAAAGTTGAGGGTGTCCTTTCAGTTGCTCCTGTCAGTGGAAAAATAAAATGGGAAGGTTGGGGGGAAACAGGGAAGAGGAGAATAGAGAAATGAGACATGGACATTTTGGACATCTTGGTCGAAAAGTGCACTCAAGGTTTTGGGTTAAAGAGTTTGGGGAAGGAAGAAAGGTGCTGGTCAGGGGAGCTGTTCTGAGGAGGAATTCTGAAGGAATAAGGAACTGGAGGAGTTGTGTAGCTCCATCAAGCCTTGGGTTCCAGTGGGACACCATGAACATCTCTTTGCTTTGCTCTCTCCATCCAGAGATGTTTCAGATGTTTCCAGAGATTGGTTCAGTTGAACCAATATTTGAAAATATTTGTTCAGCAGCGTGAGGCAGTGAAAAACTGCAGTGGGAATTAGAGAGGATTGAAGGACTAACAGCAATGAGGGGAGGGAAAGGGACTGATACTCATCCTGAAAACCATGAAAGCCAGAAGGAGCAGCATGGTGGGATCCCCTCCAAAGAGCAGCACAGCCTCTCTCAAGCTCTTCCATTTCCGCCTCTTTGTGGTGTGTGACCCATGAGATGTTCTCAGGTTTGTCTGGCAATGAGTAAGGATGGTGGAACCATGAGTAAGGATGGTGGGACCATGAGTAAGGATGGTGGGACCATGAGAAAGGGTGGTGGAACCGTGAGTAAGGATGGTGGAACCATGAGTAAGGATGGCGGGACCATGAGTAAGGATGGTGGAACCATGAGTAAGGATGGTGGGACCGTGAGTAAGGATGGTGGAACCGTGAGTAAGGATGGTGGAACCGTGAGTAAAGATGGTGGGACCATGAGTAAGGATGGTGGGACCGTGAGTAAGGATGGTGGAACCGTGAGTAAAGATGGTGGGACCATGAGTAAGGATGGTGGGACCGTGAGTGAGGATGGTGGAACCGTGAGTAAAGATGGTGGGACCGTGAGTAAGGATGGTGGGACCGTGAGTGAGGATGGTGGAACCGTGAGTAAAGATGGTGGGACCGTGAGTAAGGATGGTGGAACCGTGAGAAAGGATGGTGGAACCATGAGAAAGGGTGGTGGAACCATGAGTAAGGATGGTGGAACCGTGAGTAAAGATGGTGGGACCGTGAGTAAAGATGGTGGAACCATGAGTAAGGATGGTGGAACCGTGAGAAAGGATGGTGGAACCGTGAGAAAGGGTGGTGGAAGCAGAGGTTCATCCTGATAAACCCAAATCCTGGTATTTGCTGCCTCTCTAGGTGTAAGTATCCCTTAGAAGACAGCCTAGGAAGAACCACTCAATTGCCATCAGGAAAATGCTATTTTTTTCCCCTCCAGACTTCACAATTTTTCAATTCCTTCAATTCTTCAGGAGAAAAGAGAGGTCTGAGTGTTCAGTGAGAGGGCAGCTGACCTGTGTGGGTTCAGCTCTGTGCTGCTGCTCTCAGTCATGGCTGAGATAAAGATTATCTGTCTACTCAGCTTCAAAAGCCTTTTCCTGGAAAAAGCTGATTTTTTAAGTCAACCAGTGCAATCTGGGCATGGCCACTGCCCTGATGACAGCAGACACCAGATCTTCATCAGCCACTCAGAGGATTTTCACAAGAGCAGCAAGAGGTGAGATGTTCTCACTGGCTCTGCTGAAAGATGTTCCTCAAGAATCCAACCCTCCAAAATCCCCAGGGAACAGACACAGAAGGAAATTCCCAAGTGTGCGAAGCCTCAGCTGGCACTCACGCTTCTATCAGCTGTCAGAGGATCCAAAAATCCACCAAAACCCAGTTTTCTTGGGAAAACCTTTCCCTCCTGACTTCCAGAGCGTGGGATTTATGTGGGAACTGCAGCGTGCTTCATTTCGAAGCTCAGTTTCCAGCAGAGGGGATGTGGAAGCCCTGCAGACTCAGAAGCAAGAAAGCAAATCAAGAAGCACTGATTTTGATAGGTTTTTACTAAAAATAATCCAGTTTGGAGCTCTGGTTGCCGGAGTTTTGGGCATTGACTCACGGCTTCTGCATGCCTGGGACAGGCAGAGACCAAGGCAATCCCGTAAGGGAAGGGGGTTGTTACTGTAGGAGCTGAATAACTCCTGATTGGCACTGCAGCTGCAGAAGTTTCACATCCCAGCAGCTACTGCTGAGAAAAATTTATGGGCTCTCAGGAATCACAGATCCGTTCGAGAATCCGACAATTTGTAGACAACCGTCAAACAAAAAAAAAAAAAAAAAAAGAAAAAAAAAAAAGCTGCAAAACTCGAGTCCAAAGTCTCCAGATCAGCAAAGGATATGCACAAAATTCCCTTTCATGTTATTATTGGACTGGGCCAGACGTCCAGACACACCGAGTTACTCAATCTCACTGTCAGCTCCGCCGTAAATTTATATGGAATTTCAGGGCTACCTCAGAGGGGCAATATTGGCTTAAGGTGTTTCCATTTCAGAACCTTGTCCCACAGCAGACTGGTATAAATTTTTTTTTTGCCCAGTTTTGAGCTTTCTGAATGATTTTAGCTTCCCAAATCTTTATTGGCCACATATTCCTGTCCCAGCTCTCTCCAGCTCCACGTTGCTGCGATCCAGAGCCTGACTGTTAAGTCAGACTTAACACCAGTCTGCTGTCAGTGGATGCTACTGTGCTATTAATAAACCCTCTGCTACACACAGGTATTTATGGCACTGAGTAGGGTCAGGAAGAACAAAAAAAGAGGGGAAAAAAAAGAAGGAAAAAAGTTCACTCCATTTTTATTAGCCCAATTCACAGCCAACCATATGGCCACAAACTGGGAGCCGCCAGCTCAGACAACTGGAGCAGCAGAGCTCCCTGAATCCTGCAAAATCCATTAGATCGTGTTAAATAATGGATATTTATCTCTGAGCTAAGAGAGGGGTGTCAGATATTTAATAAATGATAACGAGTTCCTCCCTGAGCCCCCTGTGCTGGCCTTGTCCCTGATCCCAAGCCAGAGCAGGAGATCCTTTGCTGTCTGTGCCTCCCCAAGCTGCTGCCACTTCCCTGCCATTGCACTCTTCCCCAAAAAGGTTTGTTTGCTGTAATAAATCATCCTGATGGAGATACAGAGTCCTGAGTGGAACAGGAAGGACGTGCAGCTGTGCCTGCAAGTGATACTGAGTCCCCTAAAGCCCCTGCTAACCATGGGATGTATTGTAGAGATTATTTCATGTCGTTTTTCACTTTGTGTTGCTGGGTGGTTCCTCTCCTGTGGGCAGTTCTTGAAGGTAATTTGAAAAAGATTAAAAGAAAAGACGTTTCTTTTAGATTGGTAAGGACAGAGGGTTTAGCCACCCACACAGATAATATTGTCACAACCTGCAGGAGCTCAGAGGGCTGAGGTTCAATCCATCTCCCAAGGACCTGTCCCACATCCTCGGGTGGGTGGCTCATCCCAAAGGCTCTGATGAAGCCCACCCAGCTTTTTGGAGATCCAAGCTCTCATCCCAGAGCGGGGACAGCCCCATGAGTGCCATCCCAGGAACCTGCTCCCCCCTGGCACATCTGCTGAGCTCAGGCACCCCGAGGTGCCATTAACAATCCTCCTGCCATGGATGGTGCCTCTTCACCAAGGTCATTCCCATTCCTTTTGCATCAGTTCCCCACCTCTGAGATAAAGGCTCCTCAAACCAACCTGCCCCAGAGGCTGAGTGAGGTTTAATTAATAATCCTGGCCGCTGAGGGAGTAACAAAGAGGCGGAAGGACTGGGGGAGGGAGCAGCAGTGGTAGGAAACACATGGCCAGGGAGCTGAGCCACGGGCAGAAATTCCCATCAGGGAACAATGCTGCACCAGCTGGGACAGGAGAAGGTGACCTCAGGGCTCTGCTCTCCATCGCCTCCAGCCCATTGTTCTATTGTGTCATTCGCAGGCAGTTCAAGGGAATAAACAGCGTTTTCCAAGCCAGCTTCGCCTCCAGGATGGTTTTCTCCCCTGCTGGATTTATGTGAGGGAAGAAATCCAGTGTTGATGCACTCAGCACCTGCCAGGGTGTGGGTTCAGCCTGGGGCTTTGGAGAGGTCCCCAGCCTGTCCCCAAGTGCCCTGGTGTCTCCTGGATGGAGGCAGGAGTGAGGCAGCCCTGTGAAATGAAGGATTCTGTTCCCAAAGGCTCCCCAGGGATCTGCATCCCCAACACCCCAAAGGAGGAGGATGATGGAGACTGCAGCTCCTGGCCTCCACAGCTGAGGCTCCTAGAGGCTGCTGGTGTGGCAGTGAGCCCAGGGATGGTGAGGAGCCATCGTGCTCCTTCCCCACTTGTACTGGTGCAGTTTATCCCCACACAACCCAGTTCCCTGATTATACCCAAGCTTTAAATCTCCTTACTGGCTCTTATTTTTGTGCCTCCTTTTCTGCTGCCTTCTCAGAGCTCCAGAAACTGCAGCACTGCAGGGACCTGCTGCTTTGTCACCCACATGGAGCAGCATCCTGGGATGAGGGCTGGGAATGGTGTCCACAGAGCAATGAGGCAGAGGGGATGCACAGGGAAAACAAGGATCAGTGACAGCAGAGATTGCAAGGCCTTGAACCCCAAGCCATCCTGGAGGACTCAGTAGCTTGTTTTAAACATTTTATTTATCCCACATCCCTGTGCTATTAATCCCCAAACCATAAATACAAATTTTATGGACGCCACCTCCTTGGCAGAGACAATTTGGCAACTGGGAATAATTAAAATATGGATGTGGAAAGGGCCTTGTCTCTTAAAAAAAGGCAGCAGAGGAAACCAGGAAACATGAAAGGGATCAGCAAGGAGGGAGAGTGGAAGTGGGGAGGCCCAGGGGCACGGAAGTGAGGGGAAGGAGAAAATGGGAGCTGGTCAGAGCAGCGTTAGCTGAGCCTTTCCAAGCAAAGGTTCTGCCAGCCAAAACAGCAGCAAGTCTGAAATTGGTTAGGGATTGTTTATTTATTCATACCACAGGATGTAAACTAATATAGTTCTATTCCCCCAGGAAAATAAAGCTGGCCTTTTTTTTTTTTTTTTTTTGGTACATTCAAGAATACATTCATCCTTCTTTCCCCTTTTTATGAAGCTTGAGAGGCTCCAAAGAACACTGAAAGAGTCCTTACAGAATTCCTGCCTCTTCAGGGATGAGAAACAAGCTGTCACATGGAAGAGTGAGTGGTTGGTACTTTTGATATCCATTTGTCAGACATGGATGATGCCTCATGGTTTGTGTTCAGGAATGACTTTTCCACTCGGAACCACTTTATTTATTTAAGGGTTTGCTGGGCAGCAGATGTGGCTGATATTTATCTGAAATTAATCCCTCCTGTGCAGCAGGTTCTGCAGTCTCAGGTTGAAATGGAGTTTTAGTAGGAGTTAATTGGAGAGTGAGTATTTACCTCCTTGGCTGCAGTTTGGAAGTGTTGAAGGTTTCACCTCCCTGACGCAAAACGAAAATGAAAACAACGAGTTCCCACATTGCTCACTTAGGATAACCTGAGTGGAACTTTACAGAAAATACAAATCCTTGAGGAGAAAATATCCCAGGGCCTGCAGCTGAAAAATAAAAATAAAAACAAGTTCCCACATTGCTCACTTAGGATAATCTGAATGGGACTTTACAGAAAATACAAATCCTTGAGGAGAAAATATCCCAGGACCTGCAGCTGGAAAACAAAAGTGAAAACAACAAACTCTCAAATTGCTCACTAAGGATAACCTGAGTGGAACTTTATAGAAGAGAAAATATCCCAGGACCTGCAAGTGAAAAACAAAAATGAAAACAAGCTTCCACATTGCTCACTAAGGATAACCTAAATGGAATTTGATAGAAAATACAAATCCTTGAGGAGAAAATGTCCCAGGACCTGCAGCTGAAAAACAAGGTCTGCAGGGTGTAGAGGATAAACCCCCCCAAGGTGGGCATTCCTCTGGCCCTGCATTCCCAACCAAAAGAAAAACCAAAAAAAACAAAACATTTAATTGACCAAAATCCTGATTGTCTTTTCAGACACCCTTCTTGATGTGGTTGGAGATTGGAGCCCTTTTGGAAAGCAACTTGACATTTCATAGCTCAGATATTTCCTCCATCGCTTTTGACTCTCAATTATTTCCACCAGCAGAGCGTTTGCCAAGCGGATGAAATTGGAAGCCGAGTGGATGTTATAAAACCCAGGTAGCTCCAGCCCTGTGCGTGATGCTGCCTGGTGTGTTTTCTTCATTTGACTCCTCCTGACTCGTTCCAAGGCTGAGCATGGCACACTCTGCTCCACAGAGCTCCCTCAGCATCCCCGTGCTCCTGCACTCAGGTATTGGCTGGGCCTTGGTTCCTGAGCTGGAAAATTCCTTATGGTTTTTGCAGGACAGATTATCCTTCCCAGCTGTGGAGGGGAAGGAGGGGAACCATCCTGTCCTTCAAGGGTTTTTTGATGGAAATTGTGTTTGCCGTGCCAAACGATGGCTGAAAACATTTTTAAAGGACATTTATGGGGGAAAATGTTGCAATTCTCTGGCTTTTTGTGCCCTGTTTGGTTCTGCGTGGGGATGGAAAATGGCAAACTTTGAACTGAGTAAAACCCTGTTTTACAGCTTAGGAAAACACCTCGTGCTGTCCCACTGAGGGGACACGACTGGAGCTGCTCAGGAATCTGAGAGTTTGGCTCTGCTGGTGGTGCTCAAATATGATGGACTCTAAATTTACACGCTGAGGGGATCTTTATTTCTAGTGGGATTTCTATTTCTAGTGCTGAACCTGGGACTGAGGGGGCTGAGGAATCTTCTGGAGAGAAGGAAAAACCAGCTGGACCCTCTGCTAACTCTCAAAACGGGAGGTGACGCAGGATCCACTTAGAGCAGCAGCTCTGTGCTGTCCCCACCCCTTGACCATGCCAAACTGATCCTTAAATATAAAATCCAGCTCTAAATCCATTGCAGGGGGTGTTTAAGAAGCCAGGGGCATGGAATGGTTGTGTGGCTCCAGCAGGAGTGGGATGGGGATATCTGAGGACAAAGCTCATCCCACCTGCCCAGGGGTCCCAGATCTCCTGTTGCTGTGCATCCCACCCAAAATCATCTGGAATAACAAGGTGCAGGTGCCCTGGAGCAGCTGTGGTTTGTTTGGATCTGGCAGAGCTGATTACAGGACTGATGGGCCCAGATCTGTCCCCTCTCCTGGGGGACTCCAGCCAAAGGCACGAGCAGCAATTTGTCTCTGCCAGCACTCGAAACTTGAGGACGTTTCTGTAGGAAGTGACAGTGGCAAAACATCCTCTGGAGCATGTAAACAATTTTTCCTTATTCAGGATGGTCAAAATAAAAAGGGAGCTGTGTAAACATCTCTGGGCTGTCCCTGCTCCTCTCTCACTCTGAGCTGTGGAGCAGAAAGCTCTGCTCAGGAGCCAGAACATGCTGCAACTTCCTCCTGATCCACGATCCAGCACAAATACAAAACCAAATCATGTTTCCACATAATCAATCCATGTTCTTCAAGAGGAAAAGAGCCCTTAGCAGCCGAGCAGGAGGCCTTGGATTATAATAGAGCTGTCCAAGTGCACAGGTGTGCCAAAGTGCTTCACCAACAGTGTGTGAGAAAGTATTCACATTGTTCCCAAACCATGGGAAAAACATATCCTGTTCCCATTGCTGGCCCGTGCCGTTGCTGAGGCTCTGTGGACTCAGTGCACTGTCTCCCTGCAGCCATCCCTGCCTGCAGATGAACTTTCCCTGATTTCCCAGCATTGTGCCCTGCTCAGCCCAGCACAGGTGTCCTTGTCCTGCTCCAAGGGAGCCACGGCCCAGCATCAGGATCCTTCTTTTGGGCTCACTTGGACCAGGGAAATAGAGCAAGAGGCTTTTTTGCTGCTCTTGAACTGTCTCTTCCCCACGTGGGTGCTTTGATGTGTGTGGATTTTCCTGCTCTGTTCCTGAGCTGCAGAGAGAATGGAGATCTTCAAATGGGGAGAGAGGGAAATGAGAAGGACCAGGATAAACTCTGATCGTAGGAAACTTGGATGTTGTGGTCACATTTAAATGAACAACATCACGAGGGAAATGGAGAAGTGACTGTGGAGGAGAATGACAGACATTTATTGTTTAGTCGTCCTGAAGTGCTTTTTTATTTTTGGCTAAAGTGAGAGTGTATCAACAATTTCCACTTGAAATGTTTTGGAGACACAAGTGGCTTTCCTTTTCATCACGAAAAGACTCGTGCAACTTTTTTTGATTCAAAGCCTCATAAAAGAACAACAACCAGGAAGCAAAATATGTTTTTACTCTCAGGATGTTAAAAATCACTTAATTTTGGCATTTCAACCAGACTGTGGGATGGGCAGCTCCTTGCTTCGTGCAGAGGACATTGGAATAGCAGCAAGGAGATTCTCACAGTCATCTCAAAATATCCAGGAGCTTTCTGATGTGCTTTTCTTGATAAGAATAAACAATTTAGAGCAAAAGCATTGAAGCAGCATTTGAGAATTTTCCTGTCAGAGGGGCAGGGGCAGAGCCAGGTGACATCCCCAGGAGATGGGGACGGATCCAGCACAGGGGGATGAGCACAGGGTGGGCTGGCAGGAGTTTTGTGAGATGTGACAGCAGATTTATGGTAAATGGGAGAGTGGCTCTCCCTGCCTGCCTGAGGAAAAGCTTCCCCCAGCACTCAGCAGTTCTGGCCTGACTTGGGTTTCAGCATTCAAATATTGAAGGCACAAGGAGCTGCAGCCTAAGCAGAATTTACTGGAAGTTAAGGAGACTCAAGTCATTAATTAATTCCCACCAATCCCAGAACTTTCTTAATTTTACAGAGATTGTAAAAATGTTGTAGCAAATAAACCTGGCTATGAATTAGAGGTTTTTCTACAAAAAGGCTGTGTTCTTTTTTGAGGCACTTGGTGACATTACAGCTGATCCAAGGGACGTTTCTGTATCACAGGAATATTTTCTAGACCCTGTGTTTTCCACTCCAAACCAGCAATTCTTTTCCTTTTGATCATTCACTTCCATGATCCAGCTGGGAGTGTGTGATGATGCAGCAGCCCTTGTTTCCAAACAGAAATCTCTTGTTTGGGCTGTCAGTTTGCAGACAATGATCACAAAACCCTGAAGAGGAGCTGAGCCTGGACAGTGGGGTGATCATGGTGATCACCATCACCACTGAACCCCAGACTGGTTTGGGCTGGAAAGGACCTTAAAGCCCATCTCATTCCACCCCTGCCATGGCAAGGACACCTTCCACTGTCCCAGGCTGCTCCAAGCCCAATGTCCAACCCAGCTTTGAACAGTTCCAGGAATGTTTTATTTTTCAGGACAGTTCTGCACTTAGAAGATCTCCCATCCCCAGATCCCTGAATAAACCCAGGCTTAGGAAAGGTTTTTTTTGCAAGGAGAATTGTTACAAGCACTGGGGACAGCTGAGAGCAGAGGGCTCAGTGTCCCCCTGGAGCAGAGCTCAAACATTTTGGGGCTTCACAGCCCCCAAGAATCCACCCCAAACAACCCTGCAGGAAACTCCCTGCCTTGGGAGCTCCAGGCTCTCAATTCCTCTGGCTGGAGGAGTTAAAGCAGAGCTGAGCCTCATCTCTCCCTCTCCCAGCAGAGTGGCAGGGAAGGGGGACAGCACCAAAACCCACCCCTGGCACCCTCAGTGCAAACAGGGAAGTGCTTTGTCCCCATGACCCTGCTTTCAACCACAGGGCTTTGCACAACCAGCCTTTTAAAAATAAAACTTCTTTTAAAACACTCTTTTTTTCTTTTTCTTTTACATTATTAGAGGCTCAGTGAAAGCAGCAATTTTTTTTTTTTTTTGCCGTATTTTGCTTTAAACCAACGAAACCTAATGTTTATAGCAGTCTAGGAGCTGGAAACCCAACTTGAGAAACACTTAATGTTTAGATCTACTTTGTGGTTGGAAAAAACAACTTTTTAAACGCTCCAGCAAGTGGAAACAGCCACCCCTTGTAAACAAATCTTTAGCATGAAGATATTTCTCAGCAGCGGAAAACCTTAAAGTGCAGGGAGACGCATTTGTGAGGCATTTCAAAGTGATCAGAGGCCGCTGGCAGAGCCACGCTCTGTCAGCAGGGACGTCAACCATCGATGCAGATGAAAGAGTTTCCATGCAGGATGCTTTGCTGGATGTTTGTTTCCCACTCCTTTACTGTGTTACACACATCACTCACATCCACCTCGGGCTCTGCTTCAAGCCCACGTTACTCCAGTTTCGTGTTTTAGGGGTCAGGGAAGTTAAACCAACACAAACAGCGAGGAGCTGGGCAGCAGAATGAGAAATATTGGTTGTTTTCTGCAAGTACAGTAAAATTTCCCAGCCATGAGATAAAGGCTGCCAGATATTCCAGCAGTGACCTTGGAAAAATAATACAACAACCTGCTCAGGCCGTGCTTTGCCTCCAAAACCTCGTTTCAACCCCAGTCATGTGCTCTGGAGCTGCTGCCCTGCCCGTGGGTTGAAGTGTCCCTGAACTCAGCTGTGTATGGGAAGTGGTTTTTGTTTCCCAAAGAAACAGTGGAAGTCCCATCAATTAAATGTGTCCCACTGGCTGCTGGCAGGAAGGATGAACTTTTCCATCTTTTGGGCTTTAAATCTGCTGCCTGCAAGGGGCAGGGCCACTTCCTTGGGGAATGCTGCAGCAGGGATGGGACAGCACTTGGTGCTGCCCTCCTGATGTCCCCCCACGACAGGAGATTGGGGTCCCCTTCTCCCAAAACAGACCAAAAATTGGGAAAAGATCCCATTGAGCTGGGAGTCATTGCACAGCCACCACTCGCAGAATCAGCCAAGGACTGGGAAGAGATTGGTGTCCCCTTCTCCCAAAAATGGCCAAAAAATTGGGAAAAGATCCCATTGAGGTGGGAATCTTTGAACAGCCACCACTCATGGAATCAGCCAAAAACTGGGAAGAGATTGGTGTCCCCTTCTCCCAAAATCAGCCAAAATTGGGAAAAGCTCCTGCTGAGGAGGGAATATTTGCACAGCCACCAGTCACAAAATCGGCCAAAAACTAGGAAGAGATGGGTGTTCCCTGCTCCCAAAAGCAGACAAAAAAATGGGAAAAGCTCCTGTTGAGGTGGGAATATTTGCACAGCCACCAGTCACAAAATCGGCCAAAAACTAGGAAGAGATTGGTGTTCCCTGCTCCCAAAAGCAGACAAAAAAATGGGAAAAGCTCCTGTTGAGGTGGGAAATTTGCACCAAAAATTGGGAAAAGCTCCTGTTGAGGTGGGAATCTGCACAGTAAGCAGTCACAAAATCAGCCAAAATTGGGAAAAGTTCCCATTGAGCTGGGAGTCTTTGCACAGCCACCACTCATGGAATCAGCCAAAAACTGGGAAGAGATTGACGTTCCCTTCTCCCAAAATTGGCCAAATACTGGGAAAAGCTCCAGTTGAGGTGGGAATTTTGCACAGCCATCAGTCACAAAATCAGCCAAAACCTGAGAAGAGATTGATGTCTCCTTTTCCAAAACGTAGCCAAAAATTGGGGAAAGCTCCTGTTGAGGTGGGAATCTTTGCACAGCCAGCAGTCACAAAAGTGGCCAAAATCTGGGAAGAGATTGGTGTCCTCTTCTTCCCAAACTGGCCAAAAAATGGGAAAAGCTCCCATTGAGGTGGGAATCTCCAGAGTCAGCAGTCACAAAAGTGGCCAAAAACTGAGAAGAGATTGATGTCCCCTTCTCCGAAACGTAGCAAAAATTGGGAAAAGCTCCCGCTGAGGTGGAAATTTGCACCAAAAATTGGAAAAAGCTCCTGTTGAGGTGGAAATTTGCACCAAAAATTGGGAAAAGCTCCAGCTGAAGTGTAAATTTGCACAGCCATCCATCCCAAGCACGGGAAGAGGTGGGATTTGGGCAGCACCAAAGGGATGCTGTGGCAGCCAGATGCCCGTGGGTCCCTGACCCCAAAGGAGGTGCCCGTGGGTCCCTGACCCCAAAGGAGGTGCCAGGGCTGCTGGTGAGGCTGGAGCACACGCAGGGTCCAGCACTCTGCTCCTGCTGGGTCATTTCCTCCGAAACAATTACAGCTTTGATCCCGTTCTGTGAGCCAGGACCCGCCGCTGTTCTCACTGGGCGCCCTCGGCAGGGCTAAAAAAAACCAAAAAAAAACCCCCTGAGGCACCAACAATGAGCGAGGAGAAGCTGCTGCCGCTGACTCAGCCCCTGCCCCAGGTTAGGTAATTTCCTTGCATAAATCTCTTTTCAAGGAGGGCTTTAAACAGACCTTAACCAGGACCAGACTTCTCTCCCCTGGATTTGATCCTGAGGAAATACCTGATAATAAACAAATACCTTGCTGGGATCCTCAGCCTTGCCAGGAATGACAGTTGATTTAAAAATCAATTTTTTTTTTTTTTTTCATTTTTCCTCTTCTGTTTTCTCACTTTATTCTTAAAAAAAAAAATTAAAAACTCCAAGGAAATTGCAACCATCCAGGGCTAGGAAGGTGTTGCAGAACAAACAAGCCCCAGCAAGGGCAGCATCTGTGGTGGGATCTCATTTCAGGGCTGCTTGTCCTCACTTTCCAAACACCTCCACTGCTGCCTCATTTAAGATTTCCATTTGGATTTGGAGCAGCGTTTGGACATCTCCAGGATGGTTTTACAGACAACAAAGCTCATCAAGCTTCAGTGATGCATCCTGTAGGACTTGGGTACCTGGGGCTATGCCTTGGCTGCCCTTGAGTCTGATTTTCTAAGAAAAAATGTCTGAAAATCAAACTCAAGGTGTGCAAAAAGGACTTTTATATCCTTACCAGCTGGGCAGAGTCCTCTGGGTGTGATTGCAGTTTGTCTTCCCTGAATTCCCCCAGCAATTTCCCATGGAAAAAGGAAAATTTCCTGCCCCAAAATTCCATCCCAGCTTACTCCCACACCAGCCAGTTTCAGGGATGGGTTGAGTTATTGACCCCATTGTTTGTGTTGTAGAGTTTGTAATTACAATTCTCAGAATATGAGACCAAATAGATTTGGGATTATCACCATAATGGCCCAAGAATCTATGGAAAATCTGTTTATATTTGGTGACCAGCAGGGAACAGCTGGAAAGAGGGAATGCCCCTCATCCCAACTCTCCTCAGCTCAAGAGCAGGTGAGGAGGGGCACTGCCATAGCTCAGGTCAGTTATCCACAGACTTGGGGATGTGTGTCCATCCCTGAGGACTTTTCCTGGCTGGAAAAACTTCAGCCAAGCTCCTAAAGAATGGCTGTGCCTCTGCCATGAGGCACAAAGATATCAGTGCCTTTTGGTTGCTCTGATTTTTATATTCCTTTTTTTCTTTCTGGTGATATAAGGTAAAATTAAATTTTTTTAATCCACAGTTTAGAGATTTTTTTTAGGAGAGAGAGAGAGAGAGAGCATTTTCTGGACCTCATGTGAGAGCTGATGATGCTGGTGACCCTTTTGGAAAAGCAGATTCTTGCAGAAGAGCCTCAGCCAAGTTAAGGGACTTGTCCTGGGATACCTGAAATGTGTCATGTGCATTCGTGTCCATCAGCAAGGCACAACTTACATCACCTGCCAGGAACTCAGCCTTCACCTGCAGGTCAGAAAATTGCCTAAATCTGTGATTTAATTGAGTCAAGTTTTTAGTCCTGACTTCCTGTGCTTAACCCTTGGATCACTCCTGGAGTTTCATGTCACAGCCGTGTCCGTGTCAGTGCCTGGGAGATAAAGTTTCCTCCAACAAATGGTTTATTATTCCCCATAAGGGATTAGCAGAGGTGTTTAAACCCCTGTGGTTGTATCTGCTTTGAGGATTAAGGGGATTTTGGAGCAGTGATATCACTGGGCTTCAGTGCAATTTATGTGGTGGTAAAAAGACACGAAGCTGGAAGGTGATGTCAGAGTGGTGGCTGGGATGGGTGGGGGAGTGGGGTCTGTCTGAACCCTGTCCAGAAGTGATCCCACTACCAGGGAGGAGGAACTGGGCTCTCTTTGATTTAAATCAAGCTCCCTTTATAAATATCCACACCAGTGCCTTGACATTCAGTGGGGTTTGCAAGTTGTTCACACAGGGTTGGGGAGGTAAAAGCTCCCTGGCACAAACTCTGTTATGTTTCTATCAAACATCCAGCCTTTATCCTTTGATTTGCCTCTGTCAAAAAAAAGATAAACCCCACATTTCTCAACCCAATTTAATTCCCAACAGTATTTATGTGTCTAAGAGGTTTCCCTGACAGTACATGTGATTAAAAGAAGAATCATTTAGGAAAAAACATATCAGTAATGTGATCCTTCATTTGGGTCTGTGCCTCAATTACATCCATTCCATTCTGACTTTCTGCCCAGGTTCCAGTGGAAAATTCTTTTTTTTTTTTTTTCCATTTAAAAAAAACTCCACTTTTTTCTCTGAAGGCAACCAAACCAGCAGAGTTTTTCTCTCTCCCTCTCTGTTTTATCCAGCTATGAGCACCATGGTTTTTATTTAATTCCCTTTCTCTCCTAATCTAGTTTTATACCTTCTAGTGGGGACAAAGATGCTCTTGGTGATGTTTCAGGTTGATCAAAGCCAATTCCAGATTTTTTCCCCCTTTCTTTGCTCACCAAAGCCCTGGGCTCAAACATGTTGGTTTAGGAGTTGTTTGCAGGTATGGCCAGGTCTTTCCATCTCCTAAATTAATGCTGGGTTCAAAATAAAGTTTGTGCTTTTGAACTTTGCCTCTTAGATGTGACAGCACAACTCTCAACACTTTGCTCCCTGAGCAAGAAAACACCCAGATTTAAAAGAACAACCACTTGCATTTCTTCTTTAATCCTCCCAAAATAAAAAAATAATTAAAAAAATAAAAAAGCTGTGTTTAGATTGATTACTGTGGATGTCTCCCATGATCATTAAAAGCCAAGAAAGCTGTCAGTGATTGCTGCAGGGCTGCCAGGTCCTGTCTGTGCTGAGTGAGAGGAGTGCTGGGGTGCCTGTGCTGGGTGGTGTGAGCAGAGCTCGGAGGTGCTGCAAGGAAAAACTCCACCACACCCTCTCATCCCCTCCAAAACAAACATGAAAGCAAGCAGAAGTGGATATCTTCTCTATTGCTTTTTGAAGATGTGATATAGGAAGATTTCCTGTAATTACATGCAATAGCTGGAGGGAAAGACAGCGAATGAAAGTCAGAAAAATTAATTTGTTTAAATCTGTCACTAAGGCTTGCACGAGCCAACCTGTAAATAACTCCTCAGCTGAAGCAGCTTTGTTTGCATAACTCAGCTCAAACCCCACACAGCTGAGGGACCCAGAGTCTTCCCCCTCACTCCTTGCACATGAGGTGTTATTTGAGCCACTATTATTCTGTAAAGCTGCCTCTGTGGATGGAACAGCCCCAGTGCCAGCCTAAAATTAGCACCAAAGACATTGAGCTCTCAGTGCTGCACTCCCTTCTCACAACTGGGATGGGGTTTGGCTGCTGAGCACCAGTTAAGAACATCAGCCTGTGGTTCTGGGCCTTTTCCCAAAGTGCAGCACCTTTGGTGCAGGGCAGGAATGATCCCAGAGCTCCCTCCCAGCACCTCCACCCCAGTTATCCCAGCAGGATGGAATCCCACCAGGATGGGAATCCCACCAGGATGGATATCCCAGCAGGATGGGAATCCCACCAGGATGGAATCCCAGCAGGATGGGAATCCCAGCAGGATGGATATCCCAGCAGGATGGGAATCCCAGCAGGATGGGAATCCCACCAGGATGGATATCCCACCAGGATGGGAATCCCAGCAGGATGGGAATCCCACCAGGATGGATATCCCACCAGGATGGATACCCCAGCAGGATGGGAATCCCACCAGGATGGATATCCCACCAGGATGGGAATCCCAGCAGGATGGATATCCCAGCAGGATGGATATCCCAGCAGGATGGGAATCCCACCAGGATGGGAATCCCACCAGGATGGGAATCCCAGCAGGATGGATATCCCAGCAGGATGGGAATCCCAGCAGGATGGGAATCCCAGCAGGATGGGAATCCCAGCAGGATGGGAATCCCAGCAGGATGGAATCCCAGCAGGATGGGAATCCCAGCAGGATGGATATCCCAGCAGGATGGATACCCCAGCAGGATGGGAATCCCAGCAGGATGGGAATCCCACCAGGATGGGAATCCCAGCAGGATGGGAATCCCAGCAGGATGGATATCCCAGCAGGATGGATATCCCAGCAGGATGGATACCCCAGCAGGATGGATACCCCAGCAGGATGGGAATCCCACCAGGATGGATATCCCACCAGGATGGATACCCCAGCAGGATGGGAATCCCAGCAGGATGGGAATCCCACCAGGATGGATATCCCAGCAGGATGGATACCCCATGGTTTTGGGATGGGACATCCATCAAAGAGGTGATTTTTGGTCAAGGAAAATGCAACCCAGAGAACAGGAGACATGGGAGGACAGAGGGAAAGTGTCACTGGTTTTTTATAACCACTTTGAAGGGCTCCAGAAACAATTGTTGTTTCAAAAAATCATCACAGGAAGTTCAGGTGCTGGAGGAGCAGCCAGAGCCAATTTTTCTGGTATTTATCCCATGGAAAATACTCCTCATATCCTGGGAGACTGAGCTGGTCCCTGCTGGTCCAGCTTGTCTGGAGACATTTCTGCAAGCCTGATCTATTAAATTTTTTTTTGTTATTTGTTTGTTTATTGTTATTTCACAACAAATCCTTCCCTGAGGCATTTGGGCAGCCAGCACACAGGGAATTCCATGGCATTGTTTTCAGGTGGGGCAGGCAGAGGTTCTTTACTGTCAGCTTTCACTTTGTTAGATATCACCAGAAAAAATAATTTAGAGAAATTCAACAGAATCCCAGCTCAACAGCAGAAAAAATTAAAATATCCAGATTCTCTAGATTTAGGAAAATAAGTCAAAGGCCCTGTTTCCTTTGGTGAACATTTTTAAAATCTCTAAATCTCTTGGGTTTTTAATCCCAGAATAACTCCTGAAGTACAGGGACACTTCTCCTTTTCAGTCTCATCAACATTTCCAGGCACAGATTCATTCTGGGGAAATCTGAGAGGCTGCCTCAGGTTCAGATAAGTGATGGGCAGTTGGCATCTTTGTCCTGCTAAAATCACCCTCCAAACTCCACTCAGCCATGGAGACCCCATAAATTTTGATGGGGCTGATGAGAACCAGGGGATGTTTCATAGCAGGAAGAATTCTGACTCCAACATTTCACCTCCAGGTCATACAGAGCAGTGTCACAACAAAGAATAGCCCTAAAACTTTCCATCATTTAAGGATTATGCCAGCTCTGCTGAAATATGAATAAACTTTTTAGGGTTTTTTTTTTTTTGTGTCCTAAATAAATTTGACCAAATATATGTTGGCAACAGCAATGCTGCACTCACTGCAGGATTTTTTTTTTCTGCTGATAACACTTTAAAATCTTCCCCACATAAAATCTTCTGCAGATTTGACTTCTAATGGAAAAAAACCCCACCATATTCCCAAATTTATTAAGAGATTCCTGAGTTTCTTACTGGCTTTTTGCAGGGTTAAAGGTTGATCAATATTTTAGACAACCTAAAGCCCATTTCAGCTTGAGTGTGTTTGGAATGACGAGTTCCAGAGTTAATGTGGGGTGAGGGTGAAGCTGGAAAGCTGCAAGTGAAGTTCAGCTTGTTATTAGAGGGCTGAAAATATATGGAGGGAAAATCTATCATATTCATTTTCCACATGATTTCAAAGTTTAAAAAAAAATAAAAAAGAAAAAGAAACCACTTAGAGTTAAAGCTCTGAAAAAAAGATCACCTCTAATTCCATAAGTTATGGGCCTATAAATCAGTCAAATAATACAGAGCTGGCCACCAGGCAAATATATCTTTGAGCAGCAATAACTGAGAAGGGAGATTCTCTTATTCAAGGGTTGTTCATAATTCACTATAATTGGTGGGAAAGTGAGAGCTGAGACAACTTAATTCATTCACAATTGCTGATGTTATTATTTCAGAATAAAAATAGTGACTTGGATGAAAACCATCTGGTGTCAACAGAAACCATCACTGGTCAAGCACCAGCTTGGGAGAGGGGGATGGTGTTTGGAACTGAAAGTTTGGGGGGTTCCAGCTCAGGTATAAATTCAGTTTTTAATAAAAATTATGGTGTGGAGAGTTTCTTCAGGTGTCTTTAGCTGATTTTTGTGTTTTCACAGAGTTTTGAGGCTTTGGTTGTGAGCAATTTGTGTGGTGTGAGTGACAGGGCTGTGAGGAGGAGCTCCTGAAATCCAGGAGGAGAAAAGTCTTGGGAGGTGTTGGGATTTCTCCAGTTGGAGTATCCTGAGCTGGGTGATGACTTTTAGGAGGGGATTATCAGCAGGAGGGTGGCACTTTGTTATCCACCCCAGGGTCTGCTCATTCTCCAGCACCCAGAGGAGAAAAAAGCCAGAGCTCCTTTCTCTGTGCTCCAAATGCCCCTGGAGAGAAGCGTGGGACATTTTCTGGGGCTGACTGTGGGATCACAAGTTTTAAAAATCCCCTTTTTAGGGGCTCCTGGGCTGCAACACTCACCTGATTCTCCTCAGAACTCCAGATCAAACCTTGGAGGGGAGGGGGCAGCTCATTGACACTTTGGGTTTTAATCTGCAGCCAAAACAGGAACAAAAGGGGATAAAAAATGAAAAAAATTTATCCTTGCACATGGTTTTTGTAGGAGCAGCTGGAGCTGGTGGCTGGGGGAGCCCAAACCAGTGGGTGACTGGGATCCCTGAGTATCCTGTGTGGGTGTGGGGTTTGTGTGAGCTCAGCCCCTGCTCCCCAGCCCTGGGGGGCTTGTCTGTCAGCACTGCCATCAAATGTGTGTCCCCACATCAAAGCCCTGCTGACTTCCTGCTCAGCAAAACAAGGGAAAACAGGTTTCTCACTGGGTGCTCTTTATTTTAGTGTCATTTTGGTGTTTGAATGATTCTTTTTTGCCTGGGAGAAAGCCTGAGGGGGCTGGTTTGTTTTGTCAGGAAATGAGGATGAGTTGACTCGGGTGCTGTCTCATTTTCACCCCAGGTATCCCAGAGCAAGGGCTGAGGCTGCTGGGGCTGGGACAGAGCTGCTGCTCTGGGAGAGGTTCTGAGAACTCTGCAGGGATAGAGGCACTTGTGAGGGGGATGTTGCTGTTAGAAATTGGGTATTTTTAGACAAAAAGTAGCAAATCATCCCAAATTTAAATATCCCAAATCAAACTGGACTTTTTAAAAGTTTCTTCACACTCTCCTCCCTCCCCTGCCCTTCTGGAGAGAGGCTGAGCTCTTTGTGTGGTTGAAGTTTTCAGTGACTGTCTCACAGGCTGCTGGACATCCCCAGGCCTTTTGGGCTCTGCCTGGCTCGTGGACACTCATGGATTTACAAATTATTTCTGATTCCTTAGGCGTGAGCAGCCACTAGTGCCAAAAGTGACCCCCAAAATCATGGAATCATGGAATCATGGAATGGTTTGGGTTGGAAGGGATCATAAAGCCCAACTCATTCCACAGGCAGGGACACCTCCCTCTGTCCCAGGCTGCTCCAAACCCTGCCCAGCCTGGCCTTGGACACTTCCAGGGATTAGGAACCCCCAGCGTGGTCACCCTACAGATTTTAGACTGAAAACCAAAGTTCCAGCAGCACCAGCCCTTACTGAGCAGCAGGAGGAAACCAACAAATCCCAGCTTTATCCGGTTTTATTTTCCTTTGGGCTCAGGTGTGCAAAGTCCCTGAGCATCACTGCCAGTGATGTCACAGAGAGTGACAACAGCCAAGGCTCAAAAGGTGGGGAGCTCAGCCCAGCTTAGTCACGTTGAGCAAAGCAGCCTTTCAGGAGAGCTCTGTTTGGGGCTCAGGGCTGAATCACAGCACAGATCATTTCCGAAGCAATTTCAGCTGGAAGGGCAGCAATGATTGAGCACAGGCAGGGGCAGACAGAAACACTTCCCCTGCTCTTCAGCTCTCAGTGTTTGCACAGATAAACCAAGGGGAAGGCAGCAGGGACCCCTGGGGCAGGACTGGAGGGGTTTCAGAAGGGAAGTGTGGCTTCATCATCCCAACCCAGCTCTCCATGACCTTCCATTCACAGGCAGCTCTGGGATGATGCACTTCTTGACTTGCACATTTGTTCTATTCTTACAAGGACTCAGAAAAATGATTCCTCAGCCATTTGTCTCTTTTCATCCAGTGATAAAGCTGTAGGGGGTTTTTGGTTTACATCCACAGACCCCTGACCTGGCACAGTTACCAAATCTGCAGGAGCATCAACTTCTGGAGTTAAAATTCAGGAAATTTGAAAGATGCCAAATCTGTCCCAGTTTAATTTGATTTTTTTCCCATGCATTTTAGTGATAAGGGCCTTAAAGAACAGCCTGAAAACTTCCAGCTAGAGATAGAGGATCTGCCATAAGACTTGAGAGAAAGAGGGGGGAAAAAGAGGAAAAAAGTGAGAATGAGCCAGGGGATGAGGGAGTTAAGGGACCTGCAGCTCGAGCTGCTCTCGAGGGAGACAGGAAAGCTGCAGAGATTTGGCAACGAGCACAGATCCCAAAAATTAGCTCATAGCACATAATTATCCCGCAGGCTGCTCCCAGTGCCAGCACCTTAATATCTGTGATTGTTGTGCTCTGGAGTCATGTAGGAAACACAGAGTCTCAGTCAATTGCATTCCCATGCCCAGGGCTCCATGTCACTGCCCGTTCCACAATAAAACCCACCTGGCATTGTGTGGGGAATGAGTAACAATTCCTGTGTGAAAGGGAGGAGGGACAAACACCAAGAACTCTCTCAGGAGCTGAAGTCAGCGGGGCTGGCACAGCTCTGTGCCCGTGACTCAGTGCCCTGGCTGCTGGGCCAGCCCCGGCCTGCACGGCCACCCCAGAGCCTGCACGGCCACCCCACGGCCTGCACGGCCACCCCAGGGCCTGCACGGCCACCCCACGGCCTGCCATGGCCACCCCACGGCCTGTACGGCCACCCACAGCCTGCACGGCCACCCCACGGCCTGCACGGCCACCCCAGGGCCTGCCATGGCCACCCTACGGCCTGCACAGCCACCCCACGGCCTGCATGGCCACCCCACGGCCTGCCATGGCCACCTCATGGCCTGCACGGCCACCCCAGGGCCTGCACAGCCACCCCAGGGCCTGCACGGCCACCCCATGGCCTGCACGGCCACCCCACGGCCTGCATGGCCACCCCACGGCCTGCCATGGCCACCTCATGGCCTGCACGGCCACCCCAGGGCCTGCACGGCCACCCCAGGGCCTGCCATGGCCACCCAACGGCCTGCACGGCCACCCCACGGCCTGCACAGCCACCCCACGGCCTGCCATGGCCACCCCACGGCCTGCATGGCCACCCCAGGGCCTGCACGGCCACCCCACGGCCTGCACGGCCACCCCAGGGCCTGCCATGGCCACCCCAGGGCCTGCACGGCCACCCCACGGCCTGCATGGCCACCCCAGGGCCTGCCATGGCCACCCCAGGGCCTGCACGGCCACCCCAGGGCCTGCCATGGCCACCCCACAGCCTGCACGGCCATCCACGGCCTGCACGGCCACCCCAGGGCCTGCACGGCCACCCCACGGCCTGCCATGGCCACCCCAGGGCCTGCATGGCCACCCCATGGCCTGCACGGCCACCCCAGGGCCTGCATGGCCACCCCATGGCCTGCACAGCCACCCCAGGGCCTGCACGGCCACCCCACGGCCTGCACAGCCACCCCAGGGCCTGCACGGCCACCCCACAGCCTGCCATGGCCACCCCAGGGCCTGCATGGCCACCCCATGGCCTGCACGGCCACCCCACGGCCTGCACAGCCACCCCAGGGCCTGCACGGCCACCCCACAGCCTGCATGGCCACCCCACGGCCTGCCATGGCCACCCCACGGCCTGCACGGCCACTGGACTGCTCCAGAGTTGTCCACGCGGTTTGTGTGGAGCTGCTTGATTCCTAAACTGCTCCAGAAGTGTCCACGGGGTTTGTGTGGAGCTGTTCAACTCCTAAATTCCTCAAAAAGTGTCCACGGAGTTTGTGTGGAGCTGCTCGATTCCTAAATTCTTCAAAAATATGTCCACAGGGTTTGTGTCAAGCTGCTCAACTCCTGAACTTCCCCAGAAATGTCCACAGGGTTTGTATGGAGGTGCTCAATTCCTAAATTCCTCAAAAAGTGTCCTCAGGTGTTGTGTGGAGCTGCTCAGCTCCTAAACTTCTCCAAAAAATGTCCATGGGGTTTGTGTAGAGCTGTTCATCTCCTAAACTGCTCCAAAAATGTCCATGGAGTTTGTGCACTGCAATGCCCAAGGCCAAAAAACAGAGTTTTAGGGGGAAAAAAAAAATGTTGAAGGGTTTCATCCCCTGTGACAGCACTGGGAGCAAACCCTGGCTCATCCCTGCACAGCCTGGATGGAACAACCACTCATGAACAGAACAGCTCTGGTGGCAAAAAAAAAAAAAAAAAAAAAAAAAAAAAAAAAAAAAAAAAAAAAAAAAAAAAAAAAAAGGGAAGGATTTTCCCATGGCACTAGAAATACTAAAGACATTTTGAAGACATTTTGCCTGCAGAGATGCTCGAGGTGATGCCCAGGGAAAGGCAGCAGCATGGTGGCAGCTGAGTGGGGGGTGATTAAGGGCAGGACATGTCTTGGGATTGAGGATTTCTTATTTTTGCTGAAGTTCCTGTTTATAGCCTGGCTGTATTTCCCCCTGTTTGAACTCCTTCCTCCCGCTGCTGGCACTGAGGGGGAATTAAAAACTTCCTCTGAGCCAATCTCTGTATTTAAACGAGCTGCTGCTGTGCCCTGCAGGCACAAACCCCCCAATAAATGGCATTTTGCTAAAGGGAGGATGCAGGAAAAGCCCTTTACTGGCATCACCGCCAAAGGCTGGGGTCTCCTCCTGCTGCTGTGCAGAACCAGAATTTGGAGATTTGAGCTCTTTTTCCACAAGAGAAGGAGGCTGAGCATGACTGACTTTCATTTCCTGGACCCCCCAAATCTTCCCAGCCCCAAACTGTTGTAAGCAGTGCAGGGAGGGAGGGAGGAGGTGGCAGCTCTGGGTTTTTTGGGTGGTTTTTTTTGTTTGTTTGTTTGTTTTTTTAATTTTGTTTTGTTTTGGGGGTTTTTTTTGGTTTGGTTTTTTTTTTTTTTTTTTGTTTTGTTTTTTTGTTGTTTTTTTTTTTTTTTTGTTTTTGTTTTTGTTTTTGTTTTTTACTTTTCCTGTATTTAATTACAGCACATCCAAATCTTCAAACAGGACTTTTTTTTTTTTTTTTTTTTTTTTTAATCAGACCTGAAGTGTTTTATTTTGCTGGCCAAAACTGTCCGTGGTATGTGTGGCATCTCACTTATTTACTCACTGAGCACCCTGATATTCCAACAAAAGCAGGAAGTCACGATGCTCTGCCGGCTAATTAATCAATCCCGCTGCTCTATTAGCAACCTTAAAGGAATTCTGAGGCAGCCCCAGAGCTCTGATCTGCCACATTTGCATAAATGATCATTAACAAATTACTGGTGTGAGATACCCCGGGGTGTTTGGGGAGATCCTCGCAGCTCCTGCACCTTCCACAGGTGCTTTTCTGGGCAGAGCACACAGCAGGGAGAGTTTCTGCCGTGGGAAGGGTTTGTTCTGTGATTCTTGCACTTGTCACTTGGATTGGAAGCAGTTTGGAGGTGGCTGGAGGAGCTCAGGAGATGGGAGAGGTTCAGCAGAGCAGCAGTGGGGGGATAAAAGCAGTTTGAGTAAATGGTGATGCCTCAGCATTTCAGATTTTATATTTTTCATATATTCATAACCCTGCAGTTCTTCAGTGTATAATCCAAACTCCACACCAGTGTGAGCTGCTGCTCTCCCAGTTTGGGCAGACACAACAATTCCTCTCTGGGCTGGGAATCAAGGACACCTCACTGCCTCAGAGATGGAAACAGAAGTGATTGGGGGAGCAAATTTGGGGTAAATGGCTTCATTACCTGAAGCTGTAATTGGGAGATTTGGATCAAACTTATAAAAGTGTGAAAACCCATTGTCCATTTTGGGTGTATCCCATCCCAAAATGTATCTGAAGATAATAAATAGAACTGCTTTTTATTCCCTTAATTCTGTCTAGCCTCTGTCTGGCATCAATGGAGCCTTTAAAAAAATCCTTTATGCCAAATCTTTTATAAAGATGTTCTGTGGGAGGGTGGCAGGTGGCTGAGGGCAGGCTGGGTGCTGTGCAGGGCACTTTGGGGTGAGCACAGGCTGCCTTTTCTCATATCAGGAAAATTAATCCACAAACACTGGAGGTTTCCGTCCAAAAAGGAGACTGAGGAGCCCTTTTTGCTTTATTGGAATAAAGGGAGAGGCCATGGGGCATTGCCCTGGGATCTCTCAGATTTTTGGAGGATGCAGCCTCCTTTTTATCCCAATTTCCCTCTCTCTTTCCCCACTGGCTAAGGTACCTGAGAGGCACAGACTGCCCAAACATCTGACACCTGAGATTCCCCTCTAATGCACAATCCTCCCTTTTAATTTTTAATTCTTATAGAATTCATTGTTTTTCCCCATTGCTTCTTTCATCTTCCAATATCCAATTTCATTTATCAGCAAGCCCACAGTTTATTTGTAAAGGCAAATATCTTTTCCCATTCATCAATCAGTGGAATCCATCCCATTGTTTCTTTTATCTCTCAGTGCTGGTTTTATCTCCCAGCAGACCCACAGCTCATTTGTAAAGACAAATCCACCTTTCCTCTCACTCAGGGCTCAGAGCATTGTCCCAACCCCTGCAGAAGCCACCAGCCCCTGCTGCTTGTCCCAGAGCCCCATTTTGGGGTGGATTTGGGGTGAAGCCCGGCTCTGCCCCAGCCCTGGGGGTCTGGCTGTGCCCTGCCTGTCCCCACTGTCCCACTGTCACAGGATGGTCATGGCCCCAATATCAATCCAAAAATATCCTACAGACATCTGTCCAGAGCCTCAGAGCCATGAGGTGACTTCACAGGAACCAGCACAAAGCCTGAGGTCTAAATGCTTCCCTCCCAAAGAGCCTCCTGGCCTGTCCTTCACAATGAACTCGCTCCATTCATTTCCAAGAACTGCTTCTGTTCAGTGGAGGCTTGAGTGGTGCTTGAGTTTATTTTTACTGAGTGCCTCAAGCCTGTTGTGTTTGTCCTTCCTCGATGCTTCAGGGCAGCAGATTCACAAGCAGCTGTACAGGGAGATTTGAAGTGCCACAGGAGATTCTGAGAGCTGCAGAGGCCAGGCAGGGCTCACAGAACACCGTGTGCCACTTCAGCCTGCTTGGAGCTTTGGCTCTGAAGGGCAAAGCCAGGGGCAGTGGCAGGGCAGAGCCTGGGCCAGCTCGGTCCATTCACCCTCTGGGAAGTGTCCAGCTTGTCCCAGCTTGTCCCAGCTTGTCCCAGTTTGTCCCAGTTTGTCCCAGCCCTGTCCCAGTTTGTCCCAGCCCTGTCCCAGTTTGTCCCAGCTTGTCCCAGCCTTGTCCCAGTTTGTCCCAGCCCTGTCCCAGCTTGTCCCAGCCCTGTCCCAGCCCTGTCCCCCAGCTGGGCCCTGCTGTTCCCTCTCTGGCTGCCCACCACCCTCATGCCCTCTGGAAAAGGGGCTTATTTGGGGTGAAGATGTGTTTCAGAGCCCCCTGAATGAGACTTTTAATCCAAGGGAAAATAAAACCCACCCAGTTGTGAGCTGCTGTTTTCCTCCCCTTCTCCTCTCTTGTCCCTCCCCAGTTATTTTCTTCACAGGGGAGGCCCTGATGAGTTTTATTTGTCATTCCAAGACACTTTATTGACATCAGCAGGGCTGGTGCCTCAATGGTCACCACTGCTGAGCATGGGCTCCACATCATCTCATGAGTTTGCTGTTTCCAGCAGATTCATCCCATTGATTTCTGTCTGCCTGGGGACAGGGACAGCTGGGCCAGACCCCAGAGCCTCATGGCAATGGGATCTGCTGGTTTTACTGGTCCAGACAGAGGACAGCCATGCCCAGGGATATTCCAGCAGCTGTTAGGAGGAGAATCCTTTTTTTAAGGAAGAGTTAACCCAGCATGGACATCCCTGCTCCTGTAAAACAGCCCTGGCTGCTGCAGGTTGTTGGGAGCTTCCTCCAGTGACAGCAAAGGCCAGTGAGTGAATGAATGAATGAATGAATGAATGAATGAATGAATGAACGGTTTTTTATTTGCTGTGTGTGCCCGTGGGCTTGCTTAGATAACACCCAGTTATATCCAGTTATATTCCTCATCCACACAATAAAACTTTAAGCCAGGCTTGGTGGAACTGTCCTTTCAGGACAAGGATGTCTGAGGTTTTGGGTTTTTTTAATCCCCTGAAGTAAAACCAAGTTGTTTGGACATCTGTCCATCCTGACCCAGGTCAAGATGCCCCTCAGCCCCTGGTGAGATGTTTGCAGCTCACAGGGCAAAATCTGAATTTGCAGCCATGTGCCATTAAAAGGCCATGGGAAATCTCCAGAACAGGAAAAAAAGGCAAAGAAATGGGAAAAAAGTGGAAAGAAAGGGCACTAAACTGGAGCAAAGCCTGGCTTTGGTCAGAGGAGCTTTGTGCCAGAAGCTCCAGCCCAGCACCACTGTGCAGATGGGAACAGTGTAGAAGTTTTTTCCTGCTAAGGGCCATGTGAAAAGCTTGATTTTTGACTCTGCCAAAGACAGGATGGGAATCCTCTTATGAGGATTAAACTTTCAGGGAAAAAAAGATAGTTCTCTTCTTAGAAAAGCTGTGCTCTTGGCTTGTAATGCAGGTAATTAGTTATAAAACACCAGGCAGCCAATTCCACTGCCGGGGTGAGAAGCAGATAGAGGCAAATTTGGTGAATTTGCTGTGATTTGGGTTCAATCTCTCATACATAACTCCTGATTAAGTTCTATTTTCCTGATAGGATTATCAGTTTAGCCCTTTATTCTGCCACTGTGCAATCTTTCCCAAAGTGCTCAGCTCCTGATCCTGAGCATCACTTGCTGCTCAGCACAGAACATACTTTTGGTCAGGGGCCAGGGCCTTTTCCCAATGACAGGGGGGAAATTTGGATTTCAGCTCGATTACAGAATCTCTTTGCATGCTCTGCTTTATTGCATAATGGAGATTTGATCCTCCTCTGGAGTCAGCTGAGCAATTTCCAAGGGATAACAGTTGGATCTCCCACTTCTTTGACTCTGCTTCCAAGGCAGAGTGGACTTTTATGGGGTATAAAATCCAAACACCAGCTCTGTCCTGTGGATTTTCTGCACAATCCTTCCTGTGTGTTGGTGGAAGTGCTCTGTGAGGGGTTTGGAGGCTGTGGTGGTTTTTGGGGATGGTAGAACTGTGGTAAAAGGAGTTTGGACATGGAGAGCTGTGAGGAGGTGAGACAGCTGAAAACCAAGGGACAGAGCCCAGCAGAGCCTGGTGGCTGTTGTGAGTGCCACCCCACTTTGCTTTGTGGCCCTGCCAGGACACCTGAGTGACAAGGACATGAGGAGGAGGAGGAGGAGGAAGGTGCCTGCCTGAGCCTGGCAGCACTGAAACCATCTCCTGAAACCATCTCATGCACTAATTGATGTTAATGAGCTTATCAACAGAGCTTCCACCTCTCCTGCAGGGGCAAGAACAGCAGGGACAGGTGCAGTGTTTGGGGTTTGGGGGTCTGGACTGGTCCTCCCTTCACATCCCTCTGGGGCTGAGGGGGTTCTGTCCCTCTGCACTCTGTGGATCAGGCACTTGGGAGCAGAAATCCGATTTTTCCCAGAACAAGTCACATCTGGGAAATGGGGAAGCTGGATTTTTTCAAGGACTGGTGTCTGAGGTGAGGCTGCCTTGCCAAGGGACGTGCTCCTGGCTCATTCCAACTCCAGCACACCTCACTGTCCTGCTGCCTGAGCTTCCCCCGAGGTGCACCCAGAGCTGCAAGCCAGGAGGGCTTGTATAACACAGCAGAGCTCCAAGAGGAAATGCCAAGCTAAAAAACTCTTCTGAGAGCACCAAAGTCCATCAAGCACTTGAGAACAAGTCGATACAACCCTGGAAGTGAAAGCTTCCTCCTCATCTCTGCCAGAATTCCCCGTGCCCATCCCTCTGGCGTCACACAGCCACCCATCAGTCACCAGCAGGGCTGAGCACTCCTGCAGACACACAAACGATGACAGCAGATGCCCAGAGTGCCTTTGATCCTGCTCTGTGTTTAGTTTAGGCAGTTATTCCTTGGCTCAGAGGCTGCTGCTGCTGGTGACAGAGGAGCTGTGGGCACACAGCCCGTCCCAAGGACACTGAACAACAGAGACTGTGCTGAAAACATTTCCTGCCCCAGCTCAGGGCTGGGAGTCATCTGGGGGAGCTCTACCAGCAAGTGCAGGATCAGTGTGCAGCTCCTGCAGGCTTGGTTTGTATTTCAGCATCCAGCAGGCAGCCTCATCTCCTGGGAAAATTGCAGCTTGCTTAGAAAATATGGCACAGTGAGGTGTCCAAGGAATATCCAACCCCAAGTGCATCCATGGGCACAGTGAAGAGATTTCCAAGGAATATCCAATCCCCAGTGCATCCATGGGCACAGTGAGGAGGTTTCCAGGGAATATCCAACCCCCAGTGCATCCACTGGCACAGTGAGGAGGTTTCCAGGGAATATCCAATCCCCAGTGCATCCATGGGCACAGTGAGGAAGTTTCCAGGGAATATCCAACCCCCAGTGCATCCATGGGCACAGAGAGGTTTCCAAGGAATATCCAACCCCCCGTGCATTTATTGGCACTATTGGCACTATTCCTGCCCCTCACCACTCCCCAGTGCATCCATTGGCACAGTGAGGAGGTGTCCAGGGAATATCCAACCCCCAGTGCATCCATGGGCACAGTGAGGAAGTTTCCAGGGAATATCCTGCCCCTCACCAGCTCCCCAGTGCATCCATTGAGCCACCAGCCAAACCACCCCTCTAAACCCACAGCTGGATCTCTGGGAGCCCTCCTGGACTCCCCATCCCAGGTTTAAAGCAATCACTCTGCTCTCAGTTCAGCAATTCCTGCAGAGTGACACATTTCCAGCTTGGCAGAATGAGATGCTGAGCCCAGCTTGGCTCTGCAGGAGTGTCTCATCTACATCTGTACACACACATTATTTACCAGCTTTCAATAAACTCCTGCCCATCAAGGGGCTGGCTGGGCTGCCAGCAGGATTCCTGTCTGATGGCTGCTTGGTGTGTGCCAACAGCTCCCTCTGGGTTTTTTGTCTAAGATTTACTTCAGTCGCAGGGAAAAAAAAAATAAAAAAAAATGAAGCAGCGCCTTTGTTACCAGCAGAAATGTTGGCAGCCAGCGCTCTGAGCACGACCCACCCGGGTTGCTGGGTCTTTACATCAGCCCTGGGGGCAGCAGAACCTGGGGAGATGAGTGCTGGGATGGAAAGTGCAGTGCCTTTGTGTCTGGGAAGGCAGCGATGTCAGCCTTTGGGACACGGAGGATTCTTGGGACGGCGCATCCTGAGCAGAGCTCCCTGCAGCTTCCCAGGGCTCCGGTTGCATAACCCTGACAGTCTGTGCTGGAAAGCTCCTCTAATTCCCCCTCTCCTGCTGAACACAAAGCATCAATGACCTCAGTCCTTGGCTGTCCCATCCATCCCCAGCAGCAAATGTTAGAGGGAGCAGCATCTCGGAACCCCTCCCGTAATTTATGAACTACCACAGCTGATTTTACAGCTACTAAAACACAGCAAAGCTCCAAACAACAGCTGGGTGAGCTGACTGAGCAGGGAATGGGAGCCAGAAGTAGGAGACACACGGATTTGGACTGAGGTGAGCGCAGGCAGAGGTCGGGCTGCAGTCCTGCTGCCCAGATTTGAAGGCTGACACATTTCTGCTGAATTTCACCAGCTGACAACCCAGTGCTGAGGGTTTTTTACAGCCACCAGCGCGGAGAGAATCAGATCTCTGATAAGAAGTGGCTGCTCCATGTCTTTGTTCATTAGAACTGGAAAGAAAGAGCTGACCAGTCTGGAAAAATTCTGTGGAGTCTGGTAGAAATGGGACTGAGCTGCCATGGAAATTTAATAGAGTCATATGCAGAAATTACTGTAAATAGCTGTAGAATTTAATAAGTGCTTTTATGCTTCCTGTTGGGTTATTTTTAACACTCTGGTAGAATTCCGTGCTGGGATATGGTTATGTATTAAATTTTAACAGTTGTTTAAAAAAAGAAGCTGTTGAACAGTATCATTTTCTATTAGGTTACACGGGATGCCTCCATTAGGAGTGTTTTTCTGCTTCCAAACAAAGCCTGAACAGATTTGAACACTGTACATGAGCAAAATAATCCCAGCTCAGGGAAGATATTAATGAAATCCAGGCTGGAAATATGTGCAGGAAGCTGCTGTAATGTTTCTATTTCCAACTCCAGTTCACACAGGTGAATTGAAGAGCAAACTAAGGTTCACCACATCCTAATTGTATTTGGGGGCACTGTCAAACCCCTGAACTCTGAGATTTCCCTTAAGGAAATCTTTTAGATTCCTATCTTCTTTTGTGATCAAGGAGAAGTTTTCCTGCAATTTGAGCAGGCTGGATACATTTCATGCCTTTTTTTTTTTTAATCTAAGCCAATGTGGTCCAGATGAAAACCCTTCACAAAGTTCAGTGATGAAGCTGGGCAATCCTGAATCCTGCAGGATTTATCCTCCAGGATAAATCTGAGTCTGCTGTGGGGATGTCCATGGCTTGTGTGCCCTGGCTGTGAGATTAATCACTGTGGTTTCTGCAGGACTAACACAGTCATGTCTCATTAGCTCCCCTTGGCCACCACACATTCATTAGTCAGGCATCACCAGACCAGCTCTGGCTTTAAGGGCTGCAGGGGGTTTGCACAAATCCTGCCCAGCTGTTCCCAGAGTGGTGGTGGAGTGGGAATGGTGGTGGAGTTCCAGCCCCTCTGGGAAGGGGCTGAGCTGTTCTCTCCACGCTGAGCCAGGATGGAGAAAGGCTGAGGAGGATGTGGTCAGCTGCTCCCAGCCTTTGGGCTGGGTGAAATCTGGCAGGATTGAGGCAGGAGAAGGTTTGCTGATGCAAGGGGAGGACTGAGGGGAAGATCTCCAGGTGAAGGTGCCACCACACCTGCAGGGTGTCCCCAAGCCTTGGTACATCAGGAGCTGAGTTTCTCCTCTATGAGAACTTCAGCTTTGGGGAATTGTCAGGAAAATCAATCCACAAACACCAGAGGTTTCTGTCCAAAAAGGAGACAGAGGAGCCCTTTTTGCTTTATTTGAATAAAGGGAGAGGCCGTGGGGCATTCCCCTGGGATCTCTCAGATTTTTGGAGGACTCAGCCTCCTTTTTATCCCAATTTCCCAGCTACATTTCCCTCTCTCTTTCCCCACTGGCTAAGGTACTTGAGAGGCACAGACTTCCCAAACACCTGAGATTCCCCTCTAATGCACAAACCTCCCTTTTCATTTTTAATTCTTATAGAATTCATTGTTTTCCTCCATTGCTTCTTTCATCTTCCAATATCCAATTTCATTTCTCAGCAAACCCACAGTTTGTTAGTAAAGGCAAATATCTTTTCCCATTCATCAATTAGTGGAATCCATCCCATTGTTTTTTTTATCTCTCAGTGCTGGTTTTATCCACCAGCAGACCCACAGCTTGTTTGTACAGACAAATCCCTCATTCCTCTCAATCTGAACTTTTGATCTGGCTCCTCCCAGCCATTCCTGGTGCCATGGGCAGGTTTGGTGCCTGAACTGGAGTTTCTTTGGGCTGGAAATGAGAGGACATCTCATGTTGGGAATATCCCTCCTGACTGCAGATCCTGTCTCCATCCATTCCTCATGCTGGGAATATCCCTCCTGACTGCAGATCCTGTCTCCATCCATTCCTCATGTTGGGAATATTCCTCCTGACTGCACTTCCTTATCTAAACACGTTGTGTGCTGACAAATCCAGACAGGGTGTTCTCTTTTTTTAGCTGCAGAAGGAAAGGCTCGTGAAATGTGTTGCCAGTCTAAATCATTCCATGACTTGCCTACATTTCAAATTAACTGCAGGAATATCAACAAACACAATGGCAGTTCCTTTCCAATTCCATCTCCTTCAGCCACTCTTTAACCCACTTATCAGGCACTTGTTATTACAGAAATAATCAGGAGAAGAAAATACACCAGTGCTGAATCAACACTACTGGGCTTTTTTTTCCCCATTTTTCTTCCTCTTTTCCTTTGTACTCGTGTAACTCCCTTGGTTTCTGTTGGACACACACCAGCCTAGAATTGCAAACACACAGCTGGCTACATCCATCACATCTCATTACAGGTTATCAATTCTCCCGTGCCATAAACACATCTGACAATTAGCAGGGAATTGATGAGTGACTCAGATTAGAGGAGACTTTTTTTTCCCCCTATTTTGTGCCTAACAGAGAAATTTGCAATACAGGCTGGGTTTGCAGAAAATGCAAAATGCTGTTAAAGCCATTAGCATTTCTTATAACCAAAATGACAAATGGTCTTTACATTAATCTCAAATAACTTCTTTAAAGCAAGGATCAGGAAAGAATTTTCCTCAGAAGGATATTGCTGCTCGGATGGAGAGGGGCTTTCACAGGGCTTTCTCACCTTCTGTGGGATTGATGGGCTTGAAAAAAAACACTGGTCTGACTTCCTTTGCTGATCCTTCTGCTAAAAAAAAATCATAATATTGCAAAGTCTGCATAGACAAAAGACTGAACCACGCTGTGACTCAGAGTGTCCAGTAAACCTCTTGGAGTAAGAGTGCAGTAATTCAGATTTAACTTGTTCAGCCCCATATCTTGCTGCAATTAAACTGGGCTATTGTGGCCAGCTGGCTTTTTTCAATCCCAGCCCTTTATTTGGTGGGGAGAGAACTTCCAAGGCCAATCACAACTCTAGAAAAGTCTGGAAATAAGTTCTGAAGGAGATTTTTGAGGAAGAAACTCTTTCTTTCCTCTCTCCCAAGGTGAGACATCCACTCACTGTAACCACAGTGAATTCTGTCACAGAACTTGAGTTTTTCTGTTTGTTTGTATGGGTTTGGGCTGGTTTGGGGGGGAACTTTTGTGGGTATTTTTCCTAATCAATAGGTTTTTTTGTCTTCTTTCAAGCTAAATATTTTTCCCCTCGCAACTTTGTCCTGATTTTGCTTAAAAAGTGCATTTTTCCTTTTGTTTTGGTGCCCTCTGTCCCCAGCTGGGGCAGGGATTTGCTGTGGGACAGAATCATGCAGGGGATACTGAGGAAAGAAAAAATCCAAAGGAGTAGATTTGGTCTGACCAGCAGCATGGAAATGCCCCACACATCCATCAGTGAGTGAAAGAGATTTATCTGGGAAATCCCCCAGCCCAAAATTCAGGTGGGTTGGGACTGGTTGGGGTTTTTTGGTTGAACTTTGGAAGAGGAGCAGTTTGGGATCACTGTGTGAGCAAGGGAATATCCAGAGGGAGGGCCAGAGTGGTGGTGCCACACCTGGGGGGGCACAGGGCTCAGGGCTGGTCAGGAAGCTCCAGCTGGAGCTTTAGGATGTTGCTGTTGGAGATTAAAAGTCTCTGCCTCTGCTCATCATTGCTAATTGTGTTAAATGTGCTAAATGTGCTAAATGTGCTGGTTCTCCTTGAGGCTTCAGGGTGTGTTTCATGCTCCAAGCAGGAGATTTTCTCCATGGATTCCCATCCCTGGGAATGCTCAAGGCCAGGCTGGATGGGATCCTGAGCATCCCTTAATCCCCTAATGAGGTGCATCCCTTCCAACACAAACCATCCCATATTAATGAGTTATTCCCCTTATTCCCACATTCCTAAGCCTGGTTTAGTCTTCCTTCAATGCAGCTTAAACAGAACACAGAAGCTTAAAAGAGGATGCCTTGGTTTGCATTTGCCACAGATGCAGAAAACCAGGGGGAGAAAAGCACATGTGGAGATTTCCTACAACTCAGCTGATGCACAGCCACTTGTTAAATCCCAGGAACTTGAAATCTCCTCCTGGGAAATGAATTACAGCTCTGCCTGGGCTGGCAGGGCTTTAGCAGAACACAATGGCACTTCTGAGCACTTAGTGAGGGTTCATCAAAAAATAGATCCAAATTATATCATGCAGGAAGTACGTAGGACGGAACAAAGAGGAGTGGGTGAAAAGCAGAGGTTCCCAAATCGATGTGTTTTGGGAAAAATCATCTCCAGGTTCCAATCACCGTGTCAGCTGAATGGTTTGAGCTGCCTTTGTGTGCAGAACGATGCAGGAAATCCCAACAAAGCAGAATTTCTCGTAAGGCTCCTGGTGCATCAGCCCCGTGGGCTGAGCCAGAAGGAAACCACAAAAACAACTGCTGGCTGTGCAGCGTGGCTACTGCCAGCCCCAGGTGGAAGCTGAAGATGAAATGTGTGTGAGAGAGAGTCCAAACACTGCAGGGCTTCCCAAAATCCTCCCTTGGGATGGAGAGATGAGCACATGGCAGGGGCAAAGGGTCCATCTCTAAATTCTGCATTGTTCTCCCAGCTTGGCTGGAACTGACCCAGTGACTTCATTTATTTAAGGATATTTTCAAACATTTCCTACAGGTCTCGGATCAGGTATCGCTTTGGAACATCTTTAAGGAAACTTTAGAGCTTTTATACACTTCCCTGAACAATGGATTCATTTCTTCACTGTTACTGTGGAGTGGGTTTCTGCTGAACCTGAAATGTATAAACAGTGAGAAAAATTGGCTCTGCAAGGTCTTTAAAGGTAATTTATATTCAAGGCTTGGTTAAGGAGTTGGATTGGTCTATCCCCACCTTTAGAGGACTGCAATAATAAAATTTAAAGACTAACAGTATTAATAAAGGGATACTTAAGTCAAGACTAAATGTTAGTGGTGTCCTCTGAATGTTTGATAAACATAAATTAACAGCTGGACTCGATGATCTTAAAGCTCTTTTCCAGCCTAAAGGATTCTCTAATTTTCAGGGATTGTCCCAAAAAGTCTCAGCCTGCCCCTCCTGGCTGGTTTCTGTGCTTTTCCCATCACCAGGGATGGAAACCTCACCCACTGACCTCAGGGATTCTCTGTCCAGGGGAAAGCAGAGAGGGCAACACCAAACCCCCAGTTCTCCTGCCCGTGGTGCTCCGTGGGTGAGGAGGATGAGGGTGAGCAGAGCTCCCAGCCAGGAGCCTCAGCACCAACATTTCCCATTTTTGCAGCCACTTCTCCCTTTGCTGAATCCTGCTAAAGCCCTTGGCAAAGGAGCACAACACCCTGGGAGAGTTTTTGGCAAAAGCTGCAGCAGAAGAGTTAATTTTCTGTGAGTGAAGGATGTTCTAATTTGCCCTCTTTAGCTGGATGTGTCTCCAACTAGGAAATGTTCTTGGTACAAATTATATATGTATATTTTTTTTATTATTATTTCCTAAAATCCTATTGGGAAATAATTTTCTCAGCTCTCCTCAGTGATGTTCGTTATCCTGTTTTCACTGGATTATGAAAAAGAGAGATGCCTGCAATTTCTGGTTTATTTAAGGGTAAATTTCATCTCTTTTGTGAAGTTTATAAACTGCCCAAGTCTGTTTTAAGTCCTACCCTGTAGTTTTTTAAAAATTTAGTAATTCTCATCTAGCAACATTTCTCGCAGAGAGGAATCAAAAATTCTTTAACACAAAAGGAAAAATGAATAAGGAAAAAAAGAGCTTTTTACAGATGAAAAGCAGAGAAGTGGCACAAAAATTGGACAGGGTTAAAAAACCATCCTGATGCCAAGGATCTTGTCTTGTCTCCCTCTGCAGCATCTCCAGCAAACCACTGGCACTACATGAAACTCACCACGAGGCTCTGCCGAAATCCAAGTCCTGCTCGAGTTCCTTTTTTTTTTTTTTTCCAGGGTTTGTGAGAGCGATTTCCCTTCCACCTGCTGAGCAAACAGGATAGCAGTAAAATATTTCCTCTGAGTGACTCACAAATCTGTCGGAGGTGATGAGGCCCGTTGGGAGCTGGATGATGTCTTAAATAACGATTTGCTTTTCTGCTCCTGGCTGGTAACACGAGCTGCACTCCCAGCCTGTGCAGGAGGGAATCTTCTCTCCTTGCTTGTTTTGCTCTCAGGTTGCCAGCAGCTTGGTGGGGATTTGAAATGCACAAAAAGAATCAGGGGGAATTTCAGGAGTTTAGTGATGTGCTGCTGTTACATCCTAAAAAATTGTCTGAGTTAATAGACCAAAATTCCTGCTAGGAACAGACTCTGCTGCATGGAACATGGGGTTTATCTGCTCAAAAGTTATCTTAGTGGGGTTTATTCCCATTTCAGGGTGTTGAAGGATGAAGGCTCCACAGCCCTGTTGCATTTTGTCTATAGGAGAGTGGCAAAAAGGATAATACAACATAGTTCCTTGTGTAATGGAGAAGCAAAAGAGAGCTTTTTTGAAAGAAATACTACAATTTTATAAATAGGATACTGTATATATAGGGTATATATAGGGTATATAGAGAGTGTATATATAGGGTATATATAGGGTATATAGAGAGTATATATAGGGTATGTATAGGGTGTGTATATATATATATATATGATATTATATATATAGGGTATTTCATGCAAAACAGAACAGAAAAGACCCATTGCTCCAAGAAGGCAACACCTCTTTGAAAACATGCCTTTTGCAAAATATCACCACAGGAGTTTAATCATTGTGATAATTTGATAATTTCTTGTCCCTGAGCAGGCTGAGGAGCCCAAGGCTTCAAGGCTGCTTTTCCCTGGCTCCCAGCAGAATCCAACAATATTTTTATTTTGCTTCCATCGCGGCAAGACACCAAGGGAAGATTAAAGTGAATTATTGTGTGCTATGGGTTTTGGAAACATCCTTCTGCTTCCTTCCTAGGTCATGCTCAGCCCCCTGGGCTGGGGCTGTGGGCTCTGCTCCCATTCCCAGCCTGAGCCCTTCCCATTCCCATCGCTGCTCTTCCCAACATCCGACACAACCTGCGTTTCCAAGGGGAAATGATTAACTCCAGCCATCTATTGAAAGAAATTCTTCCTATTTAAAGACACCTCTGACAAAGCCCAGTGGGGAAAGAAAATGGCTGCAGTTAAAATAGGCTGAGGTTTGTTTTCTTTTTTTCCAAGAATGTTTTAGTGTTTTCCGTGAAGGATAAAGAGAAGTTTCTGCAGGAGAACATCTCCCAGTAATTGCTTTTTGAAATTAATATATCCACTGCTTGCCCACTTGAAATTAAATCCCATGTATCCAATGGAAATATTGATTTCTAAATAGTCAGAGTGCAAAACTAAAGTGTAAACTGGAGGTGTAGTGAATTAAAGAAAAGGGAGATTTAGTTCCACAGTAATTAATATTCGGACTTGTATTTAAGTGATGATAAGAAAACAAGGTGGCACTGCTGAAACATTCAGGTTGAAAACAATTTGGGTTTATTTTCTTTTGTTTCAGAACTGTGTTGAGGACTGAAATGTTTCTATCCTTCTCACTTTCCATTCCTGTTGGAGGTTAAAGAAGAAAAGAAGAATAAGCAAATTTCAGGAGAGAAGATTAATTACATGGCATCTATAGCTCTTTTCCCCATTCTCTAATAATCTACCCTGGAATATTTCAATGTTGTTTTCCCTGCCAGCAGATTCCCACTGAATTTATCCAAAGACATCAGAGTTCTTCACTCACCACTGGCCTCAAGCTGGAGGTGCCTGAAAGCCAAAGGGAGCCAGTGGGGTCAGGTTTGTTATCAAACTTTGAGATCCTGCTTTTTCTTTCCCTGAATTCATCATTTTACCCATGCCATAGGCTGGACTTGCTGATCTCAAAGATTCTTTTCTGACCTAGTTAATTCTGGGATTCTGTGATAACACCTCCAAGAAGAGGTTTTTTTTCCAGGCATCTGTTTGGGGGATACTCAGGGGAAAGGCTCCAAACCCACAGCAGGAGGTTTCAAGGTTGATTCCCAACTTGAGGCACTTGGAAAATTGAAGGGGGGAAGCTGTTCCCATTCATGTGCAGAAAAATCTTTCTCACCCTAGAAACAAAAAGAAATGTTCTCAGTTTGAACATTTTCAGCTTCCATGGCATGGGAGGTGAATGTAGTGGGGGAAAAGAGAAAAAATGAATGAATTCCTACCAGGAACAGCTAAAGCTGTCAGGCTCTGGGCTGGGGAGGATGCTCCAGCTGACAAGTGAGGCTGCAGAACTACAAAGATTTATTGTGCTCCAAAATAATTCCTGTGCTTGCTGAGCAGAGCTGCTGCCCTGGAGTAGCTGCTCTCAGAAATATTTTCCATCCTGAGCTCCAAGTCCCTTTTCTTGCCCAGATTCCATCAGAACAAAGAGCCCCAGGGTTCACGTGCCTGTCACTCACCTTGGGATGATCTGGTACATAAAACCTGAGGTGCAGCTTTTGTGAGGAAAAGGAGTGAAGTGGTGCAGGGAAATTGGGGAAATTGAGGAAATAATTGAAGAAATAATTGAGGAAATAATTGGGGAAATTGAGGATTAACTCATGCTCAGGAGGGCAGAGGTGCCCAGGTGTGGTTGGTGCTGCCTCAGCCCTGGTTTGGTGCAAGAGCAGAGCAAGGTCCTGCCTCACTCAGGGCTCACACAGCCCAACCTCAACCCCACCAGGTTTTTCTCAGACAATTAAAGGCATTTTCAGCAATGTTGCATCACTTCCTCCACTTGATAACAGCCTAAAAACAGCAGGTTTTGAGTAATGATAGGAAGATTCAAAACCCTCATTCTCTTTTCACATACAAGTGCCCAAAATAAATGAGAGAGAATCTCAGCTTCAGAAAAAAACGATTTATTTATTTATTTATTTATTTATTTATTTATTTATTGTCAGGCAGCTCCTGACCTGCAGCTCAGCAGCTGGAGCTGATGTACCTAAAAGCCATCACTACCTGGTTGATGGGGATGCCTAAAAGTGAAATTAATCTTTGACTTCAGAGTGTCTCAAAGCTAAATGAGCAACCCTGGGCTCGTGCCCTGACTCCTTGAAGAGGAGTCCAGAGGAATCTCCACTGAAGAAAACCAGACATCACCAAAATTTCTCTGTGTGCTCGAGTCTGAGGATGAGACAACAACCCTGGGCTATAAAGGGATCACAGATAACAAGACCAGACTGTGCCAGTGGCCTGTTTATAGAATTTCAGGCATAAATCAGGGAAATGATATTGGAGCAGAAAGCTCCAAACAATGTCCTTGTCCCAGTGCCCATCCCCTCCTGCTGCTGACAGGGGTGGCCTGGAGAGCACAGGAGGGACAGCAACAGAGAAATGGGAATGAGAAAGGGACAAATGGCAGGGGCTGCTGTGATGGGCAGGGCTCAGAAATTCATGAATGGGAATGGAAAATGTGGCTGCATTGGAGTGAAAAAAAACCAAATGAGTGTCAGGAGAGCTGAAAATCAGGTGGGAGAGGGAAGGTCCCTGCCCTGAGTGGGAGCAGGAGCAGGAGCTGGATGGAGCAGGAGCAGGGGGAGATGTGGGGCAGTCAGGGAGGGGAGGAGAAGCTGAAATTGGGTTTTTCTGGGCTAGGAAAAGCAGGAAAAGGCAAGGAAATGGATTGCTTTCTATAAATAGCCCAGGTAAACCCCCAGGGAAGGGAGAGAGTTATTCAAGCTAAAGGACAATGTTGGCCCCAAACCAAACTGGTTGTGAGTAAATAGAGGGGGGAAACATGCAGGAGGTTTCTGAGCATCACAGGAAAGATGTTCTGAAACAACTTTCCAGTCACAGCAGGAACCTGAGCACTTCTAAATCCGTCAGAGCAGGAAATGGATCTCTGTGCCAAGACAACTTCCAGATCTCCATTCACATTTCTCAGCCTTGATTTAATCTCTATTTTGCCAATGACAAATTTTTGCCCTGGCTGGGAAAATGTGAGTGAACAGAACTTGAAAGGCTCTGGTTGAGAACTTGTCCAAGGCCAGGTCCATCCTATGGATGGGAATTGGCTGGAATAAGCTGGAATATCCACAAGTGACATCCTACAGCTTTTTAGGCCTCCTTATTTCCTCATTAATACCTAATTCTGTTAATTGGTTGGGATTATTTTTGTTTATTAGCCTTATCTCCTTCCCTGCAGTTTAAGTAGATCATTAGGTTAATAATGACTAATGGACCTTTGCAAAAATGGTGGGTTTGGGGTTTTTGGTTTTGGTTTTGGGGTTTTTTTGTGTGTGTTTTTGTTTTTGTTTTTGTTTTTGTTTTTTTTTGTTTTTTTTTTTTTTTTTTTTTTTTTTTTTGGCCTGGCTAAAAATGCCATGAAATTTCCTTGGGAGAAACTTCAGTCAGCAAAGAAACAAAACAAAAAGCAGCACTGGGTTGAATATGAAAGTTCAGCAGAGAGGGAAACTGAGGAAGCTGGGTTCAGTTTTCCTGTCCTCTAATTGCATTTCACATGGCCATAAACAGAGGAATTTTACAGTGACACAGGAAAAAGCTGCATTCCCACAAAACCTTTGGTGCACACGTCCCAGTAGCAGTGGGTGAGGATGAACCAGGGTGGTCTCTCATTTTGGGATTAGCCTCATATGGGCTTTTGGCTTGGCTCTGAACCCAGAAAAAAAAAAACTTTTTCTAGACTGATTTGCAGGGAGTTGCATTTTCAATGTTACAGAATTTTAGCAAAATACTTTTTTTAAATATTTATACCTGAAGGAAATGGTGCAAGACTGACACTCAACCCTTAAGCAGTTAATACTCCAGGAAAAGAATTTTTCTTGCCATATAGAAGAGATTCTACCCTATGGCCCTGAAACCAATAAGTGATTTTATTAAAAATACTTCAGTTTAAATAGGAATTCTAAAGCAGAGATAAATGCATCATTTCCTTTTCACTCTCAGTTTCTGCTTGTTCAAGAGATCAGATCCACACTACCTGAAACCTCTAATTTAACCAGAGTAACTTTGAGTAATTCACCACTGAATTGACCAAAGTACACCAAAGCAAGAAAAGAGCAAGAAAAGAACTTTTTCCCAGCTGAGAATGAGTCAAGTGTCCATCCCAGCCCCTCAAATCAAGGGCAGGCAAGGCTGGCAGTGCTGGGAGAGGAAGCAGCCAGGTTTTGTCCATAAAAGCAATAACCCTGTGCTCCTAATCAGGAGTGACGCCTCCAGTTTGAGCTTTCCTATTTTCCCTGCATTAGGATATGACTCTGAGCTCCATAAAAGTGTCCCCAGTTCTCCTCCCAGCTCAGGCACACACAACAATCCTTGTCCAGCCCAGAACCAAGGACAGGCTGCAGCTCCAGCCCCACAAAGTGCAACCAGAGAGAATGGAGGAGAGAATCTGGGAGGGTGGGACTGCAGAGCCTGGAGCTGGGATGGGACAGGGAACCCCAAGGTGGGGATGGAGCCAAACTGACCCAAGGGTGAAACTCCTGACTCTGAGTCCATCTCGGGCTCTGCACTGCCCAAGGGGAATCCTTGGAAGGGTTTGAACAAATCCCTGCTTTATTCCTTTAACTCTGTCCAGCCTCTGTTCTAGGCAGCCTCTCAAGGCATCAGGAGGGCAAAGAGAACCTGTGATTAGTTATCATCATCATCACCATCATCATCATCATCATCATCATCATCTTCCTCCCTCATGCTTCACCCTGACCCCTCACTCCCAACCACCCCACAACAGGGGATCACCAAGGCTTGATGAACAACCCTCCTCTGGAAATCCTGTATTTAACACAAGCTCCTGCTGTGTCCCAGCAGTTGCCCTGGGAGTCTCCATCTCCTACATCCTAAAAAAACCCATTTTCAGGAGCAGGAGCTGAGTGAACCCGGCCAGAGCTCCCAGCCAGTGCAGGAGAGCATTGCCAAACGGGGAGAAAAGTGCATCTGATTCTCCTGCTGAGGCGTCCAAGGAGGGCCACAAAATTATAGCTGCAACTAGAAACAGAATGAGTACATTTTGTTCATTTTCCTGCTCTGTGCCTAATCGATGCAATATGAAGAGCTGCTATCAGTGCAGAGTTATACAATCAGATGGCAGCAATAAAAGGAACGTTAGCAAGTCTGGGCTATCATGGGATGGTGACTGCAGGAAGCAGTTATAAAACCAGAGCTGCTCAGATGAGAACATCAGATTCGTGACAAAGCCGTTCTGATGTCTGCCTGCCCACTTAACACTCAGCTAATGGACATCTGCATGGAGATTTCCAGGGGCTGCCTGGCCCAGGAGCAGTGCTGAGGGCTCTGCATGCACAGACAGGGCTCTTTGTGCACCCTCAATAAGATGTGTCTCAGCAATAAAACAGCCACATACCCATGAGTTCGTGTTATCTGCACAGTACATCATGTGCACAACTGGGTAGTTGTTGTCTGGATTATTGTTTCCTCGTTCTCTGAGGCTCCTGGAAGGTTTTATTGTTGTTTTAGCACAAATCAGAGATTTGTAAGTCTGTGGCATGAGGAACACAGTGGGAACACTAGAGGGATAAAGCACAAGCTGGGCACCTCCAGCAGCTGTCAGCAAGGAGCCTGTGCTGCAAAGTCCTTTGTTCTTTGGTGTCTGAAAAGTTCCTGGTTCTCTGATGCTCCTCAGACTGGTTTTCTTCTCTTCCAGCCACCTCTCCTCTGCACAACTCACTTGGAAAACCCAGGGACTATCAAAAACGAGAGCTGCAAGGCTTTAAAAACAAACAGACATTTCACCTGTCTCCAATCAGCCCCTTCTCAGGGCTTGGCTTTGATTTCCCCAGTGCAGAAAAGAAACGGGGAGGATTTTAATTTCCTTGGCTCCCCAGAGCAGCATGAATGAGGCTGCAGCCTTGCACTGGCCTTGTGTTATTAATGGGCTCCATGCTTGCAAATGTCTCATTCAATATATTTGCTCCAAGTGCTTCCAAAAAACGGGGGGGAAAAAAAAGAAGAAAGCAAACCTCAGGTTTCTGGGCCTAATGGATGTGACCTGACAGCATGAATACATTAGATCTTCCCCAGAAACACACAATTCCAGGCTGTGCACTGGATCTCCAGCCTTTTTATCTTCATCTGGGCTCTAATCAATGTGCTGGCAAGCAGCCCTATTTTCCTGCCAGCCTGGCTGAGGCTCTGTCTCCCTCTGACAGGGTATGACATTCCTGCCCAGAGTGAGCTGGGAACTCTCTGCATTCCCATCCAGGCATCCCCAGCATCTTCCCAAAGGAGGGATTGCTGCCCTGCCGTGTTTCTTGGCCCCTCTGTGCCCCAGCCAAGGCTCCCCCAGCCCTCTGCAGGAGCTGTGGCTCTGCTGAGGGGCTCTGTGATCCTGGGCATCTCATCCATCATTCCCCACATCCCAAAGAAGGACCCGAAATCCAAACCGAGCTCTCAGATGTCTCCTTAAACTCCAGGCAGGTGGTGGCATTTCCCCACTCTGTGTCTGCTTTTCCCCTCCCAAGCTCTGGTTATCTGCAAGCCTTTCAGTTCCTAAAAGCAAGAGCTGGTTTATATTATGGGCCTGGACAGTGTCTAACCCAGGAGGGCCCCACTTTGATTAGGGTCTCTCGTGACCACTGTAACACAAGCACTGCTAATAAAACGCATTTGAACCAGAAAAAAAGGCAGTGATGCTCCTTTTCCAGTTAGCTCCTAACTTGGGAAAGCCTGGGAGAGGTGGGATTTTCAGAGGTGAGGTGGCCTGACCTGACCCCACGCCCAACCTTTGAGCTGTCCTTGCAGTGCTGCAAGCTGAGCTTAGCAAGAGCTGTGCTCATCTGTGCACATCCAAATGTGCCACATACTTGCCTTCCCAAAGCTGGACCTGCTTCTGTTAACAGCAATTAATCACTTCAGAGCCAGTCTTTTATTATTATGAACACAGCAGATGTGTTTCCATTAATAGGTCCCTGAGTGAGCCTTATCTAGCATCACTGATACTTTAATGAAGGAGATTATGTGGCCTAAACAGACTTTTCATTTGCAGCATCCTCCCTTTTCTCTCTGCACTTCCCAGTGAGCAAACAAACCCGAGTGGGAATCTTGTTTCAGCACAGAAGATAAACCTGCTGCCAAATAATAAAATGTGTCCCCTGGTTTAATGTGACTTGTACCTTGCCCTGCTCTGTTTGCAGGGCTCAAACCAAACATCAGCCCAAGCACAGAGGTGTCTGCGCCCTGCTGAGGGCACTCAGAGCTCTCTGCTGCCCCAATTAACCCCAAAATCTGAGCCAGGAGAGGGCAGGCACTCGGCTCCCCAGGGATGTGTCTGTCTCCACAATATGGGAATTTTTCAAGCGTGCTGGTTGCCATTAAAAACTCATCACTTCCAACAGTGGCTCAGACCTAGGAAGTCGTTGGGTGCTTATAAAATAGTCCCTAATTAATGACAGCAATCATGAGGGTCACCAGGCAGTGCCACGGGAGGTTCCTCAAGCCAAGAGGATGTTTTTATGTTTTCCAATGTTTTTCCTTTGCAAGGTCAGACTCTGCAATTGCTTTTGCTCTCCTAAATAATTTCTAGAACCAGATCCCTTTGCCCCACGTGGCTTCTTCACCCATTTGCTGCCCAGCATTCTCCTTATCTTATTGAATTTTCATAAAAACAGAAATAAAGAGGCTACACTGCTCCTTAGTAAATAGAGGAGGCAGTCCTTTGTGTAATACAGACAGAAAAAATCCTTAATTTAAACAAGTGCTCTGGGATTCCTAAGGAGCGCCTCAATTGTATAAATGTGCAATTTTAAAATCCAGGAGGATCATGACATAAATTCTATAGATCTGCCTCCCCCTGCTCTGTGCAATAAAGGATATTAAAGACCACCGTGCCTGCAGGAGGGAGTTCAGCCCCTCAGGATGGAGGATTTGTCACCTGGACGGTGACAAGTGGCCTCGGTCCCAAGGGCGAGGTGGGAGTGCAGCCACAGTGCGATCCCAGGGGATTGTTCTCCAGCTCAGCAGCAGCGTTTGGGTCCCTGCACCGCATGCTTGAGGTCTGACAGAATGGAAAAAGGATGAACTTTCTTTCACACCCGCATCCAAACAACTGCACCGTGAAAAACCAGAGATAACGAGGCGACGACTGCCCCCCAGCCTTGTCTCTTTAAACCGAACCAAAACAAAGCGCTGCCTTTCTCATTTGAGCCCGATTAATTCGAGTAAAGTGGGGAAATCACATCTGGGCTGTGGCTGCTCGAGAGCTCCTAACCACAGCCTGCGTGAGGTTATGTCAAGGACTTGCTTGTCAGCTTTGCTTTAACTCACATATGGGACCGGGGAGGAAAGAAAACCCAAGAGTTTTTACTTTCTGCAGTAAAAGCCAAACTAACATAAAATGAGATTAATGGCAACAGCAGTGACTGCTTTCATTTCCCAGTGAACTGTCTCAATAGTACCAGTAATCAACATCAGGTTGGCTTTTCATTCTTTTTTTTTTTTTCCTTTCTTCTTTTTTTTTTTTTTTTCTTTTTTTTTTGGATAAAAAAACAACTTTTCATCAGAGAAAAGAAAAAGAGATACTTAAAATACATAGGCACATCTGTTCTCCCATATTAACAACATTACGTCTTTCTCCATGTGATGCATAATGAATCATCTCAGTGTGTTTTGCTTTATAGTTTTGTACAAATCCAATTCCTTGTGACTTTTACTGTAATAATAATATTTTCCAATTCAACAGTACCTTTCATTTTGAGTTTCTCAGCACTAATGAGAAGAGAAGTGTGCTGAACCCATTGAAACAGCTCGAAAAAAGGAGGCACAGCTGTAATTATTAGGAATTGAATTTGTCTCCTAAATGGGGAGAAGAGAAAAGCACTTACAGCTCTTTTTTTTAGGCAGACATGTAATTTTCACTGCATCCTGCTCAAAGGAGCCGGGGTTGTCAGCTCCCTTTGGAATGCCTGGAAACACAAGGCTTGGAACACCAAATAATTTGATTTTCTGTTACTTCTTAAGATTTCAATTACATGGATCGTGCACTCTGGGAGGGTCACACTTCTCATTGAAGCCACTGCTGGGTTTGTGTGATGAGCATGGGGAGAGGTTCTGCTTCCATCCATCCATCCATCCATCCATCCATCCATCCATCATCCATCCATCCATCCATCCATCCATCCATCCATCCATCATCCATCCATCATCCATCCATCATCCATCCATCCATCCATCCATCCATCCATCCATCATCCATCCATCATCCATCCATCCATCCATCCATCCATGGAACCATCTGTCATGCATCCATCCATCCATCCATGGAACGATCCATCATCCATCCATCCATCCATCCATCCATCCATCCATCCATCCATCCATCCATCCATCCATCATCCATCCATCATCCATCCATCATCCATCCATGGAACCATCTGTCATCCATCCATCCATCCATCCATCCATCCATCCATCCATCCATCCATCATCCATCCATCATCCACCCATCCATCCATCATCCATCCATCCATCATCCATCCATCCATCCATCCATCCATCCATCATCCATCCATCATCCATCCATCCATCCATCCATCCATCCATTCATCTATCTATCCATTCATTCATCCATCCATCCATCCATCCATCCATCCATCCATCATCCATCCATCATCCATCCATCATCCATCCATCCATCCATCCATCCATAGAACTATCAATCCATCCATCCATCCATCCATCATCCATCCATCCATCCATCCATCCATCCATCCATCCATTATCTATCCATCCATCCATCCATCCGTACATCCATCATCCATCCATCATCCATCCATCATCCATCCATGGAACCATCTGTCATCCATCCATCAATCCATCCATCCATCATCCATCCATCCATCCATCCATCCATCCATCCATCCATCCATCATCCATCCATCATCCATCTATCATCCATCCATCATCCATCCATCCATCCATCCATCCATTATCCATCCATCATCCATCCATCCATCCATCATCCATCCATCCATCCATCCATCCATCCATCATCCATCCATCCATCATCCATCCATCCATCCATCCATCCATCATCCATCCATCATCCATCCATCCATCCATCCATCATCCATCCATCCATCCATCCATCCATCATCCATCCATCATCCATCCATCATCCATCCATCCATCCATCCATCCATCCATCATCATCCATCCATCCATCCATCCATCCATCCATCATCCATCCATCATCCATCCATCATCCATCAATCCATCCATCATCCATCCATCATCCATCCATCATCCATCCATCCATCCATCCATCATCCATCCATCCATCCATCCATCCATCCATCCATCCATCATCCATCCATCCATCCATCATCCATCCATCCATCATCCATCCATCATCCATCCATCCATCCATCCATTATCCATCCATCCATCCATTATCTATCCATCCATCATCCATCCATCCATCCATCCATCCATCCATCCATCCATCCGTACATCCATCCATCCATCATCCATCCATCATCCATCCATCATCCATCCATCCATCCATCCATTATCCATCCATCCATCCATCCATCCATCCATCCATCCATCCATCCATCATCCATCCATCCATCCATCATCCATCATCCATCCATCCATCCATCCATCCATCCATCATCCATCCATCCATCCATCCATCCAGACTTTTGAGGACAAAAATCTCGTTTTTGTTTGCTACCAAAATGCAGCAGAAGAGGAGGAATGTTTTCCACAGCAAGGAATGGGAATGATGGCTCTCTTTTAAAATAAAAAAAAAAACAGAAGAGTGAGAGAAGAAAGAGAAAAAATTCTTGATTCAATTAAGTTCTTAGTCATGTAAATAGTTGGGAGTTTCCAGAAAGTAATGTCTTTATAGCAGGATGCCAATGCAGTGCATAATTAAAATGTAAAAAATGTAGGAAGTTGGCCAAGTCTTTGATTGCAAACAAGATTTTCCTAACCCATGACTTGGCATTTTGATCCTGAAATTTATCAACAGGAAAAGGTGATGATTTCTTTTTTTGGACTGAAGAGGAATCCAAGTTAGTTTGTAGAGAAATAAATCTTGTTCACAAACTTCATTTGCTCATTACAAAAGCTTTTCAATTTTGATCACACTTAAGAAAGAAAAGGATTTTCTGGAAAGGGGATTTGTTTTCTCTGATTGGTTGCTTTATATAATAACTGATTTCTATTGTATAATATGAAAGGCAATGGGAAGCAAAGAGCTTTTACATAGCAACCATTTAATTAGAATAATTTAATTCAACTTTACCATGCTGTACCAAAATGATAACAAGACTAAGCCTGACACTGGCAGCAAATATCAGTGTTGAGCACAGAAGAATCCCAAAAATACCATGGAACACTCTCCAGTGTTTTAACCAGCACCCTAAGCAACTTCATTCTCAAACCTTGGATAACTTTGTTATTATTTACACTCTTCACTAAACAGGAAATTAAATAAAATCCTTGGCAGAAGGTGGTTGAATGGGTTGATAAATGTAGTTTTATTTTATTATATAAATGTGGCATCATCAAGCAGGGTCAAACAATGGGAACACCACAATGTCCCACCCAGAACCTCTAAGCCCAGAGCTTTTCCATGGACCTGAAGCACAGGATGAGGATGAATTTTAAAACTCATTGTTGTCTTTTCCTTTATTACCTTTACCCTTGCATTCAAAGCTGCCATTAATTGGAATATTGTAAGCAGAAAATCTTCTTGCTCAAAGTAGAAAGGGTGAACAGCAAGGGAAGGCATTTTAAACTCTAAATTTTGTTTATTGTACAGTTCCTTTAGGTATGGTCAGGTCTTATGGAACTGCAGAAAGCTGAATCCATCTCTGAGCTCTCTAGTGTGGTTTCACCATGGACCTCCAGCCAAAAATTACCTTTTGCCAACATTTGCTACTCAACCCCCTTTGAGCTGCAAGCTGGGGAAAGAGACCCAATCAATAATAAAACCTTCCCAGAGATGAACAGCTCAGACAGTTGGGGAATTAATCCTCCAAATGGTCACTCCCTGTTCCTCAGCTGGGTCCTCCCATGTGAAGGAATGAGGAAAAAAAAGTTGGGCAGAAATCTCACCCTGCTTACTGCAGGGTGGGAAGGTTCAGCACCCCTAAAATGCCCCAAATTTATTCCAAATTTGAGCCTCCAAATCTGTGATCTCCAGTGCAGAGTCTCAGCTCTATGTCTTGTTGATCATTTATTTTGCTTTGTATTGTTCTGTGGACTCCAGGCTTTACATTTGAAGCCATAAATAGGTAAGATCAGTAAAAGTTCACATAGCATGTGGTCCCTGATTAGTCATTCCCAAACAGTTGGGGCTACAGATTTTCTCATCCAGGTGTCTTTAGTACAAGGCACATTCCTCTCCCTTTTTCTCGCTGCGATTGCAACGCTTGAATTTTGCAAAACACAAGCTGTGCAATTTCATCAGAATTTATTTGGTATGAGGCAGCTGAAAAGCAACGTTGTGCCAAGAAAATGCAAGGAGGGAAGAAATCACAAGTCATATATTGTGCAGCTACACTTCTCAAAGGGTGTTTGTGTGTTTTAGTGGAGCACCCAGCATGTTCGTGTCTTTTATGACAGAATAAAGCATTCAGCAGCCCATGATACAACTATTCAGTCTGCTGGCAGCCACCAGCCAGTTTCCACTTCTTTGAGTGCAAGATTCAGGGTGTGGAAACTTTCTACTTCCTTGGAAACTCTTCTGAAAACGGGTTTTCACTCAATTCAGCCTCTAAGTGTTTAAGAGGTGACTGAAATTCTGAAAGTGGACGGGCTGTTTTAGTGCCATTGGCAACCTCGGGAAGTTTCTCACTATGTGAAGGGAAAGGAGGGGAGAAAAGTGGGGGGGAAATCTGTGTTATTAAAAATCTAACTCAGGATTTTCAGCGAGCGCCTTCTCTCCCTCTCCTCCTCTGCCTTTGAAAAGCAGGAGGTGAAAACAGCAGGATACTTTTCACTCCCATGTATTATTCACCCTCTGCATCAAAATTTCTACCCCTGCACTTGGAGCTCCACTTTCTGCTGTTGCTCAGAGCTGCTGATTCAGTGAGATTGGCCAAATTCTTGATTCAACCTGAAAAATTACACTTGAGAAAATCCCCACCATCATCCAAGCAGCAGGGAAGGTTTTGCCTAAATGTACGTCATGACTCGAAGGATATTCCCAAAGAAAGCAGTGATGGGGAATGCCTGATGGATCTGGGATAGAAAATCCCAGGGGGTGGGGCTGACTTCACCCAGGTTCATCAGTTTTAAGTTAAATATCTGTTTAAGTCTCTGGGGTAGCTGGTGGTGGGACTGGCTGTGTCAGAGGGAGTGAACCAGCCTGGGGATGCTCCTGCATTCCCTGCAGCCAGGGCAGAGCAGGGATGGTCAGGGTGGCTCTGGAATGGCTCTGCTGGCTGGGATGGAGCTGGCACAGGCTGCTCTGCCCTCACTCCCTGCTGGTGTGTCATGGAGAAAAGAACTGACACAGAAATAACAGAGAATCATGGAATATCCGGGCTGGGAGGACCCTCAGGGATCATTGATCCAACTCCTGTCCTGCGCAGACACCCCAACAATCCCACCCTGGCAAAACCCTCCTGGGCCTGGGCAGTGCCCAGCACCCTCTGCTGCTTTCCTGATATCCATCCCAGCCCTCCTGACACTCATTATTCTCCCTGATAACAGAAAACTCATGAAACCCATGTTCAAATCCATATCTCTGTTGCTTTATGTACAGCTGGCTGGAGAAAGCTTCTATCAGGGACTTGATCTATTTTAACAAGATGGTCATAAGCCTTTATGAACTTTCTGCCAGGATGAAATAGACCAATTTGTGTCTCCACTTCAGTTTGGTCTCTAGATCTTGTCCTGATCTCACTATTTTTTTTTTTCCACTCTACTTTTAGATCTCAGCATTCCTTACCTTTGGGCAACCTTCATTATACAAGAAAAAAATTAGGACTGAACAAACTAACCTTGGGGTGATTAAAGAAATAACTCTATTCCCAATGGAAATATCTGAAATTCCTCAACAATACCATGAGAAACTAATCTTGAATGTGATCTGACTTCAGAGGATGATTCATGGTTTCTGACTCAAGACAAGTTGTTGATTACGGTTTAGGTGTCTCATCTTAAACAAAGAGACACTTTTTATTTTGATACTTCCTAGCTAAACAAACTCTTTTTTCTTTCCATGTTGTCAACATATTGTGAATATTCATAGCTGTGGACAGAATAACACGTGGAAAGTTAGAATTTCTCACCAGCAGCCAAAGGAGACGAGGCAGGACCAAAAGTACTGGGGGGAGTTTGCCATGAATTTCTTCCTGAGTGGATTTAGGGACAGCAAAGTCTCCTGTCAGCTGCACCTCTGACCTTTGCTTTGTGTTTGCTGCATCAGCTTTGGCTGTTGTTGCTGTTCTCATGCAAGTTTTTGGAACAGCCTGTGCATTTCTCAGGGCAAGGCTGCTGCACGTGCCATGACAGAGCATTCCCAGTGCCCATGGAGGGAATGGGAACAGGACAGAGCATTCCCAGAGTCCATGGAGGGAATGGGAACAGGACAGAACATTCCCAGTGCCCATGGAGGGAATGGGAACAGGACAGAGCATTCCCAGTGTCCATGGAGGGACAGGAACAGGACAGAGCATTCCCAGTGCCCATGGAGGGAATGGGAACAGGACAGAGCATTCCCAGAGTCCATGGAGGGAATGGGAACAGGACAGAGCATTCCCAGAGTCCATGGAGGGACAGGAACAGGACAGAGCATTCCCAGTGCCCATGGAGGGAATGGGAACAGGACAGAGCATTCCCAGAGTCCATGGAGGGAATGGGAACAGGACAGAGCATTCCCAGTGTCCATGGAGGGAATGGGAACAGGACAGAGCATTCCCAGAGTCCATGGAGGGAATGGGAACAGGACAGAGCATTCCCAGTGCCCATGGAGGGACAGGAACAGGACAGAGCATTCCCAGAGTCCATGGAGGGAATGGGAACAGGACAGAGCATTCCCAGAGTCCATGGAGGGAATGGGAACAGGACAGAGCATTCCTAGTGCCCATGGAGGGAATGGGAACAGGACAGAGCATTCCCAGAGTCCATGGAGGGAATGGGAACAGGACAGAGCATTCCCAGTGTCCATGGAGGGAATGGGAACAGGACAGAGCATTCCCAGTGTCCATGGAGGGAATGGGAACAGGACAGAGCATTCCCAGAGTCCATGGAGGGAATGGGAACAGGACAGAGCATTCCCAGTGTCCATGGAGGGACAGGAACATGACAGAGCATTCCCAGTGCCCATGGAGGGAATGGGAACAGGACAGAGCATTCCCAGTGCCCATGGAGGGACAGGAACAGGACAGAGCATTCCCAGTGTCCATGGAGGGAATGGGAACAGGACAGAGCATTCCCAGTGCCCATGGAGGGAATGGGAACAGGACAGAGCATTCCCAGAGTCCATGGAGGGAATGGGAACAGGACAGAGCATTCCCAGAGTCCATGGAGGGACAGGAACAGGACAGAGCATTCCCAGTGCCCATGGAGGGAATGGGAACAGGACAGAGCATTCCCACTCCAGGTAACCCCAGCACACCATGGACAGGGACACAGAAACCCTGACACTGGGAAAAGGTAATTAGGAAAAAAAGCATTTTAACACATCCTGATTTCCCAACTTAATAATTAACCCTAAGAATGCCTCTGCCTCCTTGTCTCACTTGTTCTTAAAGTTTGCAAGCACCTCCACCTGACTGTTTCTGTTCCTCAGATGTCTGTGTTCCACCTCACCCCCCCAGGACCTGTGTGCAGGACTGGAAGGGTAATAGCAAACAGATCACATACTGAGCAATAGACTAAGCACAATTAGACCTCACATTCCTCTCACTCCTATAAATAACTCTCAGCTTCCTCTGCATGTCTGCAAATTTCATTAGTATGATGGAAAAAAATGAAAAATACTCACACACACACACACACACATGCACTCTCACAAACTCACACACCCCAAGCTCACTTTTCCTGCAAAGCCCAGAGCTGATCTCCCAATCAAAGGCTTTGTTCAGCCTGGGGGAGCAAAGGGGGTGAAACCCACACCCCCTCCAAGCCTTGGGCCATGTGCTCCTGGCCATGAAGGGAAAATTCTCTGCAGATGGCTGAGGAATTCACCTGCAAGAAATAACAGAGAGAAAAAAAAAAAAAATCCTTCTCTTTGCTGGGCTGTGTGTGAACCCTGTGGGGTTTTGGGGCATCATCAGCCCTGCTTGTCCTTGATCCCAGCAGAAGGGTGGGTGCTATTCCCAGGTCAAATCCCTCAAACTCCTCCAGAGGGGCCTCTCCAAGATCCCTGCCTGGCTGTGAGTGTTGGCATTCAGGTGTGAATCTCAACAAATAAAGATGGAAAATGGAGAGGATCCTAAAGACAGCAAAATTGAATTTCATTCTCTATAAAGCACACAGCTGTTCACTGAACGTTCAAGGTTTGCAGATCTTCATCATCCTTCCCCAGCAGAGATTCCCCCAGGAAACCTCTAAGTGCAGGTAAGTACAGGCTGCAATTGCAGGGGGGACAAAATTCTCCTGTCTGTGCAGCCTCAGCTAAGTTAATAGGGGAAAAAAATCATATTAATTGTAGGAGAATAGGAAAAAAAAAAAAGGTCAGACTCAGGTGTGTAAAAGCCCTTGGAAACTTGCTGTGGTCTTTCATAGGAGAAAGAATTGGCTATTGCAGCAGCCTTTTTGCACTTGCAGGGCCAATAGACAAAACCAGGGCCTGTCAGACATGTAAAGCAACCCAGGAGAATTACAGGAACCTGCAGCACCTGAATATGAGACAATTGTCTAAGTCTGTATTTAGTGCTGAATTTGGGCACCCCAAGGGTGTTGAGACACCTTTCAAGGTGTGTCAGTGAAGGAATTCAGGAATCCCAGTCTGGCTCCCACATTTACCCAATTTACCCAATTTACTCCTGGCACCTTATCTGCCTCCGACCCAGAGAATTTCATTAAATTCCTAACAAAGTGAAATAATTGCCTGGCTTTTCTTGCTGCCTTCTGCCCATTGTTGTTTCAGTCTCCAGTGGCTGGAGGATGTGGAGATGGAAAGATCCAGATGATTCTGAGGAGTTAAAGGCATTGTTGTGACTCCAGGTTTAATGAGTTCTGCCCCAACCCATTACCCTGCCTCATCTCTTCATTGCTATCAGAAGAGTGTCTGCAAATAATCCTGTCCCAAGATGAGTTCATCCCCATGCAAAAGAGCTGTTATCTCTGAGTGTTAAAAGCCAAATTGCTGCCTGCCTTTGAAGGGCTGTGAAATCCCAGAGTGCTTGGTGAATGAATCACTTGGGAAGCCACACTGAGAGCATCTCGTTGTTATTGTCAGAATGGAGGAGAAGAACTGAAGATAAAGTTTGATTCTACACAAATGAAAATTATTGTAGAGAGGGAGAGAGGCCTGCCTGCTGAAGAGACATTTTGTGTTTCCTTTCCCTTGAAATCTGCCTTGAGAACCTCTCCCAGGCTGGCTGGGCAGGAGCAGGTTTGGAGAGGAGCCCTTCCTTTCCCTGGTGCAGAGCATGGTGTGCTCACCAGCGCTGTTTGTCATCACAGAGCCATGCAATGGGCTGGAGGGAACCTACAAACCCTCCTGGTCCAGCCCTGCCCTGGGCAGAGTGACCTGAGGCATCTCCTGATGGCCACACCCTGGGAAAGGGCTTGTCAAAGGTCCCAAATTCTGCTGACCACTGCTGGGAGCGCTCTTCCCCTTGTTTCTGGGAAGAAATGGGGAAAAGAGCTGAATGGAATGAGGGATTTGGGTTTACAAACTAGCTGTGGGTCTGCTGGTGGATAAAACCAGCATTGAGAGATGAAAGAAACAATGGGATGGATTCCACTGAGTGATGAATGGAAAAAAAAAATTTGCCTTTACTAACAAACTGCAGGTTTGCTGATAAATGAAATTGGATATTGGAAGATGAAAGAAGCAATGGGGAGAAACAATGAAATCTATAAGAATTAAAAATTAAAAGGGAGGGTTGTGCATTAGAGGGGAATATCAGGTATCAGGTGTTTGGGAAGTCTGTGCCTCTCAAGTACCTCAGCAATGGGGAAAGAGAGAGGGAAATTGGGATAAAAAAGAGGCTGAGTCTTCCAAAAATTGGAGAGATCCCATGGGAATGGCCCATGGCCTCTCCCTTTATTCAAATAAAGCCAAAAGGACTCCTCAGTCTCCTTTTTGGACAGAAACCTCTGGTGTTTGTGGATTGATTTTCGTGACAACACCAAGGGTCTGTCCACAGGCAGTGGAGAGAGCTGGGAAACACGGGACCATTCCTCCTGGAAAAAAACAGAGAATCACTGCTGTGAAGGATGAGATCCCTGTCACCAAAGTGCCCTGGGCATCCCCCATGTGTGACACACGTGTGGCCCTTGTCACCCCAGTCAGGATGATGCTGGAGCTCACAGACACTTCAGGAACACAAAACTCTTCCTTGGGAAGTCTTAAGCTGCCTCTGCCTCGAGCGCTGCAATCAAAACAGAGGAAAATAATACTTTTGTTCTACTAATCTTCTGTAGACTTGGTAAAATATATAATAGGTTCCATTAAGCCTGAGTTAGTTAATTACTAGGTAGGAAATCCAATATCTTCTCAGGGATATTTTCCAGTTGTCATCTTGCAAGAGAATTTTTGCTTTGACGTCATTGCGAGACAAAAAACACTCTGTGGACAAAAGAAACCACAAATCAGGGGGGGAAATACATCAATTCTGTTTTTCTTATAGCCTGCCACTCGTTGGGTGGAATTTTGTGCAGTATTGTGAGCCTGCCTCTGGCAAAGCTCTGCTCCCAACCCAAATGTGTGCAACAATGGGATGCAGCTCGTGGAGCCATTCCTGGGAAAGCTCTGCAGGTCCCTCCAGGGCCACCTTCAGGCAACGACCTCAAGGATCACTCCTCATTGAGGAAAAAATAAAAATATTCAATAAAAATATTGGAGTTCAACGCCAGTTTTTAATTAATTTTCTGTAAATTCCATTGCATCCCCACGCAGGTGTAAATCAGCTCCACGACCTTCCTTGGATAACAAGGATATTATCATTACCAGCATCCCATCCTTGGAACACAGAGGTAATTATGCTCATTAATATTAATCTGATCACCCACTGCATCTATTTTCCTTCTTCAGCAGGAGCTGAATTAAAATGCAAACTGACTTTAGCAAGGTTTCTAATCTGATTAATTACCATCCAGCTTATTTGCAAACACAAAGCCATAAAAGCACCTATCAAACCAAAATACCTGGTCGTTTGTTCTGCGTGGTTTTCTGGAAGTGCTGACTGCAAAAATTCCTGCAAAAAAAAAAAAAAAATTAAAAAAAATCCACTATTCTGTTGGAATCTGCAAGGCTGAGGTAGAAGTTAAATATAATTTAATGTTGGGTTTTGTTTTTTTTTTTTCCTCTGGAATTTTGTTTTGGAAGAGAACCTGAGGGGAAAAATTCTGACAATGTCAAAATATTCTGTTTTGACTATTTCAGAACAAAATGTTTAGAGTTTCCTGTTCGAGATGGATTTTGTTTTGAATTTTTTGGCTTCGTTATATTTTTTTTTTATTTAATAATAAATACATTATATTGTATTATAGAAAGAAAAGTTCGAGAGCCATAATGAAAATAAATGGTTTTATCTACAGAAAACATTTTCTGGAGTTTTCCTGTGGAAAAGGTGATTTTGGAGCTTTGCACAGCCTCGGGTTTGTAACAAAGGCTGGAGGATGCAACAGAGAGAACCTTTCACAGTCCTGCTGAAGAACCCATCAGGTCATTTTTTATCAGATTCCAGCTCCAGGTGCTGTTTTATGAAAGGTAAATCGATGGAAAGTGGCACATTTGTTCCCATCCCTTTTCCCACCATATTTTTCAGACTTACAGACAACGATGAAAAATGATGAAGAAATGAAGTTCATGGAATTGTTCATGAAAATTGTTCATGAAAAAGACAGGAAATTATCAGTTCTTTCAGGCTGGCAAATAATGGGGAACTGCAATTAAAATTTTGTGCCCAACAAGACATAATTTTAATTTGTTTAAAGGAATCCTGAGCACCTTCACTTTCCAGGAGCGTTTCTGAAAAGTCAGGCCTGAGAGAGGTTCAGCCTGGATTTCCAAAATTGCAGAAATCCAAGTGAGAAACCAACTCAAATCCTTGGTCTGAAACACCTCAGGCACCTTCCCTGCTTCTCCTCTTATTTCCTGGAGCACAGACTTGAGTGAAGCTCATTATCTGCCTTAATCACCCATAGAATCACAGAATCCTTTTAAAAAGCAGAACCAGCAAACACAAACAGCTGGCAAGAAGATTATTTCAGGCATCATAAAATGCTGAAAGTACCAATGGTTTCCAATAAAGCCATGTTGATTTAGCATTTCTCTTCCAAAAATATGCACATCTTGATTATTCCTGGGATATATTTAAAAAAAAAAAAAAAAAAAGCAAAACAAGCCCAAACAACCAATCCTGAAGGTATTTTTGTCAAATATTTCCATTCTTTTTCCAAAGGAAATGGTTGATTTTATAACTGCAGATGCCTCTTCATGAGCTGTTCATGAAAAATCCCAAGATTTTCCATTCCTTAGCCAATCCAGCCTCACTCCTGCATCCCCAGAAAGGTGTTGCCATCATAAAACTGGGCCACAGTGTTTACATTTTTATGATATTCTCATAATTAGCAACTCTCTGTCCCTCTGGTGACTAATTAAAAAGCAGCTGATCCTCGAAGGAAACTTTAAGAACGTTTTGAGATTATTCTGCTGCTGTGGCTCCTATTTCTGCTTTTTTTTTTTTTTTTTAAAGCTGAGGGTAATTCTACAAAAATAAGCTCGTTGTTGTGTCAGGTGGGACGTGGTGCTTGTGAATTCTGGTGTTGTCATGCTCTGTGTGGCACCACAATGTCACCTTCAGCTGTTTGGTGTCACAGTTGCAGCAGAATTTCTGCACTCAGGACAGTAAAAAAGTAAAATAAATTATCCAGGTGTGGAAAAATATGATTCTGAGAATGCCCCACATCAGGCTGGCTGGCTAAAATAATAGTTAGAAATTAAATAATGATTTATAAAATTAAAATTAAAATTAAAATTAAAATTAAAATTAAAATTAAAACTAAAATTAAAATTAAAACTAAAATTAAAATTAAATAAAGTTAAAATTAAAATTAAAATTAAATAAAGTTAAAATTAAATTAAATTAATAAATTATTAAAATAATGGGTAGAAATTAATTAACAGCTGGGATGGTATTTTTTGGTATTTTTATTTGTGGGGATTAATTGATACAAAATTAATCTGAAACAAAAGCTCTTGTTTTCCAATCCTGGAGGTTCCAGCAGGACCCCCCATTCCTGATGCCAAGAATCCCAAATATCTCATGAGGTTCCACTGAGGTGAGACCAACCTTCTGCTCACCTCATACCCATGGTCACCATCATCACCATCATCATCACCATCATCTTCACCATCATCACCATCATCACCATCATCACCATCACCATCACCATCACCATCATCATCATCATCACCATCATCATCACCATCATCATCACCATCATCACCATCATCACCATCACCACCATCATCACCATCACCATCATCACCATCATCACCATCACCACCATCACCATCACCATCATCATCATCATCACCATCACCACCATCACCATCACCATCACCATCACCACCATCACCATCACCATCACCATCATCATCACCATCACCATCACCACCATCACCATCATCATCACCATCACCACCATCACCATCACCATCACCATCACCATCATCACCATCATCATCATCACCATCATCACCACCATCACCATCATCATCATCACCATCAGACCAGATCTGATGGAATCTGCCCACCCCAAATCCCACATCCTGCAGAGGATCCTGTTTGCTGGAAACGAGCAGAATTTCTCCTGAATTTGGGTGGGCTCCACAGAAACATTTCCCCAGGAGTGAGGGGAGAGTGCTGAGCCCACCTGTGAGGAGCAGGGGGAATTTCCATTCTGCTTCCACAGCTCCACTGCCAAAACAACCAAAAACCCAAACAAACCTCCCCCAGAGGAGTTGTGGGATCACTCCAGAGTCCTTGGGCTGGGAGGTACCTCACAATTAAATCAAGAACCCAGAACTGACAGGTCCCACCCACAGCCCTTTGCCTTTTCTCTCCTGCCATTCCCAGCCCACTCCCAAACAGAATCAATGTCACCTTTCACCCTGCAATTCTGCAATCCTCCCCTTGTAGGGACCATCTGCCTGCCAGGCAGAAAACACGACGTGGGCAGAGAGGTTTTTTTCCCACTGGGTGACAAATTTCAAGACTTCACCACTTCTCCTTCCCCTCTGCTCTGGGAGTCACTGGTGTGGCTGTTGCTGCTTTCTGGCCAAAGCTGCTTTGCAAAATGACCATTTCCCCCCGTCTTAGCTGAGTGTAAACATCTTGCAAAACACAACTTGTGCTTCCAGGAGCTCTGAGGAGCAGCAGAGGAATTGCTCAGAGCCCGTCTGGTTTTGTAGTAACAGCAAAGAGTTTCTCAAATTAGAAATCTGGCTGCAAGATTTCAGTGTCTGGGGCTACTGGAGCCGTCAGTGAGTGAGGAAAGAAAGAAGAGATGGAAGAAATGAACCCTGCAGGCACACAAGGAACACTTCAGCACTGCACTGAGCGCTGTGCTGGGACTTTTCCAGTTTTATAGGGTAAGGAAATATTGGTGTCCCCCTTGTAGCAGCTCCCTGGGGAGGGGTATCCCAAATTCCCACTCCTGGATTGCAGGTAAAACACAGAAGTCTCAATTCAGTCCTTCCTTGCAGCCAGATTTCTTTTCCTGGATTTTATTTCTGGATTTTTCTGAATTATTTCTGGATTTTTCTGGTTGGTTTTGGGGGGTTTTTTTCTGTTTTTCTGGGGTTTTTTTTGTTTGTTTGTTTGTTTTGTTTTAGGGGTTTTTTTTTTGTTTTTTTCCCCTGGATTTTCTGGGGGTTTCTTCTTTTTCTGGATTTTCTGGATTTTTCTGGATCTTTATGGATTTTTCTGGATTTTCCTGGGTTTTCCTGGATTTTCTGGCTCTGCAGCCTTTGCCCAGCAAACATCTCTCCCTTCCCACCTGCAAGGGCAGACTTTGTTTTCCTGCCTCCGCAACCACTTTCAGGGAATACTTTAAAATACTTAGAATTTAAAAATAAAAGCCAGGTTCTGCCAAGAAAGCAGGTGTCCCCTCATTAATTCCTAATCAGAGAGATTTTACAGCGAGTGACAGGACAATGAGCACGTGGGAAAGCTCCGTGCTCGGGTCCTGCATTGTTTTCACATTTTTATATTGATAAACACTGACTCACCTTCAACAACGTAATCCAGAGACAATCAAGGGAAGTACGTGGGGATCTCGTGGTCTTTGCTGGCTTTGTTTTGTTTATGACCCCAAAACACCACAAAAGACTTATCCATAAGTGTGTCCCATGTCTGCAAATGGAAAAGAGATGGAAAATCAGGGAGAGCCTCTTTCCTGGCACAGGAGCTGCAAAAGTCGTGGAGTTGGAGTTCAGCATCTCCAGTTTGTCCATTTTTTTGTGGCTATGATTTCTTTCAGAGAGTGAAAAAAATCACATTTCTCACATTTGTCTTTTTCTTTGCCACCAAAATGCTGTGTCTCAGAATATTTGAAACCTGGGAAAACGCATTTCTGATTTTTAAAGGGGGCTGTGTGTGGAATCAGCTCCAAAAGGGCCCAGCAATGCTCACAACTGATCAGCATCAAAGGGAATATTCTCCTTGCACTGCTGGCTGTGAAGGCACCAATATTCCAAATTTCCAGTGGATCTCTGGGCATTAGGAATGTGTCCTGAACAGCATTTTGATAAAACTCAACAGAGAAATGACCTCTCCTGGCTCCTCTCTGCACCAAGAGCACAGGACATTTCTCCTGTTTCATTTCTGCACCAAGAGCACAGGACATTTCTCCTGGTTTTTCTCTGCACCAAGAGCACAGGACATTTCTCCTGGTTCCCCTCTGCACCAAGAGCACAGGATATTTCTCCTGGTTCTTTTCTCTTCACCAAGAGCACAGGACATTTCTCCTGGTTTTTCTCTGCACCAAGAGCACAGGACATTTTTCCTGGTTCATTTCTGCACCAAGAGCACAGGACATTTCTCCTGGTCCCTCTGTACCAAGAGCACAGGACATTTCTCCTGGTTCCCCTCTGCACCAAGAGCACAGGACATTTCTCCTGGTTCCTTTCTGCACCAAGAGCACAGGACATTTCTCCTGGTTTTTCTCTGCACCAAGAGCACAGGACATTTCTCCTGGTCCCTCTGCACCAAGAGCACAGGACATTTCTCCTGGTTCTTTTCTCTGCACCAAGAGCACAGGACATTTCTCCTGGCTCTCATTTCTGCACCAAGAGCACAGGACATTTCTCCTGGTTCCTCTGTACCAAGAGCACAGGACATTTCTCCTGGTCCCCCTCTGCACCAAGAGCACAGGACATTTCTCCTGGTTCCTCTCTGCACCAAGAGCACAGGACATTTCTCCTGGTTTTTCTCTGCACCAAGAGCACAGGACATTTCTCCTGGTCCCTCTGTACCAAGAGCACAGGACATTTCTCCTGGTTCTCCTCTCTGCACCAAGAGCACAGGACATTTCTCCTGGTTCCCCTCTGCACCAAGAGCACAGGACATTTCTTCTGGTCCCTCTGTACCAAGAGCACAGGACATTTCTCCTGGTTCTCCTCTCTGCACCAAGAGCACAGGACATTTCTCCTGGTTCATTTCTGCACCAAGAGCACAGGACATTTCTCCTGGTTCTCCTCTCTGCACCAAGAGCACAGGACATTTCTCCTGGTTCATTTCTGCACCAAGAGCACAGGACATTTCTCCTGGTCCCCCTCTGCACCAAGAGCACAGGACATTTCTCCTGGTTCATTTCTGCACCAAGAGCACAGGACATTTCTCCTGGTTCCTCTCTGCACCAAGAGCACAGGACATTTCTCCTGGCTCTCCTCTTTCCTCGAGTGCTGCCTTGCCCTGGCAGAGGAAGGACCCCAGTGTACCCATGGATATTTATTTACCTGCTCTCAGAAAATGCTCAGCTGCTGAAGCAGAGCCTCACCCTCCTGTGACAGCTGTTCATCTGTTCCTACTTCTACCTGCTCTTCCAAGAAAAGTGACTTCTGTCTTTCCCTTAATTTCCTTTCATCACGCACAAACATCCCACCCAAATTTCTCTAAGTCTCTCTTTTTTTTTTCTCTTTCTTAGTTCCCACACAACAAAACCGTTTGTCTTACACTGATTTTGTCACTCAGGCAGAGCCAGTGACATGCAGTGACTCCTCAGTGCATGCCCCAAGAGCCAGAGTGGAGTGACTCAGTCGGGCAGGGTTTTATTCAAACCATTTGTCCTGTGGTCAGGGCAGATTAAAGGCAGATCAGGTTGCCCTGGGAGCAATGCTGGGACAGTGAGAGTGAGAGATGTTGGCACTCACTCCCCAAACCACAGGCAGCTCGCGTGACTGCGGCTTCCTCCGGCCCCTCCTGCCTCCTGCAAGTGCCATTTCCAGGGGGGAGCACCTGTGTGCCCCTGGCAGGGGGAGCAGAGTGTCCCTGGACACAGGGGCATGTGGGGAACTGCAGTGTAATGACCCCAGGGTGGCCACTGCACAGCTGGGATGGCCACTGCACAGCAGGGATGGTCAGTGAACAGCTGGGATGGTCAGTGCACAGCTGGGATGGTCAGTGCACAGCTGGGATGGTCAGTGAATAGTTGGGATGGTCAGTGAACAGCTGGGATGGTCAGTGAACAGCTGGGATAGTCAGTGAATAGCTGGGATGGTCAATGAACAGCTGGGATGGTCAGTGCACAGCTGGGATGGTCAGTGAATAGCTGGATGGTCAGTGAATAGCTGGATGGTCAGTGCACAGCTGGGATGGTCAGTGAATAGCTGGGATGGTCAATGAACAGCTGGAATGGCCACTGCACAGCTGGGATGGTCAGTGAATAGCTGGATGGTCAGTGCACAGCTGGGATGGTCAGTGAACAGCTGAGATGGTCAGTGCACAGCTGAGATGGTCAGTGAATAGCTGGATGGTCAGTGCACAGCTGGGATGGTCAGTGAACAGCTGAGATGGTCAATGCACAGCTGGGATGGTCAGTGAACAGCTGAGATGGTCAGTGCACAGCTGAGATGGTCAGTGAATAGCTGGATGGTCAGTGAACAGCTGGGATGGTCAGTGAATAGCTGGGATGGTCAGTGCACAGCTGGGATGGTCAGTGCACAGCTGGGATGGTCAGTGAACAGCTGAGATGGTCAGTGCACAGCTGAGATGGTCAGTGCACAGCTGGGATGGCCAGTGAACAGCTGGGATGGTCAGTGAATAGCTGGATGGTCAGTGAACAGCTGAGATGGTCAGTGCACAGCAGGAATGGTCAGTGCACAGCAGGAATGGCCACTTCACCCCAGGGATGGCCACTATACACCAGGGATGGCCACTATACACCAGGACAGGCAGGTCAGAAGGAGGAAAGGGTTGAAGAGCACATTCAGCATCCCCTCATCCCTCCCCACTCTGGGGTACTGCAGTTCTTCTGCCCTGCCTCAGCAGCAGAAGGGTTAATTCAGCCTGGGAGCGTGGGGCAGGTCCAGCAAAGGTTTTGGGATGCAGGTCCAAAGCCTCCCGGCAGATCTGAGGCAGATTCATGTGATGAGCTGGCTGTGGTGTGAGAGAGGTCCCTGCTGGGATTGCAGCAGTCAGGAGGGGTTTAACTGATTTACTAATTCCTGTTCCAGTGTCACTCGGTGCAGACTGGGAGGGAGGTGAAGCAGCAAAGCCCAAAGCTCTGGAGCTCCTCCTGACCACGATTTCAGCCTCAGGGCTGATCCTGAGCCCTGTGCTCAGCTCCCAGCAGCTCCCTGTGTGCCAGCAGATTGCACCACGAGCAGCCTGGGGATGGAGCTGGCTCAGACAGAGCCCAGCAGCAAAATAACATTTGGTTTAATTCTGAGGAGCATCATTTCCCTGATGTGGCTCGCAGCACGTGCCAGCACTGCAGGAGCAGGAGCTGCTGCAAAGGGGGGGACCAAGCAGGGAAACACCTTGTGCTGCCATCCCTGCAGGTACCCACAGCCTCCCCCAGCTCCTGGAGCATTGACTTCAGTTAGGAATTTAATTTAGGGCTTTATTAGCTCTAAACAAAGCATTTAAAACCCTGAGTCTGGCAGCAGATGGTCAGGGTCTCACTGAAACACAAAGCACAAAACCACAGAAGTGCTGTAAAAAGAGAGAATAAACACAAACCTGCAGTGGGAACTGCTGCAAATTGTCCTTTTTGTGGCCAGAAAGGACATTTCTAGGGGTTTATACATGTTTTGATATATTTATATCACATTAGAGGCTGGCTACCTAAGTCCAGGCAGTGCTCTCATGCCATGCACCAGAGATTTATACAAAACATTTCTCCCAAATTGATCAATCCAGCAACTCATATAAACAATCATTTCCCCCATATTAGAAAAAGATGTTGAAGGCTTTGATTAAGTGCCTCATCTTCCTGAGCCCCCCCTTTAGATCCAGGGCATGGGGTTGCAGTCTGGGATGCATTCTGTTAATGTCAAATCAACTCATTACCCAAATCCTTTGAGAAACAAAGCCTGGCAGCTCTGCCTGGGCTTTTATTATGGATTACAACTCTTGTGATCAGTTAATCCAAGAAATTACTCAGTTCTTCCAGCTGACAAAGTCAAAATATGATTGCTCTTCAAAGAATGCAAACTCGGAGGAATTAAACTCTTCATCTCGGGGATTTAATCATTTTTTACTAATTTTATACCAAAATATTGCCATGTGTGGGCTCCATAAATCTGTCTCACCCTGTTAGCAGTTACTTTCCCCAGATGCTTTGAACTTTGAGAAAAAGTTGCTTAACCAAAAAACTCACAGCTGCCACATGTTGTAATTTCCTCTTTGGGGGCATCTGGTGCCGTCTCTGCAGAGGTTCTGCCAAATTTCCCCCAGGACTTTTTCTCTCTTTGTTGGATTTCTCAGCACCTTTGGGATTTCTCAGTATCTCTGGGATTTTATCCCAGAAAACAAATCCTTGTTGTCAGCACCTTCCCAACCCCCCTCCTGAAGGATGCAGTTGCATAAACTCAGGTTTAGATTCAACATTTAGCAAAGAAATTACATTTCCCAGCCCTTTGAACTCCCCTGGGCCAGTTTTCTGATGATCATTGGGTGTTTGACTTCTTGCCTGACCAACATCAGTGTCAAATTCAGGGAAAAAAAAAAAAATGGGGGGAGAGCAAGGAGGGAGGAAAAACTTCCGTGAGACAATAAATTAAGAAGAATCAAAGGTCATGATGTGAGATTTACCTTCATGTTCCAGTGCCCAAAATTCCCCCTGTGCCTGTGAGCCTTTCTCCTGACTTCAAAGGCATTATTTTGGGAGGTGAGCAGGACTTGGCCCCAACTCCTGATGACAAACACGGACATTCCTTGGGTGACCTCTCAGCCCAGCACATCAAAGGTTTTGCTGGAGTTGCACCTACAAAGAATTTGCCTGGAGAGGCACAAAAGCTTCTCGGTTGTGGAAGCAGCAGGCACCTGCCAAAACACACAGAGCAACCAGCAGGAGGAGGGGGAGGTCCCTGGGCTCCCAAAAAGGGGTTTGGAGGTGGGAAGGAGTGGGATTTCCACTGGGAAAAGCAATGTGGGAGCTCTTTAGAGCACCCAGCTCCCATGGGAAGGTCAAAAAAAACCAAAAAAAGGAAAAAAAAAAATGCTGTGGATGTAAGCTGAGATCCCACATGGGGAATGGGGATGGTGATTATGGGGTCCTGATGGTTTTGGGGTCTCCAGTGTGCACTGGGAATGCTGGAGGAGCCAGGGAGATGCACTGGAGGATGCTGGAGTGAAAAACTCCCCAGAGGTTTGTGCTGCAGAGCACAACCTGCAGGAATTCCTTGGGAATTCTTTGGGAATTCTGGGAACTCCTCACACAAACTGCTGCTCCTCCCCACGCTCTGCACTGCTGGGGGCTCAGAGATGCTCCAGAGCTCACTGCTCTGCTCTCCCCAGCCCAGAAATCTCCCTGATTTTGGGGAAGAGGAGGAGTTTGGCAGAAAAGGCTCCCCAGAACAACCATGGGTTCCTCAGGTGAGAACCAGCATCTCCACATGCCCAGAAACAGGAGAAGTGACACAAACCACTGCACTCCCACCCAAAATAAATAAAATAAAAAATAAACCAGCTCAATTGTGTAGATTGTAATAAAAAATTGGTTTAAATAACTCCCTATCTCCAGGTCCTGAGGGCTCAGGTTCTGTTTCCCAGGAAATCCCAGCACAGTTCAAGCTCCAGCAGGAATCTTGACTCCTGCTTTTCCAGCTGCTCCTGGGAGCTGTTTTATTGTGTGCCCATCTAAAAGTTTATTCTTCTCCTGACTAATAGGAGCAGTGAGTGACTGATTGAATTTGGCAGCTATTGCTCATTTCTCCCATTGTTGTGTTTTTTTAAACAGCTTTTTCGGGGGTTGTTGTTTCTTTTTTTAAAGCACAGATAAAATGAGCTGAGTCTGAATTTCGTTTTGCTTTCTGCAGTTTGGTTTTAAGTGGAAATCTTGTCATCACTGCTCTCCCCTGAAGACACTGAGAGGGGAGTGTGAGTAAGCTGAGTTTATCACCTCCTTCCTGCAGAGCAGACGTGGCTCAGGTCGTCAGAACACTGGGAACTGGGAGATGAAACATCAGCCTGAAAGTCACTGTTTGATTTTTCCTCTTAGCTTACACTGAAAGGAATCTTTTCTTCTTCTTCCTCTTTTTCCTCTTCTTCCTCTTCTTCCTCTTCTTCCTCGTCTTCTTCTTCTTCTTCTTCTTCTTCTTCTTCTTCTTCTTCTTCTTCTTCTTCTTCTTCTTCTTCTGCTTCTGTTTCATTTTCTTCTTCTTCTTCTGCTTCTGTTTCATTTTCTTCTTCTTCTTCTGCTTCTGCTTCTGTTTCATTTTCTTCTTCTTCTTCTTCTTCTTCTTCTTCTTCTTCTGCTTCTTCTTCTTCTTCTTCTGTTTCTTTTTCTTCTTCTTCTTCTTCTTCTTCTTCTTCTTCTTCTTCTTCTTCTTCTTCTTCTTCTGCTTCTGTTTCTTTTTCTTCTTCTTCTTCTTCTTCTTCTTCTTCTTCTTCTTCTTCTTCTTCTTCTTCTTCTTCTTCTTCTGCTTCTGTTTCTTTTTCTTCTTCTTCTTCTTCTTCTTCTCCTTCTCTTCTCCTTCTCCTTCTCCTTCAAGGCAATTCCCTTGAAGCACAGAGGGAATTATGAGACATCTCCACACCCCAGAGCTCAGTGCAGTCCCAGGTTTGGTGCCTGTGGTGGTTCTGCCCTGGGAGCAGTGCAATATCCTGAATGTGGGGCTGGCAGCAGGACAGCTCTGCAAACACATCATTTTATGGGATTCCAGCAGGAAATCTGAAAAGGAAAGAAGGAAAGAAAGGCCAGCCCAAGCTCCAGGAGCTCAGCACCTCCAAGAGCTGCACCCCCACAAGCAATTCCTTAGCAGGGACCCTGCCTTCCTTCATTAACTGCACTTTGCAGGAGCAGAACTCAGTAACAGAATTAATCTTTGACTATAAAGGAACTGCTGTGAGGCTGAGAAAAATTCACCTTCTGGAAAGTCTTTGTCTTGTAATGGGCTGCTCTGCTCATATGTGCTCTAATTCCAGTGCAAAGAGGAAAACCATTTGGAAGGGGATGTTATTCCTCAGGGCTCCCTGTTGGAATTCATGTCACTGCAGAAGTTATTATTGTAATAAAAAGTAAAAATGAGTTCTCAAAATACACTCGAGCCTATTATTCAGGACAGCCTGGAAGCAGAACTTTAATGTTAAGCACATGCATGGATCACTCTGCAGTCAAAGCAAGGGGATGGATTGAGGGGAGCTCTTTTCCTGACTCAGGACTCCACACTGATCCTCCAGATAACATAAAAAGACAGGCATGAGCTCATGGGGAAAAAAAATCCTAATCACATTAAATCAGTGGTAAATTGCCCTTCACTGCATTGCAGCCCAGTTCAGGACAGAGTAAATGATTGTATTTATTTATTTTTTGGTTTTAGAACCATTTCTGGGCCTTCTGTGGAGCCAGGCATGCACAGGGGCACTGCCCCCACCCCATCCCAACACACATTCCCAAAGGGATTCAGCTCCACTTTTAACATTTGGTTGATTTTTCTCTTCTCTGGGTGAAGGTTCCTCCAGTCCCTCTTGCTCTGATGGTTAAAATACTTCCCCACTGCACCCAGGGTCAGTTTTGCCCTCTCCCCTAGTTTACAGATCCTCCCATTATTTATAAGTTCATCCTTATGTCCTTTTAGGTCTTGAGAGCCTTCACTGCACAGGGATGAGCCAAAGCAATTTTCCTGCCAGAGGGGAGATCCATGTCCCACCAACACCTCAAGGGGAGCATGAAAACCCCTGACATTTAAGGAGCAAATGGAGGGAAAGCAGAAATGCAGAAATACAGAGTGAAATTCTGGAATTCCAGATCAGATTGTTCACAGGATTTCTAAAGTGAAGCAGCAACTCCTGCAGAACATTTTAACAAACCCTCTGTGTGGCATTTCTCATTAAAAAAAACCAAAACAAAACTCGTGTTTGGGTCAGCACAATGCATCTGATCTTTTATTTGTTTCAGGGGGGGAAATTGTGGCATTTTGGGAAGATTTCCCAGCCATGGAGAGCTGTGAAGAGCCTGCCCTGTGTGCAGGGACAGCTGGTGCCACCCAGGCCAGCAGAGCTGCTCTGATAAACCCAGCAGCAAATTTCTGTACTTAACAATGAAAAGACAATGCTGTCCACAAGATATGCCCACGCAAAATAATTTAATGTTTTTAAACTACGTATAAATTAAAGCTGATTTATAATTATATATATAAATTAAAATTGCTGAAGGATGTTAAGTGAGATCCAGAAATTGAGATGCAAAGTAGATGCTGACAGCAGTGCTGCTTTTGATTTTTGAACACTGAGGGGTTTGTTATCCTTCCCCACACAGTAAAAAAAGCCACTACCCCATTTCTGCACATCTGGTGATTCCTGCCAGATCTGTGGGATCCACGACCTGTCCCTGCTTTATCCTCAAATCCACCGTGCAAGAATCTCAGCCACTGCCAGGAACACGACTCAGAGAGGAATTTCTCCTCCTCCCCATCTTCTCAAGGCTCACTACAAGAGCTTCATCAGGAATGAAGTGTCCTTCCTTCCTCCCCTGCAACTTGTCGAGACACTTAAAGGAATTTTAGGAAGGCAAACTCACATGGAGCATCAGCCTGGCGGGGGCGGAGAGCTGCCAAGTTATTATTGCAGCATTTTGTTATTATTTAATAGGAAGCATCCCAGACATCTGAACAAATCAGAGTCCCTTGCGGCTCTTCTGCTCAGGATTCCTCGGATCCTGTGACTCAGCACTTCATCCTCAGAGAAATGGTGTGAGAAATACAGCTGGGAGAGGCAACAAGCAGTGCTCATACTGAGAAGAGCTGGGGGCTCTTGTCAGGAAAGCCCTGGGGGGGTTCCCAGTTCTGTGGGATGGTCCTTTCCCAAAATGACCCATCCCTCTGCCCAAAGGAAAGATGACCAGAAGAAGGAATTGCAGGTCAGTGGGTGATGGGGAGCCTGGAAGTTCCTTTGAGCCTCTTCAAGGGCAGATCTTTGAGCTTTGCATCTTAATTTATCCACAGGGTGATCTATGGACTCATGGACTCATGATGGATCACTGGGTGACCAAATCCTCCAGGAGGGACACTCCAGAGATTTCCCCAATCTCCTCGTGGTGGCCACGTGAGGGCTGCAAACTGGTTTCACACCAGCATTTGCTGACAGCAAAATATACTGGGAAACATTTCCGTGCAGCAAGGCCGACCGCATCCTAATTGGCATTTAATGGAATCACAAGATTCCAATTTAGCAAAAGCAGTCACAGAGCTCTGGGGTGGCACTGCTGCCCTGGGCTCCTGAGCTGGTCCCTGTCCAGCCCTGGGCTCAGGGAGCCCCATGGTGGTGGCCAAGGGACAGGTGTTGTGGCTGGATCCCACGGGAAGGAAAAGAAGGAATTGCAGGTCAGTTCAGTCCTGGGAGCTGGACATCACTGGGTGTCAGTGGGTGATGGGGAGCCTGGAAGTTCCTTTGAGCCTCTTCAAGGGCAGATCCTTGAGCTTTGCATCTTAGTTATCCACAGCGTGATCTATGGACTCATGGACTCATGGAATCACGGAATCATGGAACCATGGACTCATGGAATGATGGACTCATGGACTCATGGAATGATGGACTCATAGACTCATGGAATCATGGAACCATGGACTCATGGAATGATGGAATCAATGAATCATGGAATCATGGACTCATGGACTCATGGAATCAGGGAATGATGGACTCATGGACTCATGGAATCACAGAATCATGGAACCATGGACTCATGGAATGATGGACTCATGGACTCATGGAATCACAGAATCATGGAACCGTGGACTCATGGAATCATGGAATGATGGACCCATGGAACCATGGACTCATGGAATGATGGACTCATGGAATCACGGAATCATGGACTCATGGACTCATGGAATCATGGAACCATGGACTCATGGAATCACGGAATCATGGACCCATGGAACCATGGACTCATGGAATCACGGAATCATGGACTCATGGACTCATGGAATCATGGACTCATGGAAACATGGAATCATGGAACCATGGACTCATGGAATGGTTTGGGTTGGAAGTCATCCTTAAAAATATCTAGTTCCACCCCCTGCCATGGCAGGGACACCTCCCATTGTCCCAGGCTGCTCCCAGCCCCAGTGTCCAACGTGGCCTTGGACATTTCCAGGGATCCAGCTGCTCTGGGAATTCCATCCCAGCCCCTCCCCAGCCTCAGAAAGCAAAGGGACAGGAGGAGCTGGCAGTGGGGGACAGGAGGACACACCCTGGCAGTGCCACTGCACGTCCCAGCATCTCAGCCACCCCTAAAATCCCACCAGGGATGTTCCTCCCACAGCAACGAGCAGATGCCCAAAGGCAGAGCTGAGCTGGCCCTGTTTGAGTGTTGGATCTGTGTCCTCAAAAAGAAAATGCCAAACTCCAGGAGCCTCCTCTTTCTCCCTAATATTTCCTAGGGATACACACAGAAAAACTGGATTGAATAAAATTATTTCTCATGCTAATCATGACCTGCCCCTGCTCTTGTGCTTCTCTGTAAATAAAACCATTAAAACATCACACTTCAGCTTTGAAACTTCTGAGCCATTTCTATGTAAACATCATTTTTGACATATAATATTTTCTACCTTGCTATTTTTTTTTCGTTTGCAAGAGCACCCAACTGTAAAAACTTTCATTTCAGTTTAAATCAGGGATGGATGAAGCAGCAGAGACACTTTTGCTCCCTTTTTGGGGACTTTTGTCCCAACTTTTGCTCTCTTTTGCTGGCTGGGGAAGGCAAGGAGGCACTTTTAGTCCCACTGGTGTTTTCCCCAAGTGCTCCCACAGTTATCCCCCAACCTTCTGCTCCATGTCCTGAGATGCAGAAGCCAAAAAAAAGACACTACAGGAAGTTTTGATAGGTTTTCCTTCTGTTGAGCTGCTGTGCTCCTCCTGAGCATCCCAAAGAGCCTGAAAGGTTCATTTTCTTCCCTCCTTTCCACTTCTGCCTCTCTCCTCCAGTCAGGGCATGCAACCACAACCAATCACACCAGAGAAACATTAAAAAAATCCAGATACAGTGCTGGGGCAGCAGGAGGAGCTGGGGCAGGACAGAGGGTGAGAAAGTAGGTCCAAGGTGACCAGAGTGAAAAACAAACCCGCCACGACCCGTCCCATGCCAGGGGTTGTTGTTTTCTGCTCGGAGGTTGCTCAGGAAGTTTGCAGCAGGATATGCTGCTGACCTCTGCTCTGCTGGCCAGTGCTGTTAACACTTCACTCGCCTTCTCTCCCACAACAAATGAATGTTTCCTCCCTGGGAATGTGCAGGTTTCCTGTGCTGGGCACAGTTTAACCCTTTGGGATGTCCCTTTGATTGGGACTCACTGGCTGCCAGGAATGCTGTCCTCAGCTGTGCTTTGTGGAGGAGAGGGGAGGAATAAATGATGGAAAATGAACTTGTCTGCTTTTGGTTTTTTTAAATTAGTCAAAATTCAGATCTATGTGGAGTGCTCTGCTTAGTGCCATGATCAAGGAATCCAGAATACAGAGAATGCATTCCAAAAATGTGGAGATTCTACCAGCTGGATGCAAAGTCCAGAAAAACTCTCTTCTGGAGAGGAATCCTCTGAAGGAGCACAAGTGAGTGTGTGGGAAAGCCCCAGCTTTGTCCCAGAGATGCTCTGTCCCATGTGCTCACTGGCACCTCTCAGCCCCAAATAAGCTTTGGGTTAACCATGAACAGCTTGGAAGGTGGAATTCCCACCCCACAGGCACATTCCAGCCCCAGACATCCCTGGAAAGGAGGCAGGAGTCATTCTTACCCTTCACCTCTGCAGCCCTTGCCCTGGCTGGGCCTGCCCAGGGATGGATCCTTGGAAGCAGCAGTGGGACAGCACCACCCCGGGGCTCTGGAGGTTCCTGCTGGATTTAATTCCCCTTTGTAGCTGGGGGGGCCATGGGGGACACACCAGCAGCTCGAAAACAGGCTCTGGAAAGAGCGACTCACTTGCTGAGCCATTGAGGATGTTGTTTATATGTGAGATCCTGTTTTCTTCCTCCAGCAAAGTGCTTCTCCTCCCAGGTGCATCTCCCGGGGTGAGAGCAGCTTCCTGCCAGAGTGACCCTGCAGGAGAGGCTGGGATCAAGGGGACAAGCCCCTGCCCAGGGGAGGAGCCCCCCCAGCCAAGGGTCTTGGGCTGAAATAAATAAATACAGTCCCCTGCACCTCTGCAGAGGGGAGGAGCTGGGTTGAGCACGGTGTTATTTGGGTCCATGTGGGGCTCCCGGGGTCCTTCAGACCCCCTGGCAACAGCCCCAAGTGCTGGGGAGCTCAGGGTGGAAGGGGCCACCACCACAGAATCCAACACAGCCCTTGGGAAGCACTCAGGATCCAGATGTGCAGTGGGATGTTCCAGAGCAGTTATTGCAGATCATGCCTCAAAATGACAGAAAAGTGGGTGCTGGTGGCAGCCATGCCCAGCACACAGCTGCAGGAGCACAGGGGGATGCAAGGGAGAAGAAGAAAGATGTTGACTCAAGGAACAGGCCAAAAAAATAGGATATTCCTGATTATTATGCTACAATTTGGAGAGCCCAGGGAGGCTGTACTGCACTTGCAGTAATGCCATGCATAAGGACAAGGTGGTGTCACCACCCCAGGGGTTCCTGAGGGGGAAAACCCAAAAAATTTCCCCCATCTTCAGCACTTCCCACTTGCTGGAGGTGCTGCCTGGGCTGGCACATCCCTGGTCACAGAACGGGATCTGGGAAAAGGGACGGGGCCTGGCAGGGCAGCAGCTGCCAACATGGGAATGTTTGAACAAGGAGAGAAACCTCATTCAAACAAATAAATAAACAAGCTGACATCCTCTGGGCCCCAGGTTTATGATAATAAAAACAGAGAGCACAGCTTGTGGGAGGAAAATACATCGTGTATTTTCACATCTCCCGCTTCCTCCGGGACCGTCGCAAGAATTTCCTCCGCGTCCATCGCTTCCTCCTGACTTTCCTGAGCTCAGAATCCCTCTCTGAGCCCCAGTGCCCTCTCCTTGGCAAGGGAAGGATCCTCTCAGGCAGATTTTTGTGGCTTTGAGGCGCTGGAGGCAGCACAGAGACAAAGCAGAGCTGGGGATGGGAGCCCAGCACGTCCCAGCCTGGGGGAGTTTCCTTTCCCCAGCCCCACAGCAGCCCTGGAGGTTTGTGCAGAGCAGCTTCATTTACCCACACGATGGTGTCCTCCAGCCAGGCTCTTCCTGCTGGATTCCAAGGAATTTTCAGGTGGAATCATCATGGAGTGGTTTGGGTGGGAGAGATTTAAAGCTCACCTTGCTCCAGGGTGGGGGCACCTCCCACTAGAGCAGAGGTTCTGAAAAAATGAGCTGCAGCTGGGACCTGCACCTGGAGCTGAGCCAATTCCATCTGGGTTTTAAAATAAAATCCTCTCTCCCAGTTTGCAGTGGAGGAAAAGACAGAGACACCTGTCCTGTGTCATCAGGAGCTCAGTGCAAAGCCATGGTTTAGGAAAGGCAAAATGAGGCAAGAAATGTGCTGGAGTCACAAATAAACCCTGGGAGATTTTAGTGTTCTTTCTGTGCTTAAAGTTTCCTACGCTTTCAGAAATGGGGGTGAAGCGTTTTCCTGGTGTTCAGAGCCCCGAGCAGCGCTCAGTTGTTTGCACCAAGTTGTGAATGAGCTTGGGAAACTGAGATTTCAGTAAACAGGTTATGGAGATGGGAGCTGGGATATCCTGGAAAGCCCCAGCTGCCCTAAAAAGAAAAGAAAAAAAAAAAAAAAAAAAAAAAAAAAAAAAAAAAAAAAAAAAAAAAAAAAAAAAAGTCACAAGTGCATTCCAGAGTCTTTTACAAAGAGGTGAAGATGCCCAAACTCTGGCTCCAGCCAAGGCAATTTTTTTCCTAAGGATCAGACAATTTAGGCACCTCTGCCCTCAGGCAGTGACCTCCAGCTGTCCCCAGGGGCCGTGTGCCCAGGGCAGTGCCATCCACACCTCCACAGCCCCGAGCCTGAGAGAGCCCCAGCAGCGCTATCACGGGGGAAAAAATAAAGTCACCTTGGGAAGAGAATGCTTCCCATTTTTTGGCTCTCAGAGGTGTCAAAGGAAGCAATCTGACGTCGAAGGGCCGGAAAAAAACAGCTCCTTGGCTGCTGGTGCTGCTGCACGGCGAGGTCACTCCACCAGATATCAGTGGCTTAAAAATAAGTGCAGCGTGGAGATGCCATTCAGCCATATCCTGCATCCCAAAGCTGCAGGCAGGAAGAAACTGGAATGACCTTCCCTCCCCCCACACCATTCCCATGGTTGTTGTGGGATTTTTTTTATTTTTAAATTTTTTTTTATTTTTTTTTTACGCTCCTGGCTGTAAATCAGTGGAATTTCTGTGATGCAGGGGTTGAAGGCAGCCCAGGGAAGGGTGGCTGGGTGGTGGCAGGGTGAGTGTCACCTCCCTGGTGTCCTGGGAGCTGTGGCAGGAGCTGTGACAGGGTCCAGGTGTCCCCAGGGGATGGCTGCGTGCAGACTGTGTGTTCCCTGCCCGGACAGCTGGGCTGGAGGCTGAGCTGAGCCTGCACCACAGCTCTGGGCAGGGATGGAGATGGGGCTGGGGTAACTCTCCACAGGTGTGACACTCGGGGACAGGGTTTAGGGGTGGCCTTGGCAGTGCTGGCTGGGTGGTTGGACACAAGAATCTGAAATACCTTTTCCCACCCCAGTGATCCTGTGATTTGATGGTGGTGATGATGATGATGGTGAGCAGCCCACACCCCTGTGCTGTCTGTAGAGTGAGTTCACAGACACAGGAAAAGAGAAATTCCTCCATGGAATATATTTAGTAGCTCCTCCAGCAGATTAAAAAGACATCCCAACCCCATCAGTGTTGTCCTGATGCAGGCTGTGCACACCCAGGGTGGGACAGGAGGTGAAGCTTTGGGACACAGGTGATGCTCCCTTGCTCCAGCAGCAGCCCAAGAAATGCTCCAGAGCTGCAGATCCAGCCCTGCTCACTCCTGTCCTGTGAAATTCACCTTTTTCACCTTCCTGCCTCCCTCCAGCCTCCATCAGGGATGGGAAGAAGCTCTGAACAAGGAGCCTGGGCAGGCAGGGGTGGGGGCAGACCCCTCTGGGAAAGGGGCTCCAGGCAGAGGTTTAAGATTTGAGACATTTCTGCTCCTCACCTGAGCAGAACCCAGGGTCCCATTTCTGCTCCATCCCCCAGCAGATTTTGGAAGCCCCACAGCCAAACTGGGAGGCTCTGTGGGGGCCCAGGCTCACTCCTTGCAGTAAAATTAGAAATACTGATTTTCAGCCCTGCACCTCCAGTCTTAGTGATTTCCCAATTAATGCCAGGGATGTCCATGACAGGGATTATCTGGGGAGCCTGGCCATGCTGAAAAGTTGACACCAGCATTACCAGACTGCTGGGGTTTTACTGAATCAGGGCTGTTAAAATTCCTGCTGCCCCCTCTGGTCCTTTCCAAAACCTGCCAATCCTTTTTCCACCCAGAAGCAATGATAAGAATGGCCAAGGTAAAAATCTGAGGGCAGAAAATCAGCTTATGAAACCCGTTTACATTTTCTCCTGAGAAACTTCAGAACACAGGAAAGAATCGACACCCAAACAGAGAAAGAAAGAGGAAGAAGATTTATGTCTCCTGTGCTGAGAGGATCAAAACCAGCCGTGATGTAATCTGTGATGGAGCCCACAATCCCCTTTTGATGTCTGCAGGAAGGAAAGAAGATGCTGAGAACTTTCTCAGCTCTCTGGACGTTATTTCCACATCCAAGGTCAAGAGGTGGTGGAAAGAAAAATAAAATCCCACTGGGAAATGAGGAGTTGAAAGAGCCCTTTCCTTCCCTGGGGCTGCTGGCAGGGGCAGAGCTGTGCCCAAGGGTGGTGGGTGAATGGTGGGATGAAGGAACCACAGTCCCATCCCCAGCTGTGCCAGTGGCTGAGCAACACCTGCACAGCTGTGGGGCCCTCAAACAGCTGTGGAAGTTCACAGAGGGATTTGGGAAAGCCAAATGTTGTGGCCACAGGTTGAGCTGAGTGTCCCCACCACGTCCCCTCCCACAACAGAATGATCCCACCATGCCACTCACAGGGAATCCCTAAATTTAGACCCACCAGCTGTGAGAGGCACGAGAGGTATTTAGGGGGCTATAATTTTAGACAAAGCATAATTGTGAGATATATTTAATTGTGTTCTGTGGGGGGCTGAGCCATGCCAAGTATTTTCCATGGTTATTCCTGTAGGTCTTGACGTGAGTTAGCAGCACCAGGGTGATCCCTGTGCAGAGTCTGTAGCACGAGACAAAGCTGAATTTTGCATTTCAGCCCAGCTGAGGTTGGTGAGGGAAGCACTCAGGATTCCACTGGAGAAGGGAAAAGAAAAATCCCTCTGCAAAGGCCAGGTGTGAATCCTGGACAAAGCTTCAGCTCCCAACACTTCCCAAATCCCCCTTCCCAAATCCCACTTCCCCAAATCTCCCTTCCCAAATCTCCCTACTCCAAATCCCCCTGTCCCAAATCCCACTTCCCAAATCTCCCTTTCCAAATCTCCCTTCCCAAATCCCCCTGCCCCAAATCTCCCTTCCCAAATCCCACTTCACAAACCCCCCTTCCCAAATCCCCCTGTCCCAAATCTCTCTTCCCAAATCTCCCTTCCCAAATCCCCCTTCCCAAATCCCCCTTCCCAAATTTCCCTTCCCGAATCCCCCTGTCCCCTGCAGGATGAATAGGGATGAACACTGGAGCCTTCAGAGCTCCACAACTGCACTTCTGAGCTGTCCCCATTCCCTCCTCTTGTCCCTCTCCCTCCTTCTTTTCATCTTCTTGCATTTCAGGAGGAGGAGGAGAAAGGGAAGGGTAATTTTGACTGATGATGAGGAAACGATTTGGTGTAACTCGAGCCAGTTTTTTGTCAAACACTCAGCACCCAGCATCATTTTCCCCAGCCTGGGGAGGCTCATCTTACCCCACTACCTGGAGGGTGTTTAACCTCCCTCCATCCCCACAGCAGGTCAGAGTTTTCCAGACATCCAAGGAAGGAGGAAATTTGTGTTTTGGGGTTGGTTTTTTTTTTTCCATTTGTCTGTTTTCCAACACCACTTGTCCCCTCTGCCTTGGGGCAGGCTGGGGAGGAGCTCCTGAGCTGTCCCTACTCTGGAACCCTCTTAGCAAGAAAAAATAAACCAACACATGTAGAGCCTTAAAAATTGTCATTTTGGCTTTTGTGTGACCTTCAGCAGGACACAAAAGAGGGGACACAGGCCTGAGTATTTGTGCTGCCAGGAGAAGACCAAAGTGCAGAGAGGAAAAGGCTGGAGAGCTGCACTGGAGGGACTGGATGCAGCTCTGGGAATGGATTTAATAAAAGACAGGACAGAGGGATCAGAGATCAGGAACTGGTCCAGCCCACATGGGCCACGGGGTAAGAAAACTCCCTTTTTAGTCTGAGGAGGGCTGAACCTCAATTTTGGCATCTGGGGCCCTCCAGATCAGCTCCTGAACTGAACTGACTTTAACTCAGGGGTTTTATTTCCCCAGCATCCTCTCAGTGATGGTGGCCAAGGGTGGGAGCTCCCCCAGCCCTGCTCTGGCCATCCAGCCCTCACTCCATGTTCACAGAGCTGGATGGGATCCATCTGGGCTGATAAAATCCAGGAAGGTCTGGACAGAAAGGTGAAGCAGCTCAGAGGAAGGACAGCAGGAAGAGAGGAGTCACTGCCAGCTCCTGAGTCACAGGTCCAGGCAAGACATTTGCCTGCATTATGAATGACACCCCTTCCTTGGCTGACTGAAAAACGATTAATTTTTAAAAACCCATCTGGTTTTTATTATTAATGTCCTACCTGGGTGCCTCACGCTTGCAAATAAAATGAATTTGGGTTGGTTTCACATTTATCTTCTAGTGGTTTCACATCAAGTGTTACAGAGATAAAAAGTGGCCTGCAAAGAAAACAGAAGTTTTTTTAAATATGTTTGCCATCAGATGGTTTCATGGACATGTTATTCTCAACCCACAGAACCTTATTAATTTCAGTTTTTGTGTCTGAGGCTTGTTTTCAATTTAAAAAAAACGGAATTTGTTTGGAATTCTTTATGATTTGGGACAAACAGAAGTACACAGCATCTGGTAAAGTTGTGTGGGCATGTGGTTCCAGCCTGCCTGGGAGCAGTTGCAAGTGTGTTCTGAATCTTTATCAGGTATTCTATCACAATTATTCACCACTAGACAATAAAAAAAGGAATTCTCCCAACAGCTTCCCTGTCATGCATGGGATCACAGCGAAATTAGGAAGGAAGAGCCCACAGTTAATCACTCCAAAAGTTTCCTGGGAGTTTTACAAGGCACCTTTTCCAGGGAGAGGAACATCCTGAAGATGCTGAGGCTGCCTCAGAGCCAAGGAGAGGTGACAGGATGGAACCAGTGTCACCTTGTCCCTGCCACACTCTGCAGCCCGTGCTCCTTTGTCACAGAAACGCTGGGAAGGGGCACAGCCGAGAGGATTTAGGAGCTGAACGACTCCTGCAGGGCTGGGCAGAGTGTTTCTGTCTCACAGCCAGCACGGGGAAATGGAACCCGCATCCCTCCCGTTAATCCCGCCATGGAAAAAGGGTTTGTGCAGGGAAAGCAGAGAGGGGACAGGCTAAGTGCTCAGCTGGAGCAGAGACAGGGCCAGGGCCAGCAGGGATGGCGCTTTTTGGGCTACCTAAAAACAGGGGCCAGATGAAATTAAGGGAATAAAAAGCAGTTTTATTTATTGAAGGGCATTCAGGTACATTTAGGGCAGACAAAGCCCTATTCAAAATGGACAGTGGGTCACAGGTTTTCACATTTTTTAAAGTTTGGTCCATTTGCACATTGGGGGTTAATCTCCCAATTACAGCTTCAGGTAATGAAGTCATTTACCCCAAATTTGCTCCCCCAATCACTTCTGTTTCCATCTCTGAGGCAGTGAGGTGTCCTTGATTCCCAGCCCAGAGAGGAATTGTTGTGTCTGCCCAAACTGGGAGAGCAGCAGCTCACACTGGGTGTGGAGTTTGGAGTTATTCACTGAAGAACTGCAGAATCACAAATAGATTAAAATATAAAAGCTGAAATGCTGAGGCATCAGGGATGGCACAGAGCTGCTCCCTGTGACAGCAGGGCTCAGGGGGTGACAAGGAGGGGCAGGGGAAGCCCCTGGCACATGCCAGTGACAGCCAGGGGCTCCTTGTCCCCTGGCCTGCTCGGATGGCTGTGACAGTGTCTGGGGTTGCAATGCAGGATGTGACCAGAAATGTGAATCTGTCCCATCTGTTAACCCAGCTGGGGCAGTGACCCTGATCTCCTGGCACACATTATCTGCTCATGGGCCATCTTTAAACCAGCTGGGCAATCATCTTTATCTTCCCACAGCCCATCCTCCCTCCAGGAGATATCTCCTGTTCATGGCCAGTGAGTCCCAGGGCATGACTGATAAAATTCCATCATCCCACTGGGAGATGCTCCAGCCAGGGCAGGAGCCAAGCCTTTCCTACCCAGATAAAAACTGAGATTTGGGACACCAAGGAACCTTCTTTCCACTGGATCCCAGAGGAAAACCAGACCTTTGCACATCATCCCTGGAGCTTCAGAGGAAACTGCACCTTCTCCAGGAGCACTGCTCCAGCTGAACCACATCTGCCCCTGCAGGAGGATGCAGCCACCATTGAATGGGACTGTGCCAACACCCTGACTGACTGACGGGTGTCAGCTTGGATTCTGACTCTGGCAGGGCTGGGATTGTTCTGTGTAATACTGCATTGCTATTTTAATTTTCCTAGTAAAGAACTGTTATTGCTAATTCCCATATCTTTGCCTGAGAGCCCCTCAATTTCAAAATTATAATAATTCAGAGGGAGGGGGTTTACATTCTCCATTTCAAAGAGAAGCTCCTGCCTTTATTGGCATTGGCCTGTCCTCCAAAGCAGGACAGACAGCAGCCCCTCTGTCATCACCCAGCTCCGTTTCCTCTCCCTGTTCCCTTTCCTGCCCCGTCCCTGAGCTCTGCCATCGCCTCTGCTCAGGCCCTTCCAAGCACAACAAAATCCTGGACCACCAGCCCCAGCAGCGTGTGCTCATTAGAGGCTTTGGGATGGATGTTCCAGGCCGGTGGAAGTGGGACAATGTAAATAAACACCTCGGCAAGGAGGGGCCTGGGCCTGCAGATGGGATCCCCACACAAAGCCCGGCCCAGCAGGGCCCAGCAGCACTGAAGGCCCTGCATTGGCCCTCCTGCTGCTCTCACACCACAGAAATGGAAAAACTCCTTCATTCCTGATCGTTCCTGATCAGCACAGGTCCAGAAATTTGGCAGCTGGGAGCTTTTTTCCCTCAGCTTTTGTGTGTGTCTATTACTGCTCTTCATTCCCCTCCTGCACTGAATCCCCTGCTCTAGGATGGGTTGTAACACCCAAAAAAGCAAAAGTTTTAAAAGCTTTTCTTGCCTTGTGGGCAACAGGGATTGGAAATATTTGATCCACGTTTTCAATGTTGTCCAGGGAGGCTCTGGCCTTGACGTGATCTTCCAGCAGAGAGCACTGAGGCTGTTTTTACACTCATTAATTAAACCCCACGTGCTGTCTGGGAGGTGGATACAGGCAATCCACCTCAAATTAACCTGGAAAAGGTGAATTGGCTCCTCAGACCTCACAGGTGCCCTTCCATTCCTGCCCAGCTCCCAGATAAGCTGGGACCAGTTTTATTTGTGCCATTCCCTCAAATCCATCACAGACCACACAGGGGAATCAACTGAGCAACACCAAAAAAAACCCCCTCCTGCCTATATCCATCATCTCCTGCTCTCCTCTTACTTTTCTTAGCATCCAGAAGAAAGAAAGGAAAAAAAAAAAATTAAAGGCAACCTGAAACCACTCCACACTCCCAATGAGAAAATAAAAATGGATGTTGCAGGCTCATGTGTTCTATACGTTTCCAAATATTTCCATCTGCTCCTGAAATTTCCATTAGGAGTTGCCAAAAACTCTTACAGAATTGTTAACACGATGGTAAATTTAGATTCTTTTTATGGAGAGACGTTTCCCCACCCTCATAAAAGTCTGGTATCAATTTGTCCTGTCACTGATAAGCCAGAGGTATTGCTGGCTTTGCCCTTTTGCTCCCTGGGATGGGATCAGGGAAGAGAGGCAGCACTCACATTTTGGGTTTGGGTCTGCCCCTCCATCCCCCTGGTGTCAGCACAGAAATTCTTTCTGAGGCAATCACCATCCCCAGCCTTCCCCCCTGGGGTTGTTCTGCAGTTTGGGAGCTCCCAGAGGAAGGTGGAGGGTGCCCATCCACCAGCCCACCCTGTGTTAACAAGCAGGTTTCACGCTCAGAAGGATGCAGGAGGAGTGTGGAGTGGCAGAACAAAGGGAATGGCTTCAGAGATGGGATCTGGGGAGGAATTCCTGCCTGTGAGCCTGGGGAGAGGCTGGGATGGAGTTCCCAGAGGAGCTGTGGCTGCCCCTGGATCCCTGGGAGTGCCCAAGGCCAGGCTGGAGCAAACTGGGGTGCTGGAAGGTGTGGGGGAAACTGGCTGATCTTTAAGGTCCCTTCCAACCCAGGTGAGTCTGTGAGGGCAGATCACCACTCAGAGGTGATGGAAACCCTAAAAAACAGCTCAGGGTGAGGTGGAGAAAGCAGAGAGAGCCCTCAGCATGCAGGGAAGGTTCTGATGAATATTAATATTAATATTTCCAGTTAATTAATGATCCAGAGCTGTGTCACTGGGCTGCTTCACCAAGGCTGCTTTGGTTCAAACACTGGCTTTTTTTTTTAGTGAAACAGGGCATTCTTCCCTGTCAGAAAGGGCCTTTTTGGGCTGGCTCTTGTGTGTGCTCCATCTGCTGAATTACCAGGGCACCACTCAGGGCTGATCAAGCTGTGGTTGGAGTCACCGAGCGAGAGCACAGCGAGTGCTCTGCAATATTATTTTAAAGCACTTACTCCCTGAGACCATTTAATAATAATAATAATCCTGTTCCCACAGCAGGGCAAATAAGGGCCATTCTCCAGGGGAGGCACTTAGCAGAGATTAAGGATTCAGAGCCCACACAAGGCAGAAAGCACCAGTCCCTCCTCTGGCTGAGGTGATGAACCCACGAGCCTGAGCCTCATTTTGCACCTCCAGACAGACCCTGTGGCTCAGCCAGGTGAAATCCCTGCCCTGCCCGAGCTCCTGGGTCACACCAGAGCTTTTTCCTGCACTCCTGGCAGTGCTGCCCCATTTTCAGAGGCATCTCTCCATATGGAAAGGGATTTTTCTCCCCTCCAGTGCTGCCAGGCTGCCCCCTCCATCTGCCAGGGTTAAAAACTCTGTCCCAGGGCTGACCAGCAAAACCCCAGCAGAAAATCCCCTCTGAGATGCCTTCAGTGGTGAGGAAGCCCTGCAGGAGCACCCAGAGTGGGATGGGCACTGTGAGTGCTCTCCCAGACCCTGAGGGATGTGATAAATCATCACCTAATTAATCTGAGCTTTACTCTGCCTAATCGTCCTCGAGGAAGGGGGGAGAGCTGCGAGCCTGGATTCCTGCTCCTGGGGGAACAACACAACAATGAGGTCAGGGAAGGGGAATGAGAGACGCCTCATTTCATTTTATTCCACTTCCAGGATATTCTCTGAGGAGCCCCAGGGCTTTGCCCACTTTCCCCAGCTGGTTTCTCCACTCAGCTCCTGGCAGCACACGCATCCCAGGGGCTGGGGACAGGCTGGGAGGGTGGCACAGAAAGGAAACCCATCAGCTCTCCTGCTGACCCTTCCCTGCAGCCACATTTCCCTGCTGAAGGCTTCGGGGAGACACAGCATCAGGAATAAATGCATTGCCACCTGCAGCCTGCTTGGGAAAGAGCTGCTGGGATCAGCCCTGCAGGCTGCTCACAAACTGCTGCTTCCAGATCCCTTCTTTTCAGCAACAGTCCTTGTTTCATCCTTGGAGAAGTTAATTAGTTCATTTTATTTCTGCTTTTGTAGCTTGATCCATGTCCAGAGATGCGAGCTGGGGGCAAACAGGGGAGTTTCCATCTGGGGATGTTATTTACAGCCTGGGGTGGTGTTGTTCAAACCTCAGTGTGAAAAAAAATGGGGTTAAAATCTTCCTTGATTTTAATGCTCCTTTTTATTTTGAGACAAAAACTTCCCTGTTTTCAGTGTTAAATTCACCCAGAGATCCACAGCAGCTTCCTCAGCTCTGCAGAGATGGGAGTGAGTCTGTTTAGATGTATTTTAAGTAATCTCACCTTTAAAAATGCAATGTTTTGAAACATTAACAGTTAAAGTATTAGTTACTGTGCTCTTAGCCAGATCTGCTTTGTTGTTTTTTTCAATACATGTAGGAAAAAAAAAAAATTGTATTTGCCTGAAGAACACGTCAGGACTTGAACAGATGGGAGTTTTTACCAAAAGGAGACTGTTTTGCTCAGACATCATTCCCTTTCCAAAACCTCAAGCAAAGTTTTATATCTTTCAGCAAATCTCGGAGTGGGATTATAAATTCAAAATAAAAATACAGAAATTTCCTATGGTGAGCTTATAAATGCCAGTTTACAACATTTTCTGGTGTCTTAATGAGAGCCATGTGACCAAAGCTATATATTCTAGGAAATAGCCAAAAGGCACATATGCTTTTACAAGCCCATTTTTAAATGCAGAGAACTGATTTTCACAGTTTTAACACAAGAGGTTATTATCCTTTTTTAATTAAAAAATTATTGGTTTATTATTTTTTTTTCCATTTTCAACGAGCTCTGCACTGCTGGAGAAAACTGAGTCCTGTCTCCAGACACCCAGTGCAGTGCAGGAATGTTGATATTCCCTTGGCAGATCCCAAAATCTCAAAGTCACCCATTTTCCATGCTGATATTCTTCTGGCAGCTCCCAAAAATTCAGTCACCCATTTTTTATGCTGATTTATCCCTGGCAGATCCCAAAATCTCAGCCTCATCCACTTTCCATGCTGATATTCTTCTGGCATCTCCCAAAATCTCAAAGCCACCCATTTTCCATGTTTATATATCCCTGGCAGCTCCCAAAATCTCAAAGCCACCAATTTTCCATGTTTATATATCCATGGCAGATCCCAAAATCTCAAAGTTACCCATTTTCCATGTTTATACATCCCTGGCAACTCCCAAAATCTCATTATTTTCATGCTGATTTACCCCTGGCAGCTCCCAAAATCTCAATTTTTCCACACTGATTTACCCCTGGTAGATCCCAAAAAAGTCACCTGTTTACCTCAGTGCTGCTTTGGCTGTGTGAGTGTAGCACCAATGATGATTTTGGACTGCAGGAGCATCATTGAACCAGATTTATTCTTCTGAAACGCTGCAAAACAAGACAGTGACCCTAATGGCACATAATGGTGTCGGCGGGGGAGGACTCGGGGCTGCTCCCGAAGCTCTCCGGTTGTGAATTGTCACTTGTGGTGTGGCAGCCTGGCCCCGGTAATTGCCCCCAGCCCCATTTCTGCTGTCAATAGGGATGATGTCTGTCCCTGTTGAGTGTCCCTGATGGGTTGTAGCCTCCGGCCATCCTCCCTCCCCATCCCAGCTCCGGGAAAACACCGCAGACGAGGCCAGGCACTAAAAGGGTGGAGGGCAGGGGTTGCTGCGATATTTCCAGTGGAGCTGACAGGGCACACGGGGCACACCCCGCTGGGGTCCGGGGGTCTGTGTGTCCCAAGTGTCAGCTCCAGGTTCAGCTAAACCCAGCACTGAGGCTGAGCGAGGAGGAAACTCACCGGGCCAGGCTCAGGAGAGGGGCAGGGATGTCCTTCAGCCCGGGATGCTCCTTGGACTGGTTCTGACTGGGATGGAGCTCATTTTCTTCCCAGTAGCCACCGTGGGGCTGTGTTTGTCTTTGTGCTGAACACAGGGTTGATAACCTGGGGATGTTTTTGTTATTGCTGAGCCCTGCTTGCACAGTGGAGGCTTTTTCTGCTCCTCACCCCTCCAGTGAGGAGGCTGGGGGGTTCACAAGGAGCTGGGAAAGGACACAGCCAGGACAGCTGACCCCAGCTGACCCCAGGGACATCCCAGCCATCCAGTGTCAGGCTCAGGGGATAAAGAGGGAGGAAGGAGAGGACATTTGGAGTGATGGCCTTTGTCCTCCCTGCTGTGTGTGATGCAGCCCTGCTGTCCTGGGCATGGCTGAGCCCCTGCCTGACATGGAAGTGGGGAATGAATTCCTCATTCTGGTTTGCTTGCATGTGTGGCTTTTGCTTTATTAAACTGCCTTTATCTCAGCCTGTACATTTTCTCACTTTCACCCCTCTGGTTCTCTGTGGGGCTGGGGTTAAACCACCACAGCTGGAATCTGTGCTGGCACCTGGAATCTCCAAGTGCACGTGACCCCCAGACCGTCCATAGGAGCCTTCAGTGGCACCAATTTAATTGTTAAATATTTGCATGTTTCCAATTAAAGCTGATCCCAAGCCTGGGATGGGCCATGGACGTGTCCTGTGCTCCCCTCCAGCACTGCCTGGTGGGCCAGGGAGGCTCTGGCTGTGCAGGAGTTAAGGGCTGGGGGCTGGGAATTAATTAACATCTTCCATCTTCATCTGATCTCAGGTGGATACTTAATGTTTTTGTCTGCAGAGGTTTATTTTCCTCCAGATTGATTGGATGAATTGTGTTCCCAGAGATCAGAGAGTTCAGATGGCAGAGGATCCTCTTACCAGAAGATGAAAGCCAACATAATCAACTGCACAACTTCAAAACATGCAGCTTGTTCTTGTTGGCTGTGCCTAAGTTTTCCCTGCAGAGAAGCTGTCGACAATGATTTGATATCAATCCAGTAACAATCCCTGGTTTCTAATAATAATTTGCACTTCAGTAGAAATGTTGATGTGAGGCTCTGAGAGCATTTAGCAGATGGTCATTAGTGAAGCTCCCCAGTTCTCCTGCGAGGAAGAGATAACGATTATGAGCCTTGTTTTACAGATGGTGACACCGAGGTGAGGCACTGAAAGGTGAAATAACTCTCCTAATTTCCCACAACGAGCCAGTGGCAACAGATCCATGAATGAAACCCAGGCATCCTGCTGAGGTTACTCCACAAACCCTGGGTCCTTATCTTTCACAGGAAAACGTGCTCAAAGAGGTGGGCCTGGAAAGCAAAAAGCAGTGACTCAAAGGCAGGATTGATGACACATTTCTGGAAATAAGGAATTAGGTCTGGGTCAATAAATAACTGGGAAAGCAGGGGACACAATCCGAGAGGCATGTGAAACGAGGATGGGTGGAAAAAGAAAGGAGATAATGGAAGGGAGGGGAGGGAAAACAGAGCAGCTCTGACTTCTTATTTCCACTCTTGGTTTCAATCAGCCTTGTAAAATTAAAGGTTAGGCTCTGAAAGGAGAAAGCTCCATGTGCTCCCGTGGGGATACATCCAGCGGGTGAGGCTCCAAATGGGAACTGCCACCCACAAAACCCTCTGATGGCTGGGGGGACATGGCGTGTGTGGGGACCTGAGAGACCTGGGGAGGGCAGGGAAACCGGGATGGAGCTCTGGGAGCGCTGGTGGAGCTCTGGGAGCATGGACTGGAGCTGTGGGAGCACTGGTGGAGCTGTGGGAGCACTGGTGGAGCTCTGGGAACATGGACTGGAGCTGTGGGAGCACTGGTGGAGCTCTGGGAACATGGATTGGAGCTTGGGAGCACTGGTGGAGCTCTGGGAACATGGACTGGAGCTGTGGGAGCACTGGTGGAGCTCTGGGAACACCAATAGAGCTCTGGGAACATGGACTGGAGCTGTGAGAACACTGGTGGAGCTCTGGGAGCACTGGTGGAGGTGTGGGAGCACTGGTGGAGCTCTGGGAACACCAGTGGAGCTCTGGAAACCCCACTGGAGCTCTGGGAACACCAGTAGAGTTCTGGGAGCACTGGTGGAGGTGTGGGAGCACTGGTGGAGCTCTGGGAACACCAGTGGAGCTCTGGGAACACCAGTAGAGCTCTGGGAGCCCCAGTAGAGCTCTGGGAACCCCACTGGAGCTCTGGGAGCACCAGCCCAGCCCCGCAGCATCACCCACCAAACCACAGCAGGGCTGGAGAGCCCAGCAGGCTCAGCCCAGCTGGAGGTGAGGGCTGGAGCTGCAGGGCTGATTTCAGCTGCCCCTTGCCCCTCCCTTGCCTCTGTCACCCAGCAGGGCTGCCCTGCCAGGCTCAGGGACTGGCTGTGCCCCGAGCCACCCCTGGGCTGTGCAGTTTATACAACAGCCAAGTGGAAGCCAAAAGACTTGAGTCTAATCCCTCCAGTTAAGTCATCTAGATTCCTTCTCGCCACCAGGCATCTGATCTCAATCAGCAAATCTTGGCCTTGCTCTCCTGACCCAGCCAGGAGTGCAGTGCTGGGGCCTGAAGCAATCTGCATGCAAAATGCTTCAGTAATGATTCCCCCAGGAGGGGCTGCCCCATGTGAAAGGGGCAGGCAAACAACAAAGGTGCCTTCAATAATCTGTCAGTGTGCTGTGGTGCTCCTACATCTATTTTCTGTCCCTGTGGTTAAGAGAAGCCTGTGGAAGGAGACCTGTTTATATGCATGGCCTAAAAGCAATCACTGGGTATTAAATGGGATGTGCTTTTAGTCTGAAGGTGCTTCCAATTGTCTATTAGTAGGATTCAGCAAGTAAATGAGACTGAGTTAAACATCTGTGTCTTTACCATCAATAAATAAACTGCATTCTTCAAAAACGCTGCAATATCTTCACAGATTTCTAAACTCACAGAATAGTTTGGGTTGGGAGGGACCTTAAAGATCATCCAGTCTGGGGACACCTTCTACTGTCCCAGGTGCTTCCAGCCCTGTCCAGCCTGGCCTTGGGCACAGCCACAGCTGCTCTGAGAACCTGTGCCAGGGTCTGCCACCCTCACAGGGAACCACTCCTTCCCAAAATCCCATCCAGCCCTCCCTCTGTGAGTCTGAAGCCATTCCCACTGTCTAATTATGACTGTATTGGTTTCACCATCACTCCAGGCACTTCCAGCACCAGAGAACTGGAACCCAAAGCTGTTGGAGTGGTAACACCAGGGAAAATCTGGGAGAGCAGCAGTGATGTCTGACTGGCAAGACCTCAGTTTGGAGAACCTCAAGCATGGACACACCATGGGTGCTCCTGTTGCAGGTGCCCCTCGGGGGCACAGGAGTTTGGTGGAAGCTGCTCCAAGGCAGCAGCTTGGTGTGAGAATTGGGATGGGGATCCTGGAATGCTTCACTGCCATATTTACACTTTGGAATTCGATATTTGCCCATCCAGGAGGGCTCCCAAAGGAGAGGAGCAAAGTTCTGCTCAGCCCCAAGCACCCCAACTTTCCCTCTTTCCCTCACACCTCAGCTTTCCCTGCTCTTCCCCTCCCTTCCCTGTGATGTTAGTCGGGATAACACAGGAATCACTTCACAGTTTCATACATGGAGCAGGCAGGGGAGGCAGAGGAAACAGGATCTGCCATTTCCAACCCAGATAATTGCATTACAGAGCTCAGCACGGTTTTCATTATTGTGCCGTGTTCAATCAGCCTCCATCCCAAAGGTGCACACAGACCTCAGCCTGTTCCAGCCTTGGCAGCTGCCTCCCTGTACTTGCTCCTTTTTATTTATTTTTTTTTTTTCATCTTGGGGCTTTTAAAATTGATGGGAGGCTGAAGGCAAAGAGCTGATGCATTGTAGATGACAACAAAAGAGGCTCCATAAAATTGCTTTTGGCATCTCGTGTGCGTTCCGTCTACATCTTATAAATTACTGCTGCATTACAGCGATAAAAATAGGTTAGTATTTGGAATTGATTACAGTGAGATAAAGCCCTAATAAAAAAAAAAAGGCACTGATGCATAAATATTCTGAGCATACTGAGCATACAGGGGTAATTTGATTTGATAAAATAAAAATATGGCTCTTAATTTCTTCCTTTTGAACAGAACACGCACGAGCTGCGCAGGGAGAACTGCAGCAGCTGCTCAGTTTAGGATGCTCAGAAATGGGTCTGTGCCTTTTGCAACTCTTCCCTTCAGACATTTTTATGGCAATGTCTGCATCTCTGCATTCCCAGTGCTGGGTGATATTCCTGCTGCAATCCCAAAGCGTTCAGCCCAGGCCTCTGTGCTTCTTCCAGGTGATGAACAGTGATTTTCCTCACACCTCAACTTTTCCCGTTCTCTTCCTCACTTCCATGTGACATTAGCTATGACAACGCAGGGATTACTCCACAATTTCATACAGGAGGCAGGAGGGGAGGCAGAGGGAACAGGACCTGCCATTTCCAACCCAGATAATTGCCTGTTTAAAACCTGTGCCCCTCAAAGCTCTTTCATTAACCAGGCAGCACATCAGCCCTGCAGCCTTCAGTGGGACTGCAGGATCAGCAGAGGGAGCTGGGATATTGTTTTCTGCAGTTCTAATACAAATGGAAGGACAGTTTTATTTCCATGAGGAGGAGGGAAGCAGCGATTCATGTTTCAGCACACTTCACTCGCCAAAGGCTTTGGCTCAGACAGTAAACCCAGGGTGAACACTGGCCTTGCATCAGGACAAAAGCACAGCCTGAGTCACCCTTTACAGAAAGGCAGGTAGCAGTGGGGCTGGCAGGGGACTCCAGGATGGGGAAGCAGAGCAGCACAGACGTTCTGCAGCCCAGGAGTGCTGAGCTCTGAGCCCAGCCCCAGGACCCCCACCCCAGAGCCACGCTGGCCATGGCCTGTGTCCCCCTGAACCCCTGCAAAAGCTGGTTTTTGGGAGGGCTGGGGGCAGGAAGCTGCTGCTGCCTTTGATGTGGGCTGGACGGGATGTGGCTGCGCCTGCTCCCGCCAGCCCGAGCGGGGAAAGGGAAACCAGCAGGGCTGACAATTATCCCTGCCGAGCAGCTCCAGCATTCCTGAGCTTTCAAACATCTATGATAAGCTGCTGGGAGTAAGATGATCCCCAAAAAACCTCCCATGGGAATGGCAAAAGCAGCCCAGAGCCTGTCCCCACACAACTGGTAAACACAGGTAGGCTGAGAGAAGGTCACTTTCAAATTTCATTTATTTATTTCTGTGTACATTTTCTGTAATTCGACTGACATACCATTGCTATAAAGATGCCCTGCTCTTTGAATATTTCCATCCAAGACCACTAGTTTCAAGTGTGGTTATGAAAAGTCACGGCAAACATATGACTGGAAAGAGGTGGTTGGTTTTTGACTTCCAGGCAGTTGTTTGAAGCGTTTCAGAGATGCACACGATACTCAGCAGAACACGCACGCACAGTGCTGGGCTACACACACACACACACGCACACACACATCTGGAAAACTGTTACAGTGGTTGAAGTCTCCAAAAAGGTGTACTGTCCCCTCTCAGCAGCAGTGAAAAACCTCTGGGTATCCTGAGAAATCAAATCAAAGCACAGTCAAGAGGAGTAACTTATCCCATCAGCAGGGTTTGGGTTGGTTTTTGTTCCAAGTCAAATGTATTTTGCCAATCTGTATGAAATGAAGATGGTGGGGAGAAAGAATCTGTGGCAGTGAAGGTTAAAGAATAGCAGTTCAGCATGGATCCTAAAAGCATCTCAGTAAAACAACATGGAGTAAAAGCCTCTCAGACATTACACACACGGTCCTGCTGTCACTCTGCTGCTCCTGCTCTCCAGAGCACCAGGAACAGCTCTGAGATGGGTGAGGACCACACAGGGGGTGTAGCAGGTGGAGCCAGGGGGAGGGGACGTGCAGGTGGGCAGCCAGGTGAGCAGGGAAGGACTCTGGAGCTCACAGCCTGTGAGCCTGGCAGTGCCTGGGTAATGAACCTGGCAGTGCCTGGGTAATGAACCTGGCAGTGCCTGGCTGATAGATCCTGGCTGTGCCTGGCTGATGATGGAACCTGGCAGTGCCTGGGTAATGAACCTGGCAGTGCCTGGCTGATGGAACCTGGCAGTGCCTGGCTGATGATGGAACCTGGCAGTGCCTGGCTGATGGATCCTGGCTGTGCCTGGCTGATGATGGAACCTGGCAGTGCCTGGGTAATGAACCTGGCAGTGCCTGGCTGATGGAACCTGGCAGTGCCTGGCTGATGATGGATCCTGGCTGTGCCTGGCTGATGGATCCTGGCAGTGCCTGGGTAATGAACCTGGCAGTGCCTGGCTGATGGAACCTGGCAGTGCCTGGCTGATGGATCCTGGCTGTGCCTGGCTGATGATGGAACCTGGCAGTGCCTGGGTAATGAACCTGGCAGTGCCTGGCTGATGGATCCTGGCTGTGCCTGGCTGATGGAACCTGGCAGTGCCTGGCTGATGGAACCTGGCAGTACCAGCCTGGCTGGGATCAGGATCTTGGGGTGCCCATCCTGCACAGGGCAGCTCCAAACCCTGAGCAAAGCCCACAGGTCACTGCCAACCAGCCAGTGCCACCTCCCACCCCTGTCAGCACCTCTTTCCTTGCCACCAGCCCCCTCCAAGCTGCTCTGTGTGACCCTCAGGCTGTGGCTCAGGATGCTGCCTTAGGCTCTGCTGGTTTGGATTCTCCCAAGGGAAGAGCTCCCTCCACAAGGCTAAAAACTGAAAACCACCCAGGCTGCCCTGTGCTGCCTTGAAGCAGCAGCCCCTGTGCCTGTGCTGCCCTCCTGCACCAGGGGCTGCCCTGGCTGGGAGAGGTTGTGTGAGGTGACAGGCTGTGAGCAGCACACAGCCCTGCAGAGGAAACCAGCAAAGCCTGAGACAACACAAACAAACACCAAGCAATTAAAAGAAGGATGGGAGATGTGGTCTGATGTACTTCTGCCAAGAAATAAATATTTTACGCTGTCTTTTTTTTTTTTTTTTTAAAAAAAAAAAAAAAAAAAAAAAAAAAAAAAAAAAAAAAAAGCACTTGCATTGTGTTTTTTTTTAATCTCAAAATGTTGGAGTTACTCCCTGCACCCCCCAAGCACAGCACGTGCTCACACACACACACACACACACACACACCTCACACCCTCTAATACACAGAATTCCAGCTTTGTAGAGCTACTGGATTGACTTTGAGACAAGTTTCTTGTGCACTTGGACAATTTACTTTGAGACAAGTTATTTGCAAGAAGGCAAAGTTCATGCATGGCTTTGACAGCTCCACTTTCTCATAAATGGTTTTTGAAAAGCAGAAAGCAAGTGAGGGCCAAAGCTCCATTTAGAGTTCACCTCGGATGCCTGAAAAGCATTTATACCCACATCCTTCTGAGGTCCCTGCTTTATGAACTCCTAATCAATTCCACATTCTGCTACCCAACGTTTCTTATACGTTGGGGAAAGAAAACAAACCAGAAAAGCAGCGTGAGCTGTCTGAAAACAGCTGCACCAGGGCTTGAGTCACCCTCCCTGGCAGGGTTTAACTGTGGGGATGTGGCACTTGGGGACATGGGTTAGTGGTGGCCTTGGCAGTGCTGAGTTCTTGGTTGGACTCGATGATTTTAAAGGTTTTTCCACCCTCAATGACTCTGTGGTTCTCTGATTCTATTATTCTTTATCAGAAGCACCTTTCCAAGGGGAGAAAGGGAATAAAAAGAACAAAACCTGATGGGTTTTGTGCCCCCAGTCCTGATTCTCTCCCACACTTAAGGGATTCCCCTCAGCATCCCCTACAGAGCAAGAAGCTGCTCATGAACTGCTCCATTATTCCTGCAGGACACGTGTCCTCTGTCCCCAGAGGTGACACTTGGCTGTCCCCAACCCTGCCTTGGCCAATCCTGACCTCCCAGGGCTCCAGCAGAAAAAAAAACAAAAAACAAAACTCCATGGAAATCAGAGAAAAGCCTGGCACAAGCCCTGGAAAAACCCAACTTGTCACCAACCAGGTTTTAATTTTCAGGTGGAAAGTGTTTTTTTCTCAGAATTCAGGGTGATTTTAATGATGTGACACAGAGCATTTTATCAGCTAAACTGAACCCTGGTGCTACTCAATCCCCTCTCAAAGGAACAACTGAAACCCAGCTTTGCTTCCCCACTGAAAACATCAAAGTGAGCAGGTTTCTTCAGAAGCCCCCAAGGTGTTAAAACTCAAAAAAATACAATTTTAAAAAACAAGATTCCTTATCCCCATCCCTAATTCTAGAGCAAAGCAGGACACTAAAAGAAAAAAAAAAAAAAAAAAAAAAAAAGAATAATCTAAGTTGCTATAAATAAAATTTCAAATGATAATTAGCTGTCTGCTGCCATCCCAGCTGTTAGGGGATACCAGGGATTCCACATGGCTCGGGGGCAGGCTGGGAAATACCTTCAGCACCTCTTGGATAGTACCAGAAAGGGATAAATAATAAATAAGAACATGAGAAAGAATCATCAGCCTTCCACAGGGATGGAGAAGCAGAGACTTTCACAGTTGAGAAACCAAATGATGTTACTGTAAAGAAAAATCCTAAAAATAAAATAAAATAAAATAACATAATAAAATAAAATAAAATAAAATAAAATAAAATAAAATAAAATAAAATAAAATAAAATAAAATAAAATAAAATAAGGACTTGCATTACAGCAGGTTGGGAAGTCTTCTCCTTCCTAACATGTTCATGTGCCTTCTTCAACACCAGACACCACTGGGAACTGGCTGCTTTTCCATTTGTTTTGCTCCTATTTTGGTGTTTGGGGTGTTTTTTCTTAGCCAGAACTATGTAGAAATATCCTTGCTACAGATTTCCCACCACCTCAAGAAAAAGCAAACTTCACACCTTAAGGCAGAAAGTCTGGAAATCCCATCTATTGATCCTGAACATGGATCTCTGCCAACAAAACTGTAATTCCTTAAATTGAAGATTTTGGATAATTTTAGAGAGTTGTTTCTTTCTTTTTTTTTTTTTTTTTTTTTCCTATTTTACTCCAACACATTTCCAGCTTACAAGAAGCTCCATTTAGCAGCTTCTTCTCATTGTATTGCTATTAAAAAATGCAGAATTCCAGCTATTTGGGATGTTGTGACTATTTCCAGCAGCCCCTGGCACAGGGACAGCTCTCACCAAGCACAAACCACTGGATTCACCAAAATAAAAACAGAGCCCTGGAAATCCACTTTACACATGGATTTTAAAAGGAATATTCAGGGCCAAATCCTGGCTTGGGGGATCTTGGATTGCCAGCAGCCCCCCAGAAGGCACAGTCCATGTTTGTAGGTGTTCATGCAGAACTTGTGGCTAAATTTGGGCTAAAATGGATGGAGAGCTCTGCAGCTGTACCTGGATTTGGGAAAATTTGATCCTGGCTCAACAGCTCTGACAAGAGACTGGGATTTGTCTTTAAACACACCTTTTTTGGCTTTTTCCAGGCACTTCATCCACATTTCTTCACCCTGGCTGTGCAAATCAAGGACACCTGGCCCTTCCTGACTTGTCTCAGTATCCATCCTGAACAATAAAAAAAACCCATAAAAATGCTGAAGGCTTTTGGGTGTTCTGGGACACTCTGAGATGCCTGAATGTTCTCTCCTAGAGGGACAAATCCCAAGGTATGGCAGAATCCAACACCTCCACCCCACAATTCCTGGGGAAACTGTGTCTCTGTGAGTTTTTGGAGGCCATGGATACTCCAGGCTGCTCTTCCAGCCTCCAGACATTGGCCCCTCTCACTGGAGCATTTATCTCCATCCACCTCCTGGAATGGTTTGGTGTGTCAGGTCACATCTTCTGGAAAGATCATGGTCTGCTCTCTTTATTTCCTCAAAAACAATCATTATCTAGGGGCAAAACCAGACTGAATGAAAGCCTGAATTATTCCTGGAAGATAAAACCAAGCAGCAGCTTTCCTGATCAGTTCAGGAATACTTGGGGTGTGTTTAGTCTTTATTCAAAAATTACACCACTCCACATTTCCTGGATTTAGCTAAGCCCAAAAGTGAAAGTAACAGATCAAAATACCCTGAAATAAAACTTCTAGGAAGGGTTTTCAGGTCTGGCTAAAAGCAGATAGCTTTGGAAATAGCTGATGGATCTGTTGAGATTTCCATCTCCACTTCCAAGCTTTTCCCCCTTATCCCCACAGGACCCCACGAGCTGGATGCTCTCCCTATCCCTGGAAATCCAGGAGCCTCTCAAGGAAGAGATTTTGGCCCATCCTGGCTGCTGCCTGGGCAGCTCCAGCATTCCCAAAATTTCCAGTGGGATGGCAGCAAGCAAAGGGACAAGTTCTTGCTGGGGCTGGAGATTGGAGAATTCCCAGCTGTGGGATTTGGGAGCAGGGAACTGGAGAAATTTTTAAAAACAAGATTCCTTATCCCTATCCCTAGTTCTAGAGCAAACCAGGACAAAGCAGGCAGCTCCTTCCTCTCCCAAAGCACTCCCTGGACAGCTGGCTGCCAGTAAAACCCCAGACATGGCAACAGGGAAGGTGCCTGGGGTGTCAGGTGTCCCAAAAGCTCTGCAGCATCCCAGTGCTGCTCTGAAGGAGCCACATCACAACCATTCAGCCCCAGCTGCTCCCTCCTCCTGCTGGCCTCAAAATTGGGTATTTCCAGCATGAAGCTGCCCTAAAAGTTTTCCCTCTTCTGTCCCAGCCTCTCCCAGGCTTTTCCCACCATTTAAAGCCATGCAGCAGCAGCAGCAGCCTTGGGCCACCTGCAGGTTTTTCCCCATGGGTTTCTTCTGGGTTTTAGATTTTGCAGTGAGACCCTCTGCCCACAAATGTGGAAGATGTGGGGAGGGCAAGGGCAGCCAGGCTGTGCCCTGGGGGCACCTGTGGCTGTTCTGCCTCTCTTGCTGCTGCAGACCCTCCCTGGCAGGGTGGACTGCCACCAGCTGCCTATCAGAGCACTCATTTTGTCCCTGTGCCATTAAATCCACCCTTGAAGTTCACTGCACTCTCAGAGTCCTTTTCACTGATCTTTGTGCCTGCAGCACTGGCAGCAGCAGCTCCTGGCTTTATTATTATTTATTTATTCTTTTTATTATTTATTATTCATCTGCAAACACCTCAAACCTGAGATGCAGCTTCTTCTGGCCCTATTGATTAACAAAAGCCACTGGTTCTATGGAGTGGGGTTATGTGAAGGAGCAGAGTCCTCTCAGCCTTTAACAGAGCTGCCACTCCTCAGTCAGAGTGCAGGGGTGAATCCCCCAGCTCTGCAGAGCACAAATCTCACATTCTCCATCTGCTCCAGCAAAGGCTGAGCTGAAACATTAACGAGGAGATCTGATCCCTTCTCACCAGAAACAATCTGGGTTTTACAGCCCAGGCAGAGGCCAGAGGAGCAGGCAGAGCTCTGGGATCCATCCTCTGCTGCTGGTTAAGGGCTTCAAGGAAACAAGGAACCTGGGGGGAGGACAGGGAGTGTAAAACGTGGACATCTGGTGTGCTCTGTGTGTTCTGCCCAGAGCAGAGAGGAGCCTGCTCTAACATCAACAACCAGAACATGGCAATAAAGATTAATGAGCAAAACTTGCCATTTGATGTCTAATCCGTGGGGATTTGGGATCATTAATCTTTATTAGTGTGTAATAACTGTTTAGACACTAAGGACAGATTCTCAGCTGGACAAAACTGGCCTTATTCCAGCCAAGCCAGTGGAGCAGTGCCAGTTTACACCCTCCATGACCCCAGCTCTACATGAGACCCAGCCCATCTGTAGGAATCACATCACTGACAGTATTTCCCCAACAGCAGGGGCACAGAAGTGAAGGCAGCTATTTGTCTTTCCCTGTATCCCAAAAAAGAGAGCTGCATGTGTCCAGGAAGCTCAACAATAGACATGTCAATAAACACGAGGAAATTCAATGGAAAAGCAACAGCAACAAAAGGAACCCCAAGGAGCAGGGAAGTGGATGGCTGCAGAGGCAAGACTACAAGATCTGGTTTGGCAGGAGAGTAACTAAGAGGGATCTTTGGCATGTGAAAGAGTGAAAGCACCAAGACAGGCTCCCAGAGTTCCTCTAACAGGAACAAGATGGAAGGGAAAAAAAAAAAAAAAAAAGCAGGAGCATCTTGGCTGGCTTTTCTGAGAGAGGAGTTTGGGGTTGTTTTGAATAAAAAAGATTTCTTAAACACAGGAGCTGGTGGGAACCTTGTCTGAGCTACACCAGACCAGGCACTGAAGCAATGCTGAGCTGACCAAGCAGGATTTCCTCTTCCAGAGCGTGCAGGGAAGGAGGGAATTGTGCAGGGACACACCTGGCTGGCAGCAAGCATGGAGAAATCCCAGCTGAGGCTGTGCCTGCAGGGCTCTGCCCTCAGCCCCTGCCCACCAGGACAAGGTGCAGCAGCACCTGCTCAACAGCAGGGAGATGAACTGAGATTTTTTTACAGATTTTTCCAAGTAGGGACCCACCAACAGCTTCCTGCATCACACACCTGCCTCCAGAAATGAAGTTCCACCCCTTTAACAAGTCAGAGTTGCCTCTTTCTCACCAGTAAACTCAACAGAAGTCAGGGAAAAGCACAGAAGTACAGTACAGAGATATCTGTGTCAAGGTCTGTACACCTGGAAGAACTCCAGGAAAGATGGGCATTGCACCCAGTGCAGCAGCATGAACCTGCTGTTTAAAAACAGGAACCAGAAATGCCCTCCAACTCCTCTTTCAGATTTAAGGGTCCACAGGGCTCTTGGGGACCCAGAAAACTCCTTTCCTGCCAGTGACACTTCAGAGCTCCAGCAAGGGCAAGGCTCCAGCATGCTGGGGATGCAGGATCTGGGGATGGGCAGCACACCTGGGGATCCCTGGGGATGGGCTGTGCCTCTGATCAGCTGTGGCAGGCTGGGGAGGCTCCCCCTGCCCTGCAAAGCCACCCACAGCTGCTCCAGCAGCTCTGCTCTCTCTCTGCTCCCTGGATTTGGGGTTCTTTCAAGTTGATGGCATTTGACACCTGCTTCTCTAAGAATCCCAAGGCCTGTGCTGTGTGAACACACAAAACCTTTGTGGAGGACACCCCTAAGCCTCAGGAAAGGCACCCCTAAGGCTGTCAGGAAAGGTTTCATGTCCCAGAACCTGTGTCTGTCCCTGTGCTCGTGTTCTGGCCAAGCCAAGATCTGAGCAGCAACCAAAGGCTTCTCATCCTCACAGTCCAACAGCAGAGGGAAGAGCCTGACTCCTCCTGCAGCCCAGCAGGGCTCTGAGGCACACAGCACACCCTGGCTCTCCTCCCTCAGCTGGAGCCACCCAGCTCAGGCTTCTCTCTGAGAAACTGCAGGGTCAGGCCAAGCTTTGTGCCCACGAGGGGTGCAGGGACAGCCCAGCCCTGGGCATCTCCCACAGCACCTGCCAGCCTCCTGCTCACACAGCTCCACACTTACCCTGGCCTGACTCAAACCACTTTAAAAGGAACAAAGTCATGGGGAAGGAGCAGGGAAGGGATTTGCTGCTTGTCCTGTTGTAATGTCATTAGGACAAAGGGATTAGAGCAGAAAGCATAACAGCAAGCCCTGTGTGGAGGCACAGAGGAATCCTTTTAGAGGGTTACTAGCTGCAGACAACACTGCCATTAATTCTCCATTGGAAAACGCTGGTGACATTAATATCTGCTATTAATACTGAGCTTTGACAGTATCTCATAAATTCAACCTGTCAATTACAATGGCACTGAAATGAAGGTGCTCTGAGGTCAAGGAGATGCAGTGTCCAAATGAGACTTATATTGCAGGGGAAAAGCAGCAAAAACAATCTTTAACAAAAGCATCAGATCCATATGTAGGAAAACCAAAGGGTGGTTTTAAATGTCATGTTTTTCAAAGTGAGAATTGATGCTGGAACCGAGTCCATAAACTGGCTGGCTGGACTTTCAGCTGCAGCTGAGGACAATCAATCAAAACAGCTCTGTGACTCTGAGAAAGTGAGAGAGAGAAAACACACACACACACACCATGGAATATGAGAGGGCAGATCATGAGCCATGTGAGGCCTCTTAAAATTACACTGTGAAGTAAAACATCCTGGTGTTTCATCTGCCACAAAATGTAACCTGAAAGGTTCCCCTGGGCAGGGAGTGGGGTTTGGAGCTGCTCCTTCCCGAGGCTGGGCAGGCTCCTGGGACAGGCTGAGCAAGGGGAGCCTCCTCCCCAGAGCCTGCTGTGAATCTCCCCTGGCTGCTACAAGCCCCCTGTGAGCCCCTGCTCTGCAGATGAGGGCACAGGGAGAGACAAACCCCGAGGAAAGCTCCCCTGTGTGTGTCACTGCCAGCCCCAGGCTCCCAGCCAGCCCCTGGCACTGACAGTGACAGTGACAGCGACAGCCCAGGCACTGGTGGTGACTTTGTGCGCCTCTTGCAAGGGTTGGCACATCCCCAGCACCCAGAGCCTGCTCTGAACACTGCCCTGCCCAGCAGCCCCTCCAGGGACAGCCTCCCAAAACCCACTGACTGCTCCAACCTGCACCAGCAGAGCTGGAGCTGCTAACCTGGCAGAGCAGGGGCAGTGACATCTGCACAGGCTGTGACATCTGCACAGGCTGTGACATCTGTACAGGTTCAGTGACATCTGCACAGGTTCAGTGACATTCTGCACACGTTCAGCATTGCAGAGCAGGGGCAGTGACATCTGCACAGGTTCAGTGACACCCTGCACAGGTTCAGTGACACCCTGCACAGGTTCAGCACTGCAGAGCAGGGGGCAGTGACACCCTGCACAGGTTCAGTGACACCCTGCACAAGTTCAGTGACACCCTGCACAGGTTCAGCACTGCAGAGCAGGGGTGTTCCTGGGGTTTCTGGCTCTGAGGGCTGTGCCAAGCAGGGTGGGGATGGAAGCACATGCAGGGCACGAGGCACTTGTGCAGCTCCCCAGAATGCACAGGCAGGCCCCGTCCCAGGGTGGGGGAAGCAGCCAGGGGCAGCAGCAGAGCAGCTCATGGCCAGGCCAGGCATCTGGGCAGGTGTGCCTCAAACCAGGATTAACATGGAGCCAGCAGAGCTCAGCAACACTCACAGTGCCCCTGCTCCTGCCAGGGACAGAACCATCTCCAGCTCCTCTCCCAGCCCTGGACCCAGCCAGCAGCAAGGAGCTCCTGGTCAGGGTGGGCTGTGGTGTCTGTGTGTGCTTTCCCAGGCTGCAGCTCCCACCTGCAGCCCATGGCTGCCTGCACACCCAGCTGGGGATGGACACAGCCCAGCACAGGCTCCTGGCTGCCTGCACACAGCCCAACATGGGCCAGCATGGGCTCCTGGCTGCCTGCACACCCAGCTGGGGATGGACACAGCCCAGCATGGGCCAGCATGGGCTCCTGGCTGCCTGCACACCCAGCTGGGGATGGACACAGCCCAGCTGGGGCTCCTGGCAGCGCTGGCACTGCCACACTCTGCAGGCAAGCACAGAGGGATTGCTGCCAGTGCAGTGCCACCAGCCCTGCAAACCAACTCCCAACCAGCCCATTGTCATGGGTGTCAGGCTGTGATCCTGCCCCATCCCAAGAAGGAGAGGAGCTCCCTCAGAGCCCAGAGCAGCTCATCCCCAGCCCAAGGAGCCTCGGGCACTGCAGCGCTGCTGGGCAGGGGCACTGACCAGGGCAGCCTCCTCCTCCTTGTGCAACTTCTCTGACACCCTCCTTCCCTCTGGGCCTTTTGTCCCAGACTGCTCCCAGCAATTCCCACCTCCTCCAGCAGAGCAGGGCTGTGGGACAGGCTGGCCCAGCCTCAGAGCAGGGTGTCTGGACAAGAGTGACCACAGGGAACACTGGGGCATCCCCCTGACCCAGCTCGAGCAGCTGAGCTGCAAGTCTTGCTCATCAGTTCCATTAAATATATTCCACAACAGAGACACTTCTGCTCTCCTCTCTCCTCTCTTCAGACACCTTTTCCCCAGCAAAGCCCTACAAGTGCTGCTTGCTGTGGCCTCATTTTGCATCATCATCGTCATCACCACGCACTCATCCTCATATAAAACAGAAATCTATTCCATCAAGCACTTAACATAAATATTAAAATAATGGAAGGGACAAAATATAAATCTACATACAACTTCATGACTACCATAGCACCTATTACCATGACAAAGCAAATTCTGGTTCAAGGGGAAGGGAAGGGGGATGAGGAGCAAGTTAGGAAGAGGAACTTCGACTGTCATTAAATATGTAAATCACTCTTTCCAAAAAGATTTTTTTTTGTTGTTTTGTTTTTGTTTTAAGGTTACCAACCTTATTAAAATTCATTCCACTAACCAGCTCGTTCTATGTCACTATGGATACCAAAGAACCCTTTAAAAAAACTCGGGCGAGGCGGGGGTTTCTCAGAATCAAAACAAAACAAAACAAAAGAGGCGACTTTCTGTTGGTGCTTCCAAGACAAGTCCTGCCACGTGCCCCTCCCCTGCACCCACCAGTCCACAGAAGGGCAATTCTTTTACAAGTCCAGTTCTCAGTCTCCCAGGATGAGCTTGACAAAAGAGGCGACGTCTGTCTCTTTGGATTCGTGCAGGGTGAAGAAAGGATGTTGCTGGGAAAGCAAAGAGAGAAAAACCAGCTAAGTTTATTATTCACCACCCTGAGCAAAAAGCTTTACAGACAATTCCTGTAGACAGTGAGGGAGGTTTTCTCCTTAGCATCATAATATTGGGTTTTTACAGCTGAGGCAAGTTGGGAGCACAGGGGCTGCTCCATGAAATTGTGGATTCCTGGATTCCCCTAAACCCTGCCCTGGCTGGGAGGGCTGAGCTGGGCAGCTCTGGAGGCAAGGGGAAGGTGTAGAAAACTCTCTCCTCTTCCCCATAACCCCCAGAGCATGGTCACCATCCCACAGCTGCAGCTGGAGCAGGGAGAGCTTTGCTGACTGCAGTGCTTTCCCTGCTCTATCTGTGTATTTACCCTCTGGTGACTCCTGAGTCTCAGCTCTTCCCTGAACAGCAGGAGTGGCTCCTGCAGCCCAGCCACCACACAGGAAAACCATCCCCACTTGTGTGTCTAACCACTTCATCCTGACCCACGTGGGGAGACTGAAAACCCTGCCAGAAAACCCTGCCAACACTGCAGCACCAAGGGAAAAATACAGGCAAGGAGAAAAAACACACCCAAACCCCCTGACAGCAACAAAACACCCTCTCCAGCAGGACCAGCAATTCAGCTTGGTTGGTTCAGCAACACACCAAGCTGAGATCCCACCTGAAAACCCCCAAAACCCTGCTTGACACCCACTGTCCTGGCAGATAATTGGATTTATTTGTATGGAGGGTGTCAGAGAACCAAAAGGAGCCAGGGCTCTTCTGCAGAGCTCACAGGGATCTCTGCTCTGCACAAGGGTTTGATTTCCAACCCTCTCAAGTCAGATTTTTAAAAACAATTTGGGGTTTCCAGGGTTTTTGCAAGCTGCCCCTCACCTCAGTCCCTGAGCACTGGCTGTTTCAATGATCTTTAATGGCACTGGACAAGTGCAGGGAGAAGAAGAGCAAAGAAAAGAGATTTTTCAAGGTGGGTTTGAGTGGAAAGTCACCCAGGGAATAAGACAAGGCAGCTCTGAGTGGCTGGGAAGCGATCCAAAGACACACCAGTAAGGAAGAGGAAGCACAATTATGTGGGAAACAGGGCTGGAATGGGCTGAGGCAAAGATCCAGGCAGAACTGAAGGTCTGCCTAGGTCAGACAGTCACAGCAACTGCAGTGTCCTGGAAAACTCTGAGGTGACCCCAGTGTCTCATTCTTGTCCCTGCTGTCACATCCCACCCCACAGGCTGGGAACACCCCAAAATGTGCTGGGGTGGCAGCAATGCCCCAGCCCTGTGCCCAGGGAAGCCAAGCCCTGTGCAAGGCTGGGCTGGCACAGAGGGATGTGCAGACCACCACTCCTGCAGCACTTTCACACTCCACTTCACCTGGGGAAGTGGGTTTTAAATGGAATTAAGCAGCCCCTATCAGCTTTCCTGATGCTCAAGATAGCACAGAGTCATTTTTTCCATGAGAAACCTCAATTCCACAGGAAAGCAAGGCAGCAGTCTTGGTCTGAATGACAAGTCCAATCCAGCACCACAACTTAATGTCATAAGAGAGAGGAAAAAACCCCAACAAAACAGCAACCCTCAGCCACAGGACCTCACAACATCCATGTCAGCCATAAAATACCACAGCACTGAGATACTCTGCAGGGGTGATCCAAGAAGCTAATTCAATAGAAATGCACTCCCTTGCCAATGGGTATTAATGCTGCAGCAGACAGAGCTGCTTCACTGAACCTTTTTTGATAAAAGGCCATTTGGCAAAGTTCAGAAATTTGCTTAAAATATACAGATGGATTTATTCAATGATATAACCACCTCCCCCCCCACCCCAAAAAAAAAGGCAAAAACCAAAGAAATTTTTTTTTTAAAAGCCATAAATCTCAGGCCTCTCTTTGTTTGAAACCAGTCTAGGGGCAAGCTGTGTATCAATCACATCTATTTATAGTTTAATTGCATTACAGGGCCCAGCACCAAATGTCATGGAATTATTCACTGCTTACAGCTCTGGGTCATGGATTTCCAGCATGACTTGCAGGTAAAAACCACCTTAAACCTGGCACCTCTCACCTGTGATGGAAGGTGTGAGGTGGTGATGGGTCTGACCCTCTGGTGGCAGAATGAATATCCCAAAAATTGTGGGGTAGGGAACACCAGTGCTTAAAGAAATCCTGCAGCAGTTCCCACCCTTAATCCAGGTGATTTTGAGACTGGACAGGGGTGAGGATGCAGAGTCAGGATTTTCAGAAATAACAAATAACACCTTCCTGCCTTTAGAAAGCTGTGAATTGTGTGAGAGTAAAAAAGGATTAAATGTCTGCAGGAGTGGAACACCAACTTCCCGAGCTCTGCTGCTTTTTGTCAGCTTTTAGCAGCACCAGGAGCAAGACCAGAAAGTCAAGAGAGAGAGACAGGCCATGAAACTGTGGAGCCCAAGCAGAAAAATCTGTTCTTGCCAGCTGCAGCCCAGAGCTCTGGCTGGGCACACAGCAGTGCCCTGCACTTCTCCTGTCACCATCCTTTATTGGCATTTTCCTCCCTAGTTGTTCCTCAGTTATCCCTCCCAGTAAAGTCTCTAGGCAGCAGATGAAATTCAGAATTATCAGTGTCCGTCCCAAACAACCAGGAATTGCTCTGCCCAAAAATCCTCTCCAAGGCATCAGGGCAGCAAAGCCCAGTTGGCCACTGGGCTCCTGCAGCTCTTGAGGAGCTGTGGCACATTGAGGTGCTTGAATTGATCACACAAAGCCCAGAGGAGGATTTGAGCCTCCCTACCTGATCCTTCACAGCCTCATTCTTGCCCATTACCTGCTTTAACATGTATTTTCTCCCTTGATCTGAGTGGAAAAGCACCTGGCTGAGATTTCAAAGCGCATCTCTGATTTGCAGCCACCCTCCCACGACTCTGAAGTGTCACAATTCTCCCATCTGGTATGAAAAAAAAGATGCAAAGCACCCCAAAACACCATCACTAGTGGAATCTCTGCCCTCAGCACTCAGTGTGACCCATTTCAGCTCTGAACACACTGCTGGATGCAGCCACACTCACCATAAGCTCTGGGTATGTTGGCCGTTCTTTGGAATTCTTCTTCAAGCTTTAATTGGGGGGGGAAGGAAAAAAAAAAAAAAAAAGAAAAAATTAGAATTTACATTCTGTCTGCAATTTAAGTAAGGCCATAAAATGATACCATGACAAAAGGAAGAGTAAGTGGAGTAAGTTCAGCTACTCAGCCAAGCTGAGGAAACAATTGAGGTCTTGAGGACAGTGACAGCCAACAAGAGCTCAGTGTCCACCAAGAGACCTGGAGCCACCAAAACACCACTGAAAACCTGCCTGCTGCTGGGGGCCAGGTCCAACAGGGAGTTTGGTGACTCAGGGAGAGGATTCAGCCTGCAGGCTGTGCCTGGGAGCAGTGACTGAGCACGTGTACAACTGTTTGTTTATCACCGTGCTGTTATCAGCGGGGACGCTTCCATGGGACATCCTTTTTTCTCCTCTCCTACAACAGATGGCCCTGGAGGGTTGTAGCTGGAAGTTATTTTGGTTTCCCTCCAGCAGAAAATAGCTTCTAAAAGACAGGACGTAATCTCTACTCACTTCCTGGCAGTGTATTTAGGGGAAAGACACTTGGAGCAACTTGAAAAGATCTTCACACACGTACGCGGCGGTGGCGGGGAAAAGGTGTCACACTGAGCAAAACAAAAGTGAGAACCTCTGCTGGGATTTGCTGGGGCCCAGAGGAAGCAGAGGACACACACTGAATAGATATTTCCTGCTTGCTGTGTGTGCAGGGCTCGTGTTCAGTGTCATGTTGTGAATGAACAGAGGAACCTGGCCCCGTACGTGCCAACAGCGCCGGCCCCGAGGCACGGGATGTGTCACATCCTCCTGCTCAGCAGCAGCCCCAGCCACCATGACAAGGTGAATCTGAAGGTTAGCTGTGGCCAGATTTGGTGTCATTCTCTTAATTTAGACCTTCTACAGAACAAATTCATCCCCAGGTTACTAACAGCAGGAAATCTGGTGATAAGTTACTGAAATCAATGTAAATTTTCAGGAATGAGGAGTTATATTGGGATCTGCTCCTGAGTCAGATATCCCAGGATATTCCTGCAGTGCCTAGAGATGATCAGACTCCACTGCCCCAGGCAGCAGATGGATAAACACAGCCCTAAGCCAGGCTTAATACAGAGTGGCTGGGACCTGGTTTGGTGTCAGAATTCCCAGACCCCAATAACACAAAACTGGTGCAAAGTTCACCATTCTCTGGCAGTGAGGGACCTTCAGTGACCCTGCAGGATTTGCAAAGACAGGAATCACCACCTGCTGTGGCTGTAACTCCTAAAGCAGCCACAGCCTGAGCTGCAAGGCAGAGCTTGGGAGAGCAAATCCCTCTGAGAGAACAGCCTGCCTGGCACAAGCAGGGAAACAGCAGAGCCAGCAGCACTGCTTGCAGCTGCTCCAAAATCTCTGTGTGGGCCTTGCAAGAACGGGGGGCATCTTGTGAGAGGGTTTTTCCAGGGCAGCTCCCACCTCTCCAAGGCCCAGGGCATGGCAGGTATTCCCCAGAGTGGGTCAGGAGCTGAGCAGCTGGACCAGGGGGACATGAAAACATGTTTGAGCAAGACTGTGAAGAATCCAAACATGGGTACTGAGAGTGCCCAGGCAGGAGCAGCTGATAATCCCTTCCTGGGTCATGGGAGAGTGCTGGCAGCTCGGGAACAGTCTCACATTTCTCTCTTTGTGGATCTGCTGTCCTTTGTGGCCACCAGGCAGAGCCAGTGGCCACTTGCCAAGTCAGCAGGCGGGTGGGTGGCACTGGAAAATCCAACCCTGCCGCAGGGCAGGCTGAGCTCTCTGTGCAGCCTGCACACAGAGCAGGGCTGCTCCAGCCCTTTTCCTACAGCACAGCCAAATGCTCCTGCTGCTTCCAGCTCCTGGGCCCAGGAGAAGGACAGACACCAGCCAGAGGGGGCCACCATGGGGAAAACCTGCCCTCAGAGCTGTGTCCCCAAGAGAGGATGCAGCCTTCCATTCCCTGCTGCCCTCCCAGACTCAGGGACTGCCTGGCTGCACCTGCTCACAGCACCCCTGTGCTGCTGGCATGGGGACAAGCAAACAGCCTCCTAAATCCTCCCAAATCCCGTGTGTCCCCTCAAAGCAGCCCAGCTGATGCTCACACAGACCCCACAGCACTGCTGGCGCTCAGAGAGGGCACAGAGGGAACGCTCTGCCCAGACCTGGGGCTTGAGAGCTGCCTGTGGAGCCAGGCACAGCACGGAGAAGCTGACCAGGGCCAGGGTGAGCGGGGACAGGAGGGGGTTTGTTACCATTGCGAGGTAAAATCGACGAACTCGGCTGAGAACCTCTCCGGGGGCAGCTGCGGCGACGGCTCCTCCACCACCTGCTTGAGCTGCTGGAAGGGCGTGCCCCAGGAGTCGTAGGGGAAGCGCAGGATGGCCAGCTCGATCTGGGGACACAGCCTGGCCTCAGCCCTGGGCAAGGACACCCCCAGCCCGCCCACCCCACGGGTCAGGGACGGCCAGTGCCCACCCGGGGTGTGTTTGTGTGGGCTCTGCACAAATGGGAGATGGGAACGCTCCAAAGGGATCTCAGAGCCCCCTGCAGGACCTAAAGGGGGTTCCAGAAAGGAGGGGAGGGAATGTGACATGGGCAAACAGTGATAAAACAAGGGGGACTGGTGTGGAACTAAAAGAGGATAAATACAGATTAAGTATTAGGAGGGAATTCTTTCCTGGGAAGGTGCTGAGGCACAGGGTGCCCAGAGCAGCTGTGGCTGCCCTGCATCCCTGGCAGTGCCCAAGGCAGGCTGGATGTGGCTCTGGGCATCCTGGGACAGGGGAAGGTGTCCCTGCACACAGCAGGGGTGGAATGAGATGATCTTTTAGCTTCTTTCCAACCCAAACCATTCTGGGATTCTAGGATTTCCTCACCCCACCTGGCCTTAACACATTGCTGATCCTCCCCCAGCAAACAGGAGAGGCTGGAGGAGACCCAGGCAGCTCCAGGTGCAGTGTCCTGTCACTGTCACCCCCATGTCCCACCTCCTGGGAAAGCTGGGATTAAAACCACCCTGCACAGGGAACTGGGGAGCAGATGGATTCCCCCAAAACACTGCGTGGGAGCTGCCCCCGGCCCTGCTCTGCCAAAGGGGAGGTTGCTGAGTGCTGGGAGGATTTCTGTGCTGGCAGCCCGAGCTGCTGCACCCCCTGTGCCTTAGCCCATGCTGCCATCTCCCGGCAGCTGCTGCCTGCACATCCCGCAGCTCCATCCTCCTCCCTCCAACCCTGGGGCACACTGCTGAGCTCTGCCCGGCCCTGGGGAGGGAAGTGACTCCACGAGCCCCCCTGGCAGCCCCAGGAGGCCGTACCATGGTGATGCCCAGGCTCCAGATGTCGGATTTGACGCTGTATCCCTTCTGGTTCAGCTCCGGGTTAATTCTCTCGGGCTGCCAACAGAGGCACAGGTGGGTGAGGAGCAGGGCCAGCCCCAGAGCCCTGCCCACACCCAGAGGGGTCTCTCAGCCCAGCACCCCTTAGCCCACACCCCCACCTCACCCTCCTGGCTGGGCTGCTCCCCATCCTCACCAGTGAAATGGGTCACCACAAACTGGTGGAGCTGCCCTGGCACAGCCTCAGCTCTCCAGGACGGTTTTCACCCTCTCAGCTGCTCCACAAAGGGTGAATCCTGCACAGCAGCTCCAGGAGCAGCCAGAGGGACCCAACCCCTGGGGAGTTTTTCCTCCCCATGCTAAGCACTGCTGTCCCCATGGGGCAAATGGCAAACAGGCAAAGGGGAGCAATTCCAGAGGCTCCCCCAGGGTCACAGCAGGAGCCATGCCCAGGAGATGTGATCTGAGCCACGAGATCTGCTCCCCTCCCAAGGGGCTGTATCCTTGACTCCAGGGCTGCATCTTCCCAAACCAATCCCCAGCACAGATGCTGGGGGCTGATCCTTCCCCTGGGGCTCCTGCTCCTTTGGCAGCTTCTCAACTTACAGCCATGTAGGGTTTGCATCCTGCATCCATGGTTTTAGCAACAGAGTCCACCAGGTACCCGCTAATGCCAAAGTCACACATTTTCACCTGCCCCTGTGTATTGATCAACACGTTAGAGGGCTTTACATCTGCAAGAAGGAACACAGAGCATGGTCACTGTCAGGGGTGGCTGGCTGGGACAAGCCACAAGTAGCCACAGAGGGTCCCATCAGCAAGGGCAGCCCAGCAGAGCTTCAGTGCCAGAAACTCCTGGCTGTGTTCAGGTGACAGCCCCAGGAGTGTCCTGCCACCATCCCTGCACAGACACACCCCCCTCTCTGGTTTAGGCAGCAGGAGGCAGCTCTGCACAACCCCAGGAGAGGAATGAGGGATTTGTGTTTACAAACAAGCTGTGGGTCTGCTGGTAGATAAAACTACCACTGAGAGATAAAAGAAACAATGGAAAGGATGAATGGGAAAAAAAAAAAAAAAGATATTTGCCTTTACAAACAAACTGTGGGGTTGCTGGTAAATGAAATTGGATATTGAGAGATGAAAGAAACAATGGGGAGAAACAATGAATTCCATAAGAATTAAAAATTAAAAGGGAGGGTTGTACATTGGAGGGGAATCTCAGGTATCAGGTGTTTGGGAAGTCTGTGCCTCTCAAGTACCTCAGCCCATGGGGAAAGAGAGGAGGCTGCATCCTCCAAAAACCTGAGAGACCCCAGGGGAATAGCCCATGGCCTCCCCCTTTATTCAAATAAAGTCACAGGACTCCTCAGTCTCCTTCTTGGATAGAAACCTCTGGTGTTTGTGGATTAATTTTCCTGACACCCATCACATCCCACAGCTCAGGGAACGGGGAGCTGGCAGGGAGCAGCTCTGCAGGGCTGGGGTGATCCCATGGGGTGTCTGCAAAGCTCTGGCAAGGCCCCTGGGTCTGCAAAAAGGAAAAACCCATGGGGGGTTTATTTTTCCTTCCCATGAGGTTTTTAAATTCCCATGGGGTTTTTTCCTTCCCATGGGGATTTTTCCTTCCCATGGGAGAAGGTTGTGGGGCAGGAAAGGGTGAAAGGGCTGCAGGGGAAGGAGAGAGCAGCAAACTGAGACAGGGATCAAAGGTTCAGACACAGCCTCTGACTGTAAGGACACTGTGCTGGTTTTGTATTAATTGAGTTTTGGTGAGGAGGGAAGGAGCCCAGCCAAGGAAGTCATGTTCTTAGAGAAGCTGCTAACAGCTTCCTTTATGCCTGACAAAACTCACTGTTTAAAAATAAGAATGCTAGTAAGCTGATGAAAGAGATGGGCATGTTTCATGTCCATCCCTATTATCTGCTAATAAGCTAATGAAAGAGATGGACCTCACAATTATTTATTTCCAAGCAGCTGCTATTTGTAAAAATTAAAAGCCACAAAATAATTATTTTCTTATTAAAAAAGTCTCCATAGCATAACAAAAGAAACTCCTCTCCCTAAGTAAACTAAAGACAGACTGTTCTAAAAGTAATAAACTGAGTAAATTGCTTCTATACATTATCAGTGAGAAAGAAAAAAGGATATAGGAGAGAGGAAAAGTGTTCTAAAAGTTTTATTTTAATTCTTGTTATTCTTTCAGCTCTGCCAATAAAGGTATTCTTTATACCCTTTAAAGTTTGAGCCTATTCTGCCTTCCTCCTAATCCTATCTCACACCAAAAAAAATGAGCAAATAATTCCAGTAAGTACACTAGCAATTTAGCCAACACTAAAATCCACCACATAAATTGGTACATTAGCAGAAAAATCTCAATTAACAAACCAAAACCACTGCAGATACAAAGTCCAGCTGCAGCATGAGCAGCAGCAGGAGAGTGGGAGCTAAACACCTCATCCATCCATCCATCCATCCATCCATCCATCCATCCATCCATCCATCCATCCGTCCCTCCCTGCCAGATTTATCTCTTCCCATAGTGGCTTTACAAATCCCTGGAGTGCTCAGAGGTGCCAGGGATGATACCCAGGAGAGCAGGAGATGTTCTCCTGCAGAGCAGGCAGTTGTTCTCTGCGGATAATCCCAACTGGAATTTCAGCACAGCTGACCCTGCTTTCCCTGGGATGCTCCAAAGGGAGCAATCCTTTCCCTGCTGCCACCCAGAAATAACAGATCCTCTGTCTCCACATGATAAAGAACTCAACAGAAACACCCTCTGAAGGATGCCACAAGCTGTGTTTGAGTGCTGCCTATCAGAACTGTGGGTTTGCAGCTCATTAACATCTGCTCTCTAATCAGCATTCTGCTGTCTAAAGCCTCAGGTATCCAAAATCCTCACCCATCTGTTACTACACTGAAATAAGACAATTTTCAGTGGAAATCAAACAAGAAACCCAGCAGCCAAGAAGAGCTTTCCATCTTCTGTAAGTGATACAGAAACTCAACCCCACAGGAAGGATGCAGCCAGTGCCACTGCTGCTCCAGCTGAACTCTGCTGCTTCCCAGGCACCCACACTCCAGGGAGGGCTCCTTCCTCCTCATGACAAATTGAAAACGACCCTTTAAAAATACAAGTGTCAAGCAGCAACTGCAAATTTGTTTCTGAGTGTGTTCACTGCAGCTTTGAGATGCTCCAGAGGGAAAAATGTCAGGAGAGTTTAAGGAAGGGATTTATGATTTCATTTGAGGCTGGTTTAGGTGTCAGACTGCTCTGGTGCTCAGGGAAGGTCCTGGAAGGGGAGAGGATGGCTGGGGAAGTGCAGGAGGATGAGGCTGGCAGGGAGATCAGCACAGAGCCATGGAGCTGGGGACAAAGCTGGGCAAAGCCTGCTCCAAAGCTTTCCAAGCCAGGGGGAAAAGCCTGGCTGAATTTCACCCAGGAGATGAAGCAGAGCATGGATTTAGGGGAAGCAACCCCAGGGAAACAGCCCTTCCCCTGGCAGCACGCTGCAGACTTTAAGGAGCAAGGAGCAGCCATCTCCTCTGCCTGGGTTTTGTTGAAGTCCTGAGGTGCAGGGCAGTGTTTCTGCTGCCAAGGGCTCACTTCATCTCACTTGTCCTGCCAGGCTGAGAGCAGGGCAGCGTGTGCCTGGCACTCACCTCGGTGGATCACGGAGAGCTTACTGTGCAGATGTTCTAGTGCTTTCACAATCTGAAACAACAAACCCAGAGTCAGCCACAGCTGCAGCACCACGGGGAGGAGGAAAGGACAGCTGGCTTCACCCCCAGACCTGCCTGGAGAGCAGGAAAACCACATCCCCCACGGGTCCTGCACCCTGCCAGCAGCCTGGGGTGTGGGTGGGTACCAGGGATCTTCCTGGGGTTCCCTGATGAGAAGGGAGAGGAGCTGCAGGAGCCTCCCCACATCTCACCCTGGCCATCTCCATCATGTGCATGGATGGGAACACTCATGGCTTATAAACATCACTTCAGCCTAGACATGTGAGGCCAGCTGTGGGAATAGCTGGGGCACATGGAGCAGCCTCTTCCTGGTGCACACACAGCAGGGAGTTTGGGTCAGCCAGGATTTGGCATACAGGAGAAATCCCTTTCCCTCCCCTCCTCCCCCGTGCCACTCACAGAGACTGCAATTTTCCCCAGGATGTCCTCGGGAATCGTCAGGCCTTTGTCAATGACATGTTTGTAGAATTTGTCCAGTGAGGTATCCATCAGCTCCATGCAAATCCACACATCTCCCTGCAGAGTAAAGCAAGCATTAACTGGAACAAAGCACCTTTCTTCCTTCTTTCCTTCCTGCCTCGTGTCCCCTTCCCTTCCCTTCCCCATTTTTTAAAACCCATTCAGCAAAGCTGTCCTGGGCTTTCTTTCCCTGCTCTGGAATTCAGTGCTGCTCACATTCCCTACCATTTAGGGTGTACTCTTCCCAAAGCAGAGCCCCTGTGATTTAGGAGCCCAGAAAGTTATCAGGAGTTGAGGCTCCCAATGCCCAAGCAGGAAAAGTTCAGCTCTGCAGAGCTGTGCTTAAAGCTCTTCAATAAATCCTGTTTTTCAGAGCTTTCCACATGGGTGAAACCAAGGCAGGGCAATTTTAATGCTCTGGGACCAGGCTGTGAGCTGGTGGCTGCCCCACACTCACAGCCACAGCAAGTGACACATCCTCAGGCCTGGACTGAGCAAATCTCCATGTCCAGGTGGAGATTAAACCCCTGGCACCTGGAAAAGTGCAGGAGTGGGAATTCAGCCCCACAGAGTCTCACCTCTCTGAAGAGTGCCCCATAAAAGGTGACAGTGAAGGGACAATCCACTGTCCTCATGGAGATATCCAGGTCCATCAGCAGCCTCTTCTGCTCCTGGCTGTTCACCGTGGCTCGGATCCGCTGCAAGGCACAGCAGCTCAGGGGGGCTGGCACACACCTGCAGCCTTCCTGCCCCCCCTGGCACACACCTGCAGCCTTCCTGCCCCCCTCCTGCCCCCCTTGGCACCCCATCTGCCCCCTTCCTGCCCCCCTCTGTCACCACCCTTGTCACAGGCACATCCCCAGCCCAGCACCCACGGCAGGAGCACCCAGGGGTCTCCCCACCACTGCTGGGTTGGCTCTTGCCTGCAAACACCACTCTTGATGCAAGAGCCAGAAGAAAAAAAGTGGCTTGGGAGAGGAGAAATGATGTCTTAAGTTTTAGTTTTTATATTTCCCATTTCCTGCCCTGCACTAGGATATGACTCTGAACTCCATAAAAGTGTCCCCAGTTCTCCTCCCAGCTCAGGCACACACAACAATCCTTGTCCAGCCCAGAACCAAGGACAGGCTGCAGCTCCAGCCCCACAAAGTGCAACCAGAGAGAATGGAGGAGAGAATCTGGGAGGGTGGGACTGCAGAGCCTGGAGCTGGGATGGGACAGGGAACCCCAAGGTGGGGATGGAGCCAAACTGACCCAAGGGTGAAACTCCTGACTCTGAGTCCATCTCGGGCTCTGCACTGCCCAAGGGGAATCCTTGGAAGGGTTTGAACAAATCCCTGCTTTATTCCTTTCACTCTGTCCAGCCTGTCTACAGACACCAGCAAGGAGCAGAAAATCAAATTCCAGGCTGGTGGAAAGCTGGGAATTTTGGATCCAGTGGACATCTGCTACATCAGCAGGTTCTGGGCACAAGAGAAGCTCCAGCCTTGCACCAGAGAGTTTCCTCAGAGCTCCCAGATCTTTTACTCTGAAAGGAAACTAAAATTCAGCCAAGCAAAAACTGGTCCTTCCCAAACTACAATTTTTCCCATGACCATTTCCCTAATCTCCAAATTTATGAGTCTAAGCTGTTGTTATGAAAACTTTGCATGATAGCATCTCCAAGCCTGCCATGAGTCAAGATCCCACTGTGGCAGGCAAAATGTGAAAATCCCAACAAAAACTTCCTGTTCCAAGGAGACTAAAAAAGTCCCAGATGAAGAAGAGTCTCTTGTGCAACTAGATTTATTATAATTTATAATTCTTCATTCTTCTTTATAATTATTCTTCTTTATAATTTATAATCTGAGGGGCTACAGGAGGAAAAAAATGTGAATTTATACGTATGTGGAGTGTGCATATATAAACATGTGAGTGTTCTCAAACCAGCAGCAGAGTTTAAAGGGAGAGGAGGGAAATCAGCAGAAAAAATGATGGGATAGTGAATCTTAGGCAAACAGGAATATTGTGGATAAAGGCAGAAAAATGATGGGATAGTGAATCCTAGGAAATAGGAATATTGTGGATACAGGTGAATAATGTGAGTGATGCATTTCAATGCTGGAATTGAAAACATTGAAAAATCGGAAGAAATAGAAAAATTGAAAGAAATTGAACAATTAAAAAATTGAAAAATTGAAAAATTAAAAAATAGAAAAATTGAACAATTAAAAAATTGAAAAATTGAAAAATTAAAAAATAGAAAAATTAAAAAATTAAAAATTTAAAAAATTGAAAAATTAAAAAATAGAAAAATTAAAAAATTAAAAATTTTAAAAATTGAAAAATTAAAAAATTAAAAACTTTTAAAGCACACCCCCCACCCTTTTCTTGGTTAACTAAGCCAAAGCCCCCGAGAGGATGCCAGGAGGAGAGCAGAGCTGCCAGAGGGGAGCAGGGCAGGGCAGGGTGCCCAGGCTCACTCTACCTTCACTGCCATGATCTGCCCGCTGGGCATGTGCCGCATCTTCTCCACCACCCCGTACGCGCCTCGGCCCAGCTCCGAGATGGGCTCCAGGTCATCGGCCTTCACCTCAAAGTTCTGGGGACAAAACAGTGTACCAGTGTATCAGTGCAGCCCTGGGGCTCTGCTCTGGGCTGCTCCCAGAGTCAGCCCCTCCCCAGCCCCGGGGTGCAGGGGATCAGTGATCACAGAGCTCAGGGATGTGCCACAGGGTCACAGCAGGACCAATCCTGCCATGGGATGGATGCTCTGCCTGACACCCCAGTGCCACAGGGTCACAGCAGGACCAGTCCTGCCATGGGATGGATGCTCTGCCTGACACCCCAGTGCCACAGGGTCACAGCAGGACCAATCCTGCCATGGGATCTCTGCCTGACACCCCAGTGCCACAGGGTCACAGCAGGACCAATCCTGCCATGGGATGGATGCTCTGCCTGACACCCCAGTGCCACAGGGTCACAGCAGGACCAGTCCTGCCATGGGATCTCTGCCTGACACCCCAGTGCCCCAGGATCACAGCAGGACCAATCCTGCCATGGGATCTCTGCCTGACACCCCAGTGCCACAGGGTCACAGCAGGACCAATCCTGCCATGGGATCTCTGCCTGACACCCCAGTGCCACAGGATCACAGCAGGACCAATCCTGCCATGGGATCTCTGCCTGACACCCCAGTGCCACAGGATCACAGCAGGACCAATCCTGCCATGGGATGGATGCTCTGCCTGACACCCCAGTGCCACAGGGTCACAGCAGGACCAATCCTGCCATGGGATGGATGCTCTGCCTGACACCCCAGTGCCACAGGGTCACAGCAGGACCACTCCTGCCATGGGATCTCTGCCTGACACCCCAGTGCCACAGGGTCACAGCAGGACCACTCCTGCCATGGGATGGATGCTCTGCCTGACACCCCAGTGCCACAGGATCACAGCAGGACCAATCCTGCCATGGGATCTCTGCCTGACACCCCAGTGCCACAGGATCACAGCAGGACCAATCCTGCCATGGGATGGATGCTCTGCCTGACACCCCAGTGCCACAGGGTCACAGCAGGACCAATCCTGCCATGGGATGGATGCTCTGCCTGACACCCCAGTGCCACAGGGTCACAGCAGGACCACTCCTGCCATGGGATCTCTGCCTGACACCCCAGTGCCACAGGGTCACAGCAGGACCACTCCTGCCATGGGATCTCTGCCTGACACCCCAGTGCCACAGGGTCACAGCAGGACCAATCCTGCCATGGGATGGATGCTCTGCCTGACACCCCAGTGCCACAGGGTCACAGCAGGACCACTCCTGCCATGGGATCTCTGCCTGACACCCCAGTGCCACAGGGTCACAGCAGGACCACTCCTGCCATGGGATCTCTGCCTGACACCCCAGTGCCACAGGATCACAGCAGGACCAGTCCTGCCATGGGATCTCTGCCTGACACCCCAGTGCCACAGGGTCACAGCAGGACCACTCCTGCCATGGGATCTCTGCCTGACACCCCAGTGCCACAGGATCACAGCAGGACCAATCCTGCCATGGGATGCTGTTCCTGACACCCCAGTGCCACAGGATCACAGCAGGACCACTCCTGCCATGGGATGCTGTTCCTGACACCCCAGTGCCACAGGATCACAGCAGGACCAATCCTGCCATGGGATGCTGTTCCTGACACCCCAGTGCCCCAGGGTCACAGCAGGACCACTCCTGCCATGGGATGCTGTTCCTGACACCCCAGTGCCACAGGATCATGGATCACTGAGCCCCCTGAGCTGCCATCAGGGAATGGTTTGTGTGGGAGGGACCTTAGAGATCCTCTCATTCCAGCCCTGCCATGGCAGGGACACCCTCCACTGCCCCAGGTGCTCTGGCCAGGGGCAGCCACAGCTTTTCTGAGCACCCTGTGCCAGGGCCTGCCCACCCTCACAGGCAACAATTCCCTCCTAATATCAATCTAACCCCACTGATTCTCCTTTTGAATCTATATTTTTTTTCATCCAGGTGGGCTGGTTTCCATGCTGTCAATAAGGATTTGCTTCCAGGGCAGGAACATCTACCCTGAGTTCAGCTCCTGAGATGATCTTCAATATTAGCAAAGAGAAATATTCTGGGTGAAGGCTTTAAATCAGCAAAGGAGCTGCAGAGGAGAGCAAAACAACTCTGTTAGCAACCCCCTTGCTTTATAATGGTTATTTCCAGGGGATTAGCTGCACCTTAGTGCAGCAAGGAAGGAATTTCCATGGTGGAAAATACGAAGGGAGTCACGGGAGGCAAAGGGCAGTGCAGCTCCAGCTGGCCACAGGGCCACCCTGGGGTCCCAGCCCCCAGCCCTGCTGCAGGAGCACAAACACCTCCATTTTTATGGCTGGATGTGGCTCACAAACCCCCAGAGCTCAGCAGCTCCCAGGCTGGGTCTTCTCAGCTTTTATTCCTCCAGCAACTGCTTTCTGTTTCAGGTAAAATGGGCTGTGTCATTTATAACAGCTGGTATTTGATGATCTGCCCTTTTTGGGGGGTGAAGTGAAGCAATCAGAGCTCTCCCAGCCTTACCTCCTCACCAATAGAGATGCAGGCTTTGGAGTCCAGATCCCTGGGTGGCCTGCATGAAATAAAAAGGGAAAAAGTTTGAAATATTCTCTACACAGATCAATTTTCCCTCAGTGAGTAAATCCAACCCTCAAACCATCCCCTCACACCTTCAGGCCAGCAGCCCCTGCAGCCCTGAGCTATGCAGGACCCACAGAGTCACCCCAAAAAGGGCTCAGGTAATTGGAATTGGCATTTCTCACACCCAGCCTGCCCCTGCAGGAACCCAGGGGGATTTACTGGCAAATCAAGGCAGGTGGAAAGCACCAAATCTCTGCCAGCCTGTATGAAAAATGGATTAAATGGGCAGGAACATCTAGACCTGCAGTAAATCATCACCTCAGTCACACAGCACAGGTTAACAGGCTAAAACCACTCAATGCTCACAGAAGCAAAGAAAACCAAGCAGGCTGGGGTTAAGTGCCTTAAAACCAGAGGGATTCCTTCTGCAAGGCTGAGTTTTTCTGCCTGTTACTCAAACTGGTGGCCAAAGTGCCACACCAGTGGAAACTGGGGGCCCACTCTGGTTTTTACCTTTCCCTGCATCATTAAGCAGCACATGAGACAGGGATGGGTAAAGGGTGATGGGCTGAGAAATGCAAGGGCTGTGAAATTATCACAGAATCCCAGAATGGCTGGGTTGGGAGGGACTTTAAAACCCATTTAATTCCAGAAGGAAGGCACTGGGCTCCATGCTCTGCCCCTCATTCTGCCCAGACTTTGCAGACTCACGTGGAGCTTGTCTGTGGTTGCTCAAATGCTTCTTTAGGAATTTTCAGCCCAGGGTTTCTCTTCTTGCCTGTGAAACAAGAGGCAGAGTTAAAGAAAGGTGCTTTGTTGTTGTTGTTGTTGTTATGATTTGTTCAGGGTTAATTTGCAAAACACAGCTTGTCTATATTTGTTGATCTTATTTAACAGAGATGCCCAGCCAGGCTGGTGGGGCAGACTCAGGGCACAGAGTTCAAACATAAAGTGCCTTTGTTCAGCAAGGTTTCATTTAAACCTGGCTGCCAACTTGGTCCAGAAACCAGGCAAGAGCTCTGGCAAAGGCAGGCCATGAGAACATGCAAAGGGAAAGGTATTTCTCCTCCCACCCACACAGGATCCCTTCAAACATTTCTCAGATTTAAAACCATTCCAGACACATAACTTCAAACCCTGGCAGGATGAAACATCTTCTTAAAATTGCATCTGAAAGTGGCAGATTCTGATTCTGTTTAACTGCATGTTTCATCTCCTGGTCATTAAAGTTATGCAAACCCAGCAAAAATAAAGCAGAATTCAAGTCTGCAGGCTTCAAAGCCATTTGTTTCTATTCACAGTGACCAGCCAAGCTTTTCTGAGCTGGATGCAGCTCAAGATCTGAGCTCTCCTGGAAAGGGGGGTCCAAACCAGCAGCCACAAGAGCAGGAGCAGAGAAACACAAGAACTTTTTTATGATTGCACAGATCCAGCCCCATTTCTGCACGGGGGCTCCAATTCATGGAGAAAATAGCCTGGAAACATCAGCCATGTCACCAAACCCCAAGGTAAACACCTGGCTGCTTGGCTGGGCAACGAAATCCCTGCTCCATCCCCCCAAAAAGGCACAAACATCTAATTCAGGCATTCAGCATTTTGCATCTAATCAGTTACTCTTTGAGTTTTATTCTCTATTCCCAACCCTCTCCCTCAAACTTCACCTGTGTAAGTCTGAATTTGTTTTTCCTTTTGACACATCAATAGATGCCTGTGCATCCCAGTGCCAGAGGGGTGCTGGAACAAAGGACAGGCACCCAGAATGGAAAATGACCTTTATGAGTCAATTAATCAACTCAGATTAGCAAATTTTTTCAGGGTTTTGGTTTTCGGGTTGTTTTGTTTGGGTTTTTTTAAAATATTTTTTGTTTGTTTGGGCTTGGAGTTTCATTTTGGTTGTTTTATGTTTTTTTGTTTTTTTTTTTTTGGGTTTTTTTTTTTTTTTTTTAATGGGGTTTTTTAGATTTTTTTTTCCTTGTTTGCTCTAAAGCTGGGATTGTGCTCTCTCCTCATTCCAGGATGGGGCAGGAATGCAAGAATCCAGCTGACACCTCGTGGGAACAGCATTTACTGGAAACCCCTGTGCACACTCACTGCTGGGATTAGAAATCAACAGAGCTGAGAATGAAAAGGGAAGAAAAATTGAAAAAAAAAAAAAAAAAAAAAAAAAAAAGATAATTCTCTGCTCCCAGGAGCTCCCAAGCTCACACAGGAAAAGCAAAACAAAAGCAGCAAGGTCACAGAGAGCACAAAGAACAGCTCTGAGTTTCACCAAAAGTCAAAGCTGGTGTGTAAGGAAGCAAAAACAACTCTAAAAACCAGAGGAGGAATTCCTACAGGGAGCAGAGCTGCTCTTTGACCCTTTTCCTCCCAGTTTTCCAGCTGCAGCCAGAAGGCAGGAGTGAGGAGCAAGGCTGGATGCTCCAGGTCCCCTCTGTCCCCAAGCTGTGCCAAGTGCACCTCACACCTGGGGGATGTGAAATGGGGAGAGCTGCTCTGGGTGTTGGCACATCAGCCAAAAAAAGGAAACCCAAAAACACAGGTCAGGCAAACAAAATCCTGCTCCTCTGGCACTTCCCAAGCTGCCATCCCAGAGACCTCTGCCTGCATCCTCAAGGAAATGAGACAGGAAAAGCATCTTCACACTGATTTTGCACGTGGAGAAGAAGACACCAAAATCCAACCACGTTGCCAAAGGTGGAGCTGCTTCTTTCAGGGCTGAACTGTCCCTGTTAACACCCAGCTGCCTCCTGACAAATCCCAGCCCTCCACTCTGCTGCAGTCACACTGGCACAACCAAAATCAAACATGAAACGGGCACAGATTTGCTCTGTTATTCCCTTTTTTCCATTTTATCTTTCATGGCTTTGCTTGCACCACCCCATGTGCTGTACCTGAGCCTCAGGAACCTGCTCTGGGAGGGACAAAATGAACCTACTGGGAAATGAAGCTGATTTGAACTGGACCCAGGGCAGGTTGTGCAGGGTTGAATTTTATCTTGGTTCAAGAATGGTGTCAGCAGAACCAGGGAGCAAAACACCAAACCCAAATAAACATTAAAGCCTTCCCTCCTGGGGAAATAAAACCTGCACTTTGGGGAGTTTATTTTCCTTGTCTCTTCTTCACAGAACACAATATTTTGAAACTCTGCCATTTTTTTGAAGCACAATCTGTCTGTGTGCTCGAGCTGCCAAGGCACAGGCAGAATTTAACCTTCTTTGGGGTTTTCTTTTCAGGAAAGCAGAAAGCAACAACAGCAGCTTGAATTAGACATGATGGCACTGGGAGGAGGGATGGGAAATGGGAATTGCCATGGCCAGGATTGCACCTGCAGCACCCAAAGCTGCTCAGGGGGGATGTGCTGACTCGGTTGTTTAATGAATCCTGGGCTGAAATCAGGTGATTTCATGGCTTTTAACTGGATCAGGCCAAATTTCTGAGCTCCTTTTGTTCCAACATGCAAAGCACTCATCTCTCCAAGCCTCTGGGGCCAGTGTGTGCCAGTGGTTTGCAGAAAGCACCAGCAATCCTGAGCTCTGAGAGCAGAAAGAAGAAGCAGAACCAGCCCAGCAGGCTGCATGGATGCAGGAACAGCATCCCCCTTCACCCCAATCCCCAGCTCATGACTGACTTTCTCCCCAAACACAAACATACTTAAAAGGCTTTTTTTTTAAAGGAAAAGAATGACTGGAAGCCTCGAGATCAGCTCTGTTCAACAGGAGCTGCCAAGCAAGTGTCTCGCTGTCAAAATAAAATCCCTCAGTTTGCCAGAGCAGACGTTGGCTTGGGGAGATGACACCACCCTAAAATCATCTCCACAGCAGCTCCAAATGTGGGGGCAGCTTAAAAGCACACAAAATTGGATGGTACCTGTAAAAACCAGTATTTTCCACTGTGTTTTTATAAATCATTGCTATTTTTAGCTTTGTTTCCTGGACAAAAAGCACTGTGTGTGTGTTTACTGGCTGGTCACTTGTGGCAAGTGCAAAGCCAAGGGCTCGTTTCAGCCCCTTCTGACAGAGAAACTGAGTTTTTGGAGATTGCAAATCTGAGAAAAGCAGGTGATTCAATGAAGGAGTGCCCAGCTGAGGGACTGGAACACAAACACAGGTACCAGGTATCCAGACAGGCTCCACAGACACCAAAACACCAGCCCAGGGCTCCATCCCAAGCTCACACCACCAGTGCAGAGTTTGTGTCTGTTCTGCAGTCCTTGGGGATGTGCAATAAGGAAAGCCCCAGTTAATCACCACACACAGCACAAAGTCTAAACGTGGCTCCTTCTGCAGTTCTGCTCAGCAGATGGGATCATACATCTGCTCCCCAGCACCCAAAAAACATGAATTTTCTGTGTAAACAACCCCTGGAGCCTTGCTGGTCCCTGAGCCTTCGAGCTAAAACTCATTTAAGAGCTCTCCCTGCAATCTGGCACATGGAGACATTCACCAGCACTTGACTCAAAAGCCAAGTTTTAAGAATAATTGAGGGGAAAAAAACCAAGCCTGGTTTGGAGTGATGCTGAGAGACATCTCCAGAAGCCACTTGTGATAAGCAAAACTTCCAGGGTATCTGTGACATTAAGCAGAAGCTTAAATCTATTTTCTTTAGCAAATAAAATGGCCCACAGTAAAAATTAAACCAACTGGTGCTGAAGGAGGTGCCACCTTTACAAAGCCTTTTTTGCCAGGGCTCTGCTCAAGGCAGCAGTTCCACCTCAGGATGGGAGGAAACAGCCTCAGGCTGTGCCTGGGGAGGTTGAGATTAGAAATGAGGAGGAATTTCTTCCCCAAAAGGGTGGTCAGGCATTGGAAGAGGCTGCCCAGGGATCACCACCCCTGAAGGGTTCAAACATGTGGCACGTGGGGACACGGGGTGGGACTGGAAGTGCTGGGTTAATGTCTGGATTCAATGGGCTTGGAGAGCTTTTCCACCCTGAATGATTCCCTGATTTTCTGATTTTCTGGCTCTGATGCCAGCACTTGGCTGCAGCATCACTGGAACTGCCCCAGCACCGACCCCCAGTGCTCCTGCAGGGCTGGACCTGCCCAACCAACCCCCAGAGCAAAACTGGAGCAGGAAAAAGAAACCCTGACCTAATGAAAACACACTAAATGCTTCCCTGGGAAGGTCTTAAACCCAATTCCTGAGGGGGGAGAGAAAAGCACATTTCCAAGGGGCTCATGAACCTCTTCCCATCATTTCTCCCCATTGAAATTTTTCAATTTCGGAATTTGAAAAAGGAAACTTCAACATTTCACAGTGAAAACAGAGAATAACAAAGGAAGGGAAGACAGAGGAATTTGCTGCCCACATGGGCTGTAACAGAAAATAAACTTTGACTTCTGAAGGAAAATCCCATTCCCCAGACTTTTCACTGCAGTCAAAAACCTTTTATGATACAATCCAAAATAAATGGTTCCTTGCCACAAAAAGCTCCTGTTTCCTTCAAAGGATATTAACTACTTCTGTCTTCACCACAATTTATTATTAAAAATGTGTTCAATGGCCATGTAGCACCATTTCCTTTCAAACAACACTCTTAGGCACAGAACTGGCTGGTAAAATTTCACAGGAGGGAAATGCCTTTTTTTCCATTTTTTTAGGAGATAAAAGTGGCTCATTTACAATTCCTGTCACTCCCAAGGATTTTTTTTTTTTGGCTGATTTCTTGGAAGGTTTTGAAAGCTAAATGATCTGGTTTTCCCTATCAGCTGTACTCTCTGTGTGAGCAAAACCACATCCCTAAAATGAGGGAGAAATGGGAAGGTTTGGTGGGTTTCCCTGGAGGAAAAGTGAATTTTGGCAGCTCCCAAGGCTCCACAACCAATGTCTGGCCTGATCCTGAAGTGCCACTTTGCAGAGGGAGAGGACCCATGGCTTCAACTCCCAACCCAGATGATTCTGGCAAAACGAAGAAATTGGGATTATTTATTATTTCTTTTGTGTCCCAGCCATGCTGAGATGCCCAGGAGAGTTCTTCATGCTCCAGCCCACATTCAGCAACTATGGTGGGTCTGATGCTGTCTAAGAGAACTTTAAGCCTTGCAGGACACCTGGAAATGCCCAAATCTCTGAGAAATTCACTCATCAACCCTCCTGGACACAAACACTGAGATATCTCAAAGCTGCTGAGATCACCCAGGGCAGAGCAGGGTCACCTGGAGCAGCTGCTGCTGTGGGTGTAGCAACCTTGTATTTAAAAATATTTTGACAGAATGACCAAAAATTACCAAAGAAGTGAAAAAAAAATATTTTAAACAGATATTAGAAATAATCTCACAGGCTCATTATTTATAATTGCCAGTTCTGGTTGTTACACAAACCACCTGAGGGCTGGGGATGGATTTGTCCCTGTCACCCAGTGCTCAAGGTTTAAAGCCTTTAACCCTGCCCAGCTCTCTGCCCTGAGGAATCCCAGACTTGGGGACATCCCAGCTCAGTGTGAGAGGAGGAGGAAGGCTGGGAGCATTCCTGGTGTCCCTGCAGCCAAACACTGCCCAGTCCAGACTAAACAACACCAGCAGCAGAGCCTGGGGCTCCCTGCCCAGCGCTGCACAACTCAAACACACAGAGATAACAAAGTCTATTCTCAATGAGTGCTGCTGGAGCTGCACCCAGGCTCCTGCTGGCTCCACTCCAGCTGAAATGGAAATGGGAATGCCCTCAAAGAGAACACAAATAGGGGTACACTCCTCAAGTAGCCACTTCTGGATCTTGTGGCCACATCCCCACGTGTCCCCCCCTGTGGCATCTCCACAGCAATTCCTGCAGCACCACCTTCCTCCCCACGGGCTCCAAATGGGTGAAACCCTTCGAAATTTGGGCAGCCCCAGTGTGGAAGCAGGCAGAGGATTTTGGAGTTAAATCCTGTGGGATGGAACTGCAGGTGACAGGGAGGGGATGCTGGTGGCAGTGGTTTGGTGGCTGGGAGTTCTCTCCCCACTTCTGCCCCCGTGGTTGGGTGGTGTGCCTTGGTAACATTTTGGTAAAGGTGCCTAAATCCCCTCTGTGCCAGGGACAGGGTGGCTGAGTGGCTGAGCTGTGCCCACCATCCAGTCTGCAAAAACAAAGTTTCAGCCAAGCCCTAATTTCTGGAAAAAAAACCCCAAAAACTAGGTGTTCATGTAAGCACCAATGATGTGGAAAAGTGGGTCTGAAAATCTGGTTTCTGACCCCTTATTAAGCCACCAAAAGAATTAAATATGCAAGAGATGTTTAAAAGCTGCAGAAGTTTCAACCAGAGGCGAAGGGATGGGATGAGGTGGATTTGTGCTTTATTTCCCTCCCTGAAACCTGAGGGAGCTGCTCCTCAGCCCTGAGTGAGTGGCCAGATGCCCCTGGCTGCTCTCCATCACTGCCAGGAGCAGCTGGATGTGCTGGAAGCAGACAGAGATGCTCCAGGGACGATGGGGTGTCCTCTGTGCAGGACAGGGACATTTCCCACACGCCCTTCATCTGTGTCTTGCTTCATGGCTGTTTGCAACAACTCCCTGGAAACAGCAAACTTGGGATGTGTTTCCTTAACAACATTTCTGAGCTGTCTGGGGAATGGAGCTGAGGCTGGGGCTGGGGCTGAGGTGGCTCCAGCTCCAGGCTCTCCTGCTCTGCTCTGGATGCCATGGAGCTGCTGGCACATCCAGGTCTGAGCACACCACAGCCCCATGGTGTCCACACTGCAACTCACACCTTTATGTCTGAATTAAAGCATTATTTGTTTTCCTGTCTGTGGCCAAGGAGTCATATTTTGGGTCAGGCAGCAGGAAAGGCAAGAGGATTTTCATGTGGTGAATTTTTCCAATGTGTACCAGAAGGAGAGCACAGCAGGAAACCCTGAAACACGGGCACACCACAGGAGCAGACAGCACTGCACTCACAGCCCATTTTAATTCCCAAGGCTCCTGAAGGGAAGAGCAGGGCCTGGCATGGCCTGGGCACAGCTGCCCCAGGGACCCCACAGCAGCTGATCCCAAACTCCAAACTCCCTCCTGACACCATCAGCATCCACATCAGAATGGCAGGGATGCAGATCACTGTGCTGTCCTGGGGGTGCCCTGCCCAGCACCTGTGTGACAGCACCCAGATGTGCAACAGCACCCAGATGTGTGCCAGCACCTGTGCACGAGCATCCAGATGTGTCTCAGCATCAGATGTGTCCCAGCATCCAGATGTGTGCCAGCACCCAGCCATGTCCCCAAAACCTGGTCACATCCCCAACACCCACCCATGTCCCCAACACTCAGCTGTGCCCCAGCACCCACCCATGTCCCCAAAATCTGGCCATGTCCCCAACACCCACCCATGTCCCCAACACCCACCCATGTCCCCAGCACTCAGTCATGTCCCCAGCACTCAGTCATGTCCCCAGCACCAGCTGTGCCCCAACACCAGCTGTGCCAGCAGCTGCCCCGGGGGTTTCTCCATCACAGGGCTGAACTCACTCCTCTGACTCAACCCTGCAACCTGTAATAAACCTGGGCCAGGAGAGGCTCCAAACCAAAACAGCAGAGCAGTGCAGGGCAGTGCAGGGCAGTGCAGGGCAGTGCAGGCTGTGCAGGGCAGTGCAGGCAGTGCAGGCAGTGCAGGCAGTGCAGGCTGTGCAGGGCAGTGCAGGCAGTGCAGGCTGTGCAGGGCAGTGCAGGCTGTGCAGGGCAGTGCAGGGCAGTGCAGGCAGTGCAGGCTGTGCAGGGCTGGGCAGGCTGTGCAGGGCAGTGCAGGCAGTGCAGGCTGTGCAGGCTGTGCAGGGCTGGGCAGGCTGTGCAGGGCAGTGCAGGCAGTGCAGGGCAGTGCAGGGCAGTGCAGGGCAGTGCAGGCTGTGCAGGCTGTGCAGGGCAGTGCAGGCAGTGCAGGCTGTGCAGGCTGTGCAGGGCAGTGCAGGGCAGTGCAGGGCAGTGCAGGGCAGTGCAGGGCAGTGCAGGGCAGTGCAGGCTGTGCAGGGCAGTGCAGGGCAGTGCAGGCTGTGCAGGGCAGTGCAGGCTGTGCGGGCAGTGCAGGGCAGTGCAGGGCAGTGCAGGGCAGTGCAGGCAGTGCAGGCTGTGCAGGCAGTGCAGGCAGTGCAGGGCAGTGCAGGCTGTGCAGGGCAGTGCAGGCTGTGCAGGGGCTGTGCAGGGCAGTGCAGGGCAGTGCAGGGCAGTGCAGGGCAGTGCAGGGCAGTGCAGGCTGTGCAGGGCAGTGCAGGGCAGTGCAGGGCAGTGCAGGCAGTGCAGGGCAGTGCAGGCTGTGCAGGGCAGTGCAGGGCAGTGCAGGCTGTGCAGGGCAGTGCAGGGCAGTGCAGGGCAGTGCAGGGCAGTGCAGGGCAGTGCAGGGCAGTGCAGGCTGTGCAGGGCAGTGCAGGGCAGTGCAGGGCAGTGCAGGGCAGTGCAGGCTGTGCAGGGCAGTGCAGGGCAGTGCAGGCAGTGCAGGGCTGTGCAGGGCAGTGCAGGGCAGTGCAGGGGATGTGCAGGCTGTGCAGGCTTTGCAGGGCAGTGCAGGGCAGTGCAGGGCAGTGCAGGCTGTGCAGGGCAGTGCAGGGCAGTGCAGGGCAGTGCAGGCTGTGCAGGGCAGTGCAGGGCAGTGCAGGCAGTGCAGGGCTGTGCAGGGCAGTGCAGGGCAGTGCAGGCTGTGCAGGGCAGTGCAGGGCAGTGCAGGCAGTGCAGGGCTGTGCAGGGCAGTGCAGGGCAGTGCAGGCTGTGCAGGCTGTGCAGGGGCTGTGCAGGGCAGTGCAGGCAGTGCAGGCTGTGCAGGGCAGTGCAGGCTGTGCAGGGCAGTGCAGGGCAGTGCAGGCTGTGCAGGGCAGTGCAGGGCTGGGCAGGCAGTGCAGGCTGTGCAGGGCTGTGCAGGGCTGGGCAGGCAGTGCAGGCTGTGCAGGGCTGTGCAGGGCTGTGCTGAGCAGTGCAGGCTGTGCAGGGCAGTGCAGGGCAGTGCAGGGCAGTGCAGGGCAGTGCAGGGCAGTGCAGGCTGTGCAGGGCTGTGCAGGGCAGTGCAGGCTGTGCACGCTGTGCAGGGCAGTGCAGGGCAGTGCAGGGCTGTGCAGGCTGTGCAGGGCAGTGCAGGCAGTGCAGGCAGTGCAGGGCAGTGCAGGGCTGTGCAGGCTGTGCAGGCAGTGCAGGGCAGTGCAGGCAGTGCAGGCAGTGCAGGGCAGTGCAGGGCTGTGCAGGCTGTGCAGGCTGTGCAGGGCAGTGCAGGGCTGTGCAGGCTGTGCAGGGCAGTGCAGGGCAGTGCAGGGCAGTGCAGGCTGTGCAGGGCAGTGCAGGGCTGTGCAGGGCAGTGCAGGCTGTGCAGGCTTTGCAGGGCAGTGCAGGGCAGTGCAGGGCAGTGCACGGCAGTGCAGGGCAGTGCAGGCTGTGCAGGGCAGTGCAGGCTGTGCAGGCAGTGCAGGCAGTGCAGGGCTGTGCAGGGCAGTGCAGGCTGTGCAGGGCAGTGCACGGCAGTGCAGGGCAGTGCAGGCTGTGCAGGGCAGTGCAGGCTGTGCAGGCTGTGCAGTCTGTGCAGGGCAGTGCAGGGCAGTGCAGGCTGTGCAGGCTGCGCAGGCTGTGCAGGGCAGTGCAGGCTGTGCAGGCTGTGCAGGGCAGTGCAGGCTGTGCAGGGCAGTGCAGGGCAGTGCAGGCAGTGCAGGGCTGTGCAGGGCAGTGCAGGGCAGTGCAGGCTGTGCAGGCTGTGCAGGGCAGTGCAGGCTGTGCAGGCAGTGCAGGCAGTGCAGGGCAGTGCAGGGCAGTGCAGGCTGTGCAGGGCAGTGCAGGCTGTGCAGGCTGTGCAGGGAGCAGGGACCAGTGGAGCTGCACCCCGTGAACCAGGGCAGGGTTGAGCAATGCCAGGGTTATTTGTGTCCCTGCTCCCGACTGACGCAGGTCAGCCCTGCTGAGGCACAAACACCGCCCAGACAAAGATCTGCAGCTTTGCTGCGAGGTAAAACCACAAGGTCAGGGCTTGGTGCCTGCCACAGAGCAGCCTCCAGCAGGAGAAGCTCTGAGCAGCAGCAGGAGAAAGCGCTAGGGCAGAGCAGGGACACGGGCTCCAGCCAGCTCCATCTGCGGATCCTGCGGTGCAGCCACCGATAGAAATGTCCCCAGACCTGCAAACAGCAGGAGCTCCTCGCCTGCCTTTCAGTCAGCTCTCTAGTTCAGTAATTCAATTTTGAAGGTAATTTCCTGATTCAGGCTAATCTCTCTTACTCTGCCCATTTTCCTCTTAACACCCCTGTGAAAGGGCTGCAGGCTGCTGGGTTACTCATGTCTGTACTGAAACCAGGGGATGCAATTTCTCCGTGTTTATCTGACATTCGGGTCTGTCACCCTGACAGTGCACTTGCAAATCTTACAGGAGTCCAGACCTTCTGAGTGCAAAGTGGAAGAGACACTTTGAGAGATCCTGTGCTAAGACATCTCCTGACAGAGGGATGCAGGGACCCTGGGGAGGGGACAGGCAGCTGGTACAGCTTTGGGGCAATTTGGGGCAGTTCTGTACCCCCTGGAACCCCCCACCAAACCAACCTGAGCCCAGCTCCTGCAGGCAGCACTGGGATAATCACAGGCTGGAGCAACCACCCAGCAGGTTTTGTGGGACACCAGCACCCAGGGCCAGTCTGGAGATGAAGGCTGGTTGGTTGTCTGATGGAGAAGATCCTACAGGTGGGGATTTTAGGATCCTTTTGTCCTGGGGAAGTCACTGAGATGTTTTATGAGCTCCCACAATGGCTGGGACATTACTGCACCATGGATTTCACTTCCCAGCTGGGCTCTGCCCCAGTGGCTTTCCTCTACCCCATTCCATTGTTGGCCTGCAGGAAAACCAACATGAGAGGAAATGGGGCCCTCAGTGCCTATTTCCACACTCAGAGATCAGCAAAGAGCAGCCACATGCTCTCTTCCTGACACTAATGGGGAGGTGACAACAAACAGCTTTGCCAGACAATGTCCCTTCCCAGTTAATGTCCCTTCCCAGCCCAGACACAGCACCACATCCCATCTATCCAGGGAGCAGCCTGGGGCCACCCAAAGCTGTTCCTGTCCCTGCTGAGCTGGTGCCAGCACCAGGCTGACATCTAGAGATGTGACAGGGGCAGACAGAGCCCTCCCCTGACAGCCTGCCCTGCCAGGCAGCAGGACCAGCCAGCTTCCCTTCAGACAGCACTGCAAGGCAAACCAGCCCAAATCCATCCTCCCCTAGGTGCTGATGGGAGATAGGAGAGCTCTGCCTGCTCCAGCTGTCAGCACAGGCCACAGGGAGACTGGAATATTAAAAACCCTGTTACAACACTCTGGCTGAACCCATCTGGCGTGTGCATCCAGCTGCTCTGATGGCCTGGGGGAAAGGGCACAGCTCCTCCCAAACCTCTGTGCAGACAGGCACCATCACCCTGCAGAGCAGCACCCACCTCAGGGAACTGGGGATGGGATGGGATGGGATGGGATGGGATGGGATGGGATGGGATGGGATGGGATGGGATGGGATGGGATGGGATGGGATGGGATGGGATGGGCTCTGCCTGAGCACAGGAGATCTGTGGGCAGGGCACAGACACCTCCCACACCTGCCAGCGGTGCAAGAGCAGCACAGAGGGCCAAGAGCTTCCCAAAATCCCTGCACTGTGGCTCACCCAAGCCTCTGTGCCTGGCTCTGCTCCTCAGCACTCTAAAACATCTCCCAGGGGACCCTGCCATGCCCCCATGGATGAGGGGGGAAGCTCCCAGAGCAGGATGTGAGCTGAGGGTGCTGCAGGTGATACATCACTCCCAGTACTCCACTTGCTTTTTCTATTTCCCCTTCCACCACTGTGAGTGACCACGAAACTCAAACCAACTTCCCACACAAATCCCGAGCAGGCAGCAGCAAGTGTCCTGTATTTAACACAAAAGCAGCTGCTCCATCTGCCTCAGCCAGAAGGGGAGCAGGATCCTTAAATCCACGAGCCCCAGCCACCAACACTTCTGTACTTCCCAAACCCACTGCTCCCAACAGTGAAGGACCCACCCCATAGAATTATAAATATCCTGACTTGGAAAGGACCCACATTGTCAAGTTCAACTCCTTTCCCCACTGCCACGTGGAGCCTCAAACCTCAATTTTCTCAGAGTGACAAGATGCACTTGGATCAGACACCCCACAGACACATTTCTGCTCCAGGTCTCTCCAGTTCCAGTATTGCTTTCCAGGTTTTTAACGTGCTTGGTGCAGCTGGGATTTTCTCCCAGCAGATCTTGCAAAGGGGTTCTGCAGCAGCAAAAGCAGAGCTGGATCTGCCCTGAAAACACAGCCCAGCTCCTGCCAGTGCCTGGCTGCAGGGCAGTGCCAGCACCCAATTCCTGAGGCTGTCCTGGGGAAGGGCAGGTGGCTCTGAGAAGGGAGGTGACATTGCCACAGCTGGGGGCTCTGTCCTTGCTGAGCTCACATTAAACACGTGCTCAGCCTGAGCTCACACTCCCATCAGGGCTGGCCTAAGTGCCAGCCAGGGCAGGATCAGGGCTGCAGAGGCAGTGCCAGGCTCCTGGTTTAGCTGCAGCAGCTGCCACAGCCCCAGAGGGACAGCCTGACACCCCACAGGGACACTGCTGGCTCCTCATCACCACCCCCCAAGGCTGCCAAAGCCCCTGGGCAGGAGCTGAGCCTTGTCCAGCCAAAAGGAGGCAGATTTAAACCTGGGAAAAGCAGGGCTTGGACAGCACAAGGTGTGACTGGGTCAGGAATGACAGGCCTGGGGGCTCAGCCAACAGCCCCTCTGGGGTGTCACTGTCCCCACAAGAGCATGCACAGGGATTTGTCCTCAGCTCCTGCTTCCCACACCTAATGCAGCCCCAATCCCTCCAGAGATGCTTCTGCTCACTGAGCACCTCCCCTGTCCTGATGCCACCACCCCACAGCAGCTGGAATAAAATCCAGCCAGGGCAATGTGAGCTACACTTTTATTTCTGTCCCCAGGCAGCCACAGGAATCTTGTTTTACCAAGCACAGATTGGGTTTGTTCAGCATATTGTGAATTTGGACATTTCAGCTGCACTGCTAGCAGGCATCTCCTGCTGATGGAAAACTTGGGAGTTATCATTTTCTGCTCATGAGTAAAGATACCTTGGGATAAAATGGGCCATTTGTGCCCAAACTGCCCATTGATTTAATCATGCTTTGAGTTATTAAACATCAATAACTTTTAGAGCCAAATGGGAACACCCATGCAAACAGAAGAATGTGCCATTTCTTACTGAGCATCTTCACCTCCTGCAGAAGGCCCTGATGACCAGGAGGGCTGTGTTAATTCATGTGCAGGTCAGAAATCAGGTGGTAACTTTGGCCAGAGTTCTCCTGCACGAGAGGAACACCACAACACCAGCAGCTCTGGCATGGAAGGGAAGGATCTGCTTCCTTGCATCCTGTCACAGGGAATTTTGGCAAAGGTTCAGCCAAATATTGTGATTCAATTTCAACATGGTCAAGGCTTTGATTATCCTTCCTTTGTGCCACACCACCACACAGCTCTCTTGCTATTCTCATGATTTATTTGCTTATTTTCATATCTCAGTTATTAAAGATGGTATTTTACAGATCTGACCAGTGCAGAGGGAGGAACCAACTCCTGCTCCCTCTGCTGGCCATGCCTCCAGCAAACCTGGAGGTCCCAATTTAAAACCAGCCAGGAACACCATTCCAGGGGAACTGCAGGAAAACCAAACCTGCATCCCCCCTGAGCCCTGGCACCAGCACCTCCAGGATGAAGAGCACACACTTGCTTGTCTGGCATATAAAGAACACAAGGAATACAGAAAGAACAAAAGCCTTTCCCTGGGTTTTATCATGCAATTTTATCTCAATTTGGAAAACACACTGAAGAAATCCGTGACAGCACAGCACTGTGACAGACTTGTGACAGCAAATCCTGTCCTCCCAATAAAGTGACACAAGTGGGCAGGTGTTTTTTCTCTCTACATATGTCCATGTGGATCAAAGCCCATCAGGTCACATCTCTCCACCCAGCCTTCTGAAGCAGAAGCTGAAAATACAAACCTCCCTTTCTGAGCCTTCCTGGCAAAGCCTCCACAGAACTCCCCATGTGAGGTTTGAGGCTGTAGTTTCACTTCTACACACACTCCCAAAAAGGACACTGCTTCCATGTGCACAAGCAGATAAGCAGAATTGGGAAAAAAGGAAAGCAGAAACGGGAGGAAAAAGTAACCAAGAGAAGCAGGATGACATAAATCACCAACACAGATCCACAATGTCCATCCCACTTAGCAACCAGGACAAAATACATCCCAACCCTGTAAACTCTCCTCTGTGTGTGCTCAAGCCCAACCAAGCACATTCAGTCCCACTGAGTCCTGCAAAAGAACTGGGATGCTCTGAGGTCACCACGTGCATGAGCACTTTCAGGATGAAGACATGAAAAAAATCCTATTTAGCCTCTCCTTGAAGGGAAAAGAACAAAATGCTCTGCTCTGCATCAGCCCTGAGTGAACCTCAGGATTGTTCCTGCCTTTCAGCCTTTTTAAAAAACCTTTTTAAAGCAAACTGCTGGAAGAGCAGCCCCCCCCTGGCAGGAGATGGACCCTAAATGAGATTATCCAAGGTAAAGTGATGCTGGGAGCGCTGGCATTGTTCTGGCTCAGTGCAGGAAGAGCCAGAGGAGGAATTCTCTCCTACTGCAGGAAGCTGTTCCAGCCCCTTATCAGACAGAAAGCTCCTGATTCCTTGCGGGGGAAGTACCAAATGTTTTTGAGGGGAAGGAAAAAAAAAGGAAAAAAAAAAAAAAAAAAAAAGGCATTCCTGGCTCTAAAGGAAGCTGCCTGATGACATGACTGGGGCTGAAGTCGTGCTGGGAGGAAGCCTGAGGTGCTGCCCAGCTCAGGTGGCTCTGAGCAAGGGGACACTGCCAGGGCACATCCCCTTGTTGTCACCCACAGGGCCCTGCCCCACCACAGGGTCCCTCTCTCTGAATTCAGCCTGGTCTCACTCCACAGAACCCCAGAATAAACCAGGTTGGAAAAGACCTTTGAGACCATCGACCCATGACCTAACACCTCCCCACAATTAAACCATGCACTGAGTTCCATGTCCAGGCTTCTTCTGAACATGCCCAAGGACAGGCACACGATTCCAGTGCCCAATCGCTCGTTGAGTGAAGAATTTTTTCATTCCTTGTCCCCAGAAAGCCACTTGTTTCTCCCCACCTCTGAATGCAGCACCTGTGTCACCCTGCCCAGCTGCCAGGGGCTATTTTGGGCTCTCCCTCCAGCTCCAGTGCTGCTGTCAGGGGCTTTGGGATGTGGGATGTCCTTCCATGCAATGCACAATCTGCTCTTCTGGTTAATTTATAAAACTGATTGCTTGGCAGGGATCCCAAGTTTTCTGTAGAGATGTTCCAAAGTTTTATTAGCAGTGAGCAAACTGCTGGTGTCCTTAGGAAAGGTAAGGAAGACAGAGTCTGTGTTATTTGCCTTTATTTTTTTATATAAGGTCTCTCCCAAAGGACAATTCCATGTCACAGAGCAGAGCTCTCTGGCTGCACAAGGACCTGTAGATGTGATGGTTGTCTTGGCATATTGCATAGATACCTAAAACACTTAAATTTTAAGGATGTTCACTATTTTATCAGATCTTATGCCTTATTTCAGCCAAGAACTCCTTGTCTCAGCCTGATTTCTCCTGGTAGGTTGTTAGGGGATTGTGGTTTCCATCTCTTAGGAGTTAAAAAGCAGAAAAACACTTCGGAACAGGTCAAAACCCAACAGCATTAGAGCATTGCCTTTCTTCTCCTTTAATAGGCTACTCTGACAACCCTGTGCTTGTTAAATGAGAGAAAAATCTGTGGGCAAGCAGTGAAGGTCAATCTTGTGGTTTTTGAAAGCATTTAATTAACACAGTTAAGTACCAAGGTCTGCTTGGGAGGGAACTTCTGCATTAACCAGCAGCATCTTTCTCTTCAGGGAAGCAAACCTGCAAGAGGGGACAGGCTGCAGGATTTACCTGCATCTCCACATCCCCACTGGTGCTCAGATTTAGGAAACCACGGTCAGACCTGTGTCTGCACCTCTGGCACACAGCTGGCCAGACCCTGAGCTCCTCCTGCAGGGCTTGGGGTGACCCCTGCACCCCCACAGCCTGTGCTGTGCCCTGCACTTCTGCTCCAGGCATTTTTGTCAAGTGCTTAAACAAATCTACTTAAGATGTAGCTTAGCCCAAAGGGGTTTTGGTTATTTTAATGACAGCATGTAAAGTCTCTGTCTCTTCCTTTGGCTATTCTCAGCTCCTACAGGTGCTCCCCTCCTTGGATAAAACTACAATAAACACCCCAAATTTGTGCTCTACCCCTGGGCAGGCAGTCACAGGCACAAACCCACAGTCACAGGCTGAAGCTCCTTTCCAAAAGGTCACAGCATCAGCTGGTTGGGAGCAGAAATCAATCCCAGCCCTTACAGAGCCAGACTGGGTTTTTATTTCTTCTTACTTTTGCAGCACTGGAGACCCTAATTGCAGGCAATTAAAGCAGCCCCAGGAAAAGGGGCTGAGCTGAAATCCAAGCTGGGAAGTGTGGCTCTAACCTGGGGCAGCTGCCAGGGCTGGAGAGGTGCCCTGCACGGAGCCGTGCCCAGGGCTGTGCCTGCTGCTGCACAGACCCTGCAGGCACAGCTGCTGCCAAAAGTCCTTCTGAGCTCCTGTGCCCTGCCCTGGCAGGGACTGGGGCAGGGATTGCTCCCCCTCCTACCTGCAGGCTCTGCTGCACAGGGGAGATGCTGAGAGCTGACAGAACAGAGCAAATCCAGGGAAAGAATCACCCAGTCATGGATGCTTTGGGTTGGAAGAGACCTCAAAGCTCCTCTCATTCCACAGGCAGAGACACCTTCCACTGTCCCAGCTGCTCCCAGCCCTCCCAACCTGGCCTTGGACACTGCCAGGGATCCAGGGGCAGCCACAGCCTCACCCTCACAGCAAATAAATTTTTCTTAATATCTAATCCAAACCCACTTTAAAACTTCAGTAACCAATGCTGGGTTTGCCTTTAAGATATTCTTTCTCCCTTCCCTTTTGGTGCCAGTTCTCTGGGAAAGTTTGTCTTTGCTGGATTGGGCCTTCCATCACTTTAGAGCTGTCAGAACAACAAAAGAACTTTTGAGTCATTTTCTATATCTGACCTTGAACTACTGGAGAAGCAATAAACATTCATAAGAGGAATGGTACCACGGAGTGAGGCTGTAATTTTTATAACTTGTTGCTTGAGTGTGAAATAAGCCCTGCTGAAAACCTCCCCCAGCGAGGAAGTCGGGGATCAGCCCCACTGCAGGATGAGCCCAGGCACAAAGACACGATGCCTGCAACTGGCACAGAGCACCCACACGATGCTCTGAGGCCATTTGGCACTGATAAGCATTTTTCATTGAGTGCAATTACGTTATTTTTGTTTAGAAAAAGATTCTCCTTCAAAAGCAGCTCCCAAGTCCGTGCTGATTCAGCCTTCATTAAAGGCCTCTTCTTGCAGACACACTCAAGTGTTGACTCCTGCACTGATTTTCTATTGCTGCCTTATCTTTGGCATCTCATCTGCAACTTCTGATGGGTTTTTTCTTTCTTCCCCCCCCCCACCCAATGTTTTCATCTGAATGCAGCAGAAGTGGCTTCAGTTCTTCTCACGATTTTTGATCTGCCTGGGTGCAGGCTAAGAAAACCCAGCCTTGATTACAAAATTGCAGGCTAAGTAGGCTAACAAAACAGCACCAGTAAGAAACTGGATCAGCTCAGCCCTGTGAAGTTTTCCTGCTCGAGTAGGGGAAAAAAAAAGAAGCTTTTTCTCTTACAAATCTGAAACCCTACCCCAGCTGCAGAGGTTGTTTGCACTGGGCTCCACAGGACTCGGATTTTGCAGCCCAACAAACCACAGTCACTGCTCCAACAGCAACTGGGGCAACTGACCCTTCCCTGGTGCCATCCCTGACCCTGTCCCTGCAAATCCAGGCTCCTGCCTGAGGATGGGATGCAGATCCAGAGGGATTTGCCACAGCTTTGGCAGCACCAGGATGCACGAGCGGCTTCCTGGAGCTCCCACAGAGGATGCTCAGCAGCTTTCTGCACCATGTCCAAAGGGAAGAGGACTCAGAAATGCTTCAGCACCCCAGAGACCCCCCTGGTGGGATGAACCCTCTGTGGCTGGAATCCCCAGTTTAACAGGATGGGGAGATTTGAAGGATGGGTTCAATTCTGGCTTTGAGGCAAGAGAAAGCCTTACAAGCAGCAGCCTCAGACATCCCCCCTCCAAACTGCTCTTCACTGAGCCAAGGCCACTGAGCAGAGTCAGCTTTCCATTCACACTTGTCAAGTGCAGAACATTGTGGATGTGGAATACAAAAGCAAAAAAAAAATAAAAACAAATGCCCAACCTTTTGTGCAATGAACAGATCTGGAAACTGCAGCAAGTGGCCTTCACCACTTGGCCACCACAGAGCAGAAATCTGAGGTGGCACAGCTCCAGCTCCTGGATCTGCTTCCCTGCTAACACTGCCCAAGCTGATAAAGCTAATCCCTTAAACTATTCCCAGACAGGCCCTAAGGAAGGGAGCTAAGGAACTCCACAGGTAATGAAAGAGATTTTTATTTTTTTTAATTATAGCTCTGTCCACGTCTCAAACAAAATGAACACTCCTGCAATTTCTCTGGCCACTAGAGGCTGACTCAACATTCCATCTAATGATGCTGCTGGTGGCCACGCTGCCAACTTGTAAATGCACCCCAAAATGGTCCCCCAAAACGTGAGTGACAGCAGGAAGGGACTCCTGGTGAGTCATTCTTACTCAGAATTGGTTGTGCCACCTGCTGCTATCACAGCTGTGACCTGCCCTGTGCTCCCACTCCCAGAGCTTTGCCTCTGGAGCTGGAGCAGCACCAGGAATGCAAGTTCATGGGGTGAATCCCTTGGGGCAGGGCTGGGAATCATCACAATGACCAGGCTAAGAAGCTCTGGGCCTCCAAGTGCGTTTGCAGAGGGCTGGAAAAGCATCACCACTCCTGTGCTAACAAAACTCCCACACTATTCTTCTTTTCCCAGTTTAAAAAAGGGATCAGAGCTTTTTTCAGGTGTGTTGGTTTTCAATCCTTTTCAGTGAGGCTTCTAGAGGTGCTGTCACAGCTCTTCTCAGAAAGAGAAAAAACCCAAGTGACAACAAACACAGGCACAGTTTGGGGGGAAAAGGCAACTTTTTATCATCTTGTGTATTTTCAACTACGGGACAGAAAATCTGCAAAAACTGCTGCAACCACGTTCCATGGTTCCTTATGAAGAGTCTCATCCCCCCAAATTACTCCTGTGGTTTTCATGGAGCATCATTTGCTTCACCTCAGCAGCTTGTGGATGTGTCAGGGGAGGGAATTCACCCCCGAGGAAGCTCCGAGGTTTTGGTGACTGAAACAACAAAAAGGAGCCAGGCTGGGGGTGGCACTGAGAGCCTGGCAGGAACACTCAGCTCCCTGCTCCCTCCTTCCTGCAACCTAGCACTTCTATTGCTAGAATTGCTTCTAGAATTGCAGAAAGGTTTGTGTCCTGTCCCTACCAAGAGCCTGGGCAGCAGCAGTGGTGCTGGGACATGTTGGGAGATGGGGACAGTGCAGGGGCTCACTCAGGTGTCTCAGCTCCACCTGGGCACAGCAGTGCTTTGGTTCATCTCCAGCCAAACATTTTCATTTTCCCCTTCCCCAGCTGGGTAATTCCTCCAGCATGGCATTGCATGAGGTTTTTATATCTCTTTATGAACATTTACCCCCTCTTAACCCAAAGCAGGCATTTCCAGCACTGCACCTAAACTAATTCAACAGGGCACCCTTAAAAAAAAATTTAATTAAACATAAATCAGCAACTGGAGCTGAAATGTGCTGCTAGTCCAGGCTTTGCTAGGCTTGCACCTGGCTGACCGTGCCATGGCTTTGCCCTTGCCAAGTGCCTGTGTCATGGGAGTGTGAGTGGGGAGAAGCTGAGGTGGTGCTGATGAGGCAAAATGCACATTGCACAACCCACAGGAGCTGCCTGCAGGTTAATCTTACACCAGCAACAACCTGCCACCTACCTAGGGCTGAAAAAAAAAAAAAACCACCAACAACGAACATTTCAGCTTTACAGCTGCTCCACTGAGACTCCTGGCTGGGGAAAACAAGAGTGTTTTCCCATAAAATTGTGGTATTTGGAGTAGGTGCAGGGCCTTTGGTCAAAGTCCATAGGGTGCATGCTCAGCCAGAATCACGTGGGATGTGCTGCCCATAATCTCAGCTTCCCTTTGCAGGTGGAGCACTGGAAATTGTATTTGAAACAACAGAGTCTGTTTGAGATCAACAGGCAGCAATACTCAGTTTAAATATCATCTCAATGTGTTTATGAATCAGTGCTCTCACGGGTACTGCTCCCCCTTCCCTCTTCTTATTTCAATGGAGAAATTTGCATATTTGCAGGTGTTTTCTCCCATGTGGGCTTTGCCAGGGAATAATGTTGCAAGGAATCTGGGAGACTTGAATATATCCGCTGTCACCAGAGTCTGGATTTACAGCCTCAAACTGCACTTGGCTTGATGTGAATATGGACTTCCGCTTTTTCTTCCCCCCCTCCTCTTCCAAAATAATATCCTATTAGTCATGACAGCCAAATGGGCTGGATTTGGGCAACAATTCAACTTCTGAGCTCCCATCAAGGCCCTCCTGGCCACAGCAGCCTCATCTCTGAAGGTGAAGAACAGGCTGCAGGAACCTGCTGTGCTCAAGAAAAGCTGATCTACTATGGCCTGTTACATCCAACAGCAAAATACCAATCTGCAGCTGAAAGGAGGGAATGAGGGTAGGAAAAGCACAGGGTGAGATGCAGGGGCTCAGGTGTATTTTGTGTTTGGATGGAGTTTTGGGGAGCCCATCAGGGGTAACGTGGCTCAGAACCACGAGCACAACGCTGGAGGCATCTGCTCATTGCTGCAACAGAAACGGCCAGAAGAAAAGTGATGTTTCTCAATTCCAGTGAGAGTTTTAACCTTCACATATTGTGCAGGAAGCAGATCCCCCTCCTCATTTTTTGCACAGCACAGGTAGGGTCCCCCTGAAGCAGGTGGGATTCCTTGCAGGGGATAAAAACAACTCTGCTGCTCACATGTTCCCCCGACACGCTGCATCAAAAAAAAATTAATCTCTGGCAAATTCTCCCAACAACTCTGGAAAGGATTCAAAGCAGGCAGAGGGCTCAGCAGCTGGCTGGGGCTCTGGGCTGTATTTTCCAGAGCTGCTGAGGAACCTCCTGTGCAACACATGAAAGCTGATCCCGAAATGCAGATTATCCCAAAGAACCTCTGGTGCAAACCCCAGAGCTGAAACCCCTTCCTGAGCAAGAGCTCAGCCCCAACAGCTGAACTTGGAAAAGTTATCTGTGCAAGGAATGCAGGCACTGGTGCTGCAGAGAGCGAGGAGGACGGAAAGGCACTCAAGAATGATGCCATTCATTGAGATCATGTTTTGTGGGTTGGCTACTTCCATCTTCCCTTTTTCCTGGTACTGGGGAGGACGCAGAAGGCCGTGCTGGGGAGTGTGGGGGACACTCAGCACACCCCTGCAGGGCCACCAGCACAGCTCCCTGCCTGTCACCGCCTCTGCACGCTCAGCCTTTGCCACCCCCAGGCTTTTTGGGGACCCCCCTGCCCCCCCAAGGGTCTCCTGCCAGGGGCAGAGTGCTCTGGGTATCACTGGGTGCAATCCTGCATTATCAAACTTCCTTGGCTCTTTGCATCGGAAACTTTTACAGCTCCCTGCTCGGCTGGAAAAGATGACTGCAGCAAACCCAAATTAGGAATAAATTATACAACAACTTTACATTTTTCTTTCACAAAGGAAAACTGTGTGGCAAGAGCTGTGCAGGCACCTCCTTCCCAACGTCCTCTCCCTTGCACGGATTAATTGTGGAAGGCTTCACAGACGGCTTAGTTTGAATAAATAAATAAATAACCACAACACGAGGCAACTCCAAGCCCAGCCTGGGACCTGCCCCCGCCACACCACGCGCTGCCTGCACCCCCCAAATCCCAAATATGTGTGAGGGCTGCAGGATGCAGGCAGAGCCAAGCTGCAACATCCAACCCGAGCACTTCCAAAAGCTCCAAAAGCTGCATCTGTGTGGCCGCTCGCTGACATATGGGCATCTATTTTCACAATGAATGGCCACAGCAACTCCTCCCTAAAGCTCCCTCCCCGCCTGCTCTTGCAGGGGCTGTTGCATTCCCGCAGCATTTTTGCAATATTAAATTCTCCACCTCCTCCCACCCTGCCCCCCGTGCCCTTGCAAGGGCACAAGGCAGAGCCACTCCGGAATCAGCAGCGAGTTAAAAAGCAAAGAGCGAGCGCTGGCAGAAATAAATCACTGCTGTCCCCTTCCCAAAGCCCCTCCCGCTGCTCCTCAGGGCTCAGCTCCTGCCCTTTTGCAGCTCCTCAATGCTCAGGGTTTGCCCTTCTGCAACTCCTAAAGTCTCAACTTCTGCAGCTCCAAAACGCATAATTCCTGCAGCTCCAAAATGCATAACTCCTGTCCTTTTGCAGCTCTTAAATTCTCAACTTCTGCAGCTCCAAAATGCCCAATTCCTGTCCTTTTGCAACCCCAAATGCTCGATTCCTGCAGCTCCAAAATGCTCAATTCCTGCCCTTTTGCAACTCCTAAATTCTTAACTTCTGCAGCTCCAAAATGCATAATTCCTGCAGTTCCAAAATGCACAATTTCTGTCCTTTTGCAGCTCTTAAATTCTCAACTTCTGCAGCTCCAAAATGCTCAATTCCTGCCTTTTTGCAACTCCTAAATTCATAACTTCTGCAGCTCCAAAATGTGTAATTCCTCTCCTTTTGCAGCTCCTAAATGCTCAGTTTTCGCCCTTCTGCAACTAAATTCTTAACTTCTGCCCTTCTGCAGCTCCTAAATGCTCCAGTCCTGCAGCACTTAAAGGCTCTATTCTTGCCATTCTGCAGCTCCAAAATGCTCAGTTCCTGCAGCTCCAAAATGCCCAATTCCTGATCTTTTGCAACTCCAAAGATCTCAATTCCTGCAGCTCCAAAATGCCCAATTCCTGCCCTTCTGCAACTCCAAAGATCTCAATTCCTGCAGCTCCAAAATGCATAATTGTTGCCCTTTTGAAACTCTGAAGTTTTCAATTCCTGCAGCTCCAAAATGCACAATTCCTGCCCTTCTGCAACTCCAAAGTTCCCAATTCCTGCAGCTCCAAAATGCATCATTCCTGCCCTTTTGCAACTCCTACAGTCTCAACTTGTGCCCTTCTGCAGCTCCCGTTCCTGCAGTTCCAAAATGCTCCATTCCTGCCTTTCTGCAGCTCCCAAATCCCCAGCTCCTGCCTCCCTGCACTTCCCAGACGCTCCATTCCAGCCTTTTTGCACGCTCGGAGCGCGCTGCTGTGACAAACCCCACTGACCAAAAGTTACCAAATATTAAAGGGGGGGGTGGGAAAGGTGGGGAGAGAAATGGCTGGAAAATGATCTCAGCGCTGGCACCAGAACAATACTTTCCCATGGAAACATAGGTATATATTTAATTCCTGGTAACTCCACTCCAGTTTCACCTTTCATCTCCCTCGCGGACTTGTTTAAAAGTTTGCTTTAACCCCGCGCCGAGCCCCGGCTGCAGCTGCTCCTCCAACACCCCCCCTCGTTCCCGGCCGTGCCAAAGGCAGGCGAGGGGCTCGCATCGGGAATTGCACCGGGAATGCACCGGGAATTGAACCGGGAGCTGCACCGGGAATTGCACCGGGAGCTGCACCGGGAATTGCACCGGGAGCTGCACCGGGAGCAGCACCGGGAATTGTACCGGGAATTGCACCGGGAGCTGCACCGGGAGCTGCACCGGGAATTGCACCGGGAGCTGCACCGGGAGCTGCACCGGGAATTGTACCGGGAATTGCACCGGGAGCTGCACCGGGAATTGCACCGGGAGCTGCACCGGGAATTGTACCGGGAATTGCACCGGGAGCAGCACCGGGAGCAGCACCGGGAATTGCACGAGGAGCTGCACCCGGAATTGCACCGTAAATTGCACTGGGAGCTGCACCGAGAATTGCACCGGGAGCTGCGACCCCCCCCGGGCAAAGCGGGCGTGCACCCGCACCGGCGCGTGCACGCGCACCCCCCACCCGTGCATGCACACGCATCCGCTCATGCACCCGCACCCGTGCAACGCGCGTGCACATGCACGCCCCCCCCCCCCCCGCGCGTGCACGCTCATGCACCCCCACCCGTGCACGCCCATGCACATGCACCCGTGCACGCTCATGCACACCCGCCGCCGTGCACGCGCGGCCGCACGCCCGGTTGCACGCGCGCGGCCGTTGCACGCGCGGTTTGCACACGCGCGCGCGCGCACGCACCCACCCGCGGCCGCACGCCCGCGCCCGCGCGTGCACGCCCCTCTCACCTCGGGGCTGAGACATTGTCCCCCAGCCTGGGGGGGGGGGGGGGGGGGGGAGGGTGGCGCGCGCGGCAGGGCGCGCGCACAGAGAGCCGCTCTCTCCCCCCCCCGCGCGCGCGGCTCCGCCGAGGGGCGAGGAGTTGCCCAACAGCACAAAAGATGCGAGGCGCGCGCTCTGCCCCCCCCGGAACGCCGCGCGCGCGCGCGCTCCCGCCTGACTGAGGAGGCGGCGCCGGGCCGGGCCGAGCCGGGCCAGGCCGGGCCGGGCCGGGCCGGGCCGGGGGGGGTCCCTGCGCGGCTGGCGCGGGGCCGGCGCGGCTGCACCTACATGATGGGCCGGGGCGGCCGCCCCGGCCTCCGGCGCGCACGGGGGGGCGGCGAGGGGGGAGCAGCACTGCGCGCGCGCGGCGCCGCCGCAGCGCCTCATGGGAGATGTAGTCCCGCGGCCTGGGGCCTCCCCCCCGCCTCCATGGCCGCCGCTGAGGCGCCGGCAGGGGGCGCGGTGAGCGCGGGAAGGTTCGGGAGTTCACGAGTTCAAACCGCTTCGAAACGCTTCAAACTGCTCGAGACCGCTTCAAATGGGTTCGAATCGCTTCAAACAGCTTCAAACCTCTTAAAACTGCTTCAAACGGGTTCGAATCGCTTCAAACAGCTTCAAACCTCTTAAAACTGCTTCAAATGGGTTAAAATCGCTTCAAAACGCTTCAAACTTCTTAAAACCGCTTCAAAACGCTTCAAACTGCCTAAAACCGCTTCAGACTGCTCCAAATGGGTTCAAACCGCTTCAAAACGCTTCAGAATGGTTCAAACTGTTTAAACCTGCTTCAAACTGCTTCGAATGGGTTCAAAACGCTTCAAAACGCTTCAAACTTCTTAAAACCGCTTCAAAACGCTTAAAACCGCTTAAAACCGCTTCAAAACACTTCAATCCACCTAAAACTGCTTCAGACTGCTCCAAATGGGTTCAAACTGCTTCAAAACACTTCAAAACGATTCAGAATGGTTCAAACTTCTTAAACCCGCTTCAAACTGCTTCAAATGGGTTCAAAATGCTTCAAAACTATTAAAATCATTTCAAAACACTTCAAACTTCTTAAAACCGCTTCAAAACACCTAAGACCGCTTCAGACTGCTCCAAATGGGTTCAAACTGCTTCAAAACACTTCAAAACGATTCAGAATGGTTCAAACTGCTTAAACCCGCTTCAAACTGCTTCAAATGGGTTCAAAATGCTTCAAAACTATTAAAATCATTTCAAAACACTTCAAACTTCTTAAAACCGCTTCAAAACACCTAAGACCGCTTCAGACTGCTCCAAATGGGTTCAAACTGCTTCAAAACACTTCAAAACGATTCAGAATGGTTCAAACTGCTTAAACCCGCTTCAAACTGCTTCAAATGGGTTCAAAATGCTTCAAAACTATTAAAATCATTTCAAAACACTTCAAACTTCTTAAAACCGCTTCAAAACACCTAAAACCGCTTCAGACTGCTCCAAATGGGTTCAAACTGCTTCAAAACACTTCAAAACTATTCAGAATGGTTCAAACTGCTTAAACCCGCTTCAAACTGCTTCAAATGGGTTCAAAATGCTTCAAAACTATTAAAATAACTTCAAAACGCTTCGAATGGGTTCAAACATGGGTTCAGAGCACTTAAAATCACTCCAAACCGCTTCAAACTGCCTCAGATCGCCTCAGACTGCTGAGACTTGCTTCAAACCGCTTCAGACCGCTTCAAACCGCATCAAATCACCTCAAACCACTCGAAACCGCTTTGAAGCGCCTCAAACCGCTTCAAATCACTTCAGACTGTTTCAAATCACTTCAAATCACGCTGCCACCATCCCTGCTGCATCCCAGAGGGATTCACTGCTGGTCGTGCTCCTTCCTGCCAAAACTCAGCTCCAGCACATCCTTACAGCCGAGGAATAAACCCCCAGGATTTTTGGGTTGCCATGGAGATGCTCTCACACCCTTCACTCACACGCTGCAAAGGGCAGCACTGGGAGCACTGGGACGGTGGTGGGACACAGAGACCCTGTCCCATGAAGGCTGCAGCTTTTAATTGGCTTTTAGTGTTTCTACCGTGTTTGCCAGCTCAGGGATGATCTTTTGGCTTTCCATGAAGATTTCAGATGTTGAAAAATCTGGGTTATATCTAAACCCAGCTGTTTTTGTGGAATATCCTGAGGTGGAAGGGACCCAGCAGGATCATGGAATCCAACTCCTGCTGCTGCACAGGACACCCCAAGAATGCCATCGTGTCCCTGAGAGCATCCAAATATTTCCTGAGCTCTGGGAGGTTTGAGGCTGTGACCATTTTCCTGCTCCCATGCCTGACACCACCCTCCCCTCACAGTTTCAAGGCATTATTTTCTCTGCAGGATGGGATCCTTCTTCCCCATCATTCCCTGTCCCTTGCTGGCTGCCAGGTGCCACCAGGCACCCTGGGATGTCCCTGTCACACAGCACAGCAAGCTGTGCCCCTCCACAGCACAATGGCACTTTTTACTGTCTTTTTTATGTTTTTCCTGTTTCCCCTCCCCAAAGGTGTGCAGGAATCTGGGGTCCCACTGTTTCCCCAGGATTAGGGTGCCCTTGCACAGCACTCTGGGGAATTTTCTCCTGATTTTCAGGGGCTTAGGCTGAGCTGGGACCTGCAGAGGCTTGTCCATCCTGTGAGTGGTTCCTGTGCAGGGCTGGAGGCTGTGGGAGGCTGGGCTGGAGGATGAGTCCTGGCAGGCTGCAGCAGGACCAGGCAGGGCAGGGGCAGGCACAGCAGGGTCACCCCAAACTGGGGGCTGTCCCCATGTGCCAGGGCTGCAGCAGGACCGGGCAGGGCAGGGGGAGGCACAGCAGGGTCACCCCAAACTGGGGGCTGTCCCCATGTGCCAGGGCTGCAGCAGGACCAGGCAGGGCAGGGGGAGGCACAGCAGGGTCACCCCAAACTGGGGGCTGTCCCCATGTGCCAGGGCTGCAGCTTCCCCACCCCTGAGAGATGCCCTCCCCTGCCCTGGAGCCGAGAGGGGATATCAGAGGGTGACAAGGTGGGAGCAGGACCCTCAGAGTGCTTTGGGGTGGGAAGGAGCTTTAAAGGTCACCTCATCCCACTCCTGCCACATTCCACCTTCCATTACCCCAGGCTGCTCCTGGCCCTGTCCAGCCTTGGGCACTTCCAGCAGCCACAGCTTCTCTGCCTCTTCACCCTCACTGTAAAAAATATTCTTCCTTATATCTAAATCAAGTGCTGCCAAAACACTTAATTACCTTTATTGTTCCCCTTTGCTCCAGCACAGTGCCTGGCCTTTCACCTTCCAGTTTCCTCTTTGCAGAGCCTTTTCTTATTAAAATCTAAATTCTGCACACAGTGTGATCTCCTTCGTCCAGTGGGATTTACCCTCCTTCTGTCCAGTGATGGGATGGGAAGGGAAGGGAGGGGAAGGGAAGGGAGGGGAAGGGAAGGGAGGGGAAGGGAAAAGGGAAAAGGGAAAAGGGGAAAGGGGAAAGGGGAAAGGGGAAAGGGAAAAGTTACTGCAGAGCTGACTGAAGAGCTCAAATTTCTACATCTGGATCTGGCCATAACTTTCTTCCCCAGTACTCCCTGCCTGCAGTAGTTTGAATTTTCTAAGAGTTCTGATTTATTTATTTCCCCTCCCAACTCACTCTTTCATTGCTAAGGAATGAATTTGCTGCTGTGAAATCAGACAAACGATTTCTGTGGTTTCACTGCTGAAAAATCTCCTCTCTGTGTCTGTAAACAGGAGGTTTGCCCCGAAATGTTTGTTTTAGACACGAGGTTGTTCCCAGCACTGCCTTTGATCAGAGAGCTCGGGGGTCATGTGCTGGGTTTGTCCAGGGAAAACACAATTGGAGGCTTCAGTGTCAGTGTTTGTGTGAACACTCACTCCTGGGCCAGAAATGAATCCCAGAGCTCTGTGCACAAACAGCAGTGAGCTCCAGCATCCCCAAATTCTCCTGCTTCCCTCTTTGCCAGAGGTGTTTCCCTATCCCAGTTTCGCACTGGGGAGGGGGGTGCTTTCCCCTGGTTCCTCTCCCTTCACTAGGAATTATTTGGAAAATTCAGATGCTGCTCATGTGGGATTTTCAGCTGCTAAAATCATAGGAGCAAATCTGTGTCCAGAGCTCCTGTGGTACCTCCTGGTGCATCCCTGAACACCAAGACCAGGGTTTGGACCTTAAATCAGGATTTTCCCAGCATGTCATGAGGTGGGAAGGGGCCATAGGTTTTGCTCTGAAGCTGTTGTGTATTTTGGATGACAGGGACAGACAAGTCCTGTTTTTTCCATAAACAATGCACTTTGCAAATGGAGAAATCAAGCAGAGGAGCTTGGTGATCAAACTTTATGGAGCAGGAGGTGGGACAGGCTCCAGCAGCTCCTATGCTGAACAATCCAGTGGCTATTTCAGTTTCTTTAGTGCTGGTTTATGTTTTTATTAGATTATTCTGCTCCCAGCCATCACCTCCCTTCATGGGAATGGGAGCTGTGGGGAAGGAAGGATAATTTGGGATGAGTGTAGCAAGGTTTGGTTTGCTCTGTCCTGTAAGAGACAACAATCATTTATAACACAATGATATTTTCAAGTATGATCCCATCCCCTGGACAGAATCTCATGAAATTTCTCATTATTTTTTAGCTCAGGTAGCAGTCAGTCCCCAGGGAAGAGCTGGACAAGAGAATGCAACCATTCCCTAATGCTCCTAAGGGACAGGAACAAGCTGGAAATTTAAAATAGCAGGAATAATGACCCTAAAGGCTCTGGCCATGACAAGGCAGGCTCTGCTACAGAAAATGAACAAACTGCAGGAAGTTCTCCAACAGCAGAGGGACCAGCTAGGAAAAGGGACCCTCCCAAGGGATATCTGGGGAAGGAGCTCCAAGAAAAACCAAAGCAAACAGAGGGTGCAGATGCTGGGGAGGAGAATGTGGCTGGGGGAGAGAGGAGGTGAGAAACAATGAGCTGTCCTGGTGGCAGCAGGCACCATCTGCCGCCTGACATCCTGCATTCCTTTGTTCCCCGGGAGCTGCAGCCTGCAGGAATTTAAAGCCAAACACAGCCCCTGGCAGCTCAGCCCCATCTTACCTTTTGTCTGAATTTCCTCGGTCTCCTCCTCCTCCTCTTCCAGCCCTGAGCTCCCAGCACGTTTTTTCACCCTAAGTAGATGAATCAAAACCCAGGAGGAGCTGGAATTCCCAGAAGTTAAACTAACTATGCTGCCACAGCACACACAGGTTGAGATGTTGGTAAAATCTCTCTTTAGCTGAAGAGGTGGGGAATTGTGGGGATAAGATGATCCAAGAAGTACATGCAGCTCATAAAAGATGCAGAGGCCAATAAATAAAAATGACTTTCAGCTTAGTAATAATAAGGTTTTAGAGCCATAAATCTGGCTGTACAGAATGTAAGATGTTTGTCCCCAACTCCTTCATTCCACCGTTTTTTTTCCAGCAAAATGAGCTGCAGGTTCCTTCAACAACTCAGTGAAGGCTCAGTCATCAACTGCTCCTTGCTCTGGATCCCCAGGGATGCAGAATGAGTTTTTGAGTGTGGATGCAATGCTGGGGTCCCAGCCAGCCTCAAAATTCTCAAGATGGAGTGTGCAAGGCAAGGAGAAACCTGGATATTTAGGGACAGAAGCAGAGGCCTCAGCAGCAGGGAGAGGAAAGAAGAGGAGGAACCCACTGCAGAAATGTTCTAAGACAGGTGGAACGAGGCTGAGCAGCTCCAGGGCTAAACAAGGACGGGTGACACCTCTGCCTGAAGGGATCTCTTATTGGGATGGCAGCAGGAAACATCTCTTCCTTTAGCTGGCATGGACATCTGGAGTGTGCTGCAGTGCAGAGCCAGGAGCTTTGTTAAAGCAGGAAATCATATTTAATAATCCAGCCAGGAAAACCACTGGGAAGGGAACACAGCTGGAGGTGGGCAAGGGCTGCAGGACCAGGGGATGGTGCCACACACGCCAGTGGCACTGACAAAAAACACTTATTTTCTGTCACAGCCCCATCAGGGATTGGCCACATTTTCCCCCCTTGAACTCTGATTTAAAATAAGCATTTGAGTTCTTTTTTCTGCAATCATGAAGGATTACTCATGGCCAGAGTGAATCTATGTTTGTACCCATCTGGCTGTAATTATGGCATTCTGTATGCACACAATGTATATTTTGTGCATTGAACTGCTGGCATGGCTCTTGTTGAGACTCTCTTGATGCTTCAGTTCAAAGCTGAAGTTTTTTTTTTCACAGAGTTTTTTAACTTCCCGTAAAAATCTATTCTGGGCTGGGACTCCCTGTGCCAAGTCTCAGGCCAAGACTGAAATCTCTTTTATGAAATTTTAGTCTGAGCCAGGCTGGATGTTGTTCCAGTAGGTGGGTGAGGGCACAGAGTAAAACCTGCATGTCCTAAAGAACTGGATTTTGCATCATCACTTATAGAGGTGCAAAATGCTGCAGTTCTCAGCTGGGTTTTAAGCCCTTTCCTTGAAATCCAGGGATAAATTGTACTTGTTAATCATGCCCTGGGTGTGACTATCAGGATATTTTTGGTGTCCAGGAGCTGATGGCTTTGACAGCCCTTTGCAGTTTGGTGCAGCTGCAGCCTTGGAGCAGTAAACACTGCAGGAATTTGGGTTTTGCACAGTTTATTTCAGCCTCTTTCCAGCTCCCAGAAAGAGGCAGGCCTCTAAATGAGGCGCTCTGAATTCCTGCTGAAGGCAATCTGGGCTGAAGAGGATGCAAATGCATCCTCCTTGTTCTTTTCCATAGGTTTATTGATGCAAACACATCACTTCCAGTAAATGTGGAGGAGATCTCAGCCAGTGCCTGAGCCAGCAGTGTGCACAAGAAAAACAGATCTAAACAGTCACCAGATATGGGCAGGAATAGAGCTTGAGTTGGTTAATAAGTCCAAAGGAAAATGTAAAATAATTTGGGTTTCTCTGCATTTGAATCCAAGTAATTTCTGTGGTGGGCCTCTGGCTCCCAAAGGGCTCTGCAAGAGCTTTGATAAAAAAGGAGCTGTGAAAGAGCAGCTGTTTACCTGCAGCTTCTGCATCACTGCACAGAATCATTCCAGCACTCCTGGGCTCCCTGAAAAAGGGCTCTGCAGACTGAGGAGAGCAATCCATGCTCTTCCCAGACAGAGAGGATGGAAGGGCCACATCCACCAACCTGAAATCCCAGGACAATGTTCCATTTTACCATTTCTGGTCATTTATTTGTTGTCTCCTCACTGAACTTGTTCTGCCCTCTGCGCATCACAGAACCTCCCATTTTACCTTCCAGAAGCAGAGCCTGCCCTGCTGGAGGCACCTCCCTCCTGCTCTGCTCCACATCCAGCACAGAACATTTTCCACAGCATGAGCAGGGATGCACCAAAGATTTTGGGAATGGTCCCTTGTGACTGTAATGCTTTTTTTTTTTTTTTTTTTTTTTTTTTTCTCTTTGCTTTCAAAAGGCTGAGTCACAGAAAGAAAGAAAGGAAAGAAAGGAAATTCAGCCAGTCATGTTTCCTTTCTGGATGAATTCATGCATTCCCTCTGCAGTGCACTGAACTGTGCTTCCCTAATATCCTGTTTGCTGAGTTCCTGAGGTGAGCACCTGGGCACAACTTTCAATTTCAATGAAATAACTGATCCTTTGAACAGAGAGGGGAAGAGATGGCCCAGCCTGCAGGGAGGATGTGCTGCTGTGACCCTGAGCTCCTGGTGTGATGCTCAGAGTCCATCAGCCCAAAGTGATGAGGACTGGAAAAATTTCCCTCTGCTCCAGCATGAACAGCCCCAACTCCCTCAGCATCCCTGCACCCAGAGCCTCTGGAAGTTGCCATCATTTGGTGCCTGGTAGATTTGTTTAGATCCCTGTTCCACTTAAAGAGATGAAATTCTCCTCTTTGTCTTTAAATCCTTTTCCTTGCAAGTGTAACCTGGACAGGTCTGTGGTGCAAACACAGCACCCAGCTCCACCTCAGCACAGTCTCCTTCTGCACTGGAACAAATTCCATCACCTTTGGCTCTTTGTATCCACAAACAGAGATGATGTCTGAGGCACCTGAGCACACAGGGCTCAGTAAAAGTTAATTAGGTGCTGCTTTGAAGATGAAGAGCAGGGCAGTGCTTTAGGTTTTGGCTCTCTGGAACTTCTCTCCCTGTGGTGCAGTTGGGTTTGACTCTCAGGTGCTTTTTCTCTTTGGTGTTTCCCCAGTGCCAGGGCTGTCTCACCCACCTGCCAGGAACATTTTAGGGGATGTTTTCCTCCCAAATGACACAGCCAGATGTTTTGGAGCAGCCCCTCCTGTGCCCCTCACATTTTGTTGCTATGAATTGGGGTGTTGTAGCTGTGAACCTCTTCAGGAGGAGTTGTTGGGCTAAAATACCCTGAATTCCAAGAAGTTACAAACTTTGCAAATAGAGCAGCAAATCACAGATTCTTAGAGTGCTTTGGGTTGGATACTGCCTTTTTTCAACCTGGAAATGAAACTAGAGATAATTTAGTAAGGAGGTAATATAAGAGCAGATCTTTAACTAACACCTTCAGGAGCAGTTATGGAAAGATGTCCACAAAAGCCCACCCTCAAGGGATGATAACACATTTATAGATTTTAGGAAATTAGCAGGACTGATTAAAAAGCATCAATTAGCAGGACAAGTGATGATTCAATTCCCCTTCTCTGGAGTCCCCCCCAGCACTGGCTGTGCTTTACCCATGAGAATGGATCTCCAGGAGTTATTTTCAACCTTGGTTCCCAGGAAGAACTGAGATAGCTTTGGGACCTTGTACCCCCTTGGAGCTCTGGAATTTGTTTTGTCTTTCTGCCTAGGGAAAGGCCATGGAAAAGTACTGGTAGAACGAGCCACTAATACAAAATTTGTAAATAAGTGACAGTTACAAATGTGTGTGTGAAGAATAAGAGAACATAGAAAAGGAAAAAAGGCAAAACCCAAAGCAGCATCAGGAGGGACCTCAGAGACCAGCTGGTTCCAAGTTCCACTAGGCCAGGAAGAAGTGGAAAATGAATATGAGCAGTTATAGCTTTTGAAGTATAAACAGAGACCACAACAAAGTGACCAGAAGAATTCAGCCCCAGACAGGCTTTTATTGTGTTTAATGCTTGGTGGATGAAGATAAAAAGTTTTGGGGGGTTTTTTAATTGGAGTTGTAGTTACGTCATTGTATTTACTCAGTATTCTTCAGGCAATTATTTAATTAGAGTCCTTTGAGCTAATACTACTTGGTTAAGGTGGAAACTAAGGAAGAGAAAAGAAAGTTTTCATGAGATTTGTGCTGCTGTGGGGCTTGTGCCTAATGAGGGTCCTGGGACCAGGCTGGGGCTTCAATCCTGGAATTCCCAATCACTTCTGTGGGTGAAGGATGCAAAGGCTTCTGCATGGCTGAGATCTCATGCAAACAGAGCTTTTCACTGAATACTGTGCTGTGAGATCCTTTCCTTCTTTCCAGATGAGGACACAGTGTCCTGATCCCCATTTTCCAAGAAAGAAGCGTGGAGCCTGTGCTGTGGTTACAGAGCTGGGTCACTGCTGTGCGTGATGCTCCTGCACAAACCAACCCAGACTAGGAATTCCCAGCCCCTGCAGGGATCTGAGCAGTGAATCCAGGAGCTGCTGGTGTTTTCCTGAGCATGGATGCAGCGTCCCTGCAGCAGGATTCAGGATTCCTGCTCAGCTCAGCCTCTCCCAGCAGCTCACAGGAGGCACTCAGGAAATCAGAGCACGTCGGGCTGTGCTCAGATCACACTCAGCTGAGGGAACAGGGTGATGAACAAACATCCCAGGGGGATTGATCACATCCCAAAGGCAGCAAAAGCTGCTCAGGGACTCAGGCCCATCCAGAGGGTGACAGGGATCCCAGAGAGGGAATAACTCCGTGGGAAGCATCACAGGAACCAGCACCCTGTAACAGCAGGATTTTAGTGTTGGTATTCAGAGCAGCATTTTCAATGCCTTAATTATATTTTGGGTAATGCAATAAAATCCTGGTGACCTTGTGGATGCAGGCAGGAGCTGGGAGCAGTGGATGGAGTGAAACCTTAAATCCCGAAGCCCCCAGCACATATTTCCAGCTCCTTTCCTCTGCTCCCCACCAAGGCTGTGCTGGGATGTGGAAAGGGGATGTCCCAGGAGAATGGGAGCTGCAGAAAGGATGGGGTGTCCCTGGAAGGGGGGATCTTCCAGAAGGTGTGGTCCCCAAGAGGAGAGAATCCTTGGAAAGGGGGGGTCACTTGAATTGGGGCACCTGGAGGATGGGGTTCCTGGGAGGGGGGATCATGGATCACCCAGAGAATGGGGTCCTGGGAAAGGGGTGCTCAGGAGTGAGAGGAATGTGGATTTGTCTTTACAAATGAGCTGTGGGTCTGCTGGTAGATAAAACCAGCACTGAGAGATAAAAGAAACAATGGGATGGATTCCACTGATGGATGAATGGGAAAAGATATTTGCCTTTACTAACAAACTGTGGGTTTGCTGATAAATGAAATTGGATATTGGAAGATGAAAGAAGCAATGGGGAAAAACAATGAATTCTATAAGAATTAAAAATGAAAAGGGAGGTTTGTGCATTAGAGGGGAATCTCAGGTATCAGGTGTTTGGGCAGTCTGTGCCTCTCAGGTACCTCAGCCCAAGGGGCAAGTGAGAGGGAAATTGGGATAAAAAGGAAGCTGAGTCCTTCAAAAATTGGAGAGACCCCAGGGGAATGCCCCATGGCCTCTCCCTTTATTCGAATAAAGTTACAGGACTCCTCTGTCTCCTTTTTGGGCATAAACTTCTGGTGTTTGTGGATTAATTTTCCTGACAGGAGGATTTGGGTCACTTGGAGGATGGGGTTCCTTGGGAAGAGGAAGAGGAGGAGGAGGAGGAGGTATTCGGACAAGGGGGCTCAGCAGGAGAATGGGATCCCCGTGAGGAGCGAGTCCTGGGGAAGGGGGGTCACCCGGAGGATGGAGCCCTCGGGAGGGGTCCCCGGGAAGGAAAGGGGATCCTGTTTCGGCGGTGTCCCCGGGAGGGAAGGAAGGTCACCAGCAGGGACGAGTCCGGCACTGCGGAGCGGGCGGGGCAGGCGGGCGGTACCGGGAGGTACCGGCAAGGTTCGGGGGGTACCGGGGGGGTTCGGGGCTCCTCCGATCGCGGAGGGGCGGTCCCGGGGCCGGGGGGCGGCGGCAGGAGCCGGGTCCGGCCCCTCTCGGCTCGGGGGGGACGGGAAGGGGAAGGAGCGGGGAGGAAGAGGAGGAGTTGGGCTGCACCTGGTGCGCGTCACTACTCGCGAGTGCCGATGGCTGGGGCAGCCGAGCCGGCGGGGCTGGGCGCAGAGCGGTGAGAAAAGCGCCTTTCCAGCGATTTAGAGTCGGGAAAACGAGAGGTGTGGATAGCAACGATGTCCTTCCTCTGAGACACGCGGGGGAGCCGGGGCTGGGGCGCGGTGGGGATGCGGGAGGGTGCTGGGGATACTCGGGGATGCTGAAGATGCTCGGGGATGCTCAGGGATGCTCAGAGGTTGCTCGGGGATGCTGGAGAGGCTCAGGGATGCAGGAGGATGCTCAGAGGATGCTGGAGGTGCTCAAGGATGCAGGGGTATGCTCAGGGATGCTGGAGATCCTCGGGGATGCTGGAGATGCTCAGAGGATGCTCAGGGATGCTGGAGATCCTCGGGGATGCTGGAGATGCTCAGAGGATGCTCAAGGGATGCTGGAGATGCTCAGAGGATGTTGGAGATGCTCAGAGGATGCTCAGGGGATGTTGGAGATGCTCAGGGATGCAGTAGGATGCTCGGGGATGCTTAGGGATGCAGGAGAATGCTCAGGGATGCAGGAGGATTCTCGGGGATGCAGGAGGATGCTCAGGGATGCAGGAGGATGCTCGGGGATGCTCAGGGATGCAGGAGGATGCTCAGGGATGCAGGAGGATTCTCGGGGATGCAGGAGGATGCTCAGGGATGCAGAAGGATGCTCGGGGATGCAGGAGGATGCTCAGGGATGCAGAAGGATGCTCGGGGATGCTCAGAAGATGCTCAGGGATGCTGAGGATGCTGAGGATGCTGCGGGAGCCGTGCAGGGACAGCCCTGCCCGGCTCTGCTCCGTGTCATTCCTTGTCCCCGCAGGGAAACAGGGACGAGTTTGGAGGGAACGGATTTGCAGCCCCGGGCAGGGCAGGGGTTCCCCTTGGGGCTGATAAGGAAGAAAATTCAGAGAAGGGAGAAAATTCAGCCGTTTTTAAAAATTACAACGTAAAGCATTTCTGTTGTGTTGTTATACCCTGAATTTAAACAATTGAAGCGCTGTGAAGAGCACAGCAGAGTTTTGCTGAAGTGCCACCTCGGCTGTTGCCTTGTAGCAGCAAGATCAATAATGTTATTTTCTTGCCTTTCCACGGGGTTGTTCACTGATGAGCTGTTTTTGCCTCGAGGCACAGCTCATTTAGCTGTGGCTGACGCCCCTCTTGTTTGGATTTCGTTTGGGGTTTTTTGGTTTGTTTTTTTTTTTTGCTTGAAAGACATGGCAAACGTGATGTGCAGCACTAAATCACCATGTGACCTTTACAGGGGAAGGGAGGGGTGGCTTCCCAAGGATCATCTGAGCATTATTGAAGAATCACTGGTGTCTCTGATGTGAATTAAAGCCCAAGCCCAGCCATTCCCTTGGGATGGCTTTGACTGAGATGCCCACAGGGGTTTGTGTGTCCCCCACACCCCAGATCAGCACAAATCACAAGCCAGTGCCTAAACTGAGGAGGATTCTCACAGGTTGAGAGTATCTTCATTTTGTCTGCTAGTAATCAATTAAAATGCCGTGGCAGCTTTTTCTGCTCAGCCTCTGTGTTTATCTCCTTCATCTGGAGTTTCAAAAGGGATTTTGGTTGTTTTTTTTGTCCCCCAAATACAGTTTTTCACCGTTCAAGTGATGCTTCTTCAGTGTCCTTCATCCTTCTGTAGCTTCCATGGAGGTGGCAGGTGTAATATGAAAAATTAATTAACATTCTTCACATGACCCTTCCTCCAACCTGGGTGATGTAAATGAAAGCATGGCAGAGTTCCAGTGGGGATGTGGGAGGATTTTGGGTTTTAGAAGTGGATAGAAAATAATTAGAGATCCAGTAACTGGCACTGGTGATTGAACCTTGTTAAATCATCTTTGCCACTTTTGGGGATTTAATTAAAATATTGTGGCTGAGGGAAGGGATTGCTGGGTTAGACCCTTGTGTGGTGTTGAAGGAGCTCAGTGGAGTTTCTGCTCCTGGGAGTGCTGTTGGAATGTGCAAACAGTGGCACTTCCAGGGCATGCTGTGAGCATGGGGGGCAAGCACAGTGATTTTCATGACCTGTAATCAAGAACTGCCACTTTTGATTATTTTTCAAACACTCTGCTGTCACTGGGAAACGTTTCTTGCCTGAAAATATCCAGAGGAGTTGTACTCATTTTTCCTGCAGGGCTTGGTTACTATCATAGCTTGGTGTTGAATCATTTTGTGGTTGGATTTTTTTTTTCTTTAAGCAAAATATTTTTTTATTTTTAATTTCTTTCTCATTTTTGGAGAAGTGTCAGTGTGAGGGCAGCACTCCAGGCTGGAGGTGGGATCCCTTCCCAGAGCTGCTCTTGCAGTGATGTGCAGCTGTATCCCACATCCCTCGTGCTTGCAGGGGTCACTGCTCCTGGAGGACCCCAGAGCCAGCCTGGGAGCAGGGATTTGGTTCCTTTATCCCCTTTTCCCTCCTCTCATCCCTCCCATGCTCAGACAGGCTCTCTGTATAAAGTATTTGTGTATTTATAGTGGTGCTGACATCTGAGGAACTTCCTGTGTCCCACTACTGAGGTGATGTCTGTGCTCCAAAAAAAGATTTCCCCATTGGAATCCAGCCAGGGAAGGAAGTTTGAGCCATGTGGTGTCTGACAGATAACTGGGAACCCAGAGCTCCAGGAACACCAGCCTGCCTCTGGAATGGGGATAGATCCCTCCATTCTCCACTGGGTTTTGGCTGGAGGAGTAACTCAGTTTTTCACTGGGCTGTTGTGGTGGCTTTGTGGCACTGTCCCCTCTGAGCAGCTCGTGGGTCTTTGTTTCACCTGCCCAGGTGAAATGTTCCAGCATTCCCAGCTGAGGAAGCAGAGGGAGATGGAGACTGCCCCCTGATTCCCAACCTCAGGCAGCACCAGGAGTGGCAAAACCCAGGAGAGAAGAACCCTCCCAACCCCAGGTATGTGCAGGCATTGCCCAAAAGAACATTTCCCATTTAAATTCATTTATTCTCTGTGAGGTTAAGACCTCTGGTGCTCTAGGCACAAACTTCATCAGGTAATCTCTAAATAAGCAAAGCAGCTAATAGTTAAAAAGGTTATTTATTGCAAAGCACATCTTATTGCAAGGCACATCAATCTCAAAAACCAAGCAGACAAGCAATGGCAATAAGTGAATGGCTAAAGCCACATGGCTAAAAGCACCAACTCTCCCCAATACAAACTCTTATATAGGATTTTTCCAACAAGCTGAGACACAATCTCAGACCATCACTCCTTAACCTGTTAGAATTCCAGTTTCTTAGCACACCAGGTTACCTGTAGAACTACACATACACTCTATCTTGTTCTATCTAAGAAATGTCAGCAATATTCTTACTATAGCTCTATTATGTCTAAGTCCTGTCTTCAGCTGTGGGCCTGGAGCCTCTACTGAAGATATCAGTGTGTTTTCAACCTTCACTAGAACTTGCTCTGCTACTCTGGCATTTGAAATCTTTCACTTACTAAAAGCATTAGAACTCACCCTAAAATTACTGACTTACTTCTGCTTAAATGTCTGCTTTATGTGTGAGTGGCTTAATATACTTCAACCCATCCAAAGGCTTTAATTCAATCCCTGCACTCTGATTTCTCTCTGAAGGATTCAGAGAAACCCCTGACTCAGTGACTCCAGCAATTCTCCCTCTCCCAAAGGCCACGTGCAGCACTCCTGGAATGATGGAGAGGCTCAGCTGGGCTGGAGCAGAGTTGTGTGCTGCTGGCTGTGCTCCAGCAGGGAAGGGGGTTACTCATGCCCAATTGCACTGCTGGCCCCAGGGCTGCTGGCACTGCTCTCCCTGCTCTGGCTGCCTGCCCTCTGCTCCTCCATCCCTCAGCAGCAGTTGGGATCAGTATCTACAGGGAGAAAAATGGAAATAAACCCATGTCCTCATTTAAGGACAGGTGTCTGCCAAGAAAGGCAGGAGCTTCTCTTTGAAATGGAGAATGTAAACCCCCTCCCTCTGAATTATTATAAATTTGAAATTAATGGGCTCTCAGGCAAAGATTGGGGAATTAAGAATAACAGTTCTTTACTGGGAAAATTAAAATAGCAATGCAGTATTACACAGAACAATCCCAGCCCTGCCAGAGTCAGAATCCAAGCTGACACCCGTCAGTCAGTCAGGGTGTTGGCACAGTCCCATTCAATGGTGGCTGCATCCTCCTGCAGGGGCAGATGTGGTTCAGCTGGAGCAGTGCTCCTGGAGAAGGTGCAGTTTCCTCTGAAGCTCCAGGGATGATGTGCAAAGGTCTGGTTTTCCTCTGGAATCCAGTGGAAAGAAGGTGCCTTGGTGTCCAAAATCTCAGTTTTTATCTGGGTAGGAAAGGCTTGGCTCCTCCCCTGGCTGGAGCATCTCCCATGGGATGATGGAATTTTATCAGTCATGCCCTGGGACTCAGTGGCCATGAACAGGAGATATCTCCTGGAGGGAGGATGGGCTGTGGGAAGATAAAGATGATTGCCCAGCTGGTTTTTAACAATGGCCCATTAACAGGAGATATCCCCAGAGAGATCAGGGTCACTGCCCCACCCGGCTGCAGCAGGTGGGGACAGAATTCACATTTCTGGCCACATCAACCCAGCACAGCCCAGCTTAGCTCAGGGCTGCTGAGCTGGCCTAGAGCTGCTCCTGCCCTGGGGTGGCTCTGAGGCATCTTCAGCCCAAATTCCTGTTGGATTCCCAATTTCTCTCATTGCCAGTTGATCTGTGTGACAGGCACATAGCTTGTATCAGAAGGCATTAAAACATGAAAAACTGAAAATGGAACCTTTCTGTGAAAATATAAAAATAAAAGGTGCTGAATGCTGCAGCTGCCTGGCCTTGGCTTTGGAAATTCTTTTGTCATTTAATAAAAATTTATTTTTTTTTCTTCTTAAACTAGTGCTGAAAGATGGCACCAGCTGCTCCAAGAGAAGCAGGAGTGTGGAGGCAAACCCGAGCTCTGTTGTTCAAGAATTGTCTCATTAAGTGCAGGACTAAGAAAAGCAGTGTCCAGGTAAGGGGTTATCCTGCTTCCAGCACATCCTGTTTCCCAAAATCTCTTAAGGGACAGGAATTATATTTATATTTATATTTATATTTATATTTATATTTATATTTATATTTATATTTATATTTATATTTATATTTATATTTATATTTATTACTATTACTATTACTATTACTATTACTATTACTATTACTATTACTATTACTATTATTACTATTATTACTATTATTATTGACATAAATTATTACTATATTTATTATTATTATCATAATCATGTAACAATATATTCATTAATATAATTAATAAAACAACCATTATAAAACAATATTTTATTTTATTTTAAAACAAAACTCCATTTTATTTTAAGGTTTGCAGAGCTTTACTGTCTGCTCAGAATTTTGGGGTGAAATAGGTTTTTTCAGAAGGTGTTTTGTGATCCTTTGTTTAAAAAAATATTCTAATGTTTATCCAGATAATAGACCTGATTATTAAACTATATTATTGTTTTATAATAAAACTGTAATTATATCATTATATATTAAATCAGTAATTATATATGTAATACATTTAAAGGATATATTAATGAATATATAGTCAATTATATTAGGTAGTATAATTATCTAATAATACTCTTAGGTATTAGGTGTATAATAATAATTCATTTTTTTTTGGTGCAAGAGGTGCTTTTCCTGCTGTTTTTCTTGTTCTGGCTGATCCTGATGACGTTTTTTTTTCAATATTCCATATTTTCTTGGTGCTTTTCCCACTCATTTCCCTGCCCTGGCTGATCCTGATGAGCACCCAATGAATTTTTTTAACCCTTTAAAACACCACAATTTAAAAATATCCCATTTTTTTGTGTGCAGGAAGTGCTTTTCCCACTGTTTTTCCTGTTCTGGCTGATCCTGATGAGCATGATGCACCCTCACAGGAAATTTGATGAGGTGGCCAACACAGACCTGGGCCCCCTGGACACCTCAGTGCTGGTGAATTTTGTCATTGGCTACACCCCCCCCACGGCCTTGGCTCGGGAAATCATGAAGAAAGTGGCTTTTGATAACTTTGAGGATGGTATTCAAACTTAAATAATTTTTTTATCCCTCTCCTATCTCTGTTTGAATGGTGCTGTAATAAAAAAAATCTGATTATTTTCCAAGGGAATAAATATTTTTTTCATTTATTTTGGGTTTTTTTTCTTTTCTGTTTTTTTATTGAGTTTTTTTTTAGGATTTTTTTCTGGTTTTAGGGGATTTTTATTGCTTCTGAGTGGCTTTTTAATTGGTTTTAAGAGTATTTTTACTGGTTTGGAGAGGTTTTTTTTAGGTTTTAGGGGTTTTTTTGCTGTTTTAGGAGGGGTGTTGATTTTGAGGTTTATTTATTGGTTTGGGGTTTTTTTTTTTGCTGGTTTGGGTTTTTTTTTTTTTTTTTTGCTGGTTTTAGGCCACCCCCACCCATGGCTCAGGAAATCATGAAGAAAGTGGCTTTTGATAACTTTGAGGATGCTATTCAAACTTAAATCATTTTTTTATCCCTTTCCTATCTCTGTTTGAATGGTGCTGTAATAGGAAAAATCTGATTGTTTTCCAGGGGAGGAAATATTTTTTCATTAGTTTTGGATTTTATTTTATTTTATTTTTTTTGTTTAGTTTTTTTTAGGATTTTTTTTCTGTTTTTGGGGATTTTTATTGCTTCTGAGTGGCTTTTTAATTGGTTTTAAGAGTATTTTTACTAATTTTGAGAGGTTTTTTTACATTTTAGGGGGTTTTTTGCTGTTTTTGAAGGGATGTTGATTTTGAGGTTTATTTGTTGGTTTGGGGTTTTTTTTGCTGGTTTGGGTTTTTTTTTTTTTTTTTTTTGCTGGTTTTAGGCCACCCCCACCCATGGCTCAGGAAATCCAGAGGAAAAATTGACTTTAGATAAATTTGAGGATGATATTCACACCTTAAATCTTTTTTTTTTCCCTCCTATCTCATGTTGGAGCTTGTGTTTGAATAGGAAAAATCTGTTTATTTTCCAGAGCAGGGAGTATAAAGGTGTTGGGTTTTTAGGTTGATTTGTGGGATTTTTGCTGCTTCTAGGAGGGTTTTTTGTTTTTTTGGGGTAGTTTTCTGTTGGTTTTAGGGGGGGTTTTTTTGCTGGTTTTGGGGTTTTTTGTTGGTTTGGGTTTTTTTTCTATTGATTTTAGAAGTTCTTTGCTGGTTTTGGGGTTTTTTGGTTGATTTGTGGGGTTCTTACTGGTTTTAGGAGATTTTTTGTTGTTTTGGGGTGTTTTTTCTATTGGTTTTAGGGATTTTTTTACTGGTTTTGGTTTTTTTGGTTGGTTTTAGATATTTTTGTTCATTTGGGTTTTTTGGTTCGTTTTAAGGCGCTTTTTTGCTGCTTTTGAGGCTTTTTTGGTTGATTTGTGGGTTTTTGCTGATTTTAGGATTTTTTTTATTCTTTTGGGATGTTTTTCTATTGATTTTAGGGATTTCTTGCTGGTTTTGGGTTTTTTTGTCACTTTTAGGGATATTTTTGTTCATTTGGTGGGTTTTTTTGTTGGTTTTGCATATTTTTGTTCATTTGGGTTTTTTGTTGCTTTTAAGGGGCATTTTTGCTGCTTTTGAGGCTTTTTTGGTTGATTTGGGGTTTTTTGCTGCTTTTGGATGTTTGTTTTTTTTTGTTTTTTTTTTTTTTTTTGGTTTGGTGCTTTCTTGCTGATTTTGGGGCAGGGAGGTTGTTGATTGTCACCACAAAATGAATAAAAAATGAATAATTTTTAAATTAACACTGCCAGGGCTTATCACAGAGGAATATTTGAGTGAGGAGGAGCTGGAAGAAGCAAGTTTTCTCAAACCCTCCAACTTTGTGGGGGTGGTGTTCAAGGATTCCATGTCCTACCAGCTGAGGTTCCACGACTCCATTGCCATGTCCTCCATCTATACAGAATCCAGAGGTAAATCTGCAAGAGGAACAAGCTGGAAAATCATCCCATGTTTTTCTTTTTTGTTGTTTTGGGGTTTTTATTTATTTTTTTTTTTGGCTTGCTGTGGGGTGTATTGGTTTGTGTGGGTTGCTGGAACTCGTTTTTTTTTGGGATTTTAATTTGGGATGGGCTGGCTTGGAAGGGATGCTGAAGATGAGAATTCCCAATTTTCCCTGCAGCCACCTGCTCCAGCCTGAGGAAGAGCTGTGAGTCTGTGACCTACTGGAGCTCAGGGTTCACAGCACTGCAGGCCTGCATTGATGCTGCCATCATCCAGGTCAGAAACCCCACCCAACCCCAAACATCCCATCAAATCCCACAAAATCCCACAAAATCCCATCAAATCCCACCCTCACCCCAAGGAGGGGTAGATTAAGGGGCTCCCCAGGTTGTTTAATCTGTTTGTTAGTTCTGAGAGATGCTGTGTCAGATCCCAGCTGGGATCTGATAAGAAGGCAGAAGTTTTGGGGTGGGTTTGCCCATGTTTTGTCCAGGTACCACTGGAAAAATCCCATCAAATCCCACAGAATCCCATAAAATCCCACCCTCACCCCAAGGAAGGGCACATCCAGGGGCTGTTCAGGTTCTTTAATTTGTTTGTTAGTTCTGGAAGATGCTGTGTCAGATCCCAGCTGGGATCCAGGCAGAGTGTTTTGTCCAGGACTGTTTTTTCCAGGATTTCCCCAATCCTGTTGGGTTGGATTGTGAGGATTTTTGTCTCCATTTCCATCCCCAGTGATGCTGAACATCCAGCACAGCCCTCCTGAGAGCACAAAGCTCACCCCAAAATGCCAAACAGGGGCTGTGGAATTTTCCTTGTTTTGCTGTCAGAGTTGCTCAGCACTTTTCCCCAGTTTCCCTCCCCTCACCCTGCTCGTGGTGACAGCAAATTCCATCTTTTTAAGTGACAGAATTTCAGAAATTCCACATTTCCTAATTTTATCCCCAGGCTTTCAGGTGTTTTCCAGTGTCCCTGCTTTTGGGATTTGGGGTCAGGAAGGTTTTGGGTTCTCCAGCATGGGGGGAGTGGTTGGGATGGGGCTGAAAAATCAGAAAAAAAATCAAAATAACTTTTCTTCCTTTTCTTTCCAGCTGAAAACAAACCATTCTGTTTGGGAACAGCTGGATCTGACCAGAGCCATGGTGATGGGAGAGGCTGCAGTGGTGGAAATTGATAATTTCCCTCGTGCAATCATTTTAATTTACCTGGTGATTGCATTCTCTCCCTTTGGGTATTATTTGGCAATTCACATCGTGGCAGAAAAGGAGAGGAAGCTGAAGGAGTTCTTGAAAATTTTGGGACTCCATGACACTGCCTTCTGGTATGTGTTTGGTATAACCTGCTCCTTATAAAAGAAAAAAAAAAAAAAAAGTGAAGAAATATTAAAAAAATATTTCTTGTCAACCTCTTATATCCCACCCTCCAATTTTAATTTTTTTTCATTCTTAGATTGAAAACAACCAAAATCTCTGTACAATCAGAGGGACCAGTGCCATGAAAATATGAATATTTTAATAAGTAACCCTGCTGCATTTATTCCTGTAAAGCTACACCAGACTTAGAGGGATTAAAGCTCATAATGTGTGAGGTTTTTATGGAGGTTTTTAAGCATTTCTGGCTCACTACCTCCTTTCCTGGAAGCTCAACAGGTAACCTGCAGCCTGGCACATAATTAAATTAATCCAACTCTAATTTTAACGTGCCAGAGCAGTCTCAGCAACAGGTTTTCAATTGTTCCCTCACCCTGGTGAAAATTGGCCTGGGCAACAGAATATTTTATTTTTCTCCCAAATGATGTTTTAATTTGAAGTCATTGATAGCTGAGGAGATAAAACCAGGTTTTGCTTTGCCCTTTCTGGCAGGGTTTTCACATCTGCACTGAAACAGCCACCTGGGGTGCTTGGAATTATTTTTTTTTCAGTTGTTTCAGAGGAAATGTGTTATTTTTTTGCTGCCTGGACCCAAACCACCCCTGTTTGCTGAGGTCAGACTTGCTCCCAGACTCACAACTCTGCTTTCCAACAGAGGAGGATTTTATTACCCTGCCCAGCACCCTGTATTAAATTTTAAACAGAATTTCCTGAATTATTGAAACCTATGACTCTGTTACCCTCTTTTGCCTATACCAGGGAATTAATTATGCAGAAAGCTAAAACTCACCTGATTGTGCATCTTCAGCTCTCCTGGCTCTGGGATCAATCCCAGGGATGTTCCCAATAATAAAAGATTATTCAGGTTTTGTTGCATGCTTGCCCATTAAAGAGTGCTGGGTTTTGCTGTTTGTGTGGCTGGGGATTAATTCATTTTTCTGTTTTTTCCCCCATTTTTTCCTCCCTAGGCTGTCCTGGGTGCTGCTCTACGTGAGCCTGATTTTTGTCATGTCCATCCTCATGGCAGTGATTGCCACAGCCTCGTCCCTCTTCCCCCAGAGCAGTGCCTTTGTCATATTCCTCCTTTTCTTCCTCTATGGAGTCTCCTCAGTGAGTATTCCTGATCCTGATCCAGCCATCCCATCCCTGGGGGTTTGATGCTTTTATTCCCTTCCCATCTGATTTTGTTCTCTCTGCCAGAATATTTGGGGCAAATAGGGTTGAGCAGTGCTGGGAATCTGAGCTGCCCCATCCCTTCCTTGGGTTTTCTCCTGTTTTTAGGATGTTGTACAGGTGTCACCTGTCACCACAAAAAATGTTTTCCCTCCTGAAATATCTGAGTTTATATCAGGGTTTGAGTTCTAAACCCTCCACAGAACCATTCTGCAGTCCAGGTCCTCTTCAAAGCATTTCCTCTTACCACAGAGTGTGATGCTCAAACCATAATAAACTGTCAGAGAATTATAAAAAGCTACATTATAAATATATTTATGTACCCAGTTGCTTATCTGAGTTCATAAGAGGAAAGTTGGACTCGATCTTGAAAATCTTTTCCAGCTGAAAATGATTCCATGATTCTGTGTGTAGTGCTATAGTGACTATACCAGGAAAATTAAATTATATGATGGTCAGAGGCAGCTATGGTGTTTTCCTTAATTTTTCTACACAATTCCTATACTATTATTATTACTATTATTACTATTATTACTATTATTACTATTATTATTATTACAATACCTTCCTATCTGCTTTTCCCCCTGCCCTCAGGTTTTCTTTGCCCTGATGCTGACTCCTCTGTTTAAGAAATCCAAGCACGTGGGGATTGTGGAGTTCCTGGCAACTCTGGTTTTTGGCTTTGTGGGTCTCAACATTGTCCTGCTGGAGGATTTCCCCAAATCCTTCGTGTGGATCCTCAGCCCTTTGTGTCAGTGCAGCTTCCTGATTGGTGTTGCACAGGTAAATCCCCACCTGCACCAGCCATGGATCATTTGCAAAGGGGTTTTAAATAGATATTTTATTTTTAACAAGCTAGTGATGTTGGAGAAAAAGCTTTATTTGATAAATAAATATCCAGCAATGTCAAGGAGCTGTTACTCATTGTGATCTCAGACCCTTTCTCATTATTTTGGTTTTTTTGCCAAGTTTTGCACTGTGCTGTTTTGCCTTTTTGGTGTGTGACATCTGTGCCTGCAGGTCATGCATCTGGAGGATTATGAAGATGGGGCAACATTTGCAAACATCAATGCTGGTCCTTACCCTCTGTGTATCTCTCTGATTCTCCTGGTGCTGGACAGCATCTTCTACCTGCTTGTAGCTGTCTACCTTGACCAGGTGATCCCAGGTGAGTTCCTGAGATCCTGAGCCCCCCAGGCTGGCATCTCCCCTAAATTCTGTGCAGAAGGGAGGTGATGCTGTTTTCACATAGAATTTTACACTTTTATCTGAAATAATTTATATTCTGTTAAAACTGTGAGATGTGAGGAGACGTTTTGGCCTGGCTTTAAAAAGGTAAATTTTCCCCTATTTCTAGAGGAAAAACTTCTTTCTTGAGTTAACTGCAACCTCACAATTTACAATTTCCTCTTGGAGGGCTGGAAATCAAAGACTGCTCTGCCTCTCCCTGTGACAGAAGCAGTTGAACCTAAAACACAGAATAAAGTCATTAATCTTGAGATTAAAGCCTGGTTAAGCCCCTCAGCTCTCTTCACCTCCAGTCCTTCTCTTTTCTCCCTGCCACATTTAATTCACTGCTCATTCAGCACTGGGGATTTCTCTGGAATAAAAGATTGGCACATTTATTTAAATACTCAGCAAAAGTGGAGCTGCCAGCAGTGGGCAAAGGGAATCTGGGAATTTGGCTGATGGAATTGCTCAGGAGCAGAGGTGTGGGCTGGCTGCAGGAGGAGCTGAGAGCCCAGAGCTGAGGGATGTTTGTGGTTGGAATTAATTCCCTTTATTGCTTTTCCCCCAGGGGAGTTTGGGCTGCGGCGCACGCCCTTCTTCTTCATGAAGCCCTCCTTCTGGTCAAAGCACAGGAAAAACTACAAGGAGCTCTATGAGAGCAGCATCAATGGCAGCCTGAGCTTCAGTGAGATTGTGGAGCCTGTGCCTGCAGAGTTCCAGGGCAAGGAGGCCATCAGGTAGAGCCCCTGCCCTGCCTGGGGCTGAACAGCTCACCTGAATTTTCAGGGCAGGTTGAGAACCAACCTTGGCTCTTCAAACCAGAGCCCTCCACAGAGAATCCCCATATCCCCATCCTCAGGGCTGTGGATCAGAATAAATCCTTGGGGAGAGGCTTTGGTGTGGGCTGAGTTCCCCTGCCCAGCCCTGCTGCTTTTCCATTCCTTGGTTTCTCACTGAGGCTGTGAGCAGCTGCAGATGTTGGTTACAGATGTTGGAATGGGAGGGTTCAGCTCCTGGGAGTGCACATTTGAGGGGAAAAACCAGAATTCTGGGTTCATGGGAAGGCTGTGGTGTTCTCCTAGACCAGAGGGGAATTTCATGGTGGTTTTGCTCAGCTGCCACCTACAAGATCTGAAGAAAACAGGGGAATGGTGTCCACACTGTCACCTTCCGTGCTGTGCTTTGTGTCACCTCTTGTCTTGCTGTCCTGTGCTGTTTGGGGTTCCTGAGCTGTTGTTCCCAATGTCCTTTTAGCCCTTGTTTCCTCATTTCCCAGTGGTGTGTCCTCATGGGAGATGGGGAACTCTGCATCTCCACTCCTGGCTGGCTTTACTAATCCCAAATATTTGAGTTTGGTGAGCAGCAGGAGTTTTGTGTTGCCCACAGCACCCACATCTCTTTGGGCATCTGCCACAGGTTCAGGAGTCCAGTTTTAATCCTGATGTTCCCATGAGAACATCATGGCTGTTGTTGCATTATTCATCCACCCAGGACTCTTTCCACATTATCCCTCCACCAGCTCCAGCATTTTCACACAGTCTTGTCATCTTCCCATGTGCAGGTTTTATTTTCTTTCATACTCATTCTGTTCCCCATTACTCGCCCTCCATAATCCACTCACCATCTCATTTTCAGAATGATGAGGCTTCCAAAATCCATTCTTGGTTTGGTGCCTCCAGATAAACTGGTTGTTCTTTTCCTTTGGAAGAACAGCAGGGCTGGAGAGGAAGGTTTTTACTTCTCTCTCGGCTTCCTTTTACCTGATTTTGATCAAGGGCTGTCAGGAATCACATCTTTGGAGTCCATTCTGCTGACACCTCTTTTCCATCTCGTGTCTGTGGAGTTTCTGTTGTGTTGAGCAGCTGCTGGGGAATAGCTGGGGAGAAGAAGTTCCCTTTCCTCTCTTGGGAAGCCTCTAGTGCATTGTTGCACCATGTGAAAGAGACTCAGATTTGAAATAATTCAGATTATCATCACAGGAAATACCTCAGAAGGGGACCAGGAAAAACTTTCTGATGCCAGAATGGAGATGAGCAAAGTTTTGGGAGAAGCTGTCCAGTCTCTTGACTTGCCTTGATGGGTTTTTAACACAGCTGGTGACACTCTGGTTGGCTTGTGCTTGTTGCTGAGTGTTGATGTCTCCAAATGCCATGTAAAGGTGCTGAGATAGTTGATGCCATGATCTGTCTTCTTTCAGGATCAGCTGTGTTCAGAAAACATTCAGGAAAAAGGGAGAAACCGTGGAGGCTCTGAGAAGTAAGAACATTTCAGCTTTTTAGCTGCTCGTGGGATGCAGAGGAGCAGTAGCTGAGTAGCTGAGTGATTTTTGTGTGTCAGTTCAGGCTGGGTTTGGTTTCTGTTGGAGGGGTGGGGCCCTGGAGCACAAATGCCAGATATGCTTGTGTGTGTCCTCTCTCACAGTGGTGTCTAAAATGAGCCCTTCATCCCTCAGGAATGCCTGCTGGCATCACTCCCAGCTCCTCCTCTGCCCTGTAGTGATGTCCCCTCCCCTGCCCCACCTCCCTGGTGGTGTCACCTCCTTCCCCTGGGTCCCTTTGAGACGTGGCCACCCCAATGGGTGGGACCATCCCAGCCTGGCCATGGGGTGTCCCCCAGGCAGAGAGTGAATGCAACCCCAGATGTGAGCATCTGGATTGAGGCTGGGGAGCCAGGATCCCCCCTGACCCTGCTCTTGCTGTGCCCTGGAGCAGATTTGTCCTTTGACATCTACGAGGGGCAGATCACGGCGCTGCTGGGGCACAGTGGCACCGGCAAGACGACGCTGATGAACATCCTGTGCGGGCTGTGCCCTCCCTCTGACGGTGAGTGCGGGGCTGCAGCACCTCTGCTGCTCTGTGGCACCTGCTCCAGAGCTCTTGGCTCCTGTTTCACTGGGTTATCTTAAATGAGCAAAGCAGCTAATAGTTAAAAAGGTTATTTATTACAAACCACATCAGCCTCAGAAGGCAATAGCAAAAAGCAATGGCAGAAGCAGTGGCAATAAGTGAATGGCTAGAAGCCAGAATGGCTAAAAGCAAGTGGCTAAAAGCCACATGGCTAAAATCACCAACTCTCCCCAATACAAACTCTTATATAGGATTTTTCCAACAAGCTGAGACACAAGCTCAGACCACCACTCCTCAACCTATTAGAATTCTGGTTTCTTAGCACACCAGGTTACCTATAGAACTACACATACACTCTATCTTGTTCTATCTAAGAAATGTCAGCAATATTCTTACTATAGCTCTATTATGTCTAAGCACTGTCTACAACTGTGGGCCTGGAGCCTCTGCTGAAGATATCAGTGTGTTTTCAACCTTCACTAGAACTTGCTCTGCTACTCTGGCATTTGGAACCTTTCACTTACTAAAAGCATTAGAACTCACCCTAAAATTACTGACTTATTTAAATGTCTGCTTTATGTGTGAGTGGCTTAATATACTTCAACCCATCCAAAGGCTTTAATTCAATCCCTGCACTCTGATTTCTCTCTGAAGGATTAAGAGAGACCCCTGACTCAGTGACTCCAGCACTGGGGGATCCCTGCTGCCCACCCTGGCCTGACGCCCTTGGTGCTGGTCCCAGCTTGCACCCCATTTTCTCTGGGTGAAGTCTGAAAGAGCCCCTTGCAGTCCTGTCCATGCAGGGCTGTGAAATTCTCTCTGCTGATTCCATTTCCAGAGGAGAGTTCCCAGCCCACGGCAGGGGTGGGAATGAGCTGAGCTTTAGGCCCACCCCAACCCAGCCCATTCCATGATTTGGTGCTGGTTCCTTGCAGGGTTTGTGTCTGTCTACGGGCACAGAGTGTCTGAGATCGAGGAGATGCTGGAGGTGCGGCAGATCGCGGGGGTGTGTCCCCAGGCCGACATCCACTTCGACATCCTGACTGTGGAGGAGAACCTCTCCATCTTTGCTGCCATCAAGGGCATCCCCCAGAACGATTTGATACAGGAGGTAACTCACCTGGCCACGGCTGTTGTCTTAAGTGTTCATTTTTAACCTGTAAATCAAAATATCCCTGCAGGGTTTTCCTTTTGCAGGGAAATACTGATTTGTGGTACAATGCACAAAGAGGCACAGACATATTTAGGCAAGGATAAACCTCTAATTTTTCCTAAGATTAAATTGCCCATTAAATATTTTAAATCTGGTATTTAGGTCCAATTACCATTAAACTTTGTGTATAGGTTGTGCAGTTCACAGAACACACTGGGAAACAGCAGCAGCTAATTTGAGTGTTAATTGTTAATATTCTAGTTTTAAAAATTAATAGTTCTTTTTTTTTTAAACAATAAATGTGCTTCTTGTGTTTTCAAGGTGCAGAAGGTGTTGCTGGATTTGGAGATGCAGCCCATCAGGGACAATCAAGCCAAAAAACTGAGTGGGGGGCAGAAGAGGAGGCTGTCAGTGGGAGTTGCTGTTCTTGGGAACCCCAAGGTGAGAGGGCTGGAATTATTCCCAGCTTGGTGTTGCTGATCCATGGAAGGCTTGGTCTCTCTTGTCAAAACCAGCTAGTGTGCAAAATACAGAAATTGTTCCTTTGAGCCACTTTTTATCTTCATTTATAATTTAATTACAATCATATCAATCTCTCAACCTTTGTGCTTGAGGCTCAGGTAGTGGCAGCAGCTTTGGGTTTGATCTCTTTGGCAAATAGATCACGTGGCAAAGTTTTGTGTGTCATTTCTGGCAGGTAGCATTTATCCCCAGCAGTGAAATTGTTGGATGCTTTTCTTCCAAAGCCACCCATGAGCAGGAGCAGAGCCAGAGAGCTCTTTTGTGTTACAGCTCTGTCATTTCTGGCCTGTGAGGATGGGGACTGCTTGGAGATCTGTGGTTAAAAATGATGAGTGTGACAGTTCCTGGGGGTTTAACAGCAGGTGTGTGCATTTAACCTTCAGCAGAAAAAGTGAATCAATGGCTAAATTATGATTCTACCACACAATTCTGTTGGAACCAGAATAAAACAAGCTGTGGCATTAATTCATTAGAGGATTTTTCTGTTTGCCACAACAGGAGATGGATTTATTCAAAGCACAGTGACAAAAGCTTGTTAGTGTGGGATGTTCCCAGTTTCAGAGGAATACCTGGCAGGTTGCAGACAAACCCTCCTGGCTGTGCTGGGGAGGGATTTCTGAGCTCAGGGCTCTGTAAAGCCCTGCTGGTCGTGCCCAGGTTCTGCTGCTGGACGAGCCCACGGCGGGGATGGATCCCTGCTCGCGCCACATCGTCTGGAACCTGCTGAGAAGCAGGAAAGCCACGGGAGTGACCGTGTTCAGCACCCACTTCATGGACGAGGCTGACATCCTGGCAGGTGAGCCAGCCCAGCCTGCCTGCTCCCCAGCCCTGGCTGCCCTGGGGTGACTGTATATCCCCAAACTGTCCTGGTGATGGTGGATGTTGAGTGCTGCAGCTTTCAGGCTGGTTCCAGGAGTGAAGGGGGAGAGAAAAAGTGCAGAGTTTGTTACCAGAGACTGCCCTTGCTCCCCCACATCCTTCACACAGACTGGGTTGTGTGCAGTGGACAGCAGGAGAGAGCTCTTCCTTGCTTTTAGTTACTTTTTCTGGCTAGCTGAAGCAGAGAAACTCCCTAAACTAGAGTAGTTCTTCACCTTCTTCTTGTTGTTCTTCTTCTTCTTGTTGTTCTTGTTGTTGTTGTTGTTGTTCTTGTTGTTGTTCTTGTTCTTGTTCTTGTTCTTGTTCTTCTTGTTCTTCTTGTTCTTCTTCTTGTTCTTCTTGTTCTTCTTCTTCTTCTTCTTCTTGTTCTTCTTCTTCTACTTCTTGTTCTTCTTGTTCTTCTTCTTGTTCTTCTTCTTGTTCTTCTTCTTGTTCTTCTTCTTGTTCTTCTTCTTGTTCTTGTTCTTGTTCTTCTTCTTGTTCTTCTTCTTGTTCTTCTTCTTCTTGTTCTTCTTCTTCTTGTTCTTCTTGTTCTTCTTCTTGTTCTTCTTCTTGTTCTTCTTCTTGTTCTTCTTCTTGTTCTTCTTCTTGTTCTTGTTCTTCTTCTTGTTCTTGTTCTTCTTCTTGTTCTTCTTCTTGTTCTTCTTCTTCTTCTTGTTCTTCTTCTTGTTCTTCTTCTTGTTCTTGTTCTTCTTGTTCTTCTTCTTCTTCTTGTTCTTCTTCTTGTTCTTCTTCTTCTTCTTCTTCTTCTTCTTCTTGTTCTTCTTCTTCTTCTTGTTCTTCTTGTTCTTCTACTTCTTGTTCTTCTTCTTGTTCTTCTTGTTCTTCTTGTTCTTCTTCTTGTTCTTCTTCTTCTTCTTCTTCTTCTTCTTCTTCTTCTTCTTCTTCTTCTTCGTCTTCGTCTTCGTCTTCGTCTTCGTCTTCGTCTTCTTGTTCTTCGTCTTCGTCTTCTTTCTTCTTCGTCTTCTTTCTTCTTTCTTCCTTCTTCTTCTTCCCCCACCCCTGCTCTGAACTAAAAACCCAAAAAATCACCAAGAGCTCACACCTGTAGCTCACCAGGCCTGGCCTGAGCCACAACATTTCCCAGTGCTAGAGGGACTAAAAACAAACCTATTAAACAAACAGGTTTTTTCCCACTTCTCTCCAAAAATTTCCCCAAACCAATTAACAAATAAACCCCATTTAAAAGTTCCCTCCTAAATTTCCCCTAAACCAGAACACGGGGGTGCCCTTGCTGTGGGATGCAGGGGGGCTTTGGGATGAAATCTGGATTTTCAGAGGGGCCCTGCTGCCTTTGCAGATCGCAAAGCTGTGATTTCCCAGGGGATGCTCAAGTGCCTCGGCTCCTCCCTGTTCCTCAAGAGCAAGTGGGGCATTGGCTACCGCCTCAGGTAACCCTGTGTGTTCATCCTGCCCTCAAACCCCAAATCCTCTCAAACCCCAAACCCTGCTGTGTTTTCATCCTGCCCTCAAACCCCAAATCCTGCTGCACTTCAGCATTCCCTCAAACCCCAAATCCTGTCAAACCCCAAATCCTGCTGGTTTTTCAGCATTCAGTCAAACCCCAAACCCCCTCAGATCCCAATCCCTGCTGTTTCTCAGCATGCCCTCAAACCCCAAACCCCTTCAGACCCCAATCCCTGCTGTTTCCCAGCCAAACCCCAAACCCTCTCAGACCCCAAACCCTCTCTGACCCCATCCCGGCTGTTCCCAGCCAAACCCCAAGCCCTGTCAGACCCCAAACCCCCTCAAACCCCAAACCCCCCTCAGACCCCAAAGGCCTTTAGACCCCAAACCCCTCAGACCCATCCCTGCTGTTTCCCAGCATTCCCTCAGACCCCAAACCCCTCAGACCCCAATCCCTGCTGTTCCCAGCATTCCCTCTCAAACCCCAAACCCCTCAGACCCAACCCTGCTGTTCCCAGCCAAACCCCAAACCCCTCAGACCCCAATCCCTGCTGTTCCCAGCATTCCCTCAGAGCCCAAACCCTCTCAGCCCCCAAACCCCTCAGACCCACCCCTGCTGTTTCCCCCTCAGAACCCAAACCCCCTCAGATCCAGCCCTGCTGTTCCCAGCATTCCCTCAGACCCCAAACCCCTCAGACCCCAAACCCCTCAGAGCCCAAACCCCTCAGAGCCCAAACCCCTCAGCCCCAAACCACCTCAGCTCCAAACCCCTCAGCCCCCAAACCCCTCAGAGCCCAAACCCCTCAGAGCCCAAACCCCTCACCCCCCAAACCCCCTCAGCCCCAAACCCCCTCAGCCCCCAAACCCCTCAGCCCCAAACCCCTCAGACCCAAAGCCCTCAGCCCCAAACCCCCTCAGCCCCAGACCCCAATCCCCGCCCTGTTCCCAGCATGCACATCGATGCCTACTGCCACACGGAGGCCACCACGGCGCTGATCCGGCAGCACGTGCCCTCGGCCGGCCTGCTGCAGCACAACCCCGAGCAGCTGGTCTACAGCCTGCCCCTCAGGGACATGGACAAGTTCCCAGGTAGCCGCGGGCCATTTCTGGGCTTCTGCCATTTTTTGTGGGGTTTTGTGGGGTTTTGCCTTTATTTGTGGGGTTTTGCCATTTTTTGTGGGGTTTTGCCATTTTTTGTGGGGTTTTGTGGGGTTTTGCCATTTTTTGTGGGGTTTTGCCATTTATTTGTGGGGTTTTGCCATTTTTTGTGGGGTTTTGCCATTTTTTGTGGGGTTTTGCCATTTTTTTATTTGTGGGGTTTTGCCATTTATTTGTGGGGTTTTGCCTTTATTTGTGGGGTTTTGCCTTTATTTGTGGGGTTTTGCCTTTATTTGTGGGGTTTTGCCATTTTTTGTGGGGTTTTGCCATTTTTTGTGGGGATTTGTGGGGTTTGGCAGGGATTTGTGGGGTTTTGCCATTTTTTGTGGGGTTTTGCCATTTATTTGTGGGGTTTTGCCATTTATTTGTGGGGTTTTGCCTTTATTTGTGGGGTTTTGCCATTTTTTGTGGGGTTTTGCCTTTCTTTGTGGGGTTTTGCCATTTTTTGTGGGGTTTTGCCATTATTTATGGGGTTTTGCCATTTTTTGTGGGCTTTTGCCTTTATTTGTGGGGTTTTGCCATTTTTTTGTGGGGTTTTGCCATTTTTGTGGGGTTTTGCCTTTATTTGTGGAGTTTTGTAGGTATTTGTGGGGTTTTGCAGGAATTTGTGGGGTTTTGCAGGTATTTGTGGCGTTTTGAAGATATTTGTGGGGTTTGGTGAGGTTTTGCATTTATTATTTGTGGGGTTTTGAAGGGATTTGTGGAGTTCTGCAGGTATTTGGGGGGTTTTGCATTTATTTGTGGGGTTTTTTAGTTATTTGCGGGGTTTTGGCAGGTATTTGTAGGGTTTTGTAAGTTTTTATGGAGTTTTGCAGGAATTTGTGGAGTTTTGCAGGAATTTGTGGAGCTTTGTGAAAGCATCCTCTTGCACAGGGCTCCAAGGAGCAGGGCTGGCCTGCAGCAAGAAGCAGGAAAGTCCCAAATCTACAGAAATCCTACAAAAAACCTACAGAAATCTTACAAAAAACCCTACAAACCCCTGTTGTGAACTGCAAAAAGCCCTGAAATTCCATGGAGAGAGGGAGCAGAGGGGAGGATCTCACTAGGTGGCAGCAATTATCTGAGGATAATTGGGCAGGGCTCCTTATGGCCTCCCAGAAATAAATGGAATAAACCAGCACCCTCTGCACGGTGTGGGAAGCCAAGGGAGCATCAATATTGATGGGAACATGCAGCTGGTATTCCAGAAATGTTGTTTTTTCCCTGTTGTATTGGAGTTAATGATTTATGTGCTTTGCCACTGGATGCACTTTGCTAAAAGGCTGAGACGGAATAAATTCCCCCAAACTATTTCAGGGAGCACAACTGGGACAGGAGAAGTTGTGGAGGGTTGAGGAGTGTGGTCAAATATCCCAGTGCTCCTCCCATTTGATATATTTGAATTTCCCTTCAGCCTCACCTTGGCACTGAAGCTCCTATTTTTTAAAGTCCTTATTTCACAGGATTGACAAAAACCCAGTGACATTTTCCACCCCAAGGTGCTGTTAAGTTCTCCCACTCTGAACCTCATTTGGTCTTCAAGCTCTCTGGGAATTCTTTTTAATATATATATATATATATATATATATAAGTATGTATTTTCACAGATATAAAATGGCTCAGTGGTTTTATTTCTAAGATCCTTGTGCAGGGATTTAGACAAGTTGTCCTGGGGATGATTTTTCCAGGAGAGGTCACCTTGAACCTGCCCTGAGGAAACTTTGAGCCCAGGAGCTTCAGGATGCTGAGACAGTTTTTAGAAGCACCACAACTCCAGCAAAACCACATTTCCTGACCACAGAGACTGAAATTTAATGCTAAAAGCAGCCTATCCCACCTTGGTTCTCAAACCACCACCTGTGCCTTCTGATTTATTTGCTATTCCCACATCCCTGCTGGTTCTCAGGAGGGTTTGGGGGTGGGTGTGATGTGCCTGAAGGAATTTTGGAAGTGCTGGAGCAGAGTTTCAGAGCTGCCTCTGTCCCCAGGTTTGTTCTCTGACCTGGACACCCATTCCCACCTGGGGGTCATCACCTATGGGGTGTCCATGACCACGCTGGAGGACGTGTACCTGAAGCTGGAAGTGGAGGCAGAGATTGATCAAGCAGGTGGGAAGGACCAGGGCTGTTCCCCTCTGTTGTGTTTTAATCTTCTTTTTCTGCCAGGGTGGGGATTAAAAGCTCAGGATGGTATTTCTTGTTCAGACTCAGATGTTTATTAATTCTTATCTGTATTACAGTCCCACAAACTCTGAGTTCTGCAGCACCTCAAGCTTACAAACTAAAAATGGAGACATATCTCTTTCTCTGCAAGGCCTTTTAAGGACCAGCTATCCAATTAAGAAATGACACCTAAATTATTTTTACTTTTAACCCAATAATCAACCATCCCTCAGTGTGGATTTTTCTATCCAATTAAACCCATGAAGAAGAAGGACAAATCTCTGCCCTAAAACCTCCATCTTGCTTTATATATATATTACTATATTCTAAAGCCTTAAATTCTAAATTTTTCACCATGTGGTATTACACACTTCTATTCCAACTACACAGCTTTAATTCCAGTTCTGTCAGTTTTACTTCTTAATTTTTCATCCAGCCAGCTCACATCTGACTGCTTGGCTTCACAGTTTACTTGCCTTTTAAAATGCCCTTTATTTTCCTAATGGAGTTTACTTTCAAGAAATTATAAATGGGCAGGATAAAATTAATTTTCAGCCTTTTGTGTGAACAGTAGCTGCATTTAGGGCTGAAACAGCTCAGCTTGTGTCACTTTAAATTGACTTTCTGTCCAAATGAAAAGTTGAGACTGCTTAATACTGCTTCAGAATGAGTCAGTTGGGTTTTTTGATGTCAGTTTTGAATGGTTTGAGCTGTTTTAATTGTTCTAGAGCTTTCTGTGTGATCCAGAATTATTAGTGTGAGTAAATATATGTACTCTGTAGTGACTGGTATGGAAATTACTCCCTAATTAGACTGCCCTGCTGCACAGGGTTCCTGTGTGGGTTTAAGAGGATTTAGCAGCAGGATCTGCAGGTGCTGGGTCATGCAGGTGCAGTCACAGGCCAGGGGTATGAAACTGGGGCAGAGCTGCACCTTTTGGTGGCAAACTTTTGAATCATCAATCCCAGGGGTGACTGGGGCTGGATGGGGCTGGAGTCTCTGTGTTCATGGAATGGAGGTGGCCCTTGGTGCCACAGCTGGACTCAAGGATCTCAAAGCTCTTCTTCAGCCTTGTTGATTCATGATTTAAAACAGCAGGATTTCCCAAGGAAATGCTGCTTTATTTCTGCTGAATCAGCTTTAATTGTGTGCCATGTGTGTGGTTGGGCTGGATCAGAGTCACTGACCTTGGGGTTAAACTGAGGGATGGGATGGGATCCATGGGATGGAATGGGATCCATGGGATGGAATGGGATGGGATCCATGGGATGGGATGGGATGGGATCCATGGGAGGGGTGAGGTGACTTCTACAACAGCAAGAACAAGGAGTCTCTGGCCCCTGGCTCCAGCTGCTCTCCCATTTCCCAGCTCTCTCAGAGCATCAGTTCCCTGTATTTCTCTGCCCTCTCTCAGATTACAGCGTGTTCCACTCCCAGCAAGCTCAGGATGAGATGGACACCAAATCCCTGGATGACATGGAGCAGAGCCTGCTGGTGCTGTCTGAGGCCAAGGCACCAGCCATGAGCAACTCAGCCCTGTGGAAGAAGCAGGTTTCCACCATAGCCAAAGTGCATTTCCTCAGTCTGAAACGGGAGAACAAGTGTGTCAGAGTTATGTGAGTACTGGGGCTTTGTGTGTCCCCAGACCTGTCTGAGGGACACCAGAGAAAGCACATCCTGTCCTTCAATTCCCCCCATAGTTACATTTTAAAAATAGCGAGTATGGAGATGTAATTTCTGCTAATAAATGGGTTTTTGGGGGGTAAGGGAGATGGTTTTTTATCAGCATGAACAGAAAGCTGGGTTGGCTTTCACTGAGTTGTAATAAACCCCAATCTTATTTCTTTCAGGTTGTTGCTTTTCCTCATTTTCCTTGTAGTTCAGATTTTGTTGTTTTTCATACATCACATCATCAAAAATGCTGTGGCTGCCATCAGACTCTCCCCAGATCTGTACCTGCTGAAGCCTGGGGAGAGCTCTCACAAGTACAGGAGTCGGCTGCTGCTGCAGAACTCCACAGGTAGGGCAGCAGCTCCTTCTCCACTCCTCTCCTCCTCCCAGCTCTTGGGCTTGGGAATGAACTTTCTCCTTGGAATTAACCCAGATGAAGAGTTTCCAAGTGCCCAGGGGTGATAAATTGTCAGTCTGTGCCATGGGGTTTGGTTTGGAGATCCTCCTCCCACCTCCACCACCTTGTTCTTGCTGTGTCAGAAGATGATTCAGGTGAAAGAAGTGGCCAGAAACATTGAGATAAATCACCATTAAAATCCTGCTGTAAAACATCTGGGAAAATTCCTTTTTGTTTCAACTGAGGATGTTTTAAAAGTGCCCAGCAGGAGCCCAGGCAGTAGAAACCAGCACCTTTTGAGCTGTGCATTGATAATTCTGTGTCAAATCCTGCAGGCTGGTGATGAGGAGGGATTTAAAGACATGCCTTGGGGGTGACTGGATTGGATGATCCTGAAGGTCTTGAATGATTCCATGTTGTTTTCTGTCCCCAGAGTCGGATATCAGTGACATTGTGCACTCCCTGGGGAGCATGAACATCCTCTGGGAGATGTTCAATGACAGTGATTATGTCTCAGTGGCACCTCACAGTGCAGCTCTCAACGTGTTTGCCCTCGAGGCCAGGCAGGTAAGGCTCACACAGGGAGCAGCTGCTGGGGCTGGGCTCTCAAATCCTTACCTGAAAAGCAGCTCTGGAGTCATGGAATCAAATAATATCATATTGCTTATACAACAGGCTGCAGAGTGGGAATATTAGCAAAGTAGATGTTCTTCCAGAATTATAATTACAGTAAGCCAATCAAACTTCCATCCCCTTTTCTTCCCCACAAGGACACAGAAAGCCAGGAGAAATGTTCTACTTCACAGGACACCTGGCAGAAGAATTTTTTATGTTTTTTTTTTGTTAATTTGTACTGACTGAATTACAGTTTTGACAGAAGTATAATTCCATGGCTCTCTCATGTGTAAAGAAGAATCAGTTTCTTGGGCTGTACGTGTTCACAGTAACAGGAAGATCTGAATTTTGGGATCATATTTAATCCCCAGCAAGGGAACTGCTTTACAGTGTGCCAGCTCTGGCTCTTGTTCTCATTTTTATTCCCTGACACTGCTGCCATCAGTGTGACACTGCTGCACATCTTTGCCTGTCTGGTTTGAAGTCCATTAGCAGGATCATCCCTTGTGTGTTTTGTTTCCCAGACTGTAATTGTCTGGGGTGCCATTTGTCAGAGTGTCACTGCTCTGTGAAACATGCTGGGAGTTTATTTCCAGGAATTTCTCCTCTGAGAGCAGGAGTTTTCCTGACTCAGGCTGTGTGTGAGGAGCACCCTGAGCAGCCCAGAGCCTCCTGCAAAGCACTTGCTTATGCAGAATTTATCCCAGTGTTCAGGTTTAATTAAGGAGAGCCCTCTCAGGGCAGAAGGATTAATACAGCACATATTTTTCTTCCTAGAATTATGTTTTCAACATCATATTCAACAGCACCATGGTGCATTCCCTGCCAGTTCTGATGAATATTGTCAGCAACCTCCTGCTGCGCAGCCTGAACGTGACTGAGAGCATCCAGATCTGGAGCAACCCCTTGATTCAGGTGAGCAGCTCCCAAAAAATCACCCTGGGACACTGGGGGGAGGGCAGAGCATCCCTGGGTGGGAGGGGGAGTGCAGAAACACCCCCCAAGCCAAGGGAAAAGCTGGTTGGGGCTGTCTGGGGGGTTTGAGAGATGTGAAAGGTGAATTTTGCTCCAGGTTGTGGAAGGGGAGGACAAAAGGGGCTTGGAAAGAGGATGTTGTGTCAGGAATTGAAGGTTGGGTGGGGCTTGGAGCAACCCAGTCTTGTGGGAGGAGGTGGGGGCTGGAATGAGGTGATCCCTACAGTTCTTTCCAGCCCAAACCAGTGAATTAATGATCCAGTGAATTAATTCATTATGAGTTTGTTGGAGGTTGCCTGCATTTCTTGGTCTGTGCTGGAAGGGCTTTTGGAAAAGGAGAGGACCTGCTGCAGGAGATAAATGCTCTGACAGTTCTTCAGTTATTATTTATTCCTCATATAAATTCTCCCACAACTTCCACAGGTGTTTTTCTTCCTGCTGCAGCTCAGGTGATCTTGACATCCACAGGCTTTTTATTTTAGCATTCACAGCCATGTTCCAGCTCCTAATGTAATATAGTCAATTCTGGCATTGAATAAATGTGATTTCTATCGCAGGATCTTCCAGACACAATTTTCAGGCTGGAGATCTATTTTGAAGCTGTGTTACTGGGAATCATCATCACTGGGATGCCACCCTACTTTGCCATGGACAATGCAGAAAACCATAAGGTAATGTCCATGCAGAGATGCAGGGGGTTCAAAATCCTGGGATTTGGGGAAAGATCCCAAAGGGGTTTAAAACAACACCATGGGTGGCACTGGGGTGGAGCAGATTTGGGAAAAGCTTTTCTGTGCAAAGCTCAGCTTGGCTTCAACAGGGGCAGATTCACATAAGGTTAATTTTAATTAACAGGTGATTAATGTTGTGTTGCAGATCAAGGCTTACACCCAGCTGAAGATTGCAGGGCTCTACCCCTCAGCTTACTGGACTGGCCAGGCTGTGGTGGATCTGCCTCTGTTCTTCTTCATCCTCACCCTGATGATTGGCAGCCTCTTTGCCTTCCACTATGGTGTTTATTTCTACGTGGGCAAGTTCATGGCTGTGGTGAGTCAGGGTTACTTTGTTCCCTACAGGTTTTTCATTTTCCTTGCTTGATTCAGCTGGATTTTCCCCATGGATTCACAGAGGAAACGCTGCTGGCACAAAGAATTGTTCTTCATGGGGAAAACAGCTCCAGGTTGGGAGTTTCATTCAGGGCTGGAATAAAACACAGCAGCACCAGGGGAGGTTTAGGTTGGACACAGGAAGAATTTGTTGACAGAAAGAGTGGTTGGGAGTGGAGTCTCAGTCTAGAAGGTGTTGAAGGAATGGCCCTTGGTGCCATGGTCTGCTTGCTTTCACATCTCAAAGCTCTTTTCCAGCCTTGTTGATTCTTAAAACCAGGATTTCCCCAGTAAATGTTCCTTTCTCCCTGCTGCCTCAGCTCTGTGCTCTGCTGAGATGGAGAATTGCTGTTTGCTCCAACTGCTGCTGCTGCCAAGGGCACAGTGACTGAGCAGAGCCCATCTCTGCAAAGAACTGCAGATGGGATTACATGGAGGAGACCACAAGAATTCATGTCTTTGGTATTCAGAGCATTCCCTGTGATACTGGCTGGAATGGAGAGGAATTCCTAGCTGCTTTTCCAGAGTTAATCAGGTTTGGGATGTGGCTGCAGGGCTGGTTTGTTACCCTTGTTTGAATTTCTACAAAACATGCTATGGTGGAATTCTTAGTATTTGCCAGAATCTTGAGGTCAGCATTTATGGGAGCCTGTGTTATAAAAAAGATGAGAAGAAGTTTAAAGGAAACTGAAGGGAGGAGTTTTTGCCTCTCCACACATTCTTTAATTTGTGTCTTTAATAATATATTCTCCATGCACCGAGGCAGCAAAATACATCAAATAAAGTGACAAAGATGAATCCAGAGTTCTGTATCACACTGAGGTAATTCCAGTTGATCCTTATGCAAAAAAAATTCCTTCTTCACATTTCCTGAGAAACCTTTCCTGTCTCTGCAGATTTTTTGCCTGATTGGTTACGTCCCCTCTGTCGTGCTCTTCACCTACGTGGTCTCCTTCACCTTCAGAAAAGTCCAGAACACAAAGGAGTTCTGGTCATTTATATTTTCAGTGGTAAGTGTCTTGACCTGGAGCTGGGATGAGTGGGAAGACTGGGGATCTCCAAAGCCACAGCAAAAAGTCCCAGTTCTTTTATTGAACTCTGTGTCCCTAATGCACAGGAAATGGGAAACTGTTACCAAAGTCTCACTCACTGCCATACCCTGAGTGATAAAAGCTTTAAGAAAAAGTGCCTTAAATTCATTAACTTGTGCTTAGAGAATCTGAAGTGGATGAAAATGGATTTTTTTTTCCCTTTTTCTTTGGTACAGACAGCCTTGCTCTGCACAGTTGTCACTGAAGTGTCTTTTTTCCTGGACCATTACCTGGTAACCACGGTCCTGCATTATATCTTCTCCATCTTCATTCCTATTTATCCTCTTATTGGCTGCCTGATCTGTTTTATAAAGGTAAGGGCACTCCAGGGATCCTTTCCAGAGTCCCTGGACATGGCTGGGGTTGGGTGGGTGTCTTTAGTGTGTCCTCTGTAGCCACTTAACACCTGAAGAAAAATAAATGCTTGAAGAAAAAATCACCTTGTTCCTATTAGGCAAAGTGGTTTGGTTTTAAAATGGGGAATAATGAAAATGAAGTCTCTGGTAGGTGATTATTGACTGACCATAGTTTTTTTTCCCTGAAATCCCAGGTCTCATGGAAAGGCAAGAGTGAGAGTGGAGGATACCATGACCCCTGGGACAGGCTGCTGGTGGCAGTTCTGGCTGTGAGCATGGCTTTGAGTTCTCTCCTTTATTTATAAATAGGAAAAAAAACCCAATTTGCTGTAGGGAGCTGTGGTTCCTGCTGGGATCCCCTTGTGCCCATCATCTTTGTCAGTAAAGGTTTGCTCTATACTGAGCCTGCAGCACCAGCAGGGTTTATATTGATAGATAGAATAATTCCAAATATCATATTATATTACATTATATTATATTACTGCCAGTATTAATTCTGATTATTATGGGAATCCCTGCTGATGGAGCAAGAGCTCCAGAGCAAGGACAAAAACCCCAAATAATTGCTTTGAAACCTGAACCCACTTTGGTTGTGCATCCTCAGACCCGCTGAGCAGCACTTAATGAAAAATTTAATATTCCTGGCAAGTCCAGCACCTGTGTGGTGGTGCAGAGCTGGAGCTCCTTGTCCCCCATCACTCTGGGGGGGTCTCCCCCAGGCTCCCCAGGTGACCAGGGTGGTTTTTGTGTGCCTCAGCCCTACCTGCAGTGTGTGGTGTGGCTGCTCCTGCTGCGCTGCTTCGAGCTGAAGAACGGAGGGAGGACGGTGAGAGAAGATCCCTTCTTCAGGTGTGTCTCTTGAATGGTTTTTTTCCCAAGACATTGTCCAAAGAAACTGGTTTTGAAGGTGCTGCTGGTGGTTAAACTGGGGTGTGCAGTGGGAGAAATAAAATATCTTTCATTACATCCCATGATGTATGGCATCCCATGACATCCCATACATTACATGACATGAAAATGTCACTGAGTGCAGAAATGGGGGTTTTCTTTCCTTTCAAGTTACATCACTACCAAATCAGGGATTTTAAAAGGGTGTTGCCTATGTAAAAACAGGGGAATTGCCATCCCCATTGCAGACAGGGATGCTGCAGCCCCACAGATGGCTCAGCAGGGAGGTGACACAGTGACAGTCCTTGAGTCCCTGGGCTGAGCTGCAGGAATCTGCCCATGGCTTTGAGCCCCAAATCCCTGAGCCAAGCTCAGCTGAGAGCCTGGTGCTGTTTCCCTCCCTTCTAGGAAATGTTTTAGCAAAGCCAAGCCCTGGAAGTTCCCAGATGTGCCCCACGAGGAGAACGAGGACGAGGACGTGAAGGCAGAGAGGCTGCGGGTCAAGGAGATCCTGAGCAGCCCCAGGGGCCAGGAGGTGAATCCTGCTCTGCCCAAACCCCACCCTGCAGCCCCCCAGGGCTCCTGGGACCTGCAGCCACCCCCCTCTTCCCTGCCAGATGCCAGCAATCCTGGTCAGCAGCCTGCACAAGGAGTTTGATGAAAGGAAGGAATTTCTTCTGGGGAGGAAAATAAAGAAGGTGGCCACCAAACATGTTTCCCTCTGTGTGAAGAAAGGTTGGAGTTCAGCTGCTTTGTTGTTGTTTTATTTATAAAAACAACTCTTGGGACCATTTATCTGATCTCTGTGTTGTCCTTTTTCAGGAGAAATCCTAGGTTTGTTGGGACCCAATGGAGCTGGGAAAAGCACATTAATTAATATGCTTGTTGGAGAGATTGAGCCAACCAGTGGACAGGTATATTCCATGCTACAGTTACACAAAAAATCAACCCATATTTCAATTTTACTGTTGTTATTGCAAGCACTCCTGAGGACATCTTGCTAAAACCATGCAAAGAAAAAAAAAAAAAGGAAATATTCTGGATTAAGGTCATTTTCCTCACAGGTTCTGATGGGAGATGACTCCTTGGGGCTGAGCAGTGAGGATGACTCTGTGAAATTCGTGGGGTACTGTCCTCAAACAAACCCTCTCTGGCCAGACATCACACTGCAGGAGCACTTTGAGATCTATGGTGCTATCAAAGGCATGAGCCAGTCTGATGTTAAAGAAGTCATCAAGCGGTGAGCAGTTCACTACAGAAATCTTTGTGCTTCAGCTGAAGTTGCCTTGGCTTTTTTTATCTTCAGACTTAATGCTTTATTTGTGGGGGTTTTTTTTCCCATCTCACCTTTCCTAATGCAATATTTGTTTCCATTTGAGTTTGGTTTTAAGCTCTGTTGAAATTCTGCCATTGTGAATTCGTAGGTGAGGAGATGAAGGTTCATCCACACAAAATTCAATTGGGATTTTTAATTTTGATAAATGTTAGTTCTAAAGTTATATTTTTAAGGTCATGAAGTACTAACAGTGACCTTTGCAGAAGCTGCAAGGATGGGCACTCCTGGCCTTGAGCTGTTTCTGTTTTGTCACCAAGGCTCCTCCAGGACAGGTGGTTTTGCACGGAAGCTCCAATTCTGCTTTTTGCTCTGCTGTTTTTGTACTTGATACACAAATAGTTGTAACTGAGCTGTTCAAAAGGAACTGGTGAGGGGGAAGCCAAACCATCCCCCACCTGCTCCTTCCCTCCCCAGCATCTCCAGTGTGCTGGATCTGAAGGACCACCTGCAGAAGACGACCAAGAAGTTGGGAATGGGGCTGAAACGCAAGGTGAGGGGGCTCTGGGGTCACTCTGGGGGTCCCCACCATCCTGCCTGTGCTCACCCTGCCCCTCTGCCTTCCCCCCCAGCTCTGCTTTGCCCTCAGCATGCTGGGCAACCCCCGGGTCACGCTGCTGGACGAGCCCTCCACCGGGATGGACCCCAAAGCCAAGCAGCACATGTGGTGAGTGCTGGGGGCTGAGCTGTTCCTGCTGGCACCAGGGACAGCCCCACACAGTTGGAAAGGACCATGGAGATCATCCAGTTCCACCCCCCTGCCCTGGGCAGGGATAGCTTCCATTAGAGCAGAATAATTTCTGCTTCATATCCCATCCATCCCTGCCTTTTGGCAGTGGGAAGCCATTCCCTGTGTCCTGTCCCTCCATCCCTTGTCCCCAGTCCCTTTTCAGGCACTGGAAGGGGCCCTGAGGTTTCCCCTCTTTGGACTGAACACCCCAACAGTCAGCCTGTATCCACAGCAGAGTGCTCCAGCTCTTGGAGCATCTCCATGGCCCCATCTGGACTCGCTGCAGCAGCTCCTCCTGTTTTGGGAGCCCCAGAGCTGGACACAGGACTGCAGGTGGGGTCTCACAAGGAAAGGAGAATCAGCCCAACCTGTGTGCCAGGTGCAGTGCAGCTGTGTCCTCTTCCAGAACAACAGGCTTGAAAGTTGAAATAAATCCTTAAATTAATATAAGAAATACAGTTTTTAAGAAATGCAGGTGTTAATTGCTGCTGTGGGAGTAGCAGTAATCCATAAATAGAGGGTCCATCACAGCCCTCCTTCCCTCCTAGGGCAGGATTTGCTGTTCCCTGCCAAGTGTTTCTGTTGAGGGCTGGTTTGGGCTGTGTGTTGCAGGCGGGCAATCCGAGCAGCCTTCAAGAACAAGGAGAGAGCAGCAATCCTCACCACACACTACATGGAGGAGGCAGATGCTGTGTGTGACCGTGTGGCCATCCTGGTGTCAGGGCAGCTCAGGTATTCTCTGAATATACTGAAAATACAGATCAGTTTGGTACCTTAAATGTGGAGCAAAATGAATCCTTACCAGCAAAAAGCATCTGTTTGAGCTTAGGCTGTCCTTGAGTACAGCTTGTGCTCTCTGTCTCTAATCTGCAGGTGTATAGGTACTGTCCAACACCTGAAGAGCAAGTTTGGCAGAGGATACTTCTTGGAAATGAAACTAAGGGAAGCAGCAGATGTGCAGCAGGTGGAGTATCTGCAGAGCCAGATTCTGCACATCTTCCCCAACGCCAGCCGCCAGGACAGGTGAGCTTTGGCACACACCCAGAAAATACTGGTGCTCATAAAACCCTCTGATTCCAGCAGCTCCTTGGCACTGGGGAAGGGTTGTAAATATTTACACACAGCTTAAAAAATATGAAGAATGAGAAAAAGGAAGGGATGTGGAAGGCAGCAGAGCTGCCAGGGCGGGGCCGGGAGCCCACGCAGATGTTTGGCACGGAGGAAGCAAAACTGGATTTCTGCATAGCTGTTCCCTGACAGCTTCCTGCTGGGTCAGGGCCTCCAGGAAAGGGCTGAAATCCCAGTCTGACTCACTGCCCTTACCTGGAAGTGCTCTGGGTCTGTTTGAGGGTGGGCTGGCTGCTGTTCCACCAGGGCTTGGCTGGGTGACTGCAGGCACTCCACAAAGGGCATTGCACGATCAGAGCTGTGGGATCCTTGGGGGGTCGTGGCTGTGACCCTTCCTGAGCATCAAATGAGCATCAAATTCACCTCAAAAATTAGCTTCAGCTGCTATATGGATAGGGTCAAACCTGGGAGATGGGAGGGGAGTTCCCTGTCCAGCAGGGCACTGCAGCTCCCTGTGCAAACATCCAGAATGTTCTGGGACCTCCCAGCTCAGCTGAAATCCAAAACCTCAGACTCTGGGAGCTCCAGGAGGCAAATCTGCCATGAGTAAGCAGAATAGAAATGATTGAACCCGAGTGGAAGAGCATGAACTTAAACAGTCTCAGGGGGTTTCAGCTGATGCACCTGGACCTGCATCATTCCCCTCCTCCTGTGTGATCATGAGTCAGAATCACTGCATTAACCTTCAGAAAAGGAGTTTAAACCCATTCCATGGGGTATTAATATTTTTACTTTGAATGATTTTGCTTGAAGCTAAATTTGTTTTGCTTTTTTCTTCCAGTTTTGCTTCTATCTTGGCATATAAAATTCCTAAAGAAGATGTGCAGTCGCTTTCACATTCTTTTTCCAAGCTGGAAGAAGGTAATGAAGCACTGGAATACATCACACACACAAATCCTTTTGTCTCCCATAACACCCTTCTGCCATGTGATGTCACTTTTCCATTCCTGTTCCAAATCTATTTGATTTAATTTTCTTTTATTGAAGTTGTCCCCAACTCCAAATCAAGAGTAAGTGTCCCTAAATCTGCTCTTGCTGATTCTTTCCCCAGTAAAACACGCCTTCAACATTGAGGACTACAGCTTTTCTCAAGCAACACTGGAGCAGGTGTGTTAAACTGTTTTGTGAGTGTAAACCCTGCCAGGTGAAGGAGTTAGAGGGCAGGGATGGGTGGAATATTTGTAAAGAATTCCTCCCTGTGAAGGGGAAGGATGGGATGGAATTCCCAGAGCAGCTGTGGCTTCCCCTGGATCCCTGGGATGTCCAAGGCTGGGTTGGATGGGGCTGGGAGCAGCCTGGGACAGTGGGAGGTGTCCCTGACATGGCAAGGCTGGGATGGGATCAGCTTTAAGCTCCCTTCCAGCCCAGAACATTCCATGACCCCATGATGAGGAGGCCTGTGCAGGCAGCTCATCCCCCAAGCTCTGCTCCCAGGCTGCTGGGGCTGCTTTGCTGATGCCTGTTGGAGCATTTTTGGGAAACTAAATTCCCTTTTTGCAAAGTGAATCACATCTGCCAGCTCTCCAGCTCCTCTGTATTCCTGTTTTCCCCTCTAAAAATAAGATGCCAACTGCAGTGACTGGAAGAAAGCAAATGAGTGGTATTAGTGGAAAAGCTGCTCTGATTTATTCCAAGAACAGGCATTTGCTGTTGGTAGCTGGAAGGAGAGTGAAGCTGAGACTTGTAATTGCTTATTGTGGATTAATTGTTGCTGACAATTAATGTCCTTCAGTGCTGAACTTCCTTTTCATTGAAGAAAAGAGGTGGGAGGGTAGGAGTAAGGAGAAAAACCTCAAAATCCTAAGAATACTTTACTCAAAGATGAAGAAACACATTAATTACTCATGAGGGTTTTAGCATGAGTTGTATTTGTGAGCAAGGAAGTTGCTACAAGCAGCATGGGGTCCTTTCCATGTTTTGCAGGTGTTTGTGGAACTGGCTAAAGAGCAGGAGGAGGAGGAGAGCAGCTTTGGCACCCTGAACAGCAGCCTGTGGTGGGAGAGGACACAGGAGGACAGAGTCATCTTCTGAGCTGCCATCCTGTGCCAGCAGCAATCCTCTCTCTGCTCCTGGAGCTGGGCTGGGCAAGGCCAGCTGCCTTTGGAAACCCTGAGCCTGCCCCAGCATCCTGGCCTTGGGAATAACACCACAGGAGCTGGGAGCATCCCACTGCTCCTCTGGCTGAGCCCCAGCCCCTCTGGCTTTGTTGGCAGGAGGGCACAGCCAGGCAGTCTCCTGCTGCTGGTGGCTGATGCAGGAGCTCCCACCTGCCTTTCCCTGGCTCTGCTGAGCCAGAGGCTGGGCTGTCCCTTGTTAAATCCTGTGTGTCAGCAGAGCCAGCCCTGCTGGAGCATCCTGTCCCCCTGGGCTGGTTTGCAGGGTCTGGCTGTGCCCTTGGGTGGGCACTGCTGCCCATCCTGCACACCCAGCCCTGCCCCTGCACCAGCTCAGCCTGCCCTGCTGCTGCTCTGAAGATGCACCTGCTTAGAAGAGAGGGGGAAAAACCACTGCAGAGTCCCTGTGCTGCTGCAAGGAGGGTCCTGAACTGCACCACCAGCTTGGCTCAGCATCCCAGCAGGCTGGAAATGTTCATTTGCAGATCAGAGTGACACTTTGATCCATCCCCAGCTGTGTCCTGCATGCTGGGGGCCACAGGGGTGCACAGAGTGGGTGTGCTCCTTCTTCCCCTGCTTGGCTGAAAGGACAGAGCCAGGGCTGTGTGGCTGCAGGGGCTGCAGGGATGTGGCTGCAGGGCTTGCAGAGCTGTGGCTGCAGGGGATGCAGAGCTGTGGCTGCAGGGGATGCAGGGCTGGGGCTGCAGGGGTTGCAGAGATGTGGCTGCAGGGCTGTGGCTGCAGGGCTTGTAGGGGTTGCAGAGCTGTGGCTGCAGGGGATGCAGGGCTGGGGCTGCAGGGGTTGCAGAGATGTGGCTGCAGGGCTGTGGCTGCAGGGGTTGCAGAGATGTGGCTGCAGGGCTTGCAGGGGATGCAGAGCTGTGGCTGCAGGGCTGGCAGAGCTGTGGCTGCAGGGCTTGCAGGGGATGCAGAGCTGTGGCTGCAGGGGATGCAGGGCTGTGGCTGCAGGGCTGGCAGAGCTGTGGCTGCAGGGTTGCAGGGATGTGTTTCTGCCTTGTCTCCATTCAGAGCAGTCTCATTCTTCCCCTGAGTGTGACCACATGTGTCCTGCCAGCTGCTCTCACACACAGTGCTTTGGAGATGTTTGCATTTTCCTTGCCAGTGCATTCATGAGCTCCAGTGTTTTCCCAATTCCTCATTGTGGTTGCAGTCAGTAACACAGGGCCCAGCCTGGCACTTTGTCACCCCCCTTTGTAAAACCCCAAATCAAATGCTCCCACTTCACAGCCTCATCCATAAGAAAGGTGCCTTTGGTTTGCATAGAAGCACTAAGAAGAGTAGAATAGTCCTTTAGCCTGAGATATGGCAGATGTATGTTGAAAATATATTATTTTCTTGTTTTTTTCTACACAAAGCTATCATCACATTTTTAGTTTTATAAGGGGAAATTAAAGATTGCTCCCAGTTCATTTTGCTCTGCAATGAACAGAGATGTCTTTCTATTGAGACATTGGCTTCATAAGTCATATCATTTATGTATCTTCACTTTAAAGTTAGAAAAGACCTTTGTTTTTCTTGAGAAAACTCAAAAAAATGGGTAAAGTTGGAGTTGTGTGTCCCAGCTGTTTGTAATTATCAGGCAATAATGTGTGTGGTGTGTCTGATAATGGTTTATCAGTGTGTTCAGCCCAAATCTGTTTCCATTAGTTTGTTATATGGGGATGTGAGGTCCTTATTCAAAATTGTACTTCCTCTTTTGTACCCATAGGTTGCACAGAAATGCACAGCTTTGGGTTTGTATTTAAAATTAGAGCCCAAGCCCTACAGAAAGCCCTGGACATCCCATTTGCCTCCTCAGGGAACCCCAGCCCTGGAAATGAGGGATTAAATTAAAATTCAGGATTAAAGCAGCTCTGCCTGACAAGGGTGAAACTTCCCTGTCAGAAAAACAAAAAACCCCAAATTCAGGTGTTTTCTTTCTTTAACCCCAGCCTGGGAGCTCTGAGCTTTTGCCTTTATTTGGAGCAGTTTGGGACTCAGAATTCTCTTGGCACTTTCCCAAGCAGGTGTGTACAAGTTGAGTGCATTTTTCCCAAATCCCAGATTTCTTTGGTCTCTTTTTGCCAGTGGTGTTTCAGCCAAGTGTCACCTGCCCATCAATCCAGCACATTCTTGTCACATGGGTTTAGGGAATTAGTGTGACCTGTGAGGAGCCTTGCTGTCTGCCTTGAATTTATTCTTTCACTTGGAGTTAATGGTCTGTAAAATAGTTCTGTGCTGTCTGTTTCAGATATTTCCATATTTCCTCCCATTTCAGATGTGAAAACTTTGGATTAGCTCAGTTTGGTGCTGTTGTTTATCTTGGAGGAGCCCAGTGGGTGGTGGCACTGGTTTTTGTGCAGCTACAGAAAAGGACAAAGAATTTGGCTCATTAAATTAATTCCCAGTTTGGGTGGGATCTTTTTGGCCTGGGTGACATCACTTGTTAAAGTGGGGTAAAATTCCACCCCAAAACATCACTGTCCTCCTATCAGAAGTGTTCCAAAGTGTCCTAAGATATCTGTAAAATAAGCAAACAGGCAAAATTAAACCAGGGAATGCCCTGGGAACAGCAGAGCTTTATTCCTGGCATTGGAAGCCCCTTTGTTCAGCTGCTACCAGTGACATTCCAAACCCCATCCATCCAACACACACCCAGCCTGTGCTCCCAGAAATAAACTGGATTTGGGTGGGATTTGGAGTAAACCCACCAGGTTTGGGTCCCATTCCCAGATGCTGGAGCTGCCCTGCAGGATTGCTGTGAGCAGTGACATGTCCAAAGCTTGGAACACAAATTCACTTCATGGTGTTGTCACAAGGTTGTATTTTTCTATGGAGAGTTTAACGTGTCTGGTTTTGTTCATGTTCCCAAGAAAAGTCTTTATTTCAGAGTGTCTGTGTTTGGCAAGTGGGATTTATGGCACAGCCAGCATCCAGAGCATCCTGTGGCAGCAGGAGGTGTCAGCCTGGAGGTGACACGTTTGTGATGCTGCTGCTGCTGCTGCACCACGTGCAGTTCATTTTACACACTTGCCTTCCTTCCAGCACTTGGCTGTACTTGTAAAGGTGAGGATTTTCCCTTTCCCAGCAGGAAGTACTTCCAAAATAAAGATGGATTGGATTGTTACACTCTTTGCTTTCTGGGTGTTTTGCTGTGCTGGAAATGGGGGTGGTTTTCAAAGGCTGGGCAGATTTTTGGGGTGCACCAGAGTTTCAGGTGGTTGGGCTCAGGCAGAGTGTGGGGAGCCTGGCTCTTGGCATGGCCAGGGCTCTCAGGCTGCAGTATTTACATGTTTTAAAGTGAATTTGGGGGAATTCTGCAGTGTTGCAACACTCAGGATCCAACCACCCGCGTTTCACAGCCGGATTCGTTCAGCCCAGCTCGGGGCCAGCAGTGACCCCAGGGCAGCTGAGTGCTCCTGGCATTGTCCATCTGCAGGCCTGAACCACCTCCAGCCACTGGAAAATTAACCCCAGTTAAAAATAAATAAATAACTTTTATTCTTGGAGCTGTGCCCCAGGTGAATTCGCTGCTCTGGGTGAGGGGCAGTGAAATGGGGGAGGTTTGGATGAAGGTGGGACATGAAATGAGCTCTGCAGGGATGGAAGGCACTGCACAGACCTGCTGAGGAAGAGGAGGAGCTGGCCACCTCCAGCCTCATGGGTCAGTGAAGGGTGCAGCAAAATAAAAGGGGTTTGTGCTCCCTGAGCCCCTCAGTGGAGAGGAAAAAACCCCAAAGAAGTTTAATCTGAGCTTGGGGACAGTTCCCAGCAGTTCACACTCATTTGTTTCTGATGGTGTGGAAGGGCAGTGTGCCATGCTTTTTTTTTTTTTTTTTTTTAAAGCTGTAAAATTAATTCATTCCCTTATAATGCTCCTTTTAAGAGATGTCCAGAAAGTCCCTGATTTGACATGCTGGATTTCTCTTTGATAAGGGTTTCCTGGAGCTCTCACTGTTCCTTTTTCCTTTGCCTGGCACATCCCCCCTGGAAGGCTCTGGCTCCCTTCCCAGCCCCTCTCCTCCCTCTGGCAGATAAAAAATCTGGTCCTGAGTCCCCTCCTCAGAAAATGCTGTGGAGCATCTGCTTGGGGGGTTATTTTAATGATTTTTGAGACGCTCTGTGCTCTCAGGGACGCTTTGAGGGGTTGGGGTCCCTCTGCAGCAGGATGGGAACCCCAAGGAGTGCTTGGAGCAGGTGTCATTTTTCTGTGAAAAAGACTTTTCTGTAGAAAATGTGCAGCCAGGGCAGGGCTGGTGCCACACTGAGGCACAGGTTTTGGTCAGAAAGTGCTGTTTTTGGTGAAGTGCAGCTCAGATGGGCTTTGTGCAGTCAGCAGGAGCCTTCCCCGCTGCTGCTCTGTTGCCCAACCCGAAGGGATGCCGGAAAACGCTTCTGCTGCTCTCCTAAATGAGCTCATGCCTTGAAAATGAGTAAATCAGCAGCTGCAGCAGAGCCCTGGCCTTTTGTTAAGCAACAAGCAGCCAGCCCTTGTGGTTTGAGGCAGCTCTGCAAATCAGATGCACAATCCTCGAGCTGGGCAAGTTCCGGGACACTCGAATTCATTGAAATTTGAATTTTCCCGTGGCCAGCTCGCCTGGGTTCCCTGCCTTGTCTGATTTCCTCACCTCCCTGTTTGGAATGCAGATCCACTGGAAAGATGTTGTGTTTTTAAACACCCAACACGCTCCATCCTGCTCCCAGCTGTGCTGCAGCTGCTGGAAAAGCAATTAAAAGGAGTGGAAATGGAAGGGGAAAAACAAAACTGCTCAAAACAACAGGGAAAGGAGAAAGAAGAACTAAAATCCTGTTGGTGCTGGGATGCAGGATTTGTCTCAGCAGAGGAAGGAGCATTTGCTGAGTCTGGGCACAATGAGGACAAGGCAGCAGAGTTTTCCCTCTGGAGAAGATGGGACAGGTTCACCCAACCCAGGCCACCCCAGCTCTGCTGGGAACATCTGCAGAGTTGAGTGAAACCCTCCCACAAGTGGTGCAAACACCCCCAGGCTCGGGGCCAGCTGGTTGTAGGTGCTGTTCCAACCTTGGGTCATCCAAGAAATTTTGGGAGGGTTTGCCCGGGTGACGTCAGAGGGGCATGGCCACCGGGCTGGGCCACCAGGCTGAGCCTCCCTGGGGCTGAAAAGGGACCAGCAGCCCTGAGACAGCAGAGCTGAGGAGTGCTGGTCCCCATGGAAAACACACCATCAGGTAAGCAGTCACATATTCCTCCTTTTTTTTTTTTTTTTTTTTTTTTTTCCTCAAGGGAAAATTAATTTAGAAGTAAAGATGGAAAAATTCTCCCTGGGGCAGTTTCATGCAAGGGTTGAGCTTTCATGAGGTTTTCCCTAATTAATGCTTTATGATGCTGAATGCATAGAAGTTGCACCTTCCAGCTCTGTTTTCTGGTGGATTCTAAGTTCACAACAAAATATTTTAGAGGAAAAGGAGCAAAAATATTCAGCTTTTCTGGGTGTGTGTGGATTTTGGTTCTCCCCATGGCTGCAGGTGAAGAGCTGCAGGTTGAGCACTGGGTGATGATCCCTCCCTTTGCTCTCCTCCTCCTGCCTTGCTGCCACTAAAGGCATTTAAAAATGCAAAACCCCCAAATTTCACTTCTCTGCATGAGCTGAAGTGTTGAGCTTTGATTAAGGGCAGGCTGAGAGTTGTTATTTTCAAGCTGAGAATAGGAAAAAACAACCTGTTCCAGCTTGTGTGTTGGAGTGAAGTCAGTGCAAATCTGCCTGAGAATTATCAGATGCAATCACCAAAAACTGCAAGAGCTGGAAAGCAGGAGGGATGGAAAGAGCAGCTCTGCACTCTCCTCCTGCAGGGTTAATCCCTGGCCCTGGGAAAGGCAGGGGATCCTCTGGGGAGTGTGAGATGCAGTGTGGATTCCTCCCTTTGAACCAGCACTGAGGCTCCTGCCAGAGCTCCCAAAGAGCAGCTTGATTTTAGGAACTAAAATCATAAATACCAGGAATACTTCAGGTTGGAAGGGACCTTTAAAAGTCACCCAGTCCAACCCCTCTACAATGAGCAGGACATCTTCAAACAGGCACCAACAAGTTAAATTTCTAGAGGAAAACAGTCTGAAGAGGTGCCAAGAGGAATTCCCCAGGACAGTAAATAAAGGGATTATAGGGGATGTGCCTTCCTGGGACAACTTTTGCTGCATGCAGGATCCAGGAAAAGTTATTGCAGCACCTTGGCAGGGAGTTCCTGGAGAGCAGGAAGTCTGGATGCACTTAATGAGCCCCAGGAGACATCCAGCTTTACAAGGGATGCTCTTAACTGGATTAAAGCTTCCCAAACATCACTGCCTCCAGTTTCTGATTTGGTTATTTTGCCTTCTGCATCTGAATTTTTGAGCCTCTGGCCTCACAGAGGATTCTCTCTTGGCTGTATTTTTTACCTTTTCAATAATAGTCTAATAGATTAATTAGATACCTAATTTAAAATTAATAATAGCTGATATTTATTAGGTGTCTGATTGAAAGTTAAATTCCACAGCCTTTGTAGGCAGCAGCATCACTTGTTTCAATTCCTGGCTTCTTATTTGGCTCCCAGTGATATTTGCTCCTTTCTTCACAGGCAAAAAGTAAATTAAAACTGGTAAAAACTTTGTTAAAATTTTGTTAAAATTTTTAGATTTGCTCTATTTAAAATTGGTTTTTTGTGACTGTAGAGATTCCGTGCATCCTTTAAAGACCATCATGTTTTCCTTGTTATCCAAACACCACCACACTTTGTGCACTGCCCAAACATCCTGGGCTGAGCTGCTGCTTTCAGTTCATGACTGAAATCCAGACCTGAGGAAAAAAAAAAATTAAAAATTGACACTTCCTGGAAATCCTTTCCTATTTACCTTTAACCTTCAGTGCAGGCAGCAGGGAGGAAACGTGGAGGAAGCTGAAGGGAAAGCAGAGCACCAGGAGATCAAATAAAATAAGATAAGCCCTGTGATAACACAGAAGGTGAACTGGGATCCTGAATTCCCTGCCCCAGCAGTAAACAAATATTTAATTCTTCAAAAAACAAGCAGGGAAGGGAACAGAGCAGTGGAAGCCTTTATTAACTCCAGCTGCCCAATCTGTGAAATCAGGAAGTGCTGTCCAAGGGGAATGGAGCTCTCTGCCTTTGAGGTTGCTCTGATTTGGGGTTTCAGCCATTTGAAAGGATTAAACCACAAAAACATGTTGGGAGGTTCCCTGCCCTGCTCCCCTGGGAAGGGAGTGAAACCCATCACTCTGAACTTGCTCCTGTTCTTGCTGCTTGGCCATGGGATTAAATCTGAAGTAAATATCCCAAAGAAATACTCCCTGTCAGTATTTAGGAGGGCATTAGGCAGCACATGGGTGTTCTAATCCTGCATTAAAGTTCCTCAATATTTGGGTGCAAACAGAACAAACTGGTCTCTCACCAGCCTGGTGAAGGCAGGCAGTGGCAGCCTCTATTTTAGGTTATTTTTAGCATCTCTCAGTGTTTGTAACGTGATTCAGGGTCTGCTGCAGAACCCAGAGCACGTGAGCTGTGGTTTGCCAACAAACCACGTGTCTGAGGCCAGACAGGAATTCACTTTCTGCAGGGAAACGTGGAAAGTGAGTGGCTGCCTCCTTCCACAAAGCCTCCCTGGGAGGAGGAAGGATGAGAAAGGATGAACTTGGGGAAGGAAGGATAAGAAAGGATGAACCTGGGGAAGGAAGAATGAGTGTGGGTGAGGAAGGATAAATCTGAATAAGGAAGGATGAACCTGGGGAAGGAAGGATGAGTGTGGATGAGGAAGGCTAAATCTGGATGAGGAAGGATGAACCTGGGTGAAGAAGGATAAACCTGGATGAGAAAGGATGAGTCTGGATAAGGAAAGATGAGTGTGGATGAGGAAGGATAAATCTAGATGAGGAATGATAAATCTAGATGAGGAATGATGAACCTGGATGAGGAATGATGAACCTGGGTGAAGGAAGGATAAGTCTGGGTGAGGAAGGATAAATCTGAATAAGGAAGGATGAGTGTGGATGAGGAAGGATAAATCTGGATAAGGAATAATGAATCTGGTGAAGGAAGGATGAGTGTGGATGAGGAAGGATGAACCTGGATGAGGAATGATGAATCTGGGTGAGGAAGGATAAATGTGGATGAGGAAGGATGAACCTGGGGAAGGAAGGATGAGTGTGGATGAGGAAGGCTAAATCTGGATGAGGAAGGAAGAACTTAGATGAGGAAGGATGAGTTTGGATAAGGAATGATGAACCTGGGTGAAGGAAGGATAAGTCTGGGTGAGGAAGGATAAATCTGAATAAGGAAGGATGAACCTGTGCAGGTGGAAGAGGCAGCTCAGAGCCCAGCCCAACTCTCTGTTCCCCTGTATGATCTCGGCTTATTTCCTTTGAATCTCAGCTGTCCAAAGTTAAGGAGACCAGTTCTCCCCCTTTGCCATGTTACTGGCTTCCTCTGAAGTGGGATTTAACTCCCAGTCACCTGCTTTACTCTAAATTCTATCATTTTCTTTCTCATCCTAGCTGGAAAAATGCAGGGGGTATCCAAGAAAGCCTCACAAATATTTCAGCAAACCTGTGCTCTCCTGTGGAAAAACATTCTTCTGGTGTGGAGGATAAAGTCAAAAAGTTTTCAGGCAAGTGTCAGTCCTTCCAAAGGGAAATCAGGATTTCCACTACAAAGTATTTTCACATTGCAGTGTTTTTGTGTGAGGGGATGTGAGGAGGCTCAGCTGTGGTTCCCTGGGAAATGTCAGCAGTTCCTTCTTCCTGTGACACTCCAAATGTGCCTCGTGACAAAGCTGGCTGCTCGCTTTTGCTTGTTGATCCTGCCCTGTCCAGAGGAACACAATGTCCAATTCATGGTTCCAGTGTTGAATTACCCACAGACCTCGCTGGCTCTGGGACTAAGAAAACATGTTTTCCATCTGAGACCTTGCTGGGATTTAAAGCCCATCACACCTGTGGAGCAGCTCTGCCTGGTGCTCTGGGGAGAGGCTGCAGGAGCTGGGCTGGGCAGTGGGGTCAGAGCTGGGTTAGAGGGGTCCTAAAGGAGAGGCTGCCTAAAACAGAGGCTGACAAGATTAAGAGAATAAAAGTGGGGATTTATTGAAGTCCAACAGATGCACCTTGGGCTGTCAGAAGCCTTGGGGGCTACACCAGGATGGACCATGAGTTTGTCACACAGTTATAGATTTGGTCCATTTACGTATCAGGGGTTAATTGTCCAATTACAGCTCAGGTAATAAAATCATTTAACCCAATTTTCTCCCCCAGTCACTTCTGTTTCCATCTCTCAGGGCCTGAGGCAGTGAGACTGATTCCCAGCCTGGAGAGGAATTGTGTCTGAATAAAACAGCAACTCACAGGCTGTGGGGGTTTAGACTTCTACACTACACATCTGAAAAACACAAAACTAACCCCTAGAGCAGCAGCAGCCCCTCACCCCTGCCTTTCCCTCCTCCTCCCCCAGGAATGGGCGGCATCTCTGCTGTTCCTCTACATCCTGCGCGAAGCCGCCGGGCTCGTCATCCACCTCTCCAGCCAGGAGTTCCCCTACAAACCCCTGGGCAGCCTGGACCAGCCAGCCTTCAATGCCTCGGGGGTCACACTCATGTTCACCCCTGCAACCAACACCACCAGGAGCATCATGGCCAAAGTGGCTTCCAGCTCTCCACTGAGGGGTAAAACTCTTAATTAAATCCCCGTTCCTGCAGTGCCTGAAGTCATCTCACCCACCCATGGCAGGGAGGGACAAGAGCATCTGTCCCACCTGGTTTTTTTGGGTGGTGATGCCCATTTTCAGAGTTTAAGCTGTGCTGGTTTTATTATTTTATTTTATTAATATTATTTATCTATTCTAATGGCAGGTATAATAATAGAAGAGATGGAAAATGAGGCAAAAATGGAAGAAAAAGGAATTTTGCAGGAGGAGGAGGAAACTATTGGTGTTGTTTTTAAGGATGACTTCTCCTACATTCTCAGATTTCAAGTGGGCAGAGCTGTGTTTCCAAATGAAGGCTTTGAGCACATTGGTAAGGAAATAAATGAAACCCCAGGCTTTGATTTCCCATTAAAAACTGTTTAGCTGGAATTCTGTGCTGCTGTGCCACCTCAAAGGGATGGAGGCTGCATGTGCCAAATGGCTCAAGAAGGACAAGGGTTAAAATAGTTAATTAACTTCATTAAAAGAGTTAATTTTGTTGTTGTATGTAAAATAAAAAAAAAAGAATCAGAGAAAAAAGGCTGCAAATGTCATCCATAGTCAGAGAATCAGAGAATCCCAGAATGATTTGGGGTGGAAGGGAGCTCAGAGATCATCCAGTGCCTTTTTGCTCCTTTCCTTTTTGTACCTTAACACATCAAATCATGCCTGGAAAATGAGAATTGTGTGTGCATTAATGTCCCTGGCCAGAGATTTAATACATTAAAAGACAAAAGGCTGAGTAAACCCCACTCTTGATTTCCTCACACTTAGGTAAAACTCATTTTCAACCCCACATGTATTTTTTTGCACATGTATATGGAAATGTATTAATTAATATTGATTAATTATTTTTTAAAAATTTGTTTCCCCACCAGAAACCTGCTGGGATTTTTCATCAAGGCACTGCAAAGTTCCTCTCTACTGGTATGGGGGCTTCCTCTCAGTGCAGTCCAGCATTGATGCAGCAATCATAGAAGTAAGTGTGGTCATGATGGAATTTGTTGCTCTTCCCAGAATTCTGTGGTAAAATTAAAACCCAAACTGATTAAACCAAAAATAGAGGGGGAAGAAAAAAAAACCCAAACACCAAGAAAATCACCAGCCAGTTCATTTTTCCATCCCTAAAAGTGCCCAAGGCCAAGTTGAACAGGGCTTGGAGCAATGTGGGATAGTGGGAGAGGTTCCTGCCCAGGGTAGGGGGTGGAAAAAGGGGATTTCTAAGGTCCCTTCCATCCCAAACCATTTCTGGGACTCTGTGATATTCTGATTTTCTGTGGTCATCAGCTTCTTAAACACATAATGTAATTTAAAATTTAAAAGAATGGCACATCATTATCATGGCTCGAGGCAGTGAATGCAATAAGGATTTAATAATATTTATTGCAAGTCAACACAAAGAGATACTAAACTTGGTTATTTGCTTATAAACACAACCTTATTACTGACAAACTAATAATGTCACTGCCTGTAACCCCTGTTTGTTCTGATGTAGGCTATTTCAAAAATGAAATGAATGACTGATTTCCTTCCTTCAGATGAAAACCAAGCACTCTGTGTGGAAAGAAATGAATTCAATCACTGGAGTTCAGCTGAGATCCGTGACAAAACCTCTGTATAAAATGGATTACCTTTGGTTTGTTATCTCTGCCATACTGAGCTACTGCCCATACATGCACTTCTTATCAGTGAAAGTTCTCCAGGAGAAGAAGAAGCTGAAGGTATTGATGAGAGCAATGGGTCTGCAGGATATTGCCTTCTGGTAAGTCTCAGAAATTAATCTGTAATTCCAGGGATTGCTTTATCAAGTGTGGAGCAGCCTGGTCTGCTGGGAGGTGACCCTGCCCATGGCAGGGGTGGAATTTGGGGATGGATTTGAGGTGCCTAAACCATTCTGGGGCTCTCTTTGCTGCCTGTGGCTCTGGGACAGGATTTTTTGGAGCTGTTTTGCTGCTCTTCTCCCTCCCCAAAAAGAAGAGGAGCCCTCCTCGTGGAGCAGGGGTGTGAGCAGCAGGGCTCTGGGTGGGGAGGGGTTGTTTGCCTCCAGAAAATGGGTGGAACACACAGAAAAAAAGCAAAGAAACAACAAATTCTGGAGAAACCCCAAAATGCTGAAGCAGAGGAGGGACACAAGGTCCATCCAAACAGCCTTTCTAATCCATCTGGGCATGAGTATTTCACATCAGGAAAAGCACAGGGATAAAATGCCCTGGCTGCAGATTCTCTGTGTCCCCTCGCTGCCATCGTTGCATCTGCCCCTGAATTTGTGGAAGAACTTTTCCCCTGAGCAGTAACCAAGAACAGGCTGCCCAGAGAGGGTGTGGAGTGTCCCCACTGGAGATACTCCAGACCCACCTGGGCACATTTGAGTCCCTTGTGCTCTGGGATGACCCTTTTTGAGCAGCCACATCCATCCCCTGCATCCCTTCCCACCTGACCCTTCCTGTGGCTCTGATATTTGCCCCTGTCCAGGCTGGAAACTGTAAATGGATGAAAATACAAAATATTTGAATTCAAACCCCTGTGCCTGGTGCTGGCTGTGTCATGGTGAGTGTTGTCATGCTCAGGGACAGAAATAACTGTGCCTTCCTTTGCAGGTTATCCTGGAGTTTGCTGTACACTGTGTACATCTCCATCACAGCCAGCCTGCTGACCTGGATCACCATGAGTGAAGTTTTAAATCACAACAGCTTTTTGGAACTGTATTTTTTTTATTTCTTTTATGGCATGGCATCTGTAAGTCTGCTTATGTGTTCTTATATGTTGCACCTTTTTTTTTTCATTTCCTAATTAAAATATCTGAAAGACTGCAGAGTGTTTTAGGGCTGGTATCATATGGGAAAGTAACAAAAATACTCTGCTGTGATTTATTGTTATTATTTGCAGGTTTTTATACCACTCCCATTACATTTTGGGAGATTCTAACTCAAAATCAGAGTAAAAAGAGGCGCTGAAATGATGCTGGGAGTTATTTGTCTGTCCCTATAAACCTGCCCTAAATCTCAGAGCTGTCTGCTAAACAAAGCCTTGTGCATCTAGGGGGAACAACTGAAACCCAGCTGGGTCTCAAATTTTGCTCCTATTTTCATATTGTTGGTTTTTTTTTAAATTGCAGCATAAATGCATCCTGCTAACGACTGGTTTTCTCTGCTGCAGATTCACTTCACTTTCCTGCTCAGCTCATTGCTAAAGCAGCCAAATATTTCCAGTTTTGTGGGATTTCTTCTTCACATCCTCTTTGGGGCACTGGGCTATCTGACCTTGTTTGAAAAGCTGCCACGGGCTTTGGAATGGACTTTGAACCTCTTCAGCCCTTTTGCCTTCACAGCTGGCCTGTCTACAGTAAGTGCACAGTGAAACCAGTGCAGCACAACAGCTCAGCCCCCAAAATTCTGCCACAGAGCAGCAAAATCCACGATTTTAATCACCAAAACAACCCAGTCACCCCCTCTGCTTTTAAAAAACACTTGGCTCCAAGTGCTAAATCATGGCAGAGATGGTTGGATGCTCGACTGCACCACGGATTTTGCTGCAATAAATTTAAATCTCTGTAAAATGAGCAGTGGGGTGTGGCTGGTGGGAAGCAGGAGCTGCAGGGCTGGAAGTGCAAGCAGCACGTGCATCAGTCTGTAACTTCTGCATGGTTTGGAATTCAGCTTACCCAGGCATTTCTGGTGCTTGTGGTCAGAATTAACCCTTTGCCTCCTGAGAAACAGCGTCGTGGTCACGAGTGAATTGGGTTTTTTTGTGAAAATGGCTGTGATGACACAGCAGTAGCTCACACAGTGTATTTCTGCCTGAAGGAAATGTTGCATCTCAATTGTGCTTTTTTTCTTTTTCTTTCCTCCCCTAGATGGTAAAACTAGAAAAATATGGACCAGCAGCTAGCCCAGAGCTGTACCCTTTTTATAACCTGTACCTCATCCTGAGCTTTGACGGTGTCTTGTATTTCCTGCTGGCCATCTACTTTGATAAGGTTTTGCCTGGTGAGTGAAATGTGAGGGGAAAAATGCCAACTTCATTGCTTTTTCTTCTCTAATTCCCTGCTTTATAGGGAGAAAGTTCCCAAAGGGGTGGTGAGAGGAGAGAAAACTGCACTGAGATCCCATTCTAACCTGACCACTGGGCTTGGAAGGTTGCTGTAGGACTTGATTTTTGTACTAAAAAGTACTTTACCTATTAAATAAACAATTTTTTTCCACTTCTCTCCAAAAAAATATTTCCCCAAACCAGTTAAGAAAAAAAACCTACATAAATCTGTTTCCTAAAAAAACCGCATTCAAAAATTTGCTCCCAAATTTACTCTAAACCAAAACAAATAATTATTGGCGCCCAACGTGGGGGTTTTCTTTGGAACCAAAGAGGTTGTAAATGTGGCTGTAAAAACCTACACTTACAGATATGGGCAATTTAAATTGCAGAGTTTATCAGTTCTTTCACTCTGCTGGAAGTTCACATTGTGCAGCTGCCGGGGCGGTGGTGGATGGGCGTTTATCAGAGTTGACAGATGGAGGTTTTGGGGTTGTTAATATTTCATTTTTTCTGCCTCTGATTCAGGCAAGTACGGGGTCCCACATCCTCCTGCCTTCTTCCTGAGAGGCTGGTACTGGCTCAGGGGCAGCAGAGGGTGTGTGGAGGTGAGAGCTGGCAGCAGCCACGACCCCGTCCTGGGCTGTGACACCGAGCCCCTGCCCCCAGGCTTCCAAGGCAAGGAGGCCATCAGGTAAGGAATGTCCTTGGATTCTGCTGGGAACCAGGGAAAAGCAGCCTTGAAGCCTTGGGGTTTTCAGGACAAGAAATTACAGAGTGATTAACACCTGTTGTTGGTCACAGAGCTGTGTGTGCTATGAGATGTTTTGCACGAAGCATGTTTTCAAAGAGGTGTTGTCTTCTTGGACCAAGGAGTCTTTCCTATTCTGTATTGCACAATCTACCCTATATAAGTGTGGTGTTTCTTTAAATAAAGCTCTCTTTTGCTTCTTCATTCCTTTTCACCACTCTCCTACAGCCAAAATGCAGCAAAGGAGCTCCTTTGGCATGGGAAACACAGCTCTGCATGGATTGTTTGGCTCTAGAGAGCACAGCCACGCTGCCCTGGGGAGTGTGGGGCTGGCAGCATTATGGATAATTTTAATGCAAATTGTGAAAGGCAGGGGGTGTTCTGTGGTTCAGTTTGAATATTGGATGTGGGGCATCCTTCAACTCCCTGCCTTGTGCTTCCCTCTCTGCAGGGACTCTGTTCCCCTTCCCCATCATCTTCAAGCCCAGAGTGTGCTGCAGAAAATGCTGCACTCTCCATCCTTGCAGGGCTGGGTGGGCTCGTGGCTGCTGCTGCTTTTTGGTTATTTCCAGAGAGCAAACAGAAATCTGCCAAAATAGCAGCTAGGTCATCACCCTTAATTAAATATCCACGTTACTCCCTAGAGCCTCCTCCTTCACTCACTAAATGTTCTTCAAGTTTATCTTTGAAACCTTTTAAACAGCTCTTAGAAAAGTACAGCACCTAATCCTGCTTTAAAGGTACCAGGAATGAATTACATCAAGTGATTCCTTCTGCAGGACCAGTTTGAGGAGCAGGTTGGGAAATATTACCCCAAAAGTTTTCAAAGGTTGATTTGAGGCAGAGGAAACAGCCCCAAATTGTGATTCAATAAGTAATGACTTGTTTACTTTTCTTTAGGCTAAACAATATTAAAAAAATATACAAGAAGAACAACCAGAGCACCGAAGCTTTAAAGGGTAAGGAGAGGCTTTGTGATTCTTTTATTCCTTTTTTAACTAGATAAGAACCCAAAGTGTTTTGAAATGTACTGGCTGTACTGAATTCTGCCTCTGGGCCTGTTAAATTATATTGTGCAATGGTTATTTCTGCTGGGGTAAATTACTGGCAAATATCTGCCAGGTCGTTATCTCCCTGTTCCCTCCAGGAAAATCACTGTTTATTATTTTTTGCAACAGCAGAAGTCTCCTTGAAAGCTGTGTTTTTGCAGTGATGAACCACTCTAGAAATCCCCTCTCAAACTTCCTTTTCAAAATGTAAACTATTTTGGGCAAACTTGGGATTTTATGGCCAAATCTGCTGTCCCTGCCTGAGCTGTGTTCTCCAAGCACTTGCCAATGCAAATATTTGACACAGTCATAGTAAAGTCATGGGGTATTTGTTAAATGCCTTTGTTTAACCAGAACTCCAAGTGAAAATATCAAAAAAATATCAAAAAATATCAAAACCATTAAAAATATCAATATGGCCTCAAAGATCTACATTGAGTGGGAAAAAACCAAACAAACACAACCTGAACAACCTACAGGAAGACAAAGTATTTTTTTTTAAAAAAGAAAATGAGATAGCAAAGTCTGGCTACTTTGAAATAATATTGAAATCTCACATGTTGGAAAAGCTTTGCCTCTTGTCTGCCTGAGGGTTCTTGAGCCACACTAAAATAAAATATTATTATATATAAATATATAATAAAATATTATTATATATCATAGAAAACTGGAGTCAGAATTTTTTAGTTGAAGATAATACATTTATTCCCCCAATTCAGTCAAGGCATGGTTCCTTTCTAAGCTTAGGCCTGACTCCTGAAGAACCAGCCTCTGCTTTTGGATCTGGTTTTACCTCTCAGCTCCTGAAGAAATGTCATTTCTGCCACCTGTGGCAACAGCTACAGCTCCAAATCCTCTTCTCACACACTTCCATCCAACTGTTGTTCTCTTTTTATTCCAGGTTTGTCCCTAAATATATATGAAGGCCAGATCACTGCACTGCTGGGTCACAGTGGATCTGGGAAAACTGCTCTGTTAAATGTGCTCAGTGGCTTTTCCAAACCTTCAGCAGGTGAGATGATGGGCCTGGGAGATGAGGAGGAGGAGCTGTTTGGTTTTTTCAAGTGCAAGGGGGAAATATGAAAAAAACCTCCAAGTTTTCCCTTAGTTATTCATGCTGAGTTGTTGTCAGTTCAGGTTTCTTCTTCAACAGCAGCTCCAGGGATAATGGATCCCTCATGTGTGCACCATGGTCACTTGTCCATCTGCATTGCCTGGTGCTTTCCATGAGCTGCACACCTATAGGAAATGTGTTTTTATTTTTAAGGGAGGGTTTTGGTACTCTGAAATATTTTTGAAAGGTGTTAAATCTTTCGGCTCTCCAGTTATTTTAGTTTTTTGAATTTCTTTATTTAACACTTGAGAAACATCCATGGTGCTGGAATTAATGTCAGATGTTTCATTCACCCCCCTGTGCAGGTTCTGCAATGATCTACAACTACAGTGCTTCTGAAATGTGGAATATGGAAGGAATGAAGGAAAAGGTTGGGATTTGCCCCCAAGTTAATTTGCATTTTGAAGCCTTAACGGTGAAGGAAAACCTGAGAATTTTTGCTCACATCAAGGGGATTCAGTGGAAGGAAGTGGATGAAGAGGTTGGTAGCCACTGACTTCTCTTTTATGGCATCTTGGGCACTTTGTGCTTAATTTATAAAAGATGCTTCATCTTGTTCTGTGGAAATGAGAACAAACCTAATTTAGTGGCAGAGTGATTTTCCGATTCTTTTTTATCCTGAATTAAAACTCAGATTTTTTTTATTTATCTCCAGGCAAAGCCATTAAGAGTAGGTAAATCTGCAATCCTGAAGCTGCAATGTTTGCAGCCATTTAGGAATTCAGACTTGCTGTGGAAATGTGACTCTTGTCTTGCTGTGTTCCCAAGGTGCAGAAAGTTCTCGTCATGATGGACCTCACCCACGCTCAGGACGTTTGTGCTGATGCCCTGAGTGGGGGACAGAAACGAAAACTGTCCCTTGGAATTGCAATTTTAGGGAACCCCCAGGTAGGACCTGTGTGTTTACACACACACAACACGTATTGTTTTGGGACAGAGCTTTGCATTTTGACTTGGCACAGAGACTGCTGTAGCCATTCCAGGCTGCTGATTGACTTGGACTGGGGAATCTGGTTCAATCAGAGCCATATTTTTAATTAGAAGGGTGGCAATATTGCAACAGGAGGAAGAGCAATAAAAACAAGCGATACTTTGGGATGTGTTCTTGTCTCTAGAGAGACACAAAAGGCACACAATACTTCAGAAGGCTAATGTCTGTTTATTACAACAATGTACTGTCTTTATACCCTTTGCAAGTTTACACTTTCATCATTGGTCACAATTAGTCAACACAACATTCATTGGCAGCAAGTTCTCCACCTCTGTTCTTCCCAGGACCTTTCTAAAAATACTTTCCACAACTGGGGGGTATTTTTCCTAGTTATCTTCTTTTCCTCCTTTTTCACTTAGTCTCCATGCCTTGGTCAGAGAATACTTCTCAAAGCAAACCTCATTTATTAACCCTCTCTAACCCACAGACCAGCCGCAGGTCCTACTAAACATTCCCTCCTCTGAGTGACACCATCAGAAGCACAGAAAAAAACGAGCCCAGCTGGGGCGTGGGGAGCTCTGACCTGGTTGTCCTTTGCAGGTGTTGCTGCTGGATGAGCCCACAGCTGGGCTGGATCCCCTCTCCAGGCACCACGTCTGGAGCCTGCTGCGGGAGCGCCGCGCCGGGCGCGTCACGCTCTTCGCCACCCAGTCCATGGAGGAGGCTGATGCTCAGGCTGGTGAGCCCAGGCTGGCACCTTGGGGGTGCTAACAAGGGGTTTCCAAGGCACAGCCCACGTGTGGGTCCTGCTGTGGCACAGCTGGTGCTTGCTGGGTGTGTTTTGTCTGGCAGTGACCACCCAAGCTGAGCTGGGCAAACCCAAAATTGGGCTGTGTCCCTCCAAAGCTTTGCTCATGCTCCTCTCCAGGATAAAGCAGCCTTCTTCAGGATAAAGCACTCTCACATTATCTGGATTTGTCTCTAAAACTTGTAAAGTAAAACTTGCTTTATTTCCCTGGATTTCACCTGCCACTATTCCCATCTCCGTATTATTCCTGTGCTGCGTGGGAAATTCTCCACAAGCCCACAAGAATGCAGAACTAAAAGAATTAACCATGATGTTGAGGAGAAAGGCATTGATTTAATTTTTTTTTTTTTTTTTTTAAGAAAAAAGAGACCTTCAGGGTTGGCCTGGTTTTACTGCTCTCAATTTATTACTAAAATGTCTGCTGAGTTCAGAAGGAGCAGAGTGAGGTCAGTCCTGTAAATCCCCCTGAATCTTTGTGTTCTCTCCTCCTCAGATCGAAAAGCTTTCCTCTCCTGTGGGAGATTACAGACTGTTGGCTCTTCTCTCTACTTGAAGAGAAAATGGGGAGTTGGCTATCACTTAAGGTAAAACCTATTGTTTTGGTCATCATTCTTTTTGTGAAAAGCTTCTCATTCTCGTGAGTGTTTTCTTGTAGAATCTGTGTTTTTGTAGAGTTTATATAGAGAGTCATAGAAATCCTGATAATTCATTTTAGAAGACCTTTAAGGCTGCCAAAATTTCCCTGCTTTGGACAACAAGCTGCCTTTCTTTGGAACCCAACCTGAAAGCTCTGAGCACAGAGCTAAAATGATTTTTCCACCTCCCTTGCAGCTGGAAGGAGAAGAGTGAGGTGATCTGTGGTACCAGAGTGACCTGCAAGGGCTTTGTTTTTCTTTCTTTTCTTTCAAAAAGTTGTTTTTCTTAGGATTCTGAGTTCTTGGTTTAGCAGTATTGTCCAGGATCATAATTCTTAATCATTTTGGGCATGCATGGCAAAACCAGGGGCACTGCAGATGGCTGTAAAGATTCCCACTGGAATTCTGCCCAGTTTTGGAGGTTTCCCTGTGGAGGAATCCCCACTGGCTCTGTACTCCAACCAGATGATGCACACATTTATTTTTTTCTTATTTAATATTATAAGAATGTTTTGGTTTTTTGGTTTTTTTTTACAGGATGCACATAAATGACCGGTGTGACCCAGAGCTTGTGTCATCTGTGGTCAGACAGCACATCCCTGATGCTGTGCTCAAGGGACAGAAGAGGGATGAGCTGTGTTTTAGGCTGCCCCTGGAAAACACTGACAGCTTCCCAGGTAAGAAACCTGTCCCTGTGCCAGGGTTTTAAAAGGAAACCCTCTGGGAAAAATAGAAATCAAAATTACCATGAAGGGAATAATTCTATTCCTTGGTCTGTAATGTGTGTAATGTGTTTTAGGAAGCTGCATAAATATTAGTTTTACAGAAAGCCTTCAGTGCACATGCTAATATTAATAATGAGGATGAAAAAAGGAAAATCCACCAACTAATTTACAAACTAAAATCCACTGGTTTTACTCCTCTCAACTTATTACTAAAATAAGAAGGAGCAGTGAGGAGAGTGATGTCAGTCTGCTGCACTCTTGTAAATCCCCCTAAATCCTTTGTATTGGTTCTTCTGTTTTCAGGATGGTCCAAGAAAACCAAAACCACTGAATTTTCTACTATTTAACTCTAAAAAAAACCAGTGAATTTGTGATGAATTTTAGCTCATGGGGATTAATGGTGTGAATGCAGTGTTACTTGGCTGGGTCTGTGGTGCTGGGCTGAGTCTGGTGTTTCTCCTGTGCAGATCTGTTCAGCCACCTCGAGAGCAGCCCCTTGCAGGGGGTTCTTAATTTTGAGGTGACCAGGACAACCCTGGAAGATGTTTTCCTGAAGCTGCAGGGTGAGGAAGCCATTGATTCCCAAGGTAAAGCTTTGACTTCCCGGGAATCCTCAAAGTTCAATCTAAACATGTGTTAACTGAATATCTAATCAATTTCTGCTAAATGTGGATATTGATGGGCATAGAGTGGCAGCTGTGTCCCACTTGCCTTCAGTGAGGAATATCATCTTGGAGAAGCCCAGATGATTCTGTCTTGGCTTCCCAAAGGCTCTCAAGCACAAGAATTAAGGCTTGTGTTGGGAGGGCATTTACCTCTGAAGGGCTGTACAGCCCAGAGCAGAGGTGGGAAGGGATGAAGTTTCCAGAAGGTGCTTCCCAAGGCCAGATCTTGGATGTGTTGCCACATCAGCCAGTCTGAATTCATGAATGTAAATTCTATTCTGGATGAATTATGGCCCCTTTTCTCTCTAAAAAAAATATTAAAAAATAGAGTAGAAGATCTTTGCTGATAGTCTGGGATTAAAGGTGTCCTTTGAAGGCTCTTTGGGTGATGACTTCTCATGGTGAACACGCAGGAGATGCAGACCTCGAGGAGAAGGAGCAGAACCTCCTGGGGCTCTCCAAGCAGGGGACCCTGGCCATGGGTGGGATGATGCTCTGGAGGCAGCAGGTGTGTGCTGTGCTGAGGATCCGCCTGCTAAGACTGAAGCACGAGGGGAAATTCCTCAGGGGAGTGTAAGTACAGGAGCCCTGGGGCAGCTGGGGGAGGCTCAAACACTGCTGGAGATGTTTGGAAGCAGAGAATTGGGTGGGGAATGTCTCAGAGCTGCAAAAACAGGGGCAGGCTGGGCAGTGGGAGGGCTCTGGCTTGCTTAAGTTTAAAATTTCCCCCATAAATCACACAAATACTTCTTGGTGGGTTTCCCCTGGCCTCACTTATGGTCTGTTTTTCCATCCAGATTGCTGTTAATTGGAGCATTTGTCCTTCCACCACTGATGGTTTTAATGCTGTTTCATCTGTGGCACAACTCCAGCAGCTGGGAAATCACATCTAGCCCGTATTTTATGCCCATGAAAGAGAAAATTCAGAACAGGTCTACAAACCTCCTCATCCTCAATGACACAGGTGAGGAGCAGCATGTGAGGGTGACTCACTTCCCTGCATCAATGTGGATTTTGTTGTAATTGTCAGAGCAACCTTGCAAATGCCACAAATATATAAAGGAATGTGCATTGAGAGGTGTTTTCTTCTGAGCAAAAGCAAATGCAGTTCTAGTGATGATATAGGTGATATGTAAAAGAGTAATGAACCAGGCAATTAAAATAAAAAGCAATAAATAAACTAAGTTTGAAACATGTATTTTGTTTAATAAATAGGAAAGATACAGGAAATATGTGTTTGCTTAGAATCTCAGTGTTTGGGGGTTTTTAACATACCTCTGCTTTGCAAGTAGGAGCTTGTTTATATGGAACTGTTTATATTTAAAGAAAAACCCCTCTAATGGCTCTAATTTCTGTCCTTGACTTGATTTCAGGATCAGAAATCGAGGACTTCATTGCAGCTTTGAAGAGTCAAAACATAATCCCAGAACTAACTCTGAAGGAAAACATCACAAGCCTTCCAGATTATAATGGGGCTATAAAAATATCCCTGGAAGGCAAGGTGAGGGATGTTTCTTCCTCCTTTCATCCTTTACATCAACAAGATTTCCTGAGAACTATTTAAATGAGAGAAACAACCACGCCAGAAAAGGGAGAACATTTCTTTTGGCGTAAGGAGCGGTCCCAGCAGTGCTGCTCACACCTCTCAGGGACGTGAAATCTTTTTGTTTTGGCATCCTCAGAGGCGCCAGTTCACGGTGATGTGCGGCCCAGAGCCCATCAACTGCTTCCCTGTGCTGGTGAACATCCTCAGCAACACCCTGCTGAGGCTGCAGGGCTCCTCCGCGCGCCTCCGCCTCTGGAGCCAGCTCTTCTACACGGTGAGGGGCTGCCCTGCTGCCCACGTTTACAGCATGAGGCTTGGGAACCTGGCTGGGGGAGCAGGTTCCAAGGGATGGGGGCAGTGGTTCCGCTGCTGGGTGATTTTTTCCCGAGGGTTCTGTAGGGTTTTGGTACCGTAAGGTGTTTGAGTTTGTGCTGTTTGGAGAGGATTGGGGTTTGTTCTTGGAGAAGTTTCAAGGTGGCCTTTTGTGATGGAAAGATGGGCCTGGAGGGATAGGATGAGGGGAATGGCTTCAAACTGAGGCAGGTTTGTTTAGATTAAATATTAGGAGGGAGTTGTTTCCTGGGAGGGTGGGGAGGCCCTGGCACAGAACAGCTGTGGCTGCCCCTGGATCCCTGGAAATGTCCAAGGCCAGGCTGGACAGGGCTGGGAGCAGCCTGGGATGCTGGGAGGTGTCCCTGCCATGGCAGGAGTGGATGAGATGATCTTTAAGGTCATTTCCAATCAGGGAATACAACAGTGAACTTTGCAAACCCCACCTTTCCTCAGCAACAAAAAGCTGGTCTCCATCCTCAACAATTTACAATAATCCAAATTCCTTCTGCAAATTCTAGGATGCTAAATGTCATTATTTTGTTATTTTTGCCTTGTTTTCTCTTCTTAAACACAACTGACTTACCAGTAGTGCTCTCACTTGTATATGTTCACCCATCTCACGAGCACCGAGCCAGCCAGATTTTCCCAGCATCAGTTATGGATGACTGAATTTCTCCTCCACAGGCAGAAAACGCATCACTAAAGCGCTACATTTTTTATGGCTTGCTCACCTACCTGCTGGTTCTGGCTGCTGGTTTGCCTCCTCTCCTGGCCATGGGCAGCGTGGAGGATTACAAGGTATGGAGCACGAGCTGTGGCCGTGCACAAGGAGTGAATGAGATGTGAAATGTCTGGAGAGCACCAGTGGGGAGGCACAGGGTGCCCAGAGCAGCTCTTCCAGATCCCTGGCAGTGTCCAAGGCCAGAGCTTGGAGCACCCTGGGACAGTGGAAGGGATGATCTTATAGGTCCCTTCCAAAATTTCCAGCATGATAGAAGAAAATCAGTCAGGTTTCAAAGTGCACTTCTCCCAGAAAACCAGCTGGGGCTCACAATAATTTGGGTGCTAATAAAGCTTTTGATATCAGAATGATTTAAGTTTTTTTCCTTTTAGGAACAACATGGTTTTAAACAATGTTTGAATTAAGAATTGGGAGCGCTCAGAAAGGAGATGAAGGGAGGAGAAAGGGAATAGAGAAGGAGCAGGAATGGTGTTTTAGACTCCCATTTTTCCCATTTTTTGTCACTTTTGCAGCTCCAGGCTCGCTCCCAACTGCGGCTGGCAGGGCTCTTCCCCTCTGCATACTGGTGTGGGCAGGCTCTGGTGGACATCCCTCTCTTCTGGAGCCTCCTGTGCCTCATGTTCGGGCTCCTGGTGCTCTTCATCCGCATCTGCCCCTTGGAGACCCACGCTGTGCTGAGCCTGGTGAGCTCTGGGCCATTTCCCAGCAGGATTTGGCTTCAAAGAGTTTATTTGCAGCTAACTGCTGTGGGCAGGTTTTTGTATATCCACAGGCACCTCCTTGTCACTGATGTGTGTCTCTCTTTCCCCAGCTCATTTGCATCTTTGGGTATGGAATATCTCTTGTCCTCTTTGTTTATTTAATGGCCTTCAAGTTTCGCACGGGGCGAAGCAATCGTTACATTTGGTGTTTAACCTTCATTTTGGTAAGTGAGGAGCATCTTCACTCTGGAATGTTGGTCACTTGGGGCTCTATTTCAAATTTGCATCAATCAGCTTCAGTTTGTATCAATATTCAGCAGAATAACCTGGATCACTGGCAAGTAACTCACTTTTTTAGCAACAATACATTAATATTGGAAATGGTTTTCCTGCTTTATTCCAGGTGAATTATGCTGCTTTTATGAATGGTGATCATAATGTTGTACTTTACTACACCTGTATGATGATTCCTGTGTTCCCACCTGTGGGCTGGATCATGTTTTCTGGACTAGTAAGCAAAACACATCCTACTAAATTCAGTAATTATCCTAATGGTGCAAACTGGCAGAGCAGGAGACACTTCCCAAATTCCCAGTCAAAAAGAGAGAGTGGGAAAAGAAAACAGGAAAAGAGAAGTTCCAGGCTGTTGAGTGAGAGAAGAGGCCAAGATCTGACCTGTTAATCCTTTGTTTGGTCAGGATATTTTTGGTTTTTTAGTCACTAAGAGCTGTTACAGTGGCTGTTTTGGCTGCAAGGTTGGCATGGGAGGGGAAAGTGGTGGAGTGGGAAAACCAGGAAGGAGGAATGAGCTGGGAGAAAGCCAAAGAACTGGGAAGACAGAAGCAATGACAGAAAAGGTCAGCTTAACCTGATTTGAGGCCTCTGAATTACTGGAGCCAAGGAAGCCACAACCCCTTGAGGCAGTGAGAACCAAAGAGAAAAAGGCAGATAAAGCTCCTTTATCCCATCCTGGAGGAAAATTACACATCCCTACCTGCCACACCTGCTCTGACACACACCATGCTGAGGAATTTTCTAATTGACTGATCTCCTTTTCTTCCAGAATTTCCTCCTGTACAGCGATCACACGATTTTTGAGAGATTGAGTTATGTCTACTTGCCTGCCCTTGCAGTAAGGAGGGACCTGGAGATGGTTGCTTGGGCAGGGGTGGCTGTCACTGATGCACTGAGCTTTCCCCAGAAAGAAAGGATGGGTTTTGTTGACAAAATTTCCAATTAAATGTTGGCAGGGGAGGCAAATTCCAAGTAATGCTGGGCTTGTGCCTCATGTGGCCCTGGGATGGGCAGGGGGCTAAGTGGAGCTCATGTAGAAGGCAGAGATATAATGAATAAACTGATCATCCCAAAGCTGCTCCTACAGAAGGTTGAGATGATCTCCCATCCCATAGGATGTCTGGGGGGGTGCAGGTGGGTTATCTGGGCTAGAGCTGCTGTAAGAAATCAAGGCTTTTGCAAATAATCTGCATATCAGAGGGGAATGTCTGCAAAGCATCAGTTGAGCTCCTTCCCCTTGCAGACCTTTTCAGTAAATGAAATTAATGGGATCTGTTACTGCATCCCTTTCTAATTAAAATTAGCAGAGTGTGTTGTTACCTTGCCTCCATCCAAACCTAATTAATGTCTGCTTTGCAGCCCTACATCCACGGGGTGATTTTCGCTTTCCTCCTGCGCTGTTTGGAGATGAGATATGGAGAAGCAGTCCCGGGGTTTGATCCCATCTTCAGGTGTGTCCCAGAAATTCCCTGTGAGCCACAGTTATCCCAGTCTGCAGCTTGGAGCTGCACAGCCAGGCAGGACCCCTGGCAGCAGGAGGGAAAAACATGATATGTGAAAAATGTTTTTCAACATGTGGATAAAGCTGCTGTTTTAAATTTTTTTCTATGTCCTTGAGAGGATAAAAATTGAGATTTCAGCTTTGTTTTTTAAGGTTCATAGCTGAGATTTTGAGACATTTCCCTACAGGGGGCTAAATTATAGCTCCAGATTGAAACAGAAAAATTTTAACTCCTTTTCAAAGGTGTCAGTATTGCTCCAAATAGGATGGAGGCTTTCCCTAAATCTTCATCAGGTCAGGGTTGTCTAAGTGCTCTCTGCTTAACTGTCACCAACGAGTGACCAACCACTTGAGTCATCTGGGAGAAGACTTATAAAATTATTTAATTATCAAACATTCCCAAGTGTAGGAGTTAAGTGCCCAGATGGGTTTGCAAAACTGCCACTTGTGTTTTAATTCTCGTTGAACACATGACTGGCACGTGTGGAGCAGGGGAGCCAGTCAATAATTAAATTATTAAGGATGAAGGAAAAGCTAGAACTGGCCTCTATTTCCTCAGCCATGCCAGTGAAGTTGAGCTTTTCCTTCCCAGGAATAAATTCTTGAGCAAACACTGTCTCAGTGATCCTGAGCTCCGAGTCTGAGAGTGCAAATAAATTCTGGGTTCCGTTGGCGCTGCCCTGGGAAAAAAAAAACTTACAAACCTTTCTGGGAGTGATTCCCAGTGAAAGCATCTCTCCTCATCCAGGATCCAGCAGAGAGGAAGGGTCCCCCAGCAGAACAAGGAGCTCCCTGCAGAGGAGCCCCCCGAGGTGCAGGCAGAGAGGAACCGGGTGCGCAGCGCCGTCACCTCGCTGCAGCAGGACCAGGTGAACCCAAACCCAGCCCCTGGACTTTGCCTTCCATTCCCCATCCTTTTCACTCTCTCACCTGCCTCTGCTTCCTTTGCTCATGCACTCAGATCTGCTGTGGTCTCACCCTCCAGCCCACGGTTGTCGCTGTATGCGGAGAGTCGCGTGTAATAACGACAAATGGCTTCTTAAGGGAAACAAAAGAAACATTTTATTGAAAAACCAAACCATATTTATAGAGTGGTTCACAAGCTTCAAACAGGACAGTAGTTCATTGGACAATAGGAGAAAATATCTCCCGTCATGTGCATCACGAAACTGTTTCTCAGTCAACACCAGGTGTTAATCTCTGTTTATTAATTCCTTTCTGTTTAGCAGAAAGTTATCACCCTGGGAAAGGCTCAGGCCAGAGCTGAGAAACTGTCTCAGCCTGGGAAAAGCCTCCCAGCCTGAGAAAGAGAAAAAGAACTCAGAATCTGAGAAAAGGCCTGGCAAACTCTGCCTGGGCCTTTGGCACCATTAGTTTTATTCCCATTCTGCATATTTTCCTTTTTTTTTTTTTTTCCCTCTGTTTCATGGCTTTCTAATTTAAAATTTTTCTCTTTTTGAAAGTCCTGCTTAATGGTAAGAACAGATCAGCTGTCTCCTGGAGTAGGAGGAGTATTTTTATTTCCCTCTCTGTCTGTTCACAGGACTTGGTTGTTGTCAATGGTTTGCGCAAGGAGTACGAAGTCAGGACAGCCACTTCCATCTTTAAGAAAAAGAAGAAACTTGCTGTCAGAAACCTCTCTTTTGGTGTTAAAAAAGGTTCAAGTACATTGCTGTGCTCCCTATTATATAAATCACTAAAATCTAAAGGGAAGTTCTCATTTGGAGACAATATTTTTATTAGAATTTTCTTGTGGGCATTGCATTCAAAGTTTTAATTTATGGGAGCAAAACCACCCTTTCTCCAACTGTACTTTTAAATATTGCATAGAATACAGGGGAAGAAGTCACATTACCAATAAATATTACTAACAGTTGTTGCATATTTATTCCAGGAGAAGTCTTAGGTCTGCTAGGACCCAACGGGGCTGGGAAAAGCACAACTCTGAAGATGATTTCTGGAGGTGTAGCAGTGACTGCTGGGGAGGTAGGTGGCTCCTTGCAGCAGCTGCAGAGATGACCTTGATGCCTTTGAAAATTAAGGATGTGATAAGGCAAGCCAGCAACATCTCCCTACCATCAGGGGATTTATGGGTGTTTATGTACAATTTATGTGTCCTGGATATTTACAGAACTGAGAAGCATAAATTCTAGTGTTCATCAAAATCATAAATTTTACTGTTCATCAAAGTTAGTGTTACAGATTTAAGAGTTTGAGCAACAGGAAATCTTCAGCTGGCATTGGAAACCCATTGTGAAATGTCACAAGCCCTGTAAGAATTGTTGACATCTCAAAAACCCCAAAAATAACACTCTCCATAAACAGCCTTGCAAAACCAGGAAATTGAAAACGAATGTGGGCAGTGTTGGGCCAGTAACAATCCATCATTAATTACGTGCAGAATGATTAATGGCATGTGCTGGGGGAGGGGAAATGCCATTGCTCTTGCAGATTTGGGACTGGAGGTTGGAAATAGGAAAGTATTACCAGGAAAGGACAGGCTGATGCTGGTAATATTGGCCAAAGTGAAAAGGCAGAGGGAGCAGGATCACCCTGCTCATGGAGCCACACAGTGACCACTCACAGGGGCTGCTGACCACACAGCTGCTTGTTTGGGCCAGTTGGGCAGGGCTTGGGGTAACCTGGGCTGGTGGAAGATGTCCCTGCCTGTGGCAGGCATGGGATGGGATAAGCTCTAAGATCCCAAATATGTGATTGTGTGACCCCATGTCCTGGTTTGGAGGACAGGTGTCTGCCAAGAAAGGCAGGAGGTTCTCTTTGAAATGGAGAATACAAACCCCCTCCCTTCAAATTATTATTATAAATTTGAAATTAAGGGACTCTCAGGCAAAGATTGGGGAATTAGGAATAACAGTTCTTTACTAGGAACATTAAAATAGAAATGCAGTATTACACAGAACAATCCCAGCCCTGCCAGAGTCAGAATCCAAGCTGACACCCGTCAGTCAGTCAGGGTGTTGGCACAGTCCCATTCAATGGTGGCTGCATCCTCCTGCAGGGGCAGATGTGGTTCAGCTGGAGCAGTGCTCCTGGAGAAGGTGCAGTTTCCTCTGAAGCTCCAGGGATGATGTGGAAAGGTCTGGCTTTCCTCTGGAATCCAGTGGAAAGAAGGTTCCTTGGTGTCCCAAATCTCAGTTTTTATCTGGGTAGGAAAGGCTTGGCTCCTCCCCTGGCTGGAGCATCTCCCATGGGATGATGGAATTTTATCAGTCATGCCCTGGGACTCAGTGGCCATGAACAGGAGATATCTCCTGGAGGGAGGATGGGCTGTGGGAAGATAAAGATGATTGCCCAGCTGGTTTAAAGATGCCCATGAGCAGATAATGTGTGCCAGGAGATCAGGGGCACTGCCCCACCTGGTTTAACAGATGGGGACAGAATCCACATTTCTGGTCACATCCTGCATTGCACCCCAAGACACCCACAACCTGTGTGTGTGCAGGTGCTGCTCAGGGGTGGGGATGGAGCCCACCTGTGCCCGGGAGCCCTGGGCTGGTGCCCACAGCAGGACCCGCTCTGGCCACACCTGACAGTGCTGCAGCACCTGGAGGCCTTGGCTGCCATCAGAGGCATGAGGGAAGAGGATGCTGCTCATGCCATCAGCTGGTAGGAAACCACATGGTCTCTTCTCTTGGTTCTCTCTCCCTCCAGAGGTTGGGAGGCTTCCAGCCCAGTCACTCTGTGATTTTATAGGGTGGGGATTCTCTGTTAGCAAAACTGGCTTGTGTGGCTAAGAGACAGCATCTTCACCTTAGAGAGGTGGCTTCTCCTGATGAGGTCTGCTCTTTTATACTGTTCTCAATCCCTTTCCAATGAAGATTGTAGCCCAAGTTGACCTGGAAAAATTCGGGGAAAAAAAATCAAACTTGTCCCAGTTCATGGCCAGTTGCATGAGTAACTCACTTCTTTCATTAGCTGCACTTCCTGCCTTGCATTTCTGCAAAAAAATCCTCAATTTATCATCCAAGTTAGGAGCAGAATCACTAAGTTACCCAAGGTGATGGATATCATCCAAACCCTGCCAGTGCCTGGTTCCTCAGCACAGAGGTCACACCAAGGTGGTCACTGGGGCTTTTCCCTTTCCATTCCCCACAGTATAGGAAGGGCCTTGGATCTCCTGAAGCATTTCAAGACCCCAGTGAGGAGTTTGTCTGCTGGAGAAGCCAGAAAGGTACTGCTGGATTTGTCTTTGTTAATTAACCAAACCCTGCTCACTCTTTCTTGGACGTGGTGCAGAGGAAACCTTCAGCTGAGTGGGTTCCTGGCATCATTCATTTTCATCAATACCCTTTGAATCCAGACTGGCAGGATTCCCTCCCTCCTCCCCACCCTCTTTTCCCACTCTCCTGCACCGTGTGTTTAATAAGTGCTAACCACAAATTGGATTTACAATCACCTCTTCACACCCCACCACCTACATCTGCCAGTAAATGGGATGGAAAACCACTTCCACATCTTTGGCAGGCTGAGGAGTTCTGGGGAAATCTGATTTTGAGAGATTAAAACATTAACTGAGAGCACCTGAAGTGGGATTTTTCTAAAATCTCTCTTCCTCTACTTTGGAATCAAGAGATTCAGCTGTGAAAAATTCACTGGGATTAAGGTGCTCTGGATTTGCAGGTAAATAAAGGAGCCCTGACCTCCTGTTGTTCCCATTCCAGCTGTCCTTTGCTCTGAGCATCCTGGGAGAGCCAGCAGTGATGCTCTGGGATGAGCCCTCTGTGAGTGTGGACCCCAAAGGGCAGCGCTGCATGTGGTGAGGAAATGGGAATTTGGGGCAGGTTTAACAGGGTGGGTCTCACCCTCCCCATTGCAGGAGCTCCTGGGCAGGCTGAGGTTCTGCCCTGGTGACAGAGTAGATAGATCTGTCTTTTCCCTTTTTCCTAATGCCCAGGAGAGGGGAGAACTTGCTGAGCTCCTCACTGATCTGGCAGCAAGCCCTGTGATATAATGGTCATTAATACACCCCAAAAATTCCCAGTTAAACCCATGCATTTGGTACAAAAGAAACAAATTTCTGTTTTCTTCAAATCAAAGAGAAAAAATTGTAGGAAGTCTCCCTTTAGTCATTCAACACTGGTGTTTGCTGTAGCTCTTCATCATCAGTTCACACCATCAGTGCAAAATTTGGAGGATGAATAGCAATGGAATCCAGGTCATCTTTAATGAAAAAACTGAAGTCTTTAAAATAGTCGTCCGCTTTTTAATAACTTCAAAAAGTTGTTTCCATGGAGGGAGACACAGAGCAGGAGGTTGTGGCTGCTCCCAGGAGGTGACTGTGATCCCTGTGTTGCCAGGAGGGTGATTCAGGCCTCCCTGAGGAGCAGGGAGAGGGCGGCTGTCCTGTGCACGCAGTCCCTGGAGGAGGCGGCGGCGATGTGCGACCGCGTGGCCGTCCTGGTGTCCGGCCGGCTCCGGTGGGTCCGGGGGGTCCTGGGCTTGGTTTGTGTCCTGGTGGGAAGGACAGGTGTCTCCCAAAAAAAACAGGAGCTTCTCTTTGAAATGGAGAATGTAAACCCCCTCCATCCAAATTATTATTATAAATTTGAAATTAAGGGGCTCTCAGGCAAAGATTTGGGAATTAGGAATAACAGTTCTTTACTAGGAAAATTAAACTAGAAATGCAGCATTACAAAGAACAATCCCAAACCCTGCCAGAGTCAGAATCCAAGCTGACACCCGTCAGTCAGTCAGGGTGTTGGCACAGTCCCATTCAATGGTGGCTGCATCCTCCTGCAGGGGCAGATGTGGTTCAGCTGGAGCAGTGCTCCTGGAGAAGGTGCAGTTTCCTCTGAAGCTCCAGGGATGATGTGCAAAGGTCTGGTTTTCCTCTGGAATCCAGTGGAAAGAAGGTCCCTTGGTGTCCCAAATCTCAGTTTTGATCTGGGTAGGAAAGGCTTGGCTCCTCCCCTGGCTGGAGCATCTCCCAGTGGGATGATGGAATTTTATCAGTCATGCCCTGGGACTCAATGGCCATGAACAGGAGATATCTCCTGGAGGGAGGATGGGCTGTGGGAAGATAAAGATGATTGCCCAGCTGGTTTAAGATGCCCATGAGCAGATAATGTGTGCCAGGAGATCAGGGGCACTGCCCCACCTGGCTGCAGCAGATGGGACAGAATCCACACTTCTGGCCACATCAATCCAACACAGTTTTGTTTATTTAATTCTTCATCTAATGAAAAATGCTGGTTTGGATGCTGCCACGTGTGGTTTTTTCCACTGTGTTTGTCACATCAGTTTTGTGAGGAGGCAGCTCTTGGTGAAAAGAGCTGATGAACAGGAGGATGTACAGCTGCTCCTCAGCTCCCTCCAGCCATTGATTTATTTGCTAGTTATGGAGGTTTTAGTAATTTTTCCCTCCTCTGCAGGTACATCGGGTCCATTGAGGATCTCAAAAGTAAGTTTGGCACGAGTTACCAGCTGGAACTGAAGATGGCAGAGGTGGGGCAAAGGGATTCTGTCCACACTGAAATCCTGAGACTCTTCCCCCACGCAGCTCGGCAGGAAAGGTCAGTGTGTGTCCATGGGCTGCCACAGCCTGGATTTGCCCTGGGGTGCTCTTTTCCTCCTACTGACCTTGCTCTGTGATTTGCCTGGAGTGCAGTTATCCTACAACCTCTCCCCAAACTGCAATGCTAAGCCACAAGGTGAAGAATTCATTTTCTTATTGCTTTTTCAGGACTTCTTCTCTGCTCACCTACAAAATTCCAGTGGCAGATGCACTACCTCTGTCCAGGTCTTTCTCCAAGCTAGAAGCAGGTAAAAGGAAACAATTGGTTAAATAAGGAAATCACTTCCAAATCGTTTATGTGGATTTGGTTTTTAAGGATGTTTTCTCCACCCCTCTGCAGCTAAACGGAATTTCAAGCTTGAGGAGTACAGCTTGTCACTGAACACTTTGCACCAGGTAGGCTGATGCAGGAGCTCCAGGCTGGGAGCTCTCTGTGGAAAAGGAAGGAACAACCTGTGAGCAGCACAAATGCAGCCAGTCCATGGCAGTGATGGGGTGGTTTTCACTGTGTCCCGTTGCAGGTGTTTGTAGAGCTCACCAGGGATGCAGAGGAGCACGACCTGGAGGTGGCATCCAACGGGGCTGTGGAGCAGAGACCCCTTCACCCCTGAGTTTTGGAGCCACAGTGGGAAATATTCCATGTGTTTCAGCAGTGTCACTGAGAGCTGTCATCAGCTGCAGCCCCAGCACTCGGTTACCCAGCCACAACACACACAGCCCTGCAGGTGTTCAGCCTCACAGAGAAAAAAAAGAGTTACTATTTTAATAAATAAAGCCTTTATCCTTTCACAAATTGATGCCTGACGCTCGTCTGTGCCCCTGCTCAGACTGGCTGGTGGAGATTTGAATTCCTGACCCCAAGGCTGTGAGACTGTGGCTGCAAAGGGGGCAGGGAGAGAGCCAGGGGCAAACCCAGGGAAAGCTCTGACACCTGGCTCATCCATGGCAGGGGACAGCAGCTCCTTTCTCAGCCCTGACAATCATCCCTCTGGCTGGTGGGACCTGGCCAGGAGAAGTGCTGATTCCTGGGAGAGAGGGGCACAGGGCTGTAATTTACCCCAAAAAGCTGCTCTTGCTGTGAATTCTAGCTCAGGCAAACTGGGCCCATCTCATCCCCACCACTGGGGCCAGGGACAGAGGAAAGGACTCAGCAGTGGCTGGGTAAATATAAGGAAAACTATATCTAATATATATAGATATATATAACTATATATATCTTATATCATCATCTATAAAACCCAGTTATTATTTAGAGTCAAAATAAGTTGTGCTTTGACCCAAAACAGTGCTGAAGGACAGCAGGCTGAGCCTTACTTTGGTCATTGGGAAGAGAGGGGAGCTCCTCACCAGCACCACCCCTGTGGGTGCCTGGGAGGGATGGGGCAACTGGTGGGGAGCTGGGGGCAAGCACCAGCAGCCTGACCCTGTCTGAGCAGATCAGCATCTCCTCTTGGATATCCACCTGCCAGGGCTAGAGGTAAAAGTAAACTTAAAAAAAAATAAGCTAAATAAAACATGAACTCTCTGCCTTTAGGTGTTTCCCCTTGTGCCTCTGGCAAAGGCTGGGCTGGACCCACGGGGGGCCAGGGCATTACCATGGCCTGGGATGGACACAGCAGGACCCTCACCATGTCCTGGATGGGCACAGCAGGACCCTCACCATGCCCTGGGGCAGTGCCATGCCCTGGATGGGCACAGCAGGACCCTCACCATGCCCTGGGGCAGTGCCATGCCCTGGATGGACACAGCAGGACCCTCACCATGTCCAGGGGCAGTGCCATCCCCTGGATGGGCACAGCAGGACCCTCACCCATGTCCTGGGGCAGTGCCATCCCCTGGATGGGCACAGCAGGACCCTCACCCATGTCCTGGGGCAGTGCCATGCCCTGGATGGACACAGCAGGACCCTCACCCATGTCCAGGGGCAGTGCCATCCCCTGGATGGGCACAGCAGGACCCTCACCATGTCCAGGGGCAGTGCCATCCCCTGGATGGGCACAGCAGGACCCTCACCCATGTCCTGGGGCAGTGCCATCCCCTGGATGGGCACAGCAGGACCCTCACCATGCCCTGGATGGGCACAGCAGGACCCTCACCATGCCCTGGATGGACACAGCAGGACCCTCACCCATGTCCAGGGGCAGTGCCATCCCCTGGATGGGCACAGCAGGACCCTCACCATGCCCTGGATGGGCACAGCAGGACCCTCACCATGCCCTGGATGGACACAGCAGGACCCTCACCCATGTCCAGGGGCAGTGCCATCCCCTGGATGGACACAGCAGGACCCTCACCCATGTCCTGGGGCAGTGCCATCCCCTGGGATGGACACAGCAGGACCCTCACCCATGTCCTGGGGCAGTGCCATGCCCTGGATGGGCACAGCAGGACCCTCACCCATGTCCTGGGGCAGTGCCATGCCCTGGATGGACACAGCAGGACCCTCACCATGCCCTGGGATGGGCACAGCAGGACCCTCACCATGCCCTGGCTGCCCTGGGGTGCAGGCAGGGCTGGGACACAGGCAGGACAGCCTGCAGGTGCTTTTCCAGGCAGGGATGTGTGCTGGGCAGTGCAGGCAGGGCTGTGGGCCAGCAGGTACCAGCAGGTGGCTGCCGTGGCTCAGGGATGGAGGCGTCCCCGAGCAGCCACCCCCAGCCCTGCAGCTCTGCTTTCCACGGGGATCTGCCGAGGAGCTGGGCAGGGAGCAGGTCTGAGACCCGCTGGCTGGGACCTGGCATCGCCACCTCTTCACATTAGGGATGGTTTTCTTCCTTTTGCAGGGAGGGGAGGAGGAGGTGTGGACACTCAGGAGATGTTCTGGGGACAGGTTTTACCTTCATCCTGTGCCCTGACTCTGCTGTCTGCCTCTCTCTGCAACATCTGAATGGGATTTAGATCTTAGGGCTGTTTTTTTCCTGCTGGGCAGAGCAGAAAGCAGCAAATCCACTTTGTTCAAACCCAGCCACGCTCCACAGCCTGGGATGGAACCAAACCCATCCCCTTCAGAAGTGCAGAGTTAGGAGAAGTTTATTTCAACCTTTCCAAGATGATTTTAGCTGGAAGAGCTGTTGCTATCCAGAAGCAACATGTTCTCTGCTGCTCCTGCTCTGTGCCCGATGCCACAGGCAGAGTTTGTCACCTTCTGTCCTCCCCTGGGCTGTGACATTGCTATTGTCTTCAGCCCCTCTTGCTGCTCTGAGGAACCACAGCAGAGTTTGCCAGAGAAAGGATTTTTGTCTGCTTTGTTCTGGGGCTTGTTTTCCTTCTCTTGGCCACGACTCAAGAATGTCCTGAGTTAACTTTTTGGACAGCACACTCCAGCGCCTCAACAGCGATGTGCTCTGTTTGCTTTTTCTGACACAAATAAAGCTGGAGCTCTGCCAGGCAGAAAGGGGAAGGAAGCCAGGGGGAAAAAAGAACCCATGGTGTGAGGAATGTCTTTTGCAGAAGTGCCTGAGGGGGAAAAAAAACAACAAAGGAGAGCTGGGAGTCTCCGGGACGGTCGTGCAGTCCATCCCAGCAAGGCTCAGCATCTCTGCTCCTCCAGGACAAGCTCTGGGCTCCTCTCAAACCTTCCTGAGGTAAGGCTTAAGCATTCTTCCTAAGCCTGAATAAAAAATGGTATTTTGAAGGTATGAAAACCCCCAGTAAATCATAATGCTGTTAATGACACGGGGTGAGGGCACAAATGGTTGGGGCACGGGGTGTCTTTCTAATAGGTTGAGTCAAGTTTGTGATTAAGCTTAGGGGTATTTAAAGGCAATAGAGTCTTTTAAACCTTGCTTTGGGGTGAAATAGCACAAAAATGGAGCTCAGCTTATGGCAGAGGTTTATTTCCAGTGTTTCTCAGCACTACAAGGAAGCAATAGCTTCAGCTCAGTATTTTAAGTGATGCAGGACATATAAGGAGTAGATTTCTTTTTCTACCTCTAGTGTAAGCTAAAGTTTGAATTTAAAAGTTCTGTCCATCTTGTGCTGTAAGAAATCCCACCTAAAATACCACAGGAGCAGAGGAATCAGCTGTAGCACCTTTCCCCAGGCTCTGCAGCAGCACGGCCGGGTCAGTCTGGTCAGTGTGAGGGACATTGGGGTGTCCAGCATGAGCTCCTGGTGAGCCACCCCTCCACCCCAGCCAGGATCTCCTGGGGTGCCACCCTGCCCAGGTTACTCCAGGGGACTCTCAGAACAGCCTGGCTTTGGCTGTGACACAAACCCCGTGGCAGAGGTGGCACACAACATCCTGATCCTCACTTCTGTGGGGTGAAAAAGGAACCAGACAACAGCAAGCTTCAATCCACAGTTTATTCAAGGAAGTCTGGAGGTTATTACACAGGCTAAAATTCAAATTTTTATACACCTGGGTTTAGCGAGATCGTCAGTGAGGAAAAAAAATCTGTTTGGAGGTGATGGCAACAGCCAGGGCAGGAGTTTGCAGTGGGCAGCAGCATTTATTGCAGCTGCTTTTCCAGCATTCCAGTGCCTGCTCTCTCATCACATCCAGATTCAGCCCCTGAGGGCTGAATAAAAATATTTGGAGGAGGATAAATTCTGTCCTGCCTGTCAGCACCACGAGGAATTTTCCCCAGGGGAACAGGACAACATCTTCCTTCCCTGTGACAGCAAGGTGTGAAGGGATTAAAAAGCTGCAAAAAGATTAAAAGTCTGGAAAAGCTCTGATTGTTCTACCTGAGAATCACTTAGAGAAGATCAGGGTTTTGTTTAAAAGCAGATTTTAGCTGTAGATGTGACAGCAGAGCAGTTTGGCCATGTGAGCAGAGCTCTTTTACACAGAGATACTGAATCTTTTTGCTCATTAAAGATCCTCCTGGTTATTTTATGGATGATTAATATCTCATCTTATTAAGCATATTATTATTATTTATGGATGGTTAATATCTCATCTGCAAAAATCTTACAGGAAGATTTATGCTTTACTTCCTTCCCATCACCAGCATTACCCAGGCAAAATAATTCTTGTTTTGCTCTGACCCTGTCACTTTGAGGGCTCTGCAGTAACACACCAGTGCCTGCTCGTGGCCACTCCATTTTATCTCATTTTTCATTGATAACCTGCCAGTGACATCTCTCCCACGCACTTCCAAGAATTTGTTCTCTTGTGGCTCCGAGTTTCCTCCAGCAGATGCTGTTTTCCACAAGAGCTCAGCTCACACCACAGCCAGGAGTTGCTCAACACTTCTTGGAGCTGAGCCTACAGCACATTAAAATTACATGCAGAAGGATTTCAGGGATTTTAATTGACTATATTGTTGTTTCTTGGATATGGAGCCCACCCAAGCAGATTAGGTCATGTAATGTGATAGTCCCTTTTTTATTTCATCAATAACTCCTCCCAAACTCCCCGTGCTGCAGCATGGAAGCCTGAAATCCTGATTCTCCTCAGTGTTTGCTGCTGAGCTGGGAGGCTGGAGTGTGTTGAGGGTGATGAGGTCTCTTGGACCCTGCACTGCGGGGGTGGTTGTGCTCAGCACACAACATCTGAATTTCTTCAGCTCCTTCTTGCTGTAAAGGAGAAAAAGTTTCACTGCACATCTGCAAGGACTGTGCAAATAAAACCAGTTGCTGCTGGTTTTTTGTTGCATTTGAAAGCAATTTTCAGAAAGAAATTTTCTCTAGGTTCAAAGATGAAGACAGTCCAGAGGAATATAAGTGTATTCCAGCAAACTAAAATTCTCCTGTGGAAAAATGTCCTGATCAAGTGGAGGATGAAGATGCAGAGCTTTCAGGTAAGAAAAAAAATTTAAAATAAAACCAAAACAGTAGCAAACTACTAAGAGTGGCCAATCCCTGCCTTGCCCCTAGACACCAACTTCTTTGGGTAAAATAGAACTTCAAGTACTTTTTGAGAAGCCTGGCTGGTAATGAACACTTGGAGACTTGCATTTTATTTAAATGGTGATGTTTATGTCTGGTTTGTGACAATGAGGGGATGGAGGAGCAGGTGATGGCGTGCAGAGAGTCCTTTCATCCACACCTAAAAATAGCTGTGACAGAACTCCTTTTATTGATATTTTAATCCTATAGATGCTGAATTTCTCCTTTAACCCCGCGGAGAACGCGCTTTCCTGCTGCCCTGAAACTCTCCCCTCTGCTCTCCCTGCTGCAGGAGTGGATCCTGTCGCTGCTCTTCCTGCCCCTGGTGTTCATGGTGGCCTCTCTCATGCACCAGGGCCACTATGCCGAGGTGCCCTTCACCCCCCTGGGCCACCTGGATGACCCAGCCTTCAACGCCACCGGGGCCACCGTCACCTTCACCCCCGCCACGGCCACCACCAGGCACATCATGGGCAGGGTGGCCTCCAGCTCTCTCATGAAGGGTGGGTTTTTATTTTTTTTTTTTTTTTTTTTCTTTTTAAATATTGAATTTTATCGTTGTTTAACCTGCTGTGTCGTAGCGGTTCTCAGACGTCGCTAACCAGGAGAGAAAATTCATCCTAAATCCTCCATCTCCACAAGTATTTCTTCTCTAGGATTTAAACTACCTGTGAGGCCAGTGTGCCCTTCTGGACTGGAAAGCTCTGCCTTAGTTAATCTTTTTAAAACACATTAAAAACCATTTTTTATGCATTTCTTCTCAGCTGGTAAAGTCTGAAGTATTTAGATCTGCTCTCCTGGCCAGTGAGAGCTGGAAAAGGAGGAGTTGCAGTGCTAAGAAAGCAGAACATTCCCTCAGTGCCGTGGACACATTGCCAGACCCACAAAACCTCATGGCAATACTCTTCTGACACTCCACAGGTATAAATCTAGAGGAAGTGGAGGATGAGAGAGCCATGAAGAAAGCCTGGATTTCAAATGAGGAAATTATAGGAGTTGTATTCAAGGACAACTTCTCCTACCACCTCAGGTTTCCTTCCTCCCACATGGTTATTCCCAATGAAGTCGTTGGAGATGTAGGTAATACAAAATGGGAATTTCAGGCTGGTTGCCTGGTGTGGACAGGGTGGGATTATTCCTTATTTGTTAAGTGATGAAATAAATTGTGGGTTTGGGTGTCTTGGGGGATTTTTTCTTGTCACTGTCCAATAGTTGAAGAGTTTCCCAAAGTTCCAGTGTGTTCTTGTCATTCCATTTAATAGTGAAAATTAATTACTTTTCATTAGTGTGATGCCCTTTGCCTTGCAGACAGCTGCCATAACTTCTCCTGGGAGTACTGTGACAGCCCAAGGTACTGGTACAAAGGCTTCCTGTCCCTGCAGTCCAGCATTGATGCTGCCATTATAGAGGTAAGTCCAATTTAGGAACCCATGGAGGCATTTTATTTTAAATATTATATAGTAAAGGCCAACTCTGCTGTGGGAATAGCAAGGGATGGGTTTGTCAGAAAATAAAGCTGACTAAAAGTTCATCCAGGGAGGATGAAGCATAATATTCCTTGTATAAATGCATCTCACTGCAGAAAATAAGCAAAACACTGATCTATTGACCTTGCATTCCTTTAGATGGTGACAAATCATTCTGTTTGGGAAGAAATGAAATCCATTGGTGGTGTCAGGATGAAGTCCCAGAGCATCCTCTTCTCCATCAGCCTGGAGTACAGTTACTTCATGGTTGTTATTGTGATGTGTTTCTTACCCTTCATGTATTTCTTATCAAGGCATGTCACACGAGAAAAGAAGCAGCTCAAAGTATTGATGAAGACCATGGGGCTGCAGGACATTGCATTTTGGTGAGCTCCTTATAAAATGGAATATGTTTGCCAAAACTCAGCCTGCTCCTGGGCCCTTGAGAAGCCAATTAATGATTTAAATGGGTTCATGACTTTTCTCCAGCACTCGAAGCTGTGAGATGGAATCCTGGAAAAGAAAGGAAACACGGTTGCGCAAACATTTCAGTCAGGCAATGAAAAAAAAACCACTTGCACTGCTTGAAAATTTTTATCAAGTATTAATTGCTGCAGCTGATCACTGTTTTTGTGCAGTTCCTCAGCCAGAGGGTTGAGCATGGCAGTGATGCCCTCTGCTCCCTGGATCACCTGTCTGCTCTGAGGATGTCAAAGAGAAATTACAGTGACAGGAAATAATCCAACACTTAGTTCAGACAGGTCTCTGTGAGCAGAGCTGTTAATCACCCCCAGGCTGATGGCAGCTTTCCCTCCCCAGGCTGTCCTGGAGTTTGCTGTACTCTCTGTACGTGCTGCTCTTCTCCTGCCTGCTGACAGCCCTGCTGCTCAGGGAGCCCTTCTACACCAGCAGCTTCCCTGCAGTCTCCCTCCTCCTCTTCCTCTACGGCCTGGCCTGTGTAAGTCAGCTTTAAAGCCACATTTCCTCCCCACATGATTTATTGCTCTCTTGAGCATGGCTCCAGAGCCTTCTGCAGTGCTCAGGACCTTTGTGGTCCTGGCTGAATCATCTGAGTGGCTTCTCCAGGTCAGCAGCAGAGATTTGATTTGCAGCCTGAAGGGCTGGTGGGCTCTGGTTTGGCTGCTAAAGGCCCAGTTTGAAACTCAGATCAACCCACTGAGAAGGGTTTTAGTGGATTTTATTCCTCCTGGTGCCTGGCAAATGGAAGTGCTGCTGTTAAGGATATTTGTTTCCTCCAGTGGTTGAAGGAAAGTTCTGTTCTTCCAGATCCACCTGGTTTTCATGCTCAGCTCCCTCCTAAAGACTGCCAAGCTTGTCAGCTCCATGGGCTTCCTCATCATCTTCATCTTTGGCTTCCTGAGCCTGGCAGTGCTGATAGAAGAGGTCCCTGAGCCACTGAAGTGGTTTCTGGGTCTGCTGTGTCCTTTTGCATTCAACACTGGCATTGCCAAGGTAAGGGGGCACCACCCCTGCAGGCAGAGAATGGCACAGGAATTCCTGCCCTTAGCTCAAAAATCCAGCTGTGAAGCATCCAGGTGTTTCACAGCCTGTTTGAAACCCCCATGTGAGCTGGGCTGGGCTGGGCTCCAACACCCCCATCCCATTTTCCCAGTTTCCCATTTTCCCATTTTCCCAATTTCCCATTTCACATATTCCTAGTTTCCCATTTTCCCAGTTTCCCAGTTTCCCATTTTCCCATTTTCCCATTTTCCCAATTTCCCATTTTCCCAGTTTCCTAGTTTCCCGTTTTCCCAGTTTCCCATTTTTCCATTTTCCCATTTTTCCATTCTCCCATTTTCCCAGTTTTCCATTTTCCCAGTTTCCCATTTTCCCATTTTCCCATTTTCCCATTTTCCAATTTTCCCAATTTCCCATTCTCCCATTTTCCCATTTTCCCAGTTTCCCATTTTTCCATTTTCCCATTTTTCCATTCTCCCATTTTCCCAGTTTTCCATTTCCCATTCTCCCATTTTCCCAGTTTCCCATTTTCCCAGTTTCCCATTTTCCCATTTTCCCAGTTTCCCAGTTTCCCATTTTCCCAGTTTCCCATTTTCCCATTTTCCCATTTTCCCAGTTTTCCATTTTCCCAGTTTCCCAGTTTCCCATTTTCCCAGTTTCCCATTCTCCCATTTTCCCAATTTCCCAGTTTCCCATTTTCACATTTTCCCAGTTTCCCATTTTCCCAGTATCCCATTTTCCCAGTTTCCCATTCTCCCATTCTCCCAGTTTCCCATTTTCCCATTTTCCCAATTTCCCATTCTCCCATTTTCCCATTTTCCCATTTTCCCAGTTTCCCAGTTTCCCATTTTCCCATTTTCCCTGTTTCCCAGTTTCCCATTTTCCCAGTTTCCCATTCTCCCATTCTCCCAGTTTCCCATTTTCCCATTTTCCCAGTTTCCCAGTTTCCCAGTTTCCCATCAGTCACATCTCCACAGCTCTTTCTAGCTCTGGTAATCTATTTTTTGATTTCTTAATATATATTTTAAAAATCTGCCTGGGAGAGGAGATTTCTGCACCAGCAGAAAAAAAAAAAAAGGGATTGACTTTTTTAATTCACTCTTGGGATAATTTGTATGAGAGAAGGAAAATTTAAAAAGATGTTTATTGCTTTTTGGCATGATCAGTCTCACGGGAGGGTGAGGCACTGAAGGTGTTAGATCCAATGCCAGAGCATCAGAAACCAATTTAATTCTCACTTACAATGCCTTATGTTAGTTTTTTAGACAATCAAATACTTCACAAAGTTCACTAGTGTCTTACACCAATCATTAATTGCTTTGTCTTTCATGGTTTTACCACAATGAGTAGTTTTTTAACCAGTCTTATAAACTTACATTGATACATCTCAAACTTTTAACTAACTTTCTAACAGGTTCTACTGCTAAACTTTAAAACCTTCTATTACTTAACATACTGCTTTGCTGACACAATACATATTTCTGTTTGCTTAAAATGTGTTTCTACTTAAACCACAAACTTATATTCTTGTTTTATGTCGACTTTACTTTCAATGCTCAAATTCTCCAAGGTCTGAGGTCAAACCTTGGATCCATCTCTGCCTCTGAGCCTGTGTGCACGAGGCCTTGGGAGCTTTCTGTGCCTGCATTTTTCAAAATTCCCCATATATATTTAAATCAATCATTATGCAAATTATAATGGTTTTGTTGTGACTCACATCAATATGTGGTGTTTTGAATTGATGTCCTCTAAAACTCTGATCTTTCCTTCCATTTCTTGAAAATTCTGGATTAAATAATGAAAATGTCTGCATGGAGTAAATTAATTTTCCTTCCCCTTTAGAAAGAAAATAAGAGTTGGTCACTACTGCAGATGATTTCTGGGTTAAAAGAGTTAACATGGCATGTGCATATTTTTCCAGCCTGAAATTTATTCTTCTTTCTCTTTGATTTCAGATTTTCCATTTAGAGAAATATAAAATAGGTTTCTCCTTTTCCAACCTTACGGAGGAAGCACACTTTTTATTTTCAACATACATACTGCTGGTGTTTGACTCGGTCCTGTACCTGCTGCTGGCTCTGTATTTCGACAAAATTCTGCCAGGTGGGAATGATTTATTTATATTTACAATGGTTCATGAGGTATATCAAAAAAGTAATGGGCTGCTCCTTTCTTGGGCTCAACCAAAATAAAGTTTGGACTAAAAGAATTATTATTATTATTATTATTATTATTATTATTATTATTATTATTATTATTATTATATTGCTATTATTGCTATTATTACTATTATTACTATTATTATTACTCTTATTACTCATTATTAATAATTTTTTATTATTTTTTAATTTTTATTTTAATTTTAATTTTTATTTTTATTTTATTTATTATTTATTATGTCACGGAGTGACTTTTCTGTTCCTGGCACACACCAATGACAAAAAAGTATTTAACATTTTTTTCTTTCTAATTATGAGATTACAGTGTAACACTGTGCAGGGCAATAATTCATTCACAAAAATTGAATCCATTACATAAACCCTGAATCCAACCTTCTTGTCTCCTTTGCTCCAAACCTGGGGGTTCTGACTGGAAAAAGCAGCAATTTTATATTTATTTGAAACTCCTAAAAGTTTAGTGTAGAATGGTGCCTCTGGTTAATGACAGAACATTTTTTGCTTTCCTGGCAGGCAAATATGGGATCCCAGACCCTCCCCTGTTCTGCCTGAAGGCTTCATACTGGATGAGGAGCAGGAGAGGCTCCACCAGGGACGTGCCCAGAGCCTCAGCAAACCCTGAGCAGCAATTTGGGGATGATGTGGAGCCTGTGCCCCCCGAATTCCTGGGGAAAGAGGCCATCAGGTTAAGAGAGAAGGAATTCCTTGTGTCTGCTTTAGTGCCCCCACTCCTTCCATCAGCAAAACATTTTGCTTCACAGGGAAAAAAATAAGAGATTAAAATATCTCACAGAAAAATTAGAGATAAAAATATTTCACAGAGAAAAATTAGAGATAAAAAGATAATTCAAACTTTACATTCATGATGAAATTTGGGTAAATTTATATTAAAAATAACAGGGTTTTTGTTTGGTTTGTTGTTTTTCTTTTCTGTAAAACTGTCCTCTGTTGCAATGGGCTTGGCCTTGTCTTTGCCAGTCTTGGTGCCCCATTTTTGGTGCCAGGTTGTGATGTTCATACCTGGCTGCAAAATATGTCAAACCAGGGAATCTCAGCTTTGTTTCCCAGCACCTCTTTTTATTTATTTTTTTTTTTCATGCCATTTCTGTCATGGTAACTTAAGGTCCATAAAAATGTAAAAGGGCAGCAGGGAGAAGCCTTTACAGAAATCTCTAAATAACAACCTCCTTACCTTCCTTTTAGGATCCACAATATTAAAAAAGCCTATAAGAAGAAGGACAAGAAGACAGAAGCTTTAAGAGGTATGAAAGTTGTGAGATTGATTCCTGTTAAAGACAAGGAAACACCATTGTGCAAACAGTCAATAAAAAAAAAACAAAAACACTTGCATTGCCTGAAAATTTATGTCAAATATTAATTGATGTGACTGATTGCTATTTTGTTCAGTTCTTGCTGATTTGCTGGTTTTGATAAGACTAAAGAGAAGAAAGATTTAATTTTTTAAAAAATATTTTCATTTCTGTTTTTCCTGTTAAATGCAGACCAGCTCCTTATGCCTTTAGTTAAAGGTTTGCAGAGCTTTGCCCAACTCAATCAGTGCTCTTTTGGCTGATTATTATCACTTAATTCTTGTACTTTTTGACTTCCCTTGCCTTTGACAGTGTGTGTGGGGACAATTCAAACCTCATTTCTCCCCAGACTTGGTGTTACTTTTGTCCTAGGCCTGTCTTTAAACGTTTATGAGGGTCAGATCACTGCCTTGCTGGGCCACAGTGGGGCTGGCAAGACAACGCTGCTGAACGTGCTGAGTGGGCTCAGCTTCCCTTCAGAAGGTAGGAGAAGGCTGGGATGGATGGGTGGCCTTGAAAAACCCCTAAAGATCAAATTCATCCCTCCATGCCATTTATCCCCAGGCTCTGCCACCATCTACAACTACAAACTGTCTGAGATGGGAGACAGGGAGGAGATCAGGGGCTTGGTGGGGATTTGCCCGCAGTTCAACTCGCACTTTGAGGTCTTGACAGTGAGAGAAAACCTGAGAACTTTTGCTGAAATCAAGGGCATCAAGTCCAAAGAGGTGGAGCAAGAGGTGAGCGTGTGTTCCCACCATTCCATAGAGGTGCAAAAGGATTTGCACTGGGAAGCTCAAAGATCTGGATCTTCTGAAAATTGAAGTTCCAAGTCCTGTCCAACCTGGCCTTGGACACTTCCAGGGATCCAGGGGCAGCCACAGCTTCTCTGGGAATCTATACCAGGGCCTCACCTCCCTCACAGGGAATAATTTCCTTCTGATGTCTGATTTAAATCTAAATCTACCCTAATAAAGGATGGAAGCACGATGGCTGCTGAGAATGGACATCCTTGTGCTGTTTCAGGTGGAGAACATTCTGGAACTGCTGGATATCAGCAACATTCAAGACACTCAAGCTGAAAAACTGAGTGGTGGACAGAAAAGGAAGTTATCCATTGGAATAGCCATGCTTGGAAATCCCCAGGTAAAGCAGCAGGCATGGCTCTGTAATACTGGGGATATTCCAGTCCAATAGAACTAAAACATAAAACATTGGATGTGCCATTGGATATTACTGGGAACCAGGAAAAAGCAGCTTTGAAGCCTTGGGTTTCTCAACCTGCTCAAGGACAAAAAATTATAACAGTGATTAAAGACCTGCAGGGTGTGTGAGAGTATAATCACTGTTATAATTTCTTGTCCTTGAGCAGGTTGAGAAACCCAAGGCTTCAAGGATGCTCTTTCTGGTTCCCAGTAGTATCCAATGACATGATGTATATTTGGCTCTAGGATTTCAGACTTCTTTGAAGTGCTTATAATTAGAATGAATAAATTTCATATATATATATATTTTTAATGAATAACCCACCTTGCCAGGTGAGTTTTGAAGCAGTTCCATGAGCTCTCACACCCCCCAGAGCAGCTGGGTGTGGAAGATGCGCTGGCTCTCTTGCCCCCAGAGCACCAAACCCCAAAGACACGCGGTGAGGGATGCCTGACCCCCTCCTCCCTGCAGGTTTTGCTGCTGGACGAGCCCACAGCAGGGCTGGACCCCCTCTCCAGGCACCAGGTGTGGAGCCTGCTGCGGGAGCAGCGCGCGGGGCGGGCCATCCTCTTCAGCACCCAGTTCATGGACGAGGCTGATATCCTGGCAGGTCAGCGTGGCTTCAGTCCCCAGAGCAGCCCTGGGGGTAACCACAAAGCCCCAAAGGATGGCACTGACTGCTCTGCACTAGAAATTCCTTTGGCTTTTCCTTTCTCCAGACCGCAAGGCTTTTATCTCGCACGGGAGGCTGAAGTGTGTTGGCTCTTCTCTGTTCCTGAAGAAAAAATGGGGCATTTGCTATCATTTAAGGTATCTCCTTAACCCCCAACAAAAGGACACAAGAATTAATGAAATCCTAGAGCACATGTCATCAAAACAAATTATCTGCATTAAAATCCAGCTCCATTAACTGCAACAGCAGGGTTAGGGTTATTTAATCCAGAGTAGGGAATGAATGAAGAATATCAGAGTTTTCTTTTTATGCATCCATAAAATGGTAGGTGTTGCTTGTCTGGGTGGGTTTGGGGTGTTTTTATTCCAAACATAAATGTCTGTGTGTTTTTTCCCACACAATAGGATCCATGTCAGTGAGTCCTGTGACCTGGAGAATCTGACATCCCTGGTGAAAGGGTACATCCCTAATGCCACCTTCTCAGGACACACCCAGTATGAACTGAGATACAAACTGCCCTTAGAAAATGTGAATAAATTCCCAGGTAATGTATATGAAAATAATTGAGAATTATCCATAGAGAGAAAAAAAAAAAATAATGAGAAATGTGGGGAAGGAGAAATGCAAAGGGAGATTTTTTAGAGGAGTCACATCAGGACTTCACACAATTTTATCATACATTTCAGATCAAATTGTGTAACAAATGCTTTTCTACTGTTTGCACTGACAAACCCTGCAGGCTAAACTGGGTTACTGAGAGTTCAGTTCTCTTTCTGTTGAATGGAAAGAGAGAAATAAGAGAAAACCCTGCACAACCTGTGCTGCTCCGTGCCCATTTCTCACCCCCCTGCCCATCACTTCAGCCTGACCATCCCCCAGAGGATGCAAACAGTCTGAAATGTTGGTGCTGAGCAGGGAAACACCTTCCATGAGGGATGGCCTCTGTTTATTTCTGTCCTGCAGATCTGTTCAGTGGCCTTGACAGCTGCTCTGAGCAGGGAATTATCAACTATGGAGTCAGCATGACCACCCTGGAGGACGTGTTCCTGAGGCTGGAGGGAGAAGCCACGGCTGAGGCAGAAGGTACAATTCACAATCCACACCCAAACACAGCAGCTCCTCAGCCATAATCTCCAAAGGTTCAAATTTCACAAATCCCAGCCCAGGAGCTGGATTAGACCTAAATATGCATGTGCATGCAGATTCACAGAATTCACAGAATTCTGGGTTGGAAGAGACCTTCAAGATCATTGAGTCCAGCCCATGCCCCAGCTCCTCAACTAGACCATGGCACTGAGTGTCACATCCAACCTTTTTTAAACACATCCAGGGATGGTGACTCCATCACCTCCCTGGCAGAGCATTGTCACTGTAAGGCTGGGGAGTGGTGAAAGAATACAGCAACACAGGCTTCATCCAGAAAGCAGAAGCAATTTATTGCAGAAGTAATCACATTTTTATAGACTGGTTTGCAGAACCAACGACAGAATTAATCTCATTGGTCCAAGGAAGGCAACACCCCTTGTAAATATGTTTTAACCAAAACATCACGTTCCTCATGCACTTCTCTACAGTACCAGGTGTTAAACTTTGTTATTAATTCTTTCCCTTCTGTTTTCCTTCAAGTAGCTTAGGGAAACTCAAACTGTTGTTTTCCCTGACTCTCTCTGGCATCCACAGGCCATTCCTTTACTTTACTCTATCACTCTTTCCATGAAAAACTCTTTCCTAATATCCAACCCGTTGGACTGGGGCCCTTGGCACATCTTGAGGCTGTGTCCTCTGGTGCTGCCTGGAGAGAGAGACCAACCCCAGCTGAGCACAAACACCTTTCAGGGAGTCACAGAGTGATCAGGTCACCCCTGAGTCTCCTTTCCTCCAAGCTGAACACCCCCAGCTGTATCTCACAGGGTTTGTGTTCCAAACCCCTCACCTGCCTTGCTGCCACCTCTGGATGTGCTCAGGTGTCCCAATGTCCCCCCTAGGTGATCCCATCCCTGGGGAGGAGTGGGGAGCAGCCGCGGGGAGCCCCGAGGAGGCGCAGCCGTGCTCGCTGCTGCTGGCAGAGCCCAGCACAGCCCTGAGGCAGGAGCTGGCTCTCTGGAGGCAGCAGAGCTCTGCCATGGCACGGGTGCACTTCCTGCAGCTCAAGAGCTCGGTGAAGAACCTGCGCTCCATGTGAGTATGGCCTGGTGTGAAGGACAGGTGTCTGCCAGGAAAGGCAGGACCTTCTCTTTGAAATGGAGAATACAAACCCCCTTCCTCCAAATTATTATAAATTTGAAATTGAGGGTCTCTCAGGCAAAGATTTGGGAATTAGGAATAACAGTTCTTTACCAGGAAAATTAAAATAGAAATGCAGTATTACACAGAACAATCCCAGCCCTGCCAGAGTCAGAATCCAAGCTGACACCCGTCAGTCAGTCAGGGTGTTGGCACAGTCCCATTCAATGGTGGCTGCATCCTCCTGCAGGGGCAGATGTGGTTCAGCTGGAGCAGTGCTCCTGGAGAAGGTGCAGTTTCCTCTGAAGCTCCAGGGATGATGTGGAAAGGTCTGGTTTTCCTCTGGGATCCAGTGGAAAGAAGGTGCCTTGGTGTCCAAAATCTCAGTTTTTTTCGGGGTAGGAAAGGCTTGGCTCCTCCCCTGGCTGGAGCATCTCCCAGTGGGATGATGGAATTTTATCAGTCATGCCCTGGGACTCACTGGCCATGAACAGGAGATATCTCCTGGAGGGAGGATGGGCTGTGGGAAGATAAAGATGATTGCCCAGCTGGTTTAAAGATGGCCCATGAGCAGATAATATGTGCCACAGTGATAAGAGTCACTGCCTCACCTGGTTTAACAATGGGACAGAATCCACATCTCCACCCAAGACAGGGTACCAAAGGGTTCTCTCCTGGAGCTCTGCACTTGGTCACACCAAAGGGGGGGAACAATTTCTGCACCCCTGTTTCAGTGAGTTGGGATTAACTGATGCTTGGTTTCACTAGGAATGGTCTTGGTCGTCTGCACTCAGAGGAGGGGAACGATTTTTCCTTTCCAGTGCCAGTAACACAAAATCTCCCTTTTGTGCTTTTTCATTTCTATGCTGAATAATTTATGCAAGAGAGACCCATTTTCTTTCCAAAGAAAAGAATCATTTAGAATTACTTTTATATCAAATGGAGGAAGTTTTAAAATAAGTGTACAGAGAGTAAGTGTACAGAGGGTACTTTCAGGCTTCCTCTGCTTTTTTTTTTTTTTTTTTTTTTTTTTTTTTTTTTTTTAAATTTATTTTGTGTTGCCAGTATTTGAACTCATTTGGCCTCACTGGTGTTCAAGCTGGAGTTTCCTGGTAGGGCACAAGGAACTAGAGGAAGATGCTGATTTATGAAAAACTCGTATCTAAAGGAAGTCTGAAAAGCATTTTATAGCCCTAAAATATTTAGAAGATGCTGATTTATGAAAACCTTGTTTCCAGTAGAAGTCTGAAAGGCATTTCATGGCCCCAAAAAGTTGAGCAGTCTGAGGTTCTCTCCCTGCTACATCTTGAATCATTTGGTGAATGATCATGATTTGAGACTTCTGGAAGTAAAATTCTCTCTGGCCACCAGTGATAGTGAGGAAACGACTGGAGCTGTGCCAGGGGAGGTTTAGGCTGGATTTTAGGAAAAATTTTTTAGATTTTTTTTTAGTGCTGGGCACTGCCCAGGCTCCCCAGGAATGGTCATGGCCTGGGGCTGCCAGGAGAGTTTGGACAGCACTGCCAGGGATGCACAGGGTGGGATTGTTGAGCTGCCAAGGCCACACGTTGGATCCATGATCATTGTGAATCCCTTCCAAGTCAGGATAATCTGTGACTCTATGAAAATTCCCAGAAGTTTCCAACAGAGCATTGTGTAATCTGATCACCCCCCACCACTTCCAGCACACCAACGCATCCTGGCCACATTCCTGAGCCCCTCTTCTCTGTCTGTCCATCTCTCCACCGCAGCCTGCTGCTCTACGCGGTGTTCCTGCTGCCCCTGGTGCTGCAGCTGTGCGTGGTGGCGGGCTGGCAGAGCGTCAGTGCCTGGCACCTCTCTCCTCACCGCTACTTCCAGCCCCTGGGGAGGAGATCCCGCCTGGACACCACCTCCCTCCTGGTCTACAACCACACAGGTGAGGGCAAGGAGCTGCTCCTCCTCCTTCCCAGCCTGGGCAGGTGCTGCTCCGAAGGAAAACACTGGGCAGAGCAGATGGGTGAGATGTGGAGGATCCAAGGGGGGTGAAGGCTTGCATTTAATGAGGCTAAAATTTTAATGAGGGAGGAGGGAAGGGATTGTCTTCAAAGAGTTGTGAGGGAAACCAGCTGATGAGAGGTGTGCAAAGGGGTACCAGAGCAGCTGAGATAAGATGGGGACAGAATTCTGTCCCTGCCACAAATCCAGGTCTCCACCCTGCAATTTCAGAGGGTGGGATTTTCAAAGCAGGCGCCACACTCCAGGCACACTCATGCTGAGTCAAATTAATGGGCTGCTTCCAGAGTTTCACCTTCAACATTCCCATGAGTGGATGATATTTGATGTTGTTTAGCCAGCGAATGACACTGGTATCTTCATCAGATGGAAGGAAAATTCATTTTGTAGCACTTCAGAAAAGGCTAGGGGGAAAAAACAACAATGCAAAAATTCAGACTGAAATGCGTTCACTTCCCAAAAACTAACGTGCAATGATCCAGCACACATGTGCTGGCTGATGCCCACAGTTATTACATTTCCTGTGTTTGTGTTTGGTGGTCATGGATTTAAAAATAAAAACAAAAATGAAATCATCAAAGACTCTTTTGTTTCCCAGTGTTTTAATTCCTCTCTTTTTGGTGCTCACGCCAGGCACAGGCATTGACGACTTCCTCCGTGTGCTGCAGAGCCAGGATCTTACAGTGGAAATGGCAAAGGAGGAAAATATCACAGAGGAACTCCAACACAACGGGGCTATAAAAGTGTCCCGCAAAGGCCAGGTGAGGATTTTTTAAATCTCCCTCCAATTTCCTCACAAAAATTGAGTAATTAACAAGGTGCCTCCATCAGCTCTCCCTGTACAATGGCCCCATTGCCTTTTTGTACCACAGGTATGAAAATTAGGAAGTGTTTTGAGCAGTGAAGTCCATGTTAGAGGAGACCTTATCTCCCTGACCTTCCACCCCAAAATGCACATTTTTAGCACAGCAATATGGACTTCCAACACCTCATAATTTGATTTTTTTAGCAAACAAGGCATAAGCAAAGCTATATCAGGCCTGGATTTCCCTGGTGTGCTCAGATGGGAAAAGCCAGGAGTTCTCACCTTGCTTTCCCTGCTCTTTGAAGAGCTACAGGTTCACGGTGCTGTGCCACTTGGAGGCCATCAACTGCTTCCCAGTGCTGGTGAACGTCATCAGCAACGCCCTGCTGAGAGCCCTCAGCTCCACCGGGCACATCCAGGTCTGGAGCCACCCCTTCTTCTCTGTAAGTGAAGCCACAAGGTGCCAGAAAACCACTGAAGGTCTGTAAGAGCCTAAAACCAGGGATGGGCGCACCAGGCGGGCACTTTAAAATGTTGTTTATTGTGTCCGAATGATGCAGCAATTTATTTATTATTTAAAGTGCTGTTTATTGTATTCTAATGATGCAGCAATTTATTTATTATTTAAAATGCTGTTTATTGCATCCAAATGATGCAGCAATTCACAGGCCATGGCTGGCAGAGCCCAGCAGCCTTTTCAGCCCCAGCTGTGGGTTTGTCTGAAAGCTTCTTCTAGTTCTGGTTACAACGCATTAAATACTTTTAATTTACATTAATTTACATCTTAAAACATGCCACCCAATCAATACATTTCCTATTCCCTACAGCCTATCATACCTACTAACATCACCATATTCATGTTACTATTTTCCAATCACAAAAAGTTAGTAGTTACAGTTTAAGCTAGAAGTTGTTTTTCTGTTTTCTTGCAGTGGAAAATTCTGAGATCTTTTCTCTGCTTGCAACATGGCATTTTTGTTTGTCTGTGAAAATCTTTTTGCTTTCTAAAAACATCTGTTGTTTGAGGTGGATTTATCCTTGCTCAGAGTCATAAAAGCCCCTTCCAACCCAGTTTGCTTTCTTAGTTACCCAGTAAAACTCACTAAGCAATTATTTTCTTCTGCATCAAAACTTGCTATCATTTCTATTCCTTCTTCAGATTCTACATTCAAAGATCTTTCTGTTACACATAAATATCTGTGAGAGCTTCCTGTCAGCTTCTCATCCTTCCCAACACAGGTCTCACTAATTAATCAGGTTTTAATGGGAACCCTTTGTAGGGCTGTCTGAACATGTAAATCCACCTTCCTCCTCTGGAGCCACCACGTTTGACTCCATGAAAAACAGATCTGATTTTTCCCACATGGGTCTCAGGGGCTGCTTCAAGGGCTGGGAGGGTTTCTCCAGGAGATTCTTTATTATCTCAACCACTTTATTCAAGCTTTGGTTCATCAGTTGGTGGAAGAGAGAGCTCCCCACAAATCTGGGATGGAGGAGTGGGACCTGCATCCCCCTTCTCTCCTCACCAGCAAACACTTTGCATGGCTCTGGTTTGGGAAAACCTTCCAAAATTTAGGTTCAAATTCTTTTTTTGTTTTGTTTTTTGGTTTTTTGGTTTGTTTTTTTTTTGTTCATACTGCCCTGTAATCCATGAGAAATGCACTAAGATGAATGATGAAATGAATTGTAGGCATTTTCCACAAGTGCTTTTTTCTTGTGTTTTCAGCTGTTTCATCGAGGATACTGGGATTATTTTATGTCCTTTTATGTCATTTACATGCTGCTGCTATTCCCTGGTTTTCCTCCTCACTTTGCAATGGGCTACACGCAGGACTGCAAGGTAAATTCCCTGCAATGGAGCAGGTTTGGGGTGGGCAGAAGGGATTACAGCTGCTCTGCCAGAAGGATGAGTGAGTACAGAGCCATGGATTTAGGCTGGAAAACACCTCTGGGGTAACACAATCCAGCACTTTGATTGGCAGCTTGGGAGTGTTTTGATCCATGAGAAGTTTTGCCGCCAACACAAAATATTAAAAGGAAAAAAGAGAAAAAGAGGTCGAATTTTACCCCAAAATCACCATGGTGACTGGTTTTATTCCCTTTTCATTTCCTGGGGCCATTCCCTTGGGTGCAGTGGGCCAACCAGGCACAGAGAATAAATTATCCTTTAAAATTGTGCCTCTCCAGGCAGGAGCTCGTGCCCAGCTCAGGATCTCAGGGCTCTTCCCCTCAGCCTACTGGTGTGGCCAGGCACTGGTGGACATCCCACTCTCCTGGATCCTGCTCTTCTCCATGTTTGGGCTCCAGTTTGCCATCAGCAACAACATCTCTGGCAGTGCTAGCACCTTCTTCATGCTGGTAGGTCCCATTCTGCTCCTGGCTGGTTTGCTTGGAAGGGATTTGGGGGAAAATATTTTGTGTGGGGCAGCTGAGACACTGTGGGTGCAGATGGTGCTGGAACACTCTTGGTCCTCTGACTGACCTTCTTGTTTCACCTCCTATCCTTTGGGTTTCTCCAGCTGGAAATAAAAGGTAATAAATCTTGCCTTAATATATTCCTTTGCACCTCAGGGTAAAATTGTGGTAATTTCTAAATGCCCTGATCTTACTGTGTGATCATTTCCACTGCTCCCCATGGCTATAGATGAGTTTCTGGTGGATTACCTCACCCCACTTTCTCCAACAAAATCCTTTTTTCCCTGTAGGTCATGGGGATGTTGGGTTATGGGATTTCCCTCGTTCTCTTAATGTACCTGATCTCCTTCCACTCCCGCAAAGGATGGAGCTGTGATCTCTGGTCTTTTATCCTGATACTGGTGAGCACATGGTTGGACACCCACTGCTGGGTTTGCAGACATTTTGGGATCTTGAGCTAGCTGCCAAAACACCAGGCAGAGATGTGGAGAATAAATCTGGGTGTGTTTCATAGCAGCCAATTCTGTATTAAATTTCTGTCACTGTGTTCTGTTGCCACAATCCTACCTGGTTCCAACCTGAACTGGTGCAGGAATGGAGGCAAAAAATGAATTTATCACTCTGCTTGGCACCCCACATCCAAGAGATGTCAAGTGTTGAGACAGGAGCCATCAGGCTAGACACTGATCATCCAGGCCTGGCCTGGAAAAAAGTGGATTATTGGCATGGACTGGGCTGGGAATGAACAGGATGGGATCCCATGTTTGATTTTTCTGCCTGAAGCAGCCCTGTCCCTGGGAAAAAGTGTCCCAAACTGGCCCAAAGCAGCAGCCAGCCCTCAGACAGAGACAGCTGAGGATCTCCTGAGCCCTCCCTGCCTCTCATCTTTCTCATTTTTTTTGTCAGTTTATATAAATTCATCAGGGAATGGCAGAGCTAGACTCACAGAGTTTTAATGTGCAGTGAGTAACCCTTCCCATCAGCTGAATTCCCCCCTTGTTTTATTTCCAGGTGTGCTTTATTACTTTTTTCATCGACAGAATCGTCGATCACATGGACAGCTTCCACATCTCCTTCTACATTTTGTCCCTCCTGGTTCCTGTGTACCCCCTGATGGGGTTTGTGTTCTTCTGCCTGCACGTGAGTGGTGCTTCTGGGCAAGGAGAAGCCTAAAACACAACCCTGGGACTTTGTGACCAAAATCTGGGGGTGACTGCACCAAAATCTGGGGGTAAATGCCCCAAAGTCTGGCAGTAACTGCACCAAAATTGGGGGTAACTGCCCCAAAGTCTGGGGGTAACTGCCCCAAAGTCTGGGGGTAATTGTACCAAAATCTGGGGTAACTGGCCCAAAATCTGGCAGTAACTGCACCAAAACTTGGGGGTAACTGCCCAAAGTCTGGGGGTAATTGTACCAAAATCTGGGGGTAACTGGCCCAAAATCTGGGGGTAACTGCCCCAAGGTCTGGAGGTAACTGCACCAAAATTTGGGGGTAACTGCCCCAAGTCTGGGGGTAACTGCACCAAAATTTGGGGGCAACTGCAGGCTGCAGTCTGGGAAGGCTCATCCTGGGTGGGATTTTCCAGAGTGCATCGTTAGGAGACAGTTTCAGCTCAGATCTCATTTTCCCAGCTGTTCATTAGGGCTGGGGGTGACTTCTTGTGCAGCTGTGACTGTGGATTAGGTTAAAAACTCTTAATACTTTCCATGCAGAGTCATGGAATGGAATCATGGAGTGGGTTGGTTTGGAAGGGACCTTAAAGCTCATCTCATCCACCCCCTGCCATGGGATGGGGACACCTTCCACTAGACCAGGCTGCTCCAAACCACATCCAAGCTTTGGACAATGCCACAGAATCAATCAGCATGGCTTGGCCAATCCTAAGAGAAAATCTGAAGACATGGGGAAAAAAAAACCTGAGTGAGAATTTGGGATACTCACAAGGGGGCTTTGCTCCATGTCAGCTGAGGAAGGTGGTGGAAAGTCAGCTGAGAATTTAACAAAACCCCCCAGCTACGTGCAGCACTGTTGATAAATGATAAATCCCTCAGGGCTGGAGTCCAAGGAGCAGAGATTCCCCCTCTGTCCTGTCCCACTCACCTCTTCTCTCTGGGAGCCAAAGCAGAGATGTTTCCTGGGTCAGGACATCTGGGGATGTCTGCTCCATGTACTGAGAGCTGTGACATGTTCTGGTGTAGGACCAGGGCTCCCAAAGCCAAACATCTGTATCTGCTCATCTGCATGCTGCATGTTTGGGGAAAATCAGAAGTTTTGCAGATTTTTCAAAGCATTTTTGGACATTACTGCATTACCCAGAATGATACTAAAGAATTGCACATCTTCTTTGAGTGGTTTTTTTTTTTTTTATTGTTACAGATTTTCATGGGGGACACTGAGAAGTTTGGTTCGGATTCAGACAGTCATGTCCTGTTCGCTGTCTTTGCAGTAAGAAAACATCTACCACTGCTTTTATTGAGGAATGTGGGTTCCCTAAAGCCCCTCCTCAGGTGTGAGGCAGCAGGAGGAGGATCTGGGTGGGTCTGGATGACATTTCACCCGTTGTGCTAAAACAATTTCACGCCTTTGAAATGGGGAAAGCAAAATGAAATTAGCCCAGACCACCTCATGCTGTCCTGTTATTTTATGAATTGGGGTTTTTCTGCCCTTAGTGCTTTCTGCAGTGGTGGTCACCCTGAATTTCAATGTTAATGAGCTCCATTTTCACATATTATTTCCCCCAGGTGCTTTTTTAGCACTGCCACACCTCAGTGCCAGCTCTGGTGGGAGGCAGGGCAAGGCTGTTAATGTGGCAACCTCTGTTTTTCAGCCTTACCTCCACTCTGTGGTGTTCATCCTTCTTCTTCGTTTTCTGGAGTTAAAATATGGAAAAGCAGTGCTGAGACGGGACCCAATATTCAGGTTTGTATAAACACACTTGCAATGTGAGATCTAAACTCCTACCCCACTGCTTCTCCTTGAAAATATCATTGCATTTGCGTGCCTATTTTTAAATATATTTTTTTAAACTGGTGGTTTTTTATAATTTAAATAGCCCCTTAAATACTGCAGCGGTTTGATAATATAAAACCAGCTTTTAAGTTATTTAGTACCTCCACAGGATGTTGCCTGTGCTGTGGGATGTACCAACTTCTTTTTCGGTACAAAACAAAGATTATAAATGTCATCACTATCATCATCATCCCCTACAATAAGAATAATGATGGTGATATTAATAGTAATAATTATAGTATAAATTCAATCCCAGGGAAATTCACTCTCGGTCTAGGTGAAATGCACTGGTGGAGAACAAAAGTAAAGAACAAAATCCTGAGCTAAATCTGGTTGGATTTCAGGATTTCCCCAAGAAGAGAAAGTGGCCAGCAGCCCCCCAAGGTGCTCGAGGAGGAGGATGAAGATGTCAGAGCTGAAAGGGAAGCAGTGAGAAATGCTGTGGTGGCTCCGAGGCAGGGGGAGGTACCCTGAGTTTTGTCCTTCTTGTTTTGTTTGATTTTCTACCTGGTAAAGCACAAACCAGTGCAGGTCAGTGCTCTGGCTGTGTTGTTCTCATTGGGAAAATCAAAATCCCTAAAGTGGGAGTTCCATCAGGAGAAGAAAGCTCTTGAGAGGAGCCTGGACAATAAAGTGTCCTGTTGCACCTCACATTCCTGGTGAACTGTAAAACAAAGATCTTCAGAAGGTTTTCTGCCTTTTTCATGGAAAAATATAACTGAAGGATTCGTGCTGTCCAAGATTATAAATGAATCTTGCTTCCTCCTCCTCACTTTCAGAAATCAGTCATTATAGTCAACAATCTGTGCAAGGAATATGAAATAAAGCAAGCTGGCTCATTGTTTAAGAAGAAGAAGAAAACAGCCACCAAAAACCTTTCCTTCTGTGTTAAAAAAGGTGAGAAATGGGACTGTTCTCCCAGACCTGTGTTGAACCCTGAATTAATTCCCTGTACATTCTCAGTTACCTGAGCAAGGAAGGAAAGTCAAATCTATTTGTTCTGTTGTTAAAGCACCTTCAGTCTGGGCTTGATGTGCTAATGGTGCATCCTATTAATGACCTATGACTGCCCATTATATAAAATAAAGATAAAATAAAGAAAAAATAAAGGTAAAATAAAGATAAAATAAAGATAGATAAAGATCCTGGGGAGAGGAGACTACTTTAGCAGTGGCTCCTGGGAGCAATTCACAGCATCAGTTTAAGTGGAAATCTAATGGGTTCTCTGAGCATGTATTTTATACAATAAAACTATTTATTTTATATGGCCTTTGATATTACTGTGCTGGCTTTTCTATTTTTTTCATTTGTGGAACTGTGCATGATATATTTCTTGAAATTATGTGTATTGCTTGCAGGAGAAGTGTTGGGACTTCTGGGGCCCAACGGAGCAGGGAAAAGCACAGCAATCAAAATGATCACTGGAGAGACAGCCCTGACTGCTGGGCAGGTAGGAGACACCTGGGGACAAGGGATGGATCCACAAAAATCCAAACCTTGCACATAGGCTAAGCTATCATTTTTATCTAGGCTGCAGTTTTTTCAGAGCATTATTAGTGACCGAGGTTTTAATCGTGCTGTTAAATTAAGATGATGGTGATGGTGATGGTGACTTGTAATTTTGACAAGCTGTTGCATCTGCCCTAATTGCCATATTTAATTGCCAAATCTGCCCTAGTTGCTATGTTTATATTTAAGAACAGTGTGAGATCACTCCCTCAGTGTGGGTTTCCTCACCTGAACCCCACAATCTGAACCAATGCCCATTCTGTTGTGCAGGTGCTGATGAAGAGGGGGGATGGAGGAGGCTCCCAGGAGCAGGCTCCTGCATTCCTGGGGTACTGCCCCCAGGAGAACCCCCTGTGGCTGGAGCTGACCCCGCAGCAGCACCTGAGGCTCTACGCGGCCGTCAAGGGGCTGCGCCGGGAGGACACGGCTGCAGCTGTGCACAGGTACAGGGTCAGACAGGTATAGGTACAGGGTCAGCACAGATCAACGTACAGGGTCAGCAAGGTACAGGGTCAGCAAGGTACAGGGTCAGCACAGGTACAGGTACAGGGTCAGCATGGTACAGGTACAGGGTCAGCACAGGTACAGGTACAGGGTCAGCATGGTACAGGGTCAGCAAGGTACAGGGTCAGTACAGGTACAGGGTCAGCACAGGTACAGGTACAGGGTCAGCACAGGTACAGGGTCAGCATGGTACAGGGTCAGCACAGGTACAGGTACAGGGTCAGCACAGGTACAGGGTCAGCACAGGTACAGGGTCAGCATGGTACAGGGTCAGCACAGGTACAGGGTCAGCAAGGTACAGGGTCAGCATGGTACAGGTCAGCACAGGTACAGGGTCAGAACAGGTACAGGGTCAGCATGGTACAGGGTCAGCATGGTACAGGTACAGGGTCAGTACAGGTACAGGGTCAGCACAGGTACAGGTACAGGGTCAGCACAGGTACAGGGTCAGAACAGGTTCAGGGTCAGCACAGGTGCAGGGTCAGCACAGGTACAGGGTCAGAACAGGTACAGGGTCAGCACAGGTACAGGGTCAGCACAGGTACAGGGTCAGCACAGGTACAGGATCAGCACAGGTACAGGGTCAGCATGGTACAGGGTCAGCACAGGTACAGGTACAGGGTCAGCACAGGTACAGGTGGGAGGGTCAGCACAGGTACAGGGTCACCACAGGTACAGGGTCAGCACAGGTACAGGGTGGGAGGGTCAGCACAGGTACAGGGTCACCACAGGTACAGGGTCAGCACAGGTACAGGGTGGGAGGGTCAGCATGGTACAGGGTGTGAGGGTCAGCACAGGTACAGGGTGGGAGGGTCAGCATGGTACAGGGTGTGAGGGTCAGCACAGGTACAGGGTCAGCACAGGTACAGGGTGGGAGGGTCAGCACAGGTACAGGGGAGGGAGGGTCAGCACAGGTACAGGGTGGGAGGGTCAGCATGGTACACAGGGGCGCTGGGATGGTGTCATGATCCCCTCAACCTGAGCTAAAGTCATGATGGTTGGTTCGACCCCACGGTGCAAAAGACAAAAGGCAAGAGACTCAGGGTTGCTCAGCAGAAAGCAGCAATGCAGTTTATTGCGTGTAACAATTCAGTTTTGTGATAGAGAGAGAGACAGAAAGAGATAAAGGAAATGAAGTGAAAGGGGAGAGAGAGAGAGAAAGAGTGGGAGAGAGAAAGGATGGGATGTAGCTACCAACAGACAGGACACATCCTCGTGGTTGTCTGACGATAGATGCGTCTTCAATCTGTTGGGGAGAAAGAGATCTCAGAGTCTTCTTTAAGAAAGTCACTTTTTATAGTCCTTTTCCAAAGTGAGAGGCCTCTGGACAAAAGCTGGGGAGATTTATGGACTGTTGCATGCAGAGATTGTCACTCCATGAAGCAGATGCTATAGGCAGGTGCTATAAGCAGTACCCTGCTGAGAGCAGCACCATGGCAGCACCAGGCACAGCTACAAACAGTCCTGGGCAGCACCAGGCACAGCTACAGACAGTCCTGGGCAAGCATCCACCTTGGCCAGGCCAGAACTCAGGTCCAGAGTGAGTGGTGGGGTCTGGGGTCTCAGTCTGTGGTGATGGTCGTGAGGCAGATCAGAGAAACTTTGGATGACTCTGACAGATGGCCCCTGTCCCACCCCCCAGCCATAGGGAGGGCACCAGGGAGTGAGAATTCAGAGGAAACCTTGCAAGGAAATCGGGAAATCAGCTGCAGAAGTGCTTTTGAGCTCAGTGCTGTGATTTAGTGAGCGTTAAGAAAACCTCCAATTTTCCTAAGTGCATTTGGTGGGGATAAATTTGCCACTAATGCCCTTTTAAGAATGTTGTCTTCAGGCAGCTTTTCTGCAGTCTCTGATGTTAGAGTTTGGCACCACAAAAAAGGGTGCTTAGCTGACACTGGCAAGGGGGGGATGGATTCCTAATGCTGTTGACACTGATGGTGGGTTTAGAAAAGAGCTTGTGGCTTATTCAGTGCACTCTGCTTCAAACAGTCACTTACATTTTAATAACACAATAAATGTTTAATGAACACAAGCAGGAGTCAAGAGCAAGGGGAGAAAAGTTCCTTTTTCTTGTCATTTTGGGAACCCTTGGTGAGAGCATTGATTTGGAATAATAAAAATGTTCTTTTTTTTCTTTTTCCCTGCAGAATTGTGATTGCTCTGCAGCTTCAAGACTACTTAAACAAAAAAGTCAGAAAATTACCTGCTGGGATAACCAGAAAGGTGTGTTTTGGGTGACCTATAATGGGTGATGCTCAAGCTCTAATTAAAACTCTCCTCACTGAGTGGAGAGACCAACCTGTGCCCTGAGCCAGCGGGCAGAGCCTCACATTGGGTAGGGTGGTGGGGCCTTTCCCAAACCTGCATTTCCCATAAATGAGGAGCTGTGTGGGCACAGCTGGGTGTGCAGGAGCTTGGCTGAGCCCTTCTCTGTGTCCCAGCTGTGTGTGGCACTGTCCATGCTGGGCAACCCCTCCGTGCTGCTGCTGGACGAGCCCTGCACTGGCATGGATCCCAACGGGCAGCGCCGTGTCTGGTGAGCAGCAACGGGGCCACCACCCTGGGGGAGGGCTGGGAAGCCAAAAGGAGATGTTGGGATTTACCTGAGAAGGGTTTTACCCCATCCACAGGCAGTGCTGGGCCTCACCTTACAATGGTTCTCTTGGAAAATGCGTTTCTTGTCTCTCTCTCACTCAGGAGAGAGAAAAACTATTTTACCTTCATTGTTTTTGCAAGATTTAGGACAGTCCTGGATGGGATTTGGGAGAATTCAGAAAGAGATTCGAATCAAAAGTATTTTTTGTCATTATTTCAAAGCATTACCATGTGTTCATCAATCTGAAATTACAGCACATGAAAATTTTATTCTAATTTTAGGGGAAAGGCATTTGGATGGATACAAGAACAATGTGTGACATTTCTAGATTTTTTTTTTTATCTTTTATTTTTCACTCTGATCGCTCAGGAAAGCAATCCGGGATGCCCTGAAGGCCAAGGAGTCAGGAGCCATCCTGACCACGCACTCCATGGAGGAGGCAGAGGCCGTGTGTGACCGTGTGGCCATCCTGGTGTCCGGCCAGCTCCGGTGGGTGACAGCTCAGGGCTGCTCCTCCAGCCTCAAGTGTGCCATGGTTTCCCTCTCAGGGAGTGCTGGAGTCACTGAGTCAGGGGTCTCTCTGAATCCTTCAGAGAGAAATCAGAGTGCAGGGATTGAATTAAAGCCTTTGGATGGGTTGAAGTATATTAAGCCACTCACACATAAAGCAGACATTTAAGTAAGTCAGTAATTTTAGGGTGAGTTCTAATGCTTTTAGTGAGTGAAGGGTTTCAAATGCCAGAGTAGCAGAGCAAGTTCTAGTGAAGGTTGAAAACACACTGATATCTTCAGTAGAGGCTCCAGGCCCACAGTTGTAGACAGTGCTTAGACATAATAGAGCTATAGTAAGAATATTGCTGACATTTCTTAGATAGAACAAGATAGAGTGTATGTGTAGTTCTATAGGTAACCTGGTGTGCTAAGAAACTGGAATTCTAATAGGTTAAGGAGTGATGGTCTGAGCTTGTGTCTCAGCTTGTTGGAAAAATCCTATATAAGAGTTTGTATTGGGGAGAGTTGGTGATTTTAGCCATTCTGGCTTCTAGCCATTCACTTATTGCCATTGCTTCTGCCATTGCTTTTTGCTATTGCCTTTTGAGGCTGACGTTCTTTGTAATAAGATGTGCTTTGTAATAAATAACCTTTTTAACTATTAGCTGCTTTGCTTATTTAAGATAACCCAAGGAAGCAGGAGCCAAGAGCTCTGGAGTTGGTGCCACAGAGCAGCAGAGGTCAGAGAGCCTCAAGGAAGGAGCAGAGGTGACAATGGTTTCACTGCCATTGCTGTTCCTGCAGGTGCATTGGCTCCATCCAGTACCTGAAGAACAAGTTTGGTAAAGGATACCTCCTGGAAATCAAGGTCAAGGATGCAGAGAGCACTGATGTCCTGCACGCTGAGATTCTGAAGATTTTCCCAGGTGCAGCCCGCCAGGAGAGGTAACTGTAAAATATGGGATGGGGAGTGGTTCAGCACTGCCTCATGCCTGAAAACACACCTGATGTATAAAATATGGGATGGGGAGTGGTTCAGCACTGCCTCATGCCTGAAAACACACCTGATGTATAAAATATGGGATGGGGAGTGGTTTCAGCACTGCCTCATGCCTGAAAACACACCTGGAGTGATGTATAAAATATGGGATAAGGAGTGGTTTCAGCACTGCCTCATGCCTGGAAACACACCTGGAGTGATGTATAAAATATGGGATGAGGAGTGGTTTCAGCACTGCCTCATCCCTGTAAACACACCTGATGTATAAAATATGGGATGAGGAGTGGTTTCAGCACTGCCTCATGCCTGGAAACACACCTGATGTATAAAATATGGGATGAGGAGTGGTTTCAGCACTGCCTCATGCCTGGAAACACACCTGGAGTGCTGGCCAGGCACAGGGTCTCAGCTGGAGAGGGATGAACAGATCCCTAGGGGGGATCTGATTCCATCATCCCACCACATCCAGCCCTCCTGTGATCCCAGCTGCAGGACACCCATACATCCATAAAGGTTTGACCCCAGAACTCATCACAGAGCAGGATTCACCTTTTCTTCTGTTTCCTCAAGGTTCCCCTGTTTGCTTGTCTACAAGGTCCCAATGAAAGATGCACTGCCCCTGTCCCAGTCCTTCTCCAAGCTAGAGGAAGGTAAGAGCAAAGCCAGCTGAATTTTGGAAAGGCAGAACAGCAACTGCTCCATTTCAACGCCCTTCCCATTTCTCCACAGCCAAACAGAGCTGCAGCCTCGAGGAGTACAGCTTCTCCTTGAACACTCTGACTCAGGCAGGTGATTTTGATTTGTGCTGGGAAGGCAGGAGCAGGGACAAAACCTTCAGCCGAACCCAGGCTGGAGCAGTGGCAAAAGGCAGCTCCACCAAAAAACTGCCTGAGGGTGGTGGGTGAGGGGTTCTCTGCTGGTAAAGGGGTGGGAAATGGCTTGGGGCTTTTACTGCTGGGATTTTGCCTGGTGGGAACAAGTCTGGATGAAGTCCCAGACCCCACTTGGCTGAGAAAGGCACACAGCACACCCAAGCATGGAAACAGCAGATTATTTATTGCTGCTTGCACAAGGCTGGTGGCAAATCAATCCATTGGTGGGGAAAACCTGTCTGGAAATACCTCCAGGCAGGTGATGCTGTCTGGTGTTTCCAGAGAGCACAGGGGGCTCAGCTCCTGCTCCCCTGCTCCCCTCAAAAACCTCTCCACACTCTCCCAGGGCTGCAGAGCTGTGCCTCCTGCACAGGAGCATCACAGAGAAATAACTTGCATTAACTTGCCCCTTCCAGGTGTTTCTGGAGCTCTCCCGAGAGCAGGAAAAGGATAATTTTGATCTGACTTTGGATGGGACTTTTGACTGGAAGCAGCTGCAGCAGGAGGACTGTTAAATGCTCATTTCTGCAGTGCTCAGTATTAACCACACTGCACACATTTCCTGCCACTCCCAGTGCACCAGGGAGAGGGGAACAGGCTCCTCTCTGATGCAGATGCTCCTCCTGCACTCTGCAGGTCCCAGCCCTGCTCCAAGCTGCCCTTGGTAAAACAGTGCTCTGGTGAGAGCTCTAAGCCAGGCAGGATGAAGCAGAAGGACAGAAAGCTTTGCAGAAAGAAGGGTCCTAATCCATCTCTGGAGGTCAAATCTCTCTGGATCTGGGTGCATCAGGGAATCTTGGACATGCTGCCACCTCCTGGGTTCCTGTCCCACCAGTGTCTGGGACTCTGTGCCTACAAGGTGTTCTTACTGGAATTTGCACTCTGTTTTTATACCCTTCCAATAAATGTCTCTATAGGAACTGCAGTTCCATCCTCACCTGTCATCATTGCTGGGGACCCTCAGGAGCAGCTCCAGCTCCCTCCCCTGGCCATGGGGATGCTGCAGAGGGCAGGGAGGTGTTTACCTGGCTCAGCAAATGCTCAGCCCCACCCTCCCTCCACCCTGGGATGGGAGCTGTCAGTCCTTCCCCTGGAAACCACCCAGGTGGAGAAGAGAAGGTTCCAGGGATTCCTAGGAGCACCTTCCAGTAGCCAAAGAGAGCTGGAGAGGGGCTTTTTACAAGGCAAGGGAATGGTTTCAAACTGACAGAGAGCAGGTTTAGACTGGATATTGGGGAAAAATTCTTCCCTGAGAGGGAGGTGAGGCCCTGGCCCCATCCCTGGAAATACTCACAGCCAGGTTGGATTTTGTTTGGAATAACCTGGTCTAGTTAAAAGTGACCCTGCTCACTGCAGAGGGGCTGGATTGGATGGCCTTTAATGGTCCCTTCCAACCCAAATTATTCAGTGACTTCCCTCCTTTTATCCCTGTGCCCAGCTCATTTGCAAAGGTTAAAGCTCTCACAGAAGATACTCAGTTCTCTCCACGCAGTCCCAGTGGTGGCTGTGTTGCAATCTCTACTTGTGCACATCCCACACTCAGCTGCAAACCATATTTTGGCAGTTGGAGGACACATCTTTAGAGCCACCCTGGTTGTTTCCCTCCTGCTTGCACAACAGCTCCCTTCTTCTCTGCCCCCTGAGAAACGGGCAGGTGGGGTCACCAAACATCTGTGCCACTGTTCACACACTCAGCTCTGGGAAATGGAGACTCTCTGCAAGGACAGGGTTTTATTGGGGCTCTGGAGAGCTCAAGGCACGAGCCTCCAGAGATAAATACCATTTATATCACCCCTTGCTGTTGGATGGTTTTTCCTCAGCACTCTGTGGTTTGTGCCTCTGCAGATGCAGAGGGATGGGGCTCTGAGTGGCTCTGTGAATCCACTGGCTCCCCTCTGCTCTGTCCTCTCTGTCCTGCTCTGACACACAGAAGTTCTGGGAAATCCCTTTGCCACCCAGCATGATGGGACCTGCTCCCATTGCATGGTGTAAAGGCTCAAACAGCACCAAAAAACAAAAGCAAACAAGTCCTGTCCCAGAGAGAGCATCTCTGGAGCTGGAGAGGGAAGAGGAATTCCTGCTGCCACCACTTGTGCTGTTGTTTCTTCCAGGGAGCCACCATCCTCCTGTTCCACAGACCTGACTGATTTCTCCCCCTGATATTTAACATTTTCCATTGCAGAGCAAGGTGAAGCAATCAGAGCTTGCTCCATCACCTCATGCACAAGAAGGAGAAGGGAAAAAAACCCCCAGAGAGGAGCTGGGGCTTTGCCTCAGCAAAGGGAAGGGGGACAGGGCTGGTGGCATTGCCAGCACCCAGGGGACAGCTCCTGGCCCATGGCCAGCCCGGGAGAAAGGGGTTCTGTCACCAGCACAAAGCAGAGTTTAGCTGGCAAGAGGGAATGAACAAAAGTTCTTGAAAAGTTCACGAGGATTTAACTTTTCCATTGGAGAAAAAAGAAAAAAAAAAAAGAAAAAAAAAAAAAAAAAAAAGAAAAAAAAAAAAAAAAAAAAAAAAGAGAGAAAAGAGCAAAAGAAGGATTTCCTGGAAATGAACTGACTCCTTAAACATTCACTTTGGAATTTGCCTCTCCCCTGAGCTGAAGGAGGGAGGAGAAACACCCCAGGAGCTGCAGAGGCTGCTGTGAGAGGAGGATGCCAGATGTTCCCTGCTGCAGCACAGACCAGCCCCAGGAGTGCCCAGCCCTGATTATTCCCCCATTTCCCAGCAGAGCACAGCCCTGCTCTGCTGCTGAGCCTGAACTCAGTGCCTGGGCTGAGTCCTCCCTCCCAGTGGGATGGGCCAGGCAGATGGACCCGGCAAGAGCTGGGTCTGAGGAACAGGGAGAGTCTCATTGCTCCATTTAATAATGGCCTCTTTATCCTGCCACGGGACAGAGCACACAAAGGGCCATTCAGCTCCAGTCCCCAGCGTCCCAAACTGTCCCCTGTGACAGCGAGGAGCAGCCCCAGCCCTCAGGTCAGGTGAGAGAACTCACCCTCTTGGGGCTTTGTGGGGTTTTTTGGGTGTTGAGGACCAAGGGAGCCAGTGCATGCTCAAGGTCTGGGGGTGCAAGATTTGGGGGGCAAAGGGGTGTTTGATATATTGGGGTTCTCCAGGTCCCCTCCAAGCTGTGGTGGAGATGAGCATGAAATGCTAATGAAGCAAACCCAACAAAAAATGGGATTTCTGAGAATCCCAAGGAGCTTCCCAAAAAGCAGCTGAGAGAGAATCCTGCAGGGTGGGAGGAGGGGGAGGCTGGGGGTGCCAGGCACAGGGCTGTGCCCTGCAGAGCAATCCATGGTGGGGCTGGGACACTGTGTCCTGTGACAGGTGCCTGTCACAGCCCCAGCCTGGGCAGGAAAATCCAGATCTTGGAGCTCAGCTGGGCAAAAAACACCCTTTGTTCAAAACAACCCAGGCAAAAAAAAAAAAACCCCAACAAAAAAAAAAAAAAAAAAAAAAAACTAAAAAAGAGAGAGGACAGGAGCAACCAAGGAGAAAGCTCTGTGTGTGTGTCCTGGAAGGAAAATCACCACGAGCAGGGAGTGTCACTGCTCACAGCTCCTGTCCCTGCAGCACCTCTGGCCCTGGTGGCTGTCCCAGAGCAGCCAGATGTTCTCCAAGCAGCAGGAATGAGGCCAGGCAGATGCTGGCAACCTCCATGGCTCAGGAGGCCAATTCTCTTTTTCCACCCACTTGGGGCAAAAGAGGAAATGGGGGTTGGATTCTGGTCCAGGTGAGGAGGGGAGCAGCTCCCCAGCCTGCAGTACCAGCCTTTGGCACAAGCAGCTCCCAGCTTTTCATTTTCAAAGCATTTCAGCTTGAATTATTCTGCAGGTGAAGCTGAGAAGGGTTTTCCTCCTGCTCTGCTGCTTCCTGATCCATCTCAGCACCTCACCTCCCTTTGGAGACTTCCAGCCCCAAATATTCTCTTCAGCAGATGGCTCAAATATCAGGCAGGAGACGACGTGTGGCTGTGGCAGCAGCCAAACCCAACAAAATATTTGCTTCAAAGCAGGAGGAAGGACAGCGTGTCCAGCTGGGAAAAGCAGGAAATGGTTTCTAAAAGGGTGAAAGAAGGGGATGGAGAAGGAGATGATTGTGCAAGACATGATGTTTCAATTAGAAAAGCCCTGAATGCTATCAGTTCATGAACTCTGTTCTGGGCAGAGTGGAGATGTTTGATTTGTTCCTGTGCATCTCCACCCTGGCACAGACATCAGGGGGTTTTATGGCCAGGGAAGGGAGGACAGAACCACGTGTGCCCATGATCCTGGTGGATAACTCTGGCACGGGGATGGAATCCAGCCCTCCTGCTGGGCTTTGTGCTTTCAGAATCAGCTTTGGCCATTTGAAAGCACCAGGAGCCATCTGGGCCAGCAGTGTCCCTGCAGGAGACTGGTGCCAGAGGAAACCATTCCCTGGATTTGGGGCTTGCTGGGACAGGTTCTCCTGGGTGACTGTGCCTGTGAAATGTCACAGGTTTGCTGCAAGAGTTGTCACTGCTGTCACATCCCTGTATCTCCCACATAAATGCAGCTTTAGGAAATTAAAATGTCTGTAAATTATCAGCGTTTGCAGGTGGCTGCAGCAGCTTGGCCCTTGCTTTGAAACTTTTTTTTCTTTCTTTCTTTCTTTCTTTCTTTCTTTCTTTCTTTCTTTCTTTCTTTCTTTCTTTCTTTCTTTCTTTCTTTCTTTCTTTCTTTCTTTCTTTCTTTCTTTCTTTCTTTCTTTCTTTCTTTCTTTTTCTTTCTTTCCCTTCCTTCCTTCCTTCCTTCCTTCCTTCCTTCCTTCCTTCCTTCCTTCCTTCCTTCCTTCCTTCCTTCCTTCCTTCTGCAGCTCAGCATTTCCTCCCAAACAAACATTTTGCTCTGTCATCATAAGGCTGGAAAAAGCCTCTAAGATCAAGCCCAGCCATGACTGCTCTTCTCTTCCTTTTGCAGCCTCTATCCTTTGTTAGACAGAGAAAATTGCCATTTTTGAGGGAAAAAAACTTGATTTGCCATTTGCAGCTGCCTGACCTCAGCCAAAGCTGCCTGTGGAGCAGGTGGGGGAAATGCACCTGAACCACCTGGAATAGATGGGCACTGCAGGAGGGATGCTCAGGGCCACAAAACATCTAATCCTTGCTCTGGATCCCTCCTGCTTTTTGTGCTGCTGCCGGATCTGCTCCTGCAGGAAAAACCTCTGGAGCTGCTGCTGCTGCCACAGACCTGGGTGCAGATTCCATAAAGAAAATTCCGCACAAAAGCCTCGCCAGAAAAATGCTGGGAGACTTTTCCTTGGCTTTCCTGGAAGCGGTGAATCACCTCGCTCCTTTCCTGGAGGTCCCGGCGATGGGGAGGAGACCCGTGCGACATCCGCGCTCGGGCTGTGCCACCTCCTGGTGACAGCGGGCGGTGCGTCCCTGCAGCCCTGCATCCTTTCATTCCTGTGTCCTTTCATTCCTGTGTCCTTTCATTCCTGTGTCCTTGTGTCCCTGCAGCCCTGCATCCTTTCATTTCTGTGTCCTTTCATTCCTGTGTCCTTGTGTCCCTGCAGCCCTGCATCCTTTCATTCCTGTGTCCTTGTGTCCCTGCAGCCCTGCATCCTTTCATTCCTGTGTCCTTTCATTCCTGTGTCCTTGTGTCCCTGCAGCCCTGCATCATTTCATTCCTGTGTCCTTTCATTCTTGTGTCCTTGTGTCCCTGCAGCCCTGCATCCTTTCATTCCTGTGTCCTTTCATTCCTGTGTCCTTTAATTCTTGTGTCCTTGTGTCCCTGCAGCCCTGCATCCTTTCATTCCTGTGTCCTTTCATTCCTGTGTCCTTTAATTCCTGTGTCCTTTAATTCCTGTGTCCTTGTGTCCCTGCATCCTTTCATTCCTGCATCCTTTCATTCCTGTGTCCCTGCATCCCTGAATCCCTGCATCACTGCATCCTTGCATCACTGAATCCCTGCATCTTTCATTTCTGCATCCTTTCATTCCTGTGTCCTTGTGTCCCTGCATTCCTGCATCCTTTCATTCCTGTGTCCTTTCATTCCTGTGTCCTTTAATTCCTGTGTCCTTTAATTCCTGTGTCCTTGTGTCCCTGCATCCTTTCATTCCTGCATCCTTTCATTCCTGTGTCCCTGCATCCCTGAATCCCTGCATCACTGCATCCTTGCATCACTGAATCCCTGCATCTTTCATTTCTGCATCCTTTCATTCCTGTGTCCTTGTGTCCCTGCATCCCTGAATCCCTGCATCCTTTCATCCCTGAATCCTTTAATTCCCGTGTCCCTGTGTCCCTGTGTCCCTGTCTCCCCGTGTCCCTGTGTCCCCGAATCCCTGTATACTTTCATCCCTGCATCCTTTCATCCCTGCACAGGAAGAGGAGGATGCTCTGGAATCCTCCCTGGGCTGAAACCCACCCAGGGAAGCCCCAGAGCTGGGTCAGGTTTCCTGGCTGCAGCAGAAGGAACACGCCAGGTGTGGCAGGGTGGCTTCTGTGTGTCCTGGGCTGTCCCCATGTCCCTGCCACCCTCCAAGCCTCTCCCAGAGAGCAGCACTCAGGCTGAGCCCGGGGCTCTCAGCCATTTCTCCTGAAGCCAAGGATTTTGGGCTGTTTCTCCTAAAATCATGGAGGATGAGCCCTTCCAGTGGCATTAACTCCTGCAAGATGCAGCTGAGCACACCAAGGGTTACCCCACCCTGCCTGAGCTCCTCTGTACTCCCTCATTTTACAGCTCCTGCCTTTAAATCTTTCTTTTCTTGCCTGCCTTTTTGTTGGAAGCCACTTTCTTTTTTATTATCTATACATTATACCTTCTAAAATGAATCCCTTAATCCACAAAACTGCACCCAGCAATGCCCAGAGATCCAGGGAATGGAAGCATTTCCCTGGGGAATGTCCTTTACAGAGCCAGCAGGGTCAGAGGAAGAGGAAAAACAACACACACAATGATCAATATTTTTTAAAATAGGATTTGAAAGCAAAGCATGAGAAGCCTCTATTTGGTTTTAATTTCAAATGGAAAAGAAAATATGGCTATTAATATATGGTAATGTTACTCCACTGGAAGAACAAAGTGTAGATAAAACCTGCAGGCTTAATGAGGCTCAGGAAAAAATCAAATTGAAAGCAAATCTTTGAAAATCTCTAGGTAATCTGTGTTCCATTTATCATGCTTTGGCAATCAGAAAGTAAAACCAGGCTTAACATAATGAGGAAAATCAAACAGGCTTTTTTTCCCCCCTGCTGCTCTAAAATCCCAGAATATCATCATCACAGAAAAGGGGAAAAAAATCAGGAACTTCTGCCCTCCTGCTGGAGCACAGGGGATTTAATTGCAAAGGTTTCTTCCTGTGTCTGATGCAAGATGGAATTTTTTAATGACAATATTTAAGCTCTCCTTAACAACACTGAGCTAAAGCAGTGTTCCTGTTCTGAGCTGGCAGGTGGGAAGGGAACAATTATTTGTAACAAGCTGAAAAAAGGGAAAAGCAAAAAAAAAACCAAAACCACACTTTTCTTGAGGTCTCCACCTAGCCAGGACAGCAGCACAGAGCTGGGAAAATGCTGAGGGCACTGCTGGGCTGGACACAGCTGAGGACAAGTTTGGGTTTGGTGGTTCCAGAGCCCTGGATCTTCACTGGAAGGGGATTGAGTCAGTGCCCCCTGCCCTGCCCAGGCACTTTGGGGTGCACAGGTCCAAGGCTGACCCCAAGTGCTGCCCCAGCTCCTCTGGGCACAGAAGGGAAGCTGATTTTGGGGATCAGGGCTCCCAAAGCCCAGATGGAGCCACTGCTCTCAGGTGGATTCTCCCATCCTGCCCTGCTCATGCTGCTCCTGCTCAGGGCCAGCACTCAGACCAGCAAGGTGCCTTTGACTCCTTTTCCCCCAGAGATTTTCCCAGTGGAACTCCAGGACCTGAACAGCTGTGGGTGCTAAACAGACCCACAGTAACACCCTCTCCACCTGCATCCTCTTCCCACTGCCTTGTCCCATCCTGGAGCCCCCACAGGATGCAGAGGGACCTGAAACCCTCAGGGTTGGGGACACAAACACATCTGTCACAGCTCCTGCTTCCACTCTGGGGGTGGGTGATGAGCAGGACACGATGCCATCCGTGGCTTCTCCATGGTCACAGTGCCACAGGTCAGGCACAGCTGGGCACAATCCCTGGGTGACCCCACCAGCTGCTCCAGCCCTTTCCTTCCCAGTTCCCTGCTGCTTTCCTGGGAGAATCTCATCATTTATCCCACTCAGCTCCTGCCCAGTCCAGGTTAAACCTGCAGTGCTGTGATGGCTGCAAGCACCACCTGATTAAAACACATAAAAAAATAAAACAGGGATATAAAACTGCCAGTTGCCCATAGAATCAAATTGAATTAGTTCAGCTCAGCCTCCCCCATTTTTCCTTGGTCATAAAACCACTCACTCTGCAAATATGGAATTTCAGGTGGGCAGGAAAACAAGTCCTTGAGCTCAGGTGGGGCAGTGGGAGAGCTCAGCCCAGTCAGAGATGTCCTGGGCTTTGTCTTATAAAACTGCTTATAAACTTATAAACTGCTGTCTATGTGACCCAAAAATAAAACAACATCTCTCCAGAGAGGCACAGGCAACAGGTGTGGATCACAGCCATTCCTGGAGCTGTGTGGCCTCACACAACAGCCAAAATCTTCTCCTTTCCATCCATGGAGGCTTCTCCATGTCCATGCACATCATCCTCACCTTCCTCCCCCTGCACCTTGCAGGGCTGGGGAGGGTCCAGAGCAACTGCCAGGGGTTAATGAGCAAAACAGGCTGGTTAATGAGCAGGTGAAGAGCTGAGATGAGAATATTCTCTGCCCCAGTGAGGCTGAGATGAGAATATTCCCTGCCCAGTGGTGCTAAAATGAGAATATTCCCTGCCCCAGTGATGCTAAAATGAGAATATTCCCTGCCCCAGTGAGGCTGAGATGAGAATATTCCCTGCCCAGTGATGCTAAAATGAGAATATTCCCTGCCCAGTGATAATAAGAATATTCCCTGCCCCAGTGATATTGAGATGAGAATATTCCCTGCCCCAGTGATATTGAGATGAGAATATTCCCTGCCCCAGTGAGGCTGAGATGAGAATATTCCCTGCCCAGTGATGCTAAAATGAGAATATTCCCTGCCCCAGTGATAATAAGAATATTCCTTGCCCCAGTGATATTGAGATGAGAATATTCCCTGCCCAGTGATACTGAGATGAGGATATTCCCTGCCCCAGTGATGCTAAAATGAGAATATTCCCTGCCCAGTGATGCTGAGATGAGAATATTCCCTGCCCAGTGATGCTGAGATGAGAATATTCCCTGCCCCAGTGATAATAAGAATATTCCCTGCCCCAGTGATGCTGAGATGAGAATATTCCCTGCCCAGTGATAATAAGAATATTCCCTGCCCCAGTGATGCTGAGATGAGAATATTCCCTGCCCAGTGATAATAAGAATATTCCCTGCCCCAGTGATACTGAGATGAGGATATTCCCTGCCCCAGTGATGCTAAAATGAGAATATTCCTTGCCCAGTGATGCTAAGATGAGAATATTCCCTGCCCCAGTGATAATAAGAATATTCCCTGCCCCAGTGATGCTGAAATGAGAATATTCCCTGCCCCAGTGATACTGAGATGAGGATATTTCCTGCCCCAGCCCACCAAGGAGGGAGCAGGGGGGAGACAATCTCCTCTCCTCAGCTGTCCCAGCCAAGTTCATCTGCATTAATCTTGCACTCATTAAAATCAGTTGTTCTGTTTCTAATTCAACCAGTGCTGCCAAGATCAGGAATTAAAAATTGATGAGCCAATGCTCCTGGAAAAAAAAATTAAAAAAAAATAAAAAGAAGTAAGTTCATTATTCAGAGCAGCACGGATTTTAAAATAATCATGAAAAATGTCTGGCTGCTCCTTTGGGCTTGACACTTCCATGAGGGGTGGGAAAAGGTACAAAAACTGAGAATGTTACACAATCCTGGGAGCCCAGAGGCTGGAGCTCCCTGGGGGCAGCCCCAGAAATGGCCTCACTTGTGGAGAAAACCCAAATTCTGAGCCACAGGGGAGGGAGGAGCTGGTTTGGCTCCTCTAATCCTGCCCCAGGACAAGTGTCACTGCAGCCAGGAGCTCTCATGGGGACAGAGCAGAACCTGGAGGAATGAGAGTTAACAGCAAAGTAAATAATGATTTTTAAAATTCTGCACGAGTGACAAACCCAACATGATTTTTAATGTGCCTGATTAAGGTCACTGATGACAATGGCTGGAGACAAAGATGATAAACAGCATTTATTTGAAGCAGATGAGAGCTTGGAAAAGGCTCTCCAAGAGCCAAAACCAAATAATATTTCAGAGAGAGCAGCCCATAAAAACAGCCACAAACTGCAATGGCTCTGGCTGACCCTGGCTGGAGGGACCCTGCTGAGCTGTCTGGGTCTCTCCCCACAAAAGCTGCTGTTTTCCCTCATTAAAAGGCCATGTTTGCAAAGCAAAGCTCAAGCAGGAAAACGTGGAGCCAGGCCAATCCCAAACCAAGCCTGGGAGAAGTTTGGGATTAACTCCTTTAGAGCCAAGCAGAGGTTGTTTCCTGAAGGAGAATAAATAAAAATGGGCTGTCAGTGATGTGGGTGTTTATTTATAGCAGGCATTCATTGCCTCCAGGATCTGCATAAACACCCATTAGCTTTCAAGGTGATGAATCAAGTATTAATTAACCTGCTGGGGGGAAAAAATAATAAGGATATTAATGTTCTAAAGGGAAGCTTCCAGCTGAGGGAAACAAAGGGAGAGAGCAAAGCTGAACTTTTCAAATAGAACCTTTTCTGTGCTGGAAAGGAGCAAGGGGCACAGAATAAATCAGGTCTGGAAATGGCAGGCTCTGCTTTGGTAACTGGGAAAAATAAAACAAAAAAATAAAAGGTTTCTTGGAGAAGGGCTGGGAGTGAAAATGTAATGGGCACTGGTGCCTGAGCCACTCACACCCTGCAGAGTGGGAAATGCCATTTATCACCTCCACACTAGCATGCAACAGCTGGATTTGGGTTTAATTTCCCTGCACAGGTCCCTCCTGGACAGTGCAAATCCAGAGCAGGAAAGCAGCAGAGTGGGCAGGACCTGGAGCAAACCTTGGCTCCCAGATCCCACCTTCCCTCTGTCCCACCCAGGGACAGAATTCCCTTTTTTTGGAGCTCCTGCCAAGCAGCCACATCCCACAGAGACCAGCAGGGCTCAGCTCAGCACATGCACAGAGAAAAGAGGAATATTTCAGGAGGATCAGAGCAAAATTCTGAGCAAAAACGCCCAAATGGGATGCGACACCAGAAACTGGGCAGCAAAAAGAAACCAATTTCCTGTGGCAGCAGCACAAGGGCTGCAGGGCCAGCACAGCTCCCTGGCTTGGCTGCATCCCCTCTGCTCCCTGAGCTTCCAAGGGCTGTAAATCAGGAGTCTGGAGAGGCTGTTCTGCAAACTGAGACACAGCTCGCCTGCAGTTCAGGAGGGACAAAAATTCCTGTATTAGATTGGTCATCAGGATCAACTCCACCCCTACAAGCCCAAATCTTTAACAACTTCAAGCTCTTTTAAATTTTTTATATGTATACAAGGAGGAAAAAAAAAAAAATATGCAGTCCTCCTTTTCCTGCCCATTTTTAGCTTTTTTTTTTTTCCCTCTGCAGGTTCTCCAGTTCTCTGCCCACACACAGCCACACTGCAGACAAACTATCCTATAAAAAAAATTGCAAGATGTCTAGAAAAACAACACTAATCCAGGGGGTCATCAGCTTCCAGAAATGCAAACTGCCTCAGGAAACCACAAGCTCTTTGTGCTGTTGTTATTTTTTACGCAGGATTTTTTACAATGTTGTTTTAAAGATTGGCAAGGGAGGAATTCTCTCTCTCCTCACCCTCCCCTGCTGTATCCAGACATTTCTCTCCAGCCTTGCTCATCTCACATTTCAGGGCAGAGCAAACGTTTGTGCATGGAGGGGGGGCAGGGATGATGAGTCAATTAGACGCCTCATAAAAATCTGATTTAGAGAATGCCACAGAGCAGCTCAGCCCAGTGCCCCCCTGGCACCCAGAGCTGGTTTCCTGATGGAAACCTCACCCTGCTGAAATGTCACACAGGATGAGGCATCTGGAAGGGAGAGACCCTCACAGCTCAGTCAGCCACAGTGCCAGCAGGATTTCTGTGCTTTCCCCACAGCCTTGGGGTGATCAACTCAGCCCTCTGAGCCCCCTGCAGCCACCAAGGGAATCCCCAGGGACGAGCCCTTTGTCATCCTGATCCCATTTTGTACCAACAGCACCTCCCAGAGCCTTCCCTGGGCATGGGGGCAGCCGGGGGTGGCTGAGGGGTGGCACCTCCTCACCTCTTCCCCCTCCTTCCTGCATCCATCCCTTCCATCTCCATCCTGCAGGTGGTCAGAGCCACCTGTACCCCTCACTGCTCACCTGGGATGACACCCAGAGCATCACCAGAGCCACTAGAGTCACCTGTATCCCTCACTGCTCACCTGGGAGAGGCCCAGAGCAACACCAGAGCCACCAGAGCATCACCAGAGCCACCAGAGCCATCTGTATCTCTCTCACTGCTCACCTGGGAGAGGCCCAGAGCCACTTGAACCACTAGAGCCACCTGTATCCCTCACTGCTCACCTGGGATGACACCAGAGCATCACCAGAGCTACTAGAACCACCAAAGTCACCTCTACCCCTCTCACTGTTCACCTGGGAGAGGCCCAGAGCATCACCAGAGCACCCAGAGCCACCAGAGTCACCAGAGCCACCTGTACCCCTCACTGCTCACCTGGGATGACACCCAGAGCATCACCAGAGCCACCAGAGCCACCAGAGTCACCTGTACCCCTCACTGCTCACCTGGGATGACACCCAGAGCATCACCAGAGCCACCAGAGCATCACCAGAGCCACCAGAGCCAGCTGTATCTCTCTCACTGCTCACCTGGGAGAGGCCCAGAGCCACTTGAACCACCAGAGCCACCTGTATCCCTCACTGCTCACCTGGGATGACACCAGAGCATCACCAGTGCAGCTGAGTTGGGGCTGCCCAGCCTCCCACAGTGCCCAGCCTTGCCTCATGCAGAATATTCTCCACACAGTGCAAAACCTTTTCCCACAGTGAAAAATTTTCTCCCCATATTGCAAAACCATCTTTCCTCCTGAAGAACCTTCTCCCACAGGGCAAAACCTTTTCCACATATTGCAAAAGATTATTTCCTCATGCAGAACCTTCTCCCACATTGAAAAATCTTGTCCCCACAGGGCAAAACCTTCTCCCACACAGAGCAAAACCTTTTCTCCTCATGCAAAAACTTCTGCCACAGTGCAGAACCTTCTTGACACAGAGCAAGATCCCTTCTCACGTAAAACCTCCACCCCACAGTGCAAAACCTTCTCCACACAGAGCAAAACATTCTGCCACGGTGAAAAATCTTTTCTCCATAGAGCAAACTCATCTTTCCTCATACAAAACCTTCTCCCCACAGTGCAGAACCTTCTCTCCTCAAGCAGAACCTTCTCTTCTCATGCAGAACCTTCTCTCCCAGTGCAGCCATCCTGTCAGCATCATCTAAATGTCTCCATTCCCCATGCATGAAGTGTAATCTGAGAAATTACAGCATCTTGGGACAGGTTTTGATGTTATGGGGCTGGTCAGGCCCAGACAGGGAAACGGAACAAGCAGAGCAGAGCTCTGGGCTGCTGGAGCAGCTTCACTTCAAGCAGAACATGGCACTGAAATATTCATACCAGGAGACACCAATTCCCTGTCAAAAAGAGCTGAATTTTTTAAATGCCCTGCAGACCTGGCTGTTTCATAACCAACAACCCTGCAGGGTGCACCCAGGCTGGGTGGGTGTTGCAAAGCAGCACAGAGACATTTCTGGGACTGTTTCATCTCCTGTGAGCAGCCAGCAGCTCCTGGGGCCAGTGGCCAGCTGGGCTGGGGTGAGCACTGGTCTGATCATAGGCTGGAGTAGCCAAAATCACAGAGCACTGCAAGGGTGGTGGCATGGCCATTCCATCAACAGCTTTACACCCCTCCCACAAGGAGCTGCTGGTTTCCTTGCAGGACAGATGATTCTGCTGCATCACTGGGGCTCTCTGTCATTTTCTTCTGGGTGAATATGCATGCCCTGTTTTGTGGCTGGGTAAAGTAAATAAATTCATTTTTCAATCAAACTTGCCTGGATTTTTATTTTCTCTTTCTCCAGTGAGCCCTGAGGAGGAATCCAGGCAGGAGAGACCCAGGGGGCTCCAGAGAAGGGTCACATTTTGGGATCACATTCTGGGATCATATTTTAAGATCACATTTTGGGATCACATTCTGGGATCATATTTTAAGATCACATTCTGGGATCACATTCTAGGATCACATTTGGACTCAGGTTGCAGAGGATGAGAGGGATGGGCAGGTGGGGAGTGCAGACATCCAGTTGTCTTTGGGGAAAAAAAAAAAAAAAACAAACACAGCAAAACCCATCTGATGATTGAACAGTGAAGTAAAAAAACCCCAAAGCCTTGATCTAGAAAGTTTTTAGGACATAAAAGAAGAAAGAGCAGTCACCATCAGCCTCCTCTCCCCCAGAGCCAGCTGAGCCACCTCCCAGAGAGGCAAAATTGTCAGACCCTCAGACAGAGCCCTGTGAACATCACTGTCCCCCTCCCTGTCAGATTTGGTGACTTTGGGCTTGATAAAGACTCAAAAATCTGTGTGCTGCTATTGCTCCTGGTATGGTGAGGTTGGAGCAGGCAGATCTCAGGCTTTGAGGTGCCAGCTGGTCATCCCAGGTGCTGGGAGAAAATTCCAGGTGCCTCTTGCTGGCATCACACAGCCAGACCCACCCAGACCCCTCCCTAGCCAGATGTGTTTAATCCCCAGAGAAACAGACCTATATCCTTAAAGCTCAGCATTTTCCAAGTGCTTTGTCAGAATTTTGTGGAGTGAGGCACAGAGGTGGCCCAGGATGGCTGGGCAGCATCAGTGACAAGGTCCTTGCAGGGCAAAGAGCCCCTGGAGGCTGGAGCAGGCAGGAGCACAGCTCTGAGAGCCACAGCCCCAGGCAGGGCTCCCTGCCCTTCCATCCTGCTGGGAAGAGCCTGGCTCCAGCCCCAGAGACTGAGCACAAGCCCTGTCTGCAGGAATGGGATTGCTGAAACACCCATTCACACCGCAGCCACGGCTGGACACACATCAGGCTCTTTGTCCAACAAATCCCATTCCAAGTGGAGGGCAGGGAAATCTGCTCTGGTGCTGCTTTGAAGGGTTTACAGTTCACTGCTCCACTTTATACCTGCAGCTGTTTCCACAGCCAAGTCCAAGAGAGGCTGTGAACAGGAAGGAATTAAGCACTCATGCAAAAACCATTAAAGTCAAGGGCAATCTTTCCATTGACTCCAGAGGGTTTGGCTCCCAGCCCCGGGTAGCAGGGTCTGTTGTGGGGGATTTGGAGCAGGAAATGGCAGCAGGGCTTTCCAGGTTTTCTCAGCATTTGTTGTGGAGTTTAGCACAGAAGGTCTCTGTGCCCATTTTCCTGTGTGGAAATTAAGAAGTGACTGCTCCTCCAAGGTGCCAGACCCTCACTGACCATCCTCTGCCACTCCAGGGATGACAGGCAATACCAGATGGATTAGAGGAGCACATTCCTGTGGGAAACAAGATATCTTTAAAAATTAAACTAGAAATGCAGTATTACACAGAACAATCCCAGCCCTGCCAGAGTCAGAATCCAAGCTGACACCCGTCAGTCAGTCAGGGTGTTGGCACAGTCCCATTCAATGGTGGCTGCATCCTCCTGCAGGGGCAGATGTGGTTCAGCTGGAGCAGTGCTCCTGGAGAAGGTGCAGTTTCCTCTGAAGCTCCAGGGATGATGTGGGAAGGTCTGGCTTTCCTCTGGAATCCAGTGGGAAGAAGGTGCCTTGGTGTCCAAAATCTCAGTTTTTATCTGGGTAGGAAAGGCTTGGCTGCTCCCCTGGCTGGAGCATCTCCCAGTGGGATGATGGAATTTTATCAGTCATGCCCTGGGACTCAGTGGCCATGAACAGGAGATATCTCCTGGAGGGAGGATGGGCTGTGGGAAGATAAAGATGATTGCCCAGCTGGTTTAAAGATGCCCATGAGCAGATAATGTGTGCCAGGAGATCAGGGGCACTGCCCCACCTGGCTGCAGCAGATGGGACAGAATTCACATTTCTGGCCACATCAACCCAACACAGGGGCCTTTTGCTTCCAGAGGGATGTGGTTTAGGAAATGAGCTTTTCTCCCACCTGCTGCAGGCTCACTGGCTTACAGGGCTGAGTTGCCAACTCTGACAGGAGCTGGGGGCTCATTGACGTGTCTGAGGCTTTGCACAGGGGAGTTTCTCCAGTTCCATTCACAGGAGCTGAGAGGCAGCAGCTCAAGCAGGGAGGTTTTGCACCCCTGCACTACCAAGTCTAGACACTGCTGGAGCCCTGCAGGCCTGCAGAATCCCTTTTCCCTGCTGTTCCACACCCTGCAGCTCTCCTGAAGCTGGGAAATATTTCATCCCCTTGTTCAGACAGACCCTTTTGCAGCACTGTGTCTCTCCAAAAGCTCCAAAGCTGTGCCAGCACTGCTGACCACCTGCCAGCATCAATTCTTGTTGGACCAAACCCTGCCAGGCTGCTTGGAGGAAAAAGTAGGAAATAATTTTTTTTAACTGCCTAAATCCTATACTTTCATTCCTACCTGGAATGAAAATGGCAGCTTTGAAGTAATTCTTGAAATATTTGCTTTTAGCTGGTTTTATTCCTCTCTTTTTTCTCACTCTGAGCTGAGCAGGGGAACCCACCAGGCAGAGTTCCCTTCTCCATTAAATGGTGCCCAAGAGCTGCTCATCAATATCTGCCACCAGCCCCAAAGGGAGCAGGAGACCTTCTGAACCTAAACCAAAAATTAGAAGCAATTTTAATGCATTCAAAGATTTCTCTTGGGCTTTAACTTTTAAATACCCTTCCATGAGTTGAGGGACAACTTGTGCTGGGATAACATTCAAAAATACAAAATGTAAATACAAAATACAACTTGGGGGCAAGGCTGGGGGAACTGGGACTGTTTTTTCCTGCTCATCCTTGGAAATGGGGGTGAAACCTGGGCAATGCTTACGCACCTCCAACTGCAGGTGAGGCCTCAGCCATTCAGCAAAAACTCAGAGGATGAAAATAGCACCAAGTGATGCTTTAGGGCTTCCAGGCTGCCTGTGACAGCCCAGGAGCAGCTCTGTGCTCTCCCTGAGTGCATTGACAAGAGCCCAGGATCAGATTGAGCACTTGCCAGATGCTGGGGAATCATCTCCCACTTACAGCAATTACAAGGATGTCCCAGAATCCAATAAAGCAACTGAGAGGAGGAGCAGCTGCTGGTGCCTGTCAGGCACAGGGAGATGAGTCTGGCTAATAAAGAAGTGTGATTTTTTTTCCCCCTGAGTCATCATGTGCTGTTTGGCACTGGGTATGTGTGATTCCTCCTCCCCTGGTGGTTTTCCTCGGGAGGGGAGGAGCTGAGCATCCTTCCCCAGCAGGGATGAGGAGCTGCCCCTTTCCCCTGCCACAGCTGCTCTGAGAGTTCCATCCCAGCCCCTCCTCACCCTCATAGGGAGAATTTATCCCTAATATCCCATTTAACCTGAATTCTTTCAGCTTGAGCCCATTCCCCCTCGTCCTGTCCCTACAATTCCTGATGAGGAATCCCTGCAGTCCCCACCTCCTCCCCAAAAAACCCACCACCATTTCAGCTTTAAAGGACAGGCAAAGTGATGAAGCAGGGAAGGTTTCTTCCCACATAAACCAGCCAAAAAAATAATCACAGTGCAGAGGGAACACTGTGGATTACACAACACTGATCCCATCTAGCACAAACACATGGCTGAGCAGCTCCTTAAAAAAACTCCAAGGATGATTCCTAGAAGTAATCACCAGCAAATTTTATTTGTGGGAAAATGCAGCAGAGCTGAGCTATATTTAATAGTGGAAATAAGATAAAAGTAATCTCCAAAGGTCTGAAAATGCAGACTCTGTGCTTGGACAAACTTCAGTACATCTTCATGCCAGCACAGCTCAGGGATGATTTCCTCAGTGTGGGCAGGGAATATTTGGATTTCAGATCAGAAGCAGCCATTAAAGCATCATCCCTGAGCTTCTTTCCACCACAAGCTGAAATATTTCATCCAATAACTGCAGAGGGTTGGAGGTTTGATAATTCAGAGCTTTGCAATGAGTGACACTCCCAGGGCCCTTTCCCACTTTAATTCCCTCCCTGCCCTCACAAACGAGTTCCACTCCCATTTTCCTTCTCAGAGATTTCTCAGACAACACTGGGAGGAGGAGCAGAGGGAGAGCAGAGTGAAGAAAAGTCAGAGAGCAAACACTGGGACCCTCAGGGCCAGCAAATGTCCCTCACTGGGACCTGGGAGCTCCAGCAGCCACAGGGACATCCCAAACCAGGAACACTTCCAGAACTCTCCTTGGAGAATCTGCTCCTTCTTCCCATTCCATCTTCCTTTGGGGCTTTTCCTAATTTTTCTAATTTTTCCTTAAAATTTCCTAATTTTTCTAATTTTTCCTAAGAATTTCCAAATTTTTTCTAATTTTTCCTAATTTTTCTCCCCAAGAAATTTCCTACAAACTTCTGGAAAGAACCAGAAGGAGCACCTCTTGTGGCAGCAGCATCCACCTAAAGAGCCCTGAGTGTCCCCAAAGTCACCCAGCACATTCAGAGTGCCACAATGTTAACTCTGAAATTATTTTACACCTCGATTTTTATGCAAATTGCTGCTCACTGTTTACTTCTGGTAAGATTAAAATGCTTGGCATCAGCTCTGGGTTTTCAAGGCTGTGAATTCAATTTGCAGAGGGCACCTGTGAGAGAGGGGGATGGGGTTTTATTTTGTTTTTTTCCAGGGATTAATATTGCTTGTTTGGAACATCTTAGAGGCTGGGAAGCCATTATTCTGGGTCATAGCTTGTGTGAAAGACAAAGGTTTTTAAAAAAAATATAAATATTTGGAGTCAAACTCACTTTATTCCTTTTAAACAGCTGCTGATTTTCTTCTTAAATCTTCAATTTTTACTCTTTCTGTGCTTAAAATCTGTTTGTTTGCTCCCCTCTGGGAGTTTATTTTTGACTCTCAAAGTGATGGAGCCAGCTGTGATTTATTTGCCACATTTATTGCAGAATAAACCACTGGACAATTCCCAATTTCTGTGTCAGAGACAGGACCCCACTTCCTTGAGCAGATTTGGAGGTGACCTCGTGGTGAGGTGCCAAGGGCAGGTCCCTCTCCCACCACTCTGTGCCCTCCAGAGGTGGCTGCAGGGTGACCCAGGGGAACATCTGGAGCAGCAGAAAGCAAAGACACAATTCCAGCAGCCTGCAGGAACAGCTGGGCCTCCTCCCACTGCCAATGAAAGAGTTTCCCTGACGGTTTCTTGTACAAATAAATATTAGACATCCCCACACATCAGCAGTTCCAGCAGGCAGGACACAAACGACCAGGGATCCTCAGCTGTTTGCTGCCCAGCCATCAAGGGCAGCAGGAAAAAAATCCTTCTCTGTGGTTATTGCACACAGCAGATGGACAAGTGCATTGGCATTTGCCTCTGGATGAGCAGCAGGGGCAGAGGAATGACAAACACAAGGACAAGCACAAAACCCCCCAAGAGCCCTCACTGCAGAAATGGGATTCTCTGAAATGGCTTTGGCTCCAGCTGAACCCGTGTGTGAGCAGGAATGGAGTGGAATAATTCACTGTGCACTGACTTTCACCACAGCCCCAGGATTCAGATCCAAATGACTGCAATTTCCAGCCCATCTCCTGTGATGAGGCACACAGCCAGCCTGGGGCTCCCCCAGGCACTTGGATAAATACTTTAACCTGAGATATCATTCACCAAGGTTTCAATGTGAGCTCAGGAAGGCCTGTTCCTGCTGCAGGAACTTGTGCTAAAATTGGCACCAGCTCTCTCCAAGGCTTTCTCCATCCAGCACGTTGGGCTTGGGGGGAGAATCTACCTGTGTCCTTCTCCATGGATGGCAGAGGCTTGAAAATATGGAGAGAAACAAGGTCAGAGATGTTTTCCACTGCTGGAGGTGCCAGGAGAGGAGAACCGGGATTAAACACCAGAACCTACAGCCCAGATTCCCCCTGGTTTCATTTGTTGGTGGCAAAGGAAGTCAAGCAAGGACAGAGGTGAAAAACAGCTGAATTTTCTGCTGATAAGAGACCCCTCATTCTGAGCCCCATTAAAACCATCCTGACTATTTTCTTGCTTCAAATAAATCCCTGACTGTTTTATTTTGTGGTCTGGATGAACTTCTGCTGGAAGTTTGGGATCCATCTGTGATTTTGCTATCACTGGAAGGAAGCACAAAGCCCTTCATTTTCTCTGGTTTGTACATAATCTTTGTCTCATCCACTGCAAGGCTTTTAAATTCTTACACAGGGAGTCCTACCCCAGCCCTCAGAGGTTTCACTGAGAAACTGGTGGGCAGAGGAGCTGTTTCAGGGTTTGGAAAATGTTACACAGATTCAGACAGAGGTTCAAGCCCTCTGCCCTGGGTTTGGGGCCTGGCCCAGCCAACAGCAAAGAGAACATCTGTGCCTCTTCCCAGCCCTTCTGCCTGCTAACAATAGACAAATAAAATAATAAAATCTCCTCTCTTCAAAAGCCATTACATTAAAATAAAAACCCTCTGCAAACAATCTGTGTTTTATCTTCTTAATGCTCCCCAAAGCCTCCACTTGTCTACAAAAACAATTTCACTCAGCAAGGGTTGAGGAATACTCCTTTCAAACAGTGCAGCAGATGTCCCATGGAGACCACTACCCAGTTAACCACCAATAAAAGTAATTCCACAAACTAAACACTCGTTAAACACCGCGTGCTCCAGCGGCGTCGCTCCCATCGAGGGATTTGCTGTAATTTAACCTTTAATGACAGCAGAGGGCTGCTCCCCGTGGCAGGGCTGGCTCCAGCCAGCCCACTGCAGAGGGATTGTTTTGTTTTTGCTCTCTTGGCAATCAGATCCTATAAGCTCAGCCCTGCCCGGCCGGCCAAATTCCCCCGGTGTTGCTCAAGAGGTCGGCGCCGCTTTCCGGTCAATCCCACGTGTCCAAGGCAAGCAGCCCTGTGTCAGCTGGGCTCCCTGGCACCCAGCTGCTCAGGGACACACAGGGCACCCAGCTGCTCAGGGACACACAGGGCACCCTGCTCACCAGCTCTGCCTGCACACAGCTTCTCCAGGCTCACAGGGCTGGTGTCCTTCCATTGGATTTGGGAGCGTGGTGAGACCTCCTCAGCCCCACACACCACACTGGGGTTCATGACTCGCTCCTCCCTCCTGGAAGAGGATGGTTTGGGGCTGGGATTGACCATGGAAAGCTGCCCCAGCTCCCCAGGATTTTGCTCTAAGCCAGCTGCAGGGATGTTCAGAAGGAGAGAGGGAGGGGGGAAGCAAATCCCCGGCACACAAGAGCTTGGACCATGAAGGTGCTTTCCTCTTGCTTGTGCTTAGCTGTGCAAGTTCAGTGCCAAGAGGGAGAGGAGCCGCCCAGATTCCCAAGCCCTGAGCAGCTGGGAGCTCGCTGAGGACAAGGGATGAGCCTGGAGCAGCAGCCAGGAGAGGTGGATGGGACAGGGGAAATGAAACCACTGGTGGGAGCTGCTGCCAGGGGTGGGGAAGTGTTAGAGGTGTCATTCCTGGGGCAGCTCTTCCCTTCTGCCTTCCTGTCCTGCACTGAAGGAGGCTTCTGACTCATTCCCACTTTGCATGTTTCTAAACATTTCCTTTTATACCCTATAACTGCATTTTTGTACCAAAAGCCCTCTGGAGTGAACACACTGCTGTCTCCAGACTCCTCTCCCTTGTGACTGGAGAGGCACTAATTGCCCCGTCAGGGTCTCCAGGACTCTCCTCAGCACTGTTAGCTATCAAAAATGTGTTCTTCATTTATGCACTTGGCCCAAATATTTCAGTTTTAATTACAAGCTGAGACAGAGCGTGAGACAGCCCAGAGCAACAGCAAGAGCTTCTCCCACCAAACCAGCAGAGCCTGGGAGGGGATCTCACACATCCTGGGGTGGGACAGCCCAGCCCTGGGGGGTTCAGGCAGAGGGGAACCCCTGTGAGAGAGGTGCCACCTTCCTG